>NC_143132.1:53402500-54027500 GCF_059928025.1 Delphinapterus leucas | reverse complement strand
AACAGTGTATTTGATATGTCATTCTACATACACAGATTCAAAAATTTTGTGTTGCAACATGAATTCTCCAAATACCGTAATTTGAATTAAGCCAAAAATAACTTAATCATTGATAGCTTAAGTGTAATGTTGATGTCGTATCTTTTGTTTCCAAAATTTTAAAATAGTTGGTTCTATTTTCAAGATACAGTGAAAGATGTAAATTCAGGAGTAAACATATGATGTGAGATGTGAGTTTATGATAAAGTTTGGTGTAGAAATTAATGGACAGTCCAACAAAAGCATCTCAAAAGCAAGCAGGAAAAGAGTAATAAAGGAAAAATAAAATCAGGGATTAGTCCGCATATTTGGGCAAAATATGAAGCAATATTCAAAACATTATTAGACTGTCGAGTTTATCTAATTAATAGGAATGTTGGAAAGGCTCAGATATCACAAAAATGGTCAAAGGGTCAGAAAAAAGGAGCTATAGAGAAAACTTTAATTAGAAATATAACGAGAACAAACCCCTCATTACCACACCTCATAACACAAATTTGAATATAACACAGTCACATGACTCCCCAAAGAAAACTCCACAATAAAATTATAAAATTTTTAACGTATAAGGTAATAGTTCTATCCCCTACATTAGCACTGAAATTGGGCTTGGAAAGAGAAAGATAAGAGCAGACTTAATAAGTCTTTATAATAGTTCTTTATGTGGTGAACCGACAAATTGTGGAAGCAATGTACGAAGATGAATGATTTGTGATAATGGCAGTGAACTCTTCTAAAACTTAGGGAACTATTCTAATTCTAGTTCTTTGTAGCACATGGATATATCATAAAACATATGTGTGATTGCTCATTTATACATGGGGATTATACTTGGTTTATTCATTTAATAAAGCATTAGTGGGTTAAATTAACATGCTTTCAGAAAAGGGATTTGAAAAATTAAAGTTACAGAGTAAAGTTTCTACCTATAAAATAGTCAAATGATAGAGTGGATCAGAGAAGATGGTTGTTGTGATGCCATGAGTAGGAGGAAATTATTTTAGTTTTGACTCTAGAAAGTTAGGAGGTTCTTACCACAAGAAGTTAAGACCTCGTGCCCCTCAGAGACTTGAAATTTTGCCTTTTAGGTTTTATGGAAGTGCCATGTGTTAATTCAGTGGCTTGAATTCTAATCTAGGTTCTAAGGTGTGGGAATTCTAATAAAGGCCGCAAATGAACTTCTTATTATGCTGCCCGGGCTGTCTTACATAATAGTTTCTAGACACACCCTTCCTCTTACCTGCAAAAGTCTCTCTTACTTGCAGGAGTCTATGGAATGAGGACTAGGGTACAAATACAGTCTACTGAAAACGTGAAAATGTGCAGTTCTCTATTATTGCTGTTAAAAGAATCCATAAATTTTCAAACGTTGTACTCTCTCTGAAGTACAACTTTCCATTTGGAAATAAATACAGGTTTATTTCTTTGGGTCTTCAGGAAGCAAACAACTTAAAGTATGAACAATGAAAAATGTTTTAGGAATATGGAAACTTAATATTATACTGTAATGGTATATAATAGAATTTATATATTTAAATGTGTCTGTGTGTGATATCCACATTCAATTTCCTAGCCAATTTTAGAAGTCTATCTAAGGTAGGGATTAAGAACGCCAGAAGAAGAAATCAAAGAGAGCGAATTAATATTCAGCTTCTGACACTATACAGATAGAAGTTTATAGAAGACAATAGACTTAAAAGCCTGGCTTTGGTAAAACAGAGGATTTTCTACATTATTTTATTTCTTCATGAAGCATAACATGAGTGAGGCTGATGAAACTGGACTGCAGAGTTCCATTTTCAGGTGGTCCTTATCAAGCAGGGGCAGAGAGAGAGGGAGAGAAAAACTGCTGCTTGTCTTGGTAGTTTGTGGGGAGAGGAAGGCAGAGGAGAGGACAGAGAGGAGGGTGAGTAGATGAGGAATAAGGGCTCTTACTATCTGCCTAAATTTGAAAAAAAAAAAAAGAGTTGACTTGATATATTTACATGGGTATGTGGGGCCTGAGTCCATTCAGGCTGGTCATGCTTCCCTGGCAAGACTGAATGGAAGCCTTTGAGCCTCTATCCCTCAGATACTTCCAGCTTGGCATGGAGTGGTTATGCATATACTTGCTGTAAGGCAGCTAGGTAGATGGTCTGCACGGTGTTCTGGGATCCCAGAATTTCTCCAATGAAGTGATGAAGAGATGTTGAAATTGCTGGCAGGTAGCAGAGACCAGGGATCAAGACAGAGTGGTCACCATAGGTAAGGACTTGAGACTGGGTGAAAAGTCCTTATGGGTCCTAGCAGTGGTGCCAGCATGTCACCCCAAAAGCCTGGTCCAGCCACCTGCCCATCAGCAGTCACCAGTCTGGGGAGGAGACTACTCCATATATTCTGTATAAGAGAATATAGAGATCCAGGTGATACCTCATGGATCTGAGGAATGAATCTCTCCACCATCCTTTCATGTGTCCTTCACCTACTTCTATGAGGACAAGGTCAAACCCCCTCACACACTCATATAAACTTGAGAGGACTAAGGGGGTAAATCTGAAAGACTGGACGTTTACCTTAAAAGACTAAATTCTGTGAAAGAGGCAAATTTTAAAAAGCCCTAATAGGAAGTTGAACTTTGGAAAGACTGAATAATGGTTGTTGAAACAAGAAGAGGCAGAAATAATTTAACTGACCAGTTGAAAAAAAAAAAAATCTTCCTACCCATGGTTAGAGGTTGTGAAAAAAATAAATGCAGATTTAAAGAATTTAAGAAGCTATTTTCTTTGTGCAGCTCAATCACAGTGAGTAAATATTAAAATCTTCACAGAGTTTAGAAAAATAATGGAGTTTGAGGATTAAAATGTTGGTGTTTCTCTTGGTAAAATGATAATTTCAACCGATACAAATATTTTGAATTAAGAAAAGAAAATTGACTTTACTATTGCCTCAGTGGAATTACCTCCAGAGTAGCCAACTTTGATGCAACAGAATCTGACTTGAAATAGCAAGTCCTGGTTTGAAAAATGCATTAGCATTATTACCTGTGTCACTTCAGGTAATAAGTCGATTAATTTCTCTGAGCCTCAGTTTCTTCACCCATGAAATACATAACGCTAACCTCGCAGAGTTGTGATAAATCTCTCATATATGATCATGCATATGACTTGTAGTGCAGACCCGAGCCAAAGCCAAAGCCTGCGTGCTGCCTGTTTGGTGTATGAAGTTATAGTGGGAAATGGCCTTGCCCATTTCTTTACCTGCCCTATCCATGGCTGTTTCACACTACAAAGTTAGAGTTGAGTAGCTGTGACAGAGACTGTACTCTGTGAGCAGGTGCTGTTGTTTTTATCATGTTAACCCCTTTGCTCTGAGTCCAAGCTCATATAATTGCATTTTGGTAAATACATATAGTTTTAAAGGCTTCATTCTGGAGAAAACTATTCTTTCATTCAAAAGTATGTTTCTCATTGTAAGTTAACCAACTGGCAACAGGTTTATAAAGCAGCCTATTCAGAACTTGGTTACATTTTCTCTCTTTGCCAAGGCCTGATCTCCCCAACTGAGCTGATACAATTAAACTTCTGAGTCTAAAATCTAAGGACCACCTGTTCCTCTGCAGCCACAATGAGCCATTCCCTGCCCAGCATCATCACTGAGATCAGGAGCCTGCTACTTTATCACACTTACCACAGGATAGCCATAAATTTTTGCCTCCTTATGTGAACATGAAATCAAAAGATAAATTACTTTCAAAAAAGACACAGTATATCCGCTTTGATATTTTTCCTTTTTCTTTTCTCCAGTGTTCATCCTCACATGGACCATCTGTCACCTGCTGCAGGGCAAAACCTACTGAGAACAACAGGCAGCTATTCCGTGAAAGGTAACCTTGGGTAGATTTGCCATGATTCTAATAATAATTTCACATGTTAGTTTATTATTAAATGAAACCTGATTTCTAAAAAATAAAATTAGTGATATAACATCCAGTGATGGGAACGTAACATGCTTGCGTTAATTGTGTCACTCTTTAGGTAAGAAGTTAGTTGTTAACAGCTAACCACCTGCCATGTGTTAAAACATAAGAGGCTTTAGATTCCTTTCTGGAAATAAAACGTTTTTGAAATTGAGATGCTGTAATTTTGCCAAATGCTGATGAAACCCCAAAAGGTAATTATGTCAGCCTGAGAAGACTATGATGGTGAAAATAAGATTAAAAAAAGAACTGTGGGTTTTCAGCCATAACCAGCAGACAATTTTAATTTTGGAAGTGAACGTCACTGTGCTTGGACATAGTTTAAATTTTTTCCTCCCTACCAACTGTTCCCCTCATTTGCCTGAAAACCTTCCAGTTCCCTCTCACCTTCTTTTCTCTCTTTTCCTTCTCTTCTTCCTCTCTGGACTCTTCTCTGCTTCTCACCCCTCCCATGGCCACAAATGCTCTTAACAAAACTTAGAATAATATAGAAACCTGTGCTCTTTCAACAGTGATGGGAAAGCAAAGGGTTTTCTTAGTGCATCACCTTTGCTTCTTCTTTACACATTAAAAAAGTATCGAGCATTCCCCACAAGTCCAATTCAAGGAATCTGTTCTACAGATAGACTCTCACCAGGGTGCAAAGTTCTGTTATGAAAATGTTCATTGCAGCCTGAGGATGGAAAGAAAAAGAGAAGCTGAGCCCAGCAGAGAGCTGGAACGATAGGAGCAGTGGGAACAGGAGAGCCCAGGAGCTGGGAGCAGCACTAATAATGGAGCAAGGTTCAGGAACAGCGTGGGAGAGAAGAGCCAGCAGTGCGGGCTCCCCGCTTCTTCTTGGTCCCCAGTGGGCTGTGTGCCAGGCAGGTATCCCTGCAGCCTGCATGGCAGTGGTGACAGACACAGCTGAGCAGTGCCAGCTGCCTTACAGGAGCCTCCCCACTGTGTGGATTCTAAAATGCTTCCACATCCAAGATTAGCCAGTGCCCTAACGGGAAGGATTGAATTGAGGGATGGGAAACTGGCATTTCCAAGTGGCATAGCCAGTGGGGAGAAAACTCAATCCTTAAAAACCACAGAATGAAAATGGGTCTTTACATAGAATTTGTTTTTGAATAGTGGCCATTTTCTGATCATTTTAGCAGTAAAAAAAAAAAATGAGTCTTTTTTTCTCAGATCTTGTCAAATTTTATACCAGTGGTAGTTGTTCGTGAACACACTGCTACTAGGAGCCATCTTATGTTTGTCCATACTCCAGGCTAGCATGACATAAAACATCTGGCAATTTGAAATGTTCATTAAAACATTTAAAGGAATATAATTGTGGTATAAACAAAACATACTAGTACATGGATAGACCAAGATATTTGTTTCTGAAGCATCATTTAAAGACAACTTAGAGACTAGAGGTTTATCAAGTACAGTAACTATTTTCACTATTGTCCAGCCCATTTCAGAAAGTCAGATTTGATGGTAAAATTTTACTCATTTTGCATGTGAGTATTATCTCACAGGTTCCTAGTGAGGTCAAGATTAAAAGTTTGAAATAGTTTTTCAGCCACTTAATAACCTCTAAAAGAGGTCTACTATGGGTGACTCATTCTTCAAAGCAGTATACTAAGACCTTGTGAAGAGGTTATTATTTCATGTGTTATGGGCTAAATTGTCCCACCTTCCCTCTGAAATTCATATGTTGAAGCCCTAACCACCAGTACCTCAGAATGCGACTGTATTGAGAGACAGGGCCTTTAATGAGGCTATTGATTTTATTTATTTATTTATTTTTTAAATTGAAGTTTAGTTGATTTATAATGTGTTAGTTTCAGGTGTACAGCAAAGTGATTCACATCTATATGTATATATATACATATATATATTCTTTTTTCAGAATTTTTTTGCATTATAGGTTATTACAAGATATTGAATATAGTTCCCTGTGCTACATAAGTAGGTCCTTGTTGTTGAGGCAGCTAATTTAAAATAAGACCATTAGGGTGAGCCTTAATCCAATCTGGCTGGTATCCTTTATAAGAGGAAATTTGGACACACGAGAGAGACATCAGGGATGCACTTGCACAAAGAAAAGGACATGTTGGGATACAGCAAGAGAGCAGACGTCTGCAAGCCAAGGAGAGAGGCCTCAGGAGAAACCAAACCTGCCAACACTTTGATTTTGAACTTCCAGCCTCTAGAACTGTGAGAAAATACATCTCTGTTGCTTAAGCCACCCACCCAGTGTGTGGTATTTTATTATGGTAGGTGGAGCAAACTAATACAGTGTGTCACAAACAGACTTTATACAGCATAAACTATACAAATTTCATTGTTTTAACTCAGTATCATAGCTGTAGAGAATCTCTTTTTATTTTGTTGGTGAGGCATTAGTAATGAGCCCAAAGTATCCTAGAAAAGTACTGGGTACATCTGAGGGTACTTTTCATTGACAGTGTATTAATGAAAGATGCCAGAGAGAAGGAGAGCATTAGGCTGCCAAAGGTATTTATTGTAATAAACTTTGTAGGATGGGTCATGTGACATGATGAATCCTCAATTGTTTGGCCTGCAGCAAGAGAAAAACAAGTTAGGAACAGGCAGTGCCAGGACTAGGGAAACCTTCTCAGCAGAGGGTTTGCCTGTGAGGATGGTGGCAGGAATCGGATTTGGGATCCAAGTTGATGCAGCAAATTTGTTCTCCATCTGGACTTGAATTGATATCCTGAGATTCAAATCAGGTGGTGGGGGCCCCTCAGCCTGAGTTTCCCTGCAGTAGTGCCATGGAGACAGGTGGATGGGGGTTATGTGGTTTCCGGAGTGTGGGAGTCCATCTGGGTTGAAGCAGGATTCCAGCCAGCTGTTGGCAGGAGGGACAGAGGGTCCAACTCCTAGGGAAAGTAGGCTTGTTTTAGAACCCTGTTATGATTGTTGAAACTGAGAAGCCAGATCCAATCCTAGTCAGAAAACTGGCATATAAATCAGGGCTTGAAACAGTTTTCCATTCGGGTGGAGAAAGCAACAGCTCTGTAGGCACAAAAGCATCTTGGAACTCACACCTGTTACAGGGCTGACAGTTATTGCAGACCCTAATTCAAAATTATACAGTCAAGTTTGTTCATTTGGTTCGGGCATGGAGAGGACAGTATGAGAAACAACACAGGCGATCTGAAATGACATGCATGGTGGAATCTTAAGAAATGTTTTGAATGGTGCTGACAACTCAAAAGATACTGGAAGCACAAGCAAAGAAGATAATTTTTCTGGCAGGCAAGTAAAGCAGTTCAGGGATGATTACTTCACTCTTTAATTTATTAATCTATTCTTCAAAAAGTTCGTGGTGTTCTGTTGCCCTGAAGGACAAACAGCTCAACATATTCAATTTCATAAGAATAATGCAGATGAGCAAAAAGCAAGCTAATCATCTACTTTATATAGAAAGCAAGTGTCTGAGAATGTTTTTAAATCCATACTCCTTCCTATATCCCACATCAGGAGCAGCTATGGCATGTATAATTAATATAATGATAATTCTAAGTAATTGATAAAATGTGAAATTTGGTTATATTGTACATAAGAAGGCAGAGAGAAAATTTGCTGTTTAATGAGTTGCTTTAAGAGTCTATACTGGGACTTCCCTGGTGGCTCAGTGGTTAAGAATCTGCCTGCCAAGGCAGGGGACATGGGTTTGAGCCGTGGCCCAGGAAGGTCCCACGTGCTGCTGCGGAGCAACTAAACTAAGCCTGCGCGCCACAACTACTGGAGCCCGTGCACCTAGAGCCCGTGCTCCGCAGCAAGAGAGGCCACCGCAAGGAGAGGCCTACACAACGAAGAGTAGCCCCTGCTCGCCATTAGAGAGGGTCCACGTGCAGCAACATAGACTCAATGCAGCCAAAGATAAATAAATAAAATAAATAAATTTATTTAAAAAAAAAAGAGGCTATACTAACATTGTAAATATCTTTTGAAATTCCGTTTTTACAAATTTTTTCTTTTTTTGCGGTACGCGGGCCTCTCACCGTCGCAGCCTCTCCTGCCACGGAGCACAGGCTCTGGATGCTCAGGCCCAGCAGCCATGGCTCACGGGCCCAGCAGCTCCGTGGCATGTGGGATCTTCCTGGACCTGGACACGAACCCGTGTCCCCTGCATCAGCAGGCGGACTCTCAACCACTGTGCCACCAGGGAAGCCCCGTTTTTTACAGATTTTAATCTTTAATTTGTGTTATATAATATCAGATCCCATTCATGCTTTGCAAATGTGAAATTCTCTGTGGTAACTCAATTACAAACATTTCCATAGAGGTACAAATATAAGTGATTTAGCAGATGTAACAAGTTTTCATTCATAATATATATGTGGGTATGAATATTTATATGCAGGTATATCCATTGTGTGATTACAGTGTACTGAGAGGAATGGATTTCTGCACATCATGATAATTATCATTAGTGTGTGCTTACTAGTTGTCAGACATTGTATTAAATGATTTTACAAACGTTAACTCTTTTAATACTCAGAAAACTTCTTTGTAGCAAATACTCTTATCCTGATTTTACAGATAAGGAAACGGAGAGCTAACAAGTGGTTAAACTGCCTAGGGCCCTAGACTTGGAGGGTGGTGAAACTGGAATTCGGGCCAAAGTCTGTCTGGTAGGCATTGATGCTCTGAATCTCTCTGCTACATTACTGTACAAATTAACTTAAGTATTCACGAATGAAGCCACAGTTGTACAGTCAGTTTATATAGAAGCCAGTTGGCTTTGGGTAGAGGAAAGACCGCTGCTTCACTGTCACCATCCTTGACACTGCTCGAAACATCTGTGCCTCTTATTTCCACATGGTTGGGCAAGACTGAGGAGTTATTTTATATTTTATAAAACTTGCAGATGAATAACTCTTTCAATTCCACATTTTGATGCCGTGGCATCTAATATGTAGGAAAGTAAGTTATGACATTTCTTAATACTTTCTAATTACATCTAACTCAACAGCAGATAGTATGATGGAAAGAAGAGCATTTCACTGTAGGCAATGCTATTTACTTAACCTCTATCTCATTTTGCCCCATCTGCAAAATAAAGGGATGGATTCAGGTTCCTTTTATCCTTAAAACTTTTATTCTAAGCATCTAATTCATTTCTAGTCAAATTATATTTTTTAGAAATAATACAAAACATGAAATTAATATTCACTGAGCTGTTTTTGTACTCCAAGGAGTGTAAACACATACATACACTCACAAATTTATTCACTTGTTTAGTTACCTAAGGTACTTTGTATAGTACTTTGTATAGTAAAACTGCATAGCATGTGATATTCTATGCATTTTATAGAAAAAGCATATTAGGACTTAGAAGTCATTGAACTTTCTAAAGATCTCAATCATAAGATGTAAACTTGGTATTTAAAACCAAGTTTATCAAACTCCAAAGCCAATGTACTTCTGTTTAATAACTAATCTTCAGTTTAATTGGGAAAGTAACTTGTTTAGAACACACTGTGTATTAGGTTAGGCAAGGATATGCAGTGTAACAAATTAGAACATGCAGTAACAGTGATGTAATATGGAATTTTTTTTTTTTTTTTTTTTTTGGCCGCATGGCATGGCTTGTGGGATCTTAGTTCCTGGACCAGGGATAGGGATTGAACCCAGGCTCTCCGCAGTGAAAGTGCTGAGTCCTGACCACTGGACCACCAGGGAATTCCCTATTTCTTATTCATGTGAAATTTAGCAGCAGGTCTTAAATGGTTTCAGAAGAGAGTGGGCAGAGGATATATACCCACCCTTAACTTTTGACTAGAATTTACATGTATGAATTCCATTTACATCTTGCTAGACGGACTAATCATACAGCCCTGACCTAATAGCAAGGGCAATTTGGAAATGTGGTTTTCTTGCATTTTCAGAAGAAAAATGAAATGAGATTTCATGAACCCACAGCATTGGTTCTGCCTGTGCTGTATCTCCACCACTGGTCATGGTGCAAATAACTGAAGGACTGCTACATTATCTTTTATTATTATGCTTATAGACAGAAAGAGGGTAACACAGAGCTTATGTCTTCCTGATAGTAGTATTCTTTATTTAGAAATTTCCAGAAAACTGTAATATAGTGGGACATCAAAGCCTTCCTCTTGATATAGGAGTTCCACAATTGCTTTATCATGTTTCCCATCTTCATCATTTCCCTCCACTGTCTCTCACAGGGTCCAGGCATCTGTACTTATGGCAGGGATGTTGAAATGTGGCTGTAGTGATTATGGATGATTAATGGGTGAAGGTACTAATATTTTATCACCTGCTTGAGAAGCCTCTCAGTGGAGGTAAATATGTAGAAAGACACCACTGAAATTTTGAAACATTGTAACAGTGTGAGTTTTATGGTCTACTATCTTCTCTCAGTCTCAACTTAACTATATTAAAAAAGAAGGCATGTTTCATCCACAATGGTTTAAGCTATTTCTGAGCAAAGGCCTGACCTTTCTGCTGAAACAGAATTCACAAATGTAGACAAACTCAGGCAATGATGCCTAGAGCAGTTTAGATGAGAAGGCTGAAAAGGAGCACTTTTGGTCTGTGTATTCCTTGACTCAAGTGCCCTTTGCTGCTTGCTGGGGAGCTTGGGGAGGGCAAGATGACATTTTGGTGGTGCAGCATGACCTAGACCAGTGATTCTCAACCTTTCCACGTTTAAGATTCCCATTTAAATGTCAAACTTTTCAGAATCCCCAAAGACACTAGTTGTATTTTTTTGAATCAATTGCCAAAGAATTTTAAGATAATGAAGGAACTACAAAACAATGAGGAACTACAAAACAATGCTAATTCCGTTGAACTCAGTAGTAGTTTTAAATGCATTCATATTTTATTAATTACAATGCATATATCTGAAAGATAGTCAAAGAAATGCAAGACAGATTTATGTAGTCAATCAACTATTCTTCGTGCACTGTGGACTTGAAGATGCTTTGCAGTAACGCTGAGGACCACTGGTTGGGAAGCCTTGAATTTGGCTGAAGCATGGGTCCTTGTGGTGCCAAATGCAGTTCTGAGCTTCACAGTAACACTGCATGTTACTTGTATATATTTGACATATACAGGTACTTTGAACAGTTTTAATTGTTTAAAAGTAAACACCTGGTTATGAATATTCCACATTTCAGTAGAAAGTTAGGATGTGCAGAATGTATATGTGTACATGTGTGTTTGAATATTTATCCATTCATTTGCTGTTCTAGGCATTGAGGAAAGTGGTGAACATAAACAATAAAAGCTAAGACTTATATAGTGGTTAATATCTATAAAATATATATTTGTTATTATATATTTTAAAGTGTATTAGTCCTGTTATTAACTGTATTTTCCAGGTGAGGAAACCAAGACATGGAGACATTAAGCAATGTGCCCAGGACTCTAATTCTAGTGTTTAGTTCTCAAATCTGTGCTCTTAATCTTTATGCTGTGTGGTCTTTCAAAATCGTTACTATCCTCTGTCTCATGGACCTTATATTCCATTGGGTGAAAAAGAAAATAACCAAGTAAAAAATTAAGAAACGTAATTAATGCATATACAAGTTCTGTGATAGAGTGAGTGCTGGGCATCTGTTTTCTATAGGAGTGTATAGGGAAAGCCTCACTGAAGAGATGACATTGTAATATTTAAATAAGGATATGTTCAACTTCTCCCTTCTCAACCAGACCATCACCATCAAAGCCTCTCTTTTCTTTTTAGGGAACCAATTGCAAATACAGTGCTTGTGAAGTCATAATTTGTAGCATCTATAGAATGATTAGATTACTGGCTCAGACATATCTTTCCAACATAATTTCATTATATATTTATCTCTTTGTATGCATAGGTAATCTCTGGGTTGATCAACTCTGCCAACAGAGGTCCTATATTAAAAATTCTAAGGAATTGCTTTTTGCTTGTGATTTTTTTTTTTTTTTTTGGCCACCACCACGCGGCATGCAGGATCCTTAGTTCCCAGACCAGGGACCGAACCCGTGCCCCTGCAGTGGAAGCATGGAATCTTAACCACTGGACCGCCAGGGAAGTCCCTTGTTTGGGATTTTATTGCAAAATTGTATTATACTGACTCGTTTGCCATTCTTTTGTTTCTATACACCACTTCTTACAAGAACTCTGAGCATAAGTTATGCTAAGAAGTTGACTTAAAAGAAAATAGCATCTAATAAATTTAAGCCAGCAGCACATCAGGGTGACCTGCTACCTCAGCCATGCTGCCAAGCTCCTTATATTTTGAATTGCTTTCACCTTGTTCCATTAACTGGAACTTTGAAAAGTAAGGTCATGAGTGTTAGGAGCACCTCAGAGGCAGGCTCCATCTCATCTGCACTGTTCCTCCGTATTCTTATGTCCTTGTTTTGACCCACGAGGTCTGCTTCCCACATTTGTGGTACCCACTGGTGGCTTGTTATCTATATGCATCCATTGCTCTATGCTGTTGGCTCACTTTTGCTCTGAAATACATAGGACACACACACACACACACACACACACACACACACACACATGCCTCTAACCTTTGTGGAGAATGTGAAACCTCTCTCCTCTAAGTAACTGTCCCCAGTATTTGTCTCCCCACAGAAAATCTCTGTCTCTGCTTCTATGTATGTTTTGAAACACTCAAGACTCTATTCTCTTTGAAGAGTTCCCTTCCTGGTTCATCTCTTCAGCTTTCCTGACTCCTGTTAAATTTCACACGCGATTCTGCATCTTTTTGGGGAGACCTAGAATGATTAAGCTGTCAGTTTGCTCTTGTGTATGATTTCAGAAAATTTTCGTACATTTCCTTGGAACACATTGTCGGCATTTGTTCAGTGCATTTCTCTAAGTTCTGAGTGGGCCAGCGTAGTTGATGCAGTCTTGTTACCCTCATGAATTTTTTCTATTAGCTTAATAATCAATATCCAATATTAGCCTATCTCTCCCTTTCCATATTTTTTTTTCTTTAGGAAATATCTATTGTATGCCTGTTCTGTGACTTGCACCTTGCAAACTGCTGTGGGATGTAGTTTTGAAAAATTCATAATCCTCAATTAATAATTTGTACACGATGAGAGAATTAATATAAAAAATTGTGTGTGCGAATATGTACATGTAATTCCCAATAATAATAATGGCATTGTTTTATTGACTGCTTATGATGTACCTGCTCTACTCCAAGCTTTTAACCTGTATTAATCCATTTAATTTTCATAATAACCCAATGAGCTAGGTATTTTATTATACCAAAACTTTAGATGAGAAAACTGCTGCACAAGGATTTCAGCAGCAGTTCTGGGTACCTCAGTAAGTAGAGTTGCTGGGAGTCCAGTCAAGACACACTCACTCTAGAGCTCGTTTCCAGTATGTTGTATACATTAAAGTGTTCAGTGCAATCATTAATTTCTTAATACCCTACTTTACCACTGCTTCCTGATGAATCTTCTAAGACAAAAGCTTACAGGTTGTATTTTCCTACTTCAATCCTTTTGGTGGCTGTCCCTACAGGTTCACATGTGCCATTTAACACTCTCCATTAACCAGATACTATGATAAACATCTCATTGATGAATCAGTCACTTGGTTAACCTCTGTCTTCTACATGCTCATTTCCATTTTGTACCATTTTCCAAGTGGTCTCCCTTCCACATGAGATATCTTCTTGCCTCTCTACCAATCAGTTCAACACGTATATTTCCTTCAATGACAGTTTAAGACCAAGCTCTTCCATTCCTTGCTAAATTCCCAAAGCAAGTATAGTTTGAAAACGTTCTAGTGTTTTGTAATACACACTACACTTTATTTTCTAGTAACTTTTGTATTTTTTTTTTTAAAGCAACCAGATATGATTCTTCACCGGTAGAGGTCACATATTTTACTCTTTTTTTTAAACCTCCACAGTGACTAGAATATATTTGATGATGACTAGCTTCTTCTTGATAGACAACTTTTTGAAGAATAAGAAATTATAATGTGATTTAAGGCACTTCTTCAATGTGGAAAGTATGTTTCCAGAAAAGAGTTAAAGATTCAGGTCAATGCTGTTCATGTAAGTGATAATTATAGCACATGCAATATTATATAAATTATTCCCCAGAATTTTAAGACTCTCTGCCCTTTGACTACAACACAGTGTAAACGAAAGTGCTCACCTGACTTATTGGTATTACTTAAATGCTGTTTAAACACATGCATGGTTTGATCTTGTCACCCTTGGAACAGGCAGAATAGAGATAGCAGGGAGAAGAGGCAAGTGGAAGCTGCATAGGATGTTGTTTCCCCAGTAATCTTCCTGTTTCTTTTGTCCTTGATTCTGTGGAAAGGACTGCTAGAGCAGGTGGTAGGACATGCTTTTATTACTATTCAGAATTTGAAATGGGTGAGTAGGCTTTTGATATGGTGCTTTGGGCATTCTTGCTTTTTCTCAATGGATGAACTATCCCTGTTTCAAATTCTACTTTCTTTATAAATTACAGTTTAAAATGTCTACCAAGAATCACAGAGTTAGTAGGTGTACACAAGCCCCTAATAAATAATTATAGTGTATGGTATGTCACTGAGTTAGGGAAGGCTGTCTTACTTTCTGATGTAACTCATAATGAACTAGTCACTAAATATAACAATATAATAAAAGATTGGATTGTATGGAATTGAACAATACTTTTAATTGTAGTCCCTAAGCATTCATACCAATTGTTGCTCATATATTTTTTGAAAATATACTGGCAAATAGCAATCATCGTATTTCATAGGAGAAGTTGCACATCAACTGCATACTTCAATTTGTAATATTTCATTCATATGGACTACAGAGAAGTTGACATTTCTATTATAGACAGTGTTTTAGAGCATTAACAGAACCATAATAATTGGCCACCAGACAAAATCTGCAATGCCAGGCCTAACCTTGGGGCAGTTTTTAAGCAATTATTGTTATGAAGTCAAACCGCTTTGGAGTATTTATTTTACAAAGTACTGTATGCTGAAATAGACCAGGGAAATATGACTTCATTTTCAATATGTTTTAAAAAGATTTCTAGCTTTGGGGCTTGAAAACACATTTTCTTTTAAATGTAGAGGATTCATAACTCCCCATCAAAATAAAAGCAATCAGAACCTACCAGCTTTAATACATAAATATCCTTTACATATTTTAGGCTTATATACTTAAGGATAATTACTCTTATTTGAATACAACTTTAGTGAATTCATAAAGAAGACTTGGGGTTTATGCTGTTGTATAGAAGATTAAAAAGTATTATTATGAAGGCTCTAGTAAGTAGCTTTTGGGGCAATATGAATATTCAAAATTGTGCTAAATATGCAACAAAATGTATCTGAAATATCCTATTGTGTATACAATAGGGACTTACTCTGCAAGAAAGGAAATCTCTTTGAATATTTTACAGCAATATATATTTTTGAAAATTATTTTACAATCATTGTATATGTTTTTCTTCAGGCACGCTGGCTAGAAATGGTGCTGTTTTAAATTGGAAGGAATAGAAAGAGGAAAAGAAAGGTATATATACAGATGGAGTCACAACCTCTCAGATGAAGATAGCTCCACACAAGGAAACCTTCTCCCCTTGCTCATTTACTGTTAGTTTACTTAGAGGAGCTCAAGAATTTTGTCAGAATTCCTATCTTCTTTGACAGTATTTGATCTCCTTGGGCCTCCATGGAGTTGAAACTATAAGGCTGATTACCATCAGAGAGCTGAATGTACCCCAGGGAACAGAGAGAACTGGGGGATATGGTGGAGTTGGAGCTCTCAAATGAGTGGCAGTCTGATTTGAATATCATGTTAGTGCATGGCGAGACTAAGGTTGTCAAACTAGCTGGAGCCAGGGTTATTTGAGTACTTGTGTCTCCTACTTAGTACTGCCACTTGCTTGGCTAACTCACAACACAGACCCATTTCATCAGTGTGGTGTATATAAGAGCTTGACTGGAAATGGTGGTTATGCCCCCTCAGAGGGTATCATCACCTGTGACTGAGGATATCCAGGTAGTCATGTTGCAGTGGTGTGTGCCTGATTCCTGAGCAGCACTAGATAGACATAGACCTAGAGTTTTATTATTATTACTACTGTTTATTACAGTTAGCTTGTCAAATCAAGTGCATTTATTTTTATGTCTTCTTGATTACAAAGGCTGTATTTTTAGATGATGTACGTTTGCAGGTCTAAAAGAAGGAATTTCTAAATTTAATGTTAAATGTAGCATTAACTTTGAATTTAACGTTCGAAAGCCTAAACAAAGGAATTTATAAAAGCAGTACAAAAACTCCATACCTGGGTTCTAAAATTAAAATACTTCTTAAAGACTGGCCTCAGCTCACTGATGTCTGCTTTCTGTTTCAGTTAGCCATTATGAGCCATTATGAAAAATACTAACACTAACATTCATATATTCCTATTTCAAACATGTGCTGCTAATGGTTGATATAAGTTACAGGGGCACTGACTTTTGTGAATTATTCCATTGTTAATGTACCAGATAGTAGTTTAAGAACGTGGGTTTTGGGGACTTGTTGCCTAGGTTCACATTCCAGCTATAATACTTACAAACTAGATGACCATGGGCAATTTACTTAACCTCCTGTGCTAGTTTCCTCATCTGTAAAATGGGAATAATAATATAATAATAGTACCT
Organism: Delphinapterus leucas; assembly: GCF_059928025.1. Classification (NCBI taxonomy): domain Eukaryota; kingdom Metazoa; phylum Chordata; class Mammalia; order Artiodactyla; family Monodontidae; genus Delphinapterus; species Delphinapterus leucas. The sequence goes on along the minus strand of NC_143132.1, from coordinate 54,010,845 downwards.
TTATCATAGAGTTGTTGTGAAGACTACCTTACATATGTACTTCTTAGAACAGTAAAACAGTGTCTGGCACAAAGTAAGTCCTATATATAGGCATTAGCCACTAGTATTATTGCATGCCTTCAGATATCTAATGAAACATTTCTCTCAAAGCTTCCATGTGCTCAAATTTTTATAATAGCAGAAATTCTTCTCAACTTTGACATTTATTTTGTATTGGGTTTCATGACTGAAACAAGAATCCTCCTATACTGCTGCTAGGACTGGACTATAAATTAGTGTGATCACTTTGGAAAAATACTTAATAGTATCTCTTAAAGCTGATCTTTTGCATAACTTATGACCCAGCAATTTCACTCCTTAGTGAAATTGGATGGGGTATCCAGCAGAAAAGTGTGTGTGTGTGTGTGGGTGTGCGCATGCACACACACCAATGGACATACAAATGAATATTCATAGCACCATTATTCATTATGATCCTAAACTGGAAAAACATAAATGTCCACTGAACAGTAGTATAAATAAATAAGGGTGTTATAGTCATACAATGAAATACTGTTTAAAAATGGAAATGAAGGAACTACCATCACAGCCAACAACAGGGATGAATTTCACAATTATAATATTGCTGGGAAGGTCAGATACAAAAATGTCTATACTATGTAATTTCGTTGATAAAAAATTGTATCAAATAGTGAAAACTAAGCTGTAGTGTTAGAAGTCAGGATAGTGGTTTCCTGTGAGGAGATGGGAAAGCATGGTGGTTGGGAGTTGCCATGAAGGGAGGGCTTTTGCAGGGTTAGCAATATTCTTTGTTGACCTAGTGATAGTTACACAGGAACTGGTTTTGTGATAACTCACTGAGCTGTACATTTGTATTTTTTTGCACTTTTCATTATGCATATTATATATCGTAATACAAAACAGTTTTGGTGTTTTTTTTAACATCTTTATTAGAGTATAATTGCTTTACAATAGTGTGTTAGTTTCTGCTTTGTAACAAAGTGAATCAGTTATATATATACATATATCCCCATATCTCCTCCGTCTTGCGTCTCCCTCCCACCCTCCCTATCCAACCCCTCTAGGTGGTCACAAAGCACCCAGCTGATCTCCCTGTGCTACGCGGCTGCTTCCTACTAGCTGTTTTACATTTGGTAGTGGATATATGTCCATGCCACTCTCTCACTTTGTCCCACCTTACCCTTCCCCCTCCCCATGTCCTCAAGTCCATTTTCTACATCTGTGTCTTTATTCCTGTCCTGCCCCTAGGTTCTTCAGAACTTTTTTTTTTTTTAGATTCCATATATATGTGTTAGCATAAAATATTTGTTTTTCTCTTTCTGACTTACTTCACTCTGTATGACAGATTCTAGGTTCATCCACCTCACTACAATTAACTCAATTTTGTTTCTTTTATGGCTGAGGAATATTCCATTGTATATATGTGCCACGTCTTCTTTATCCATTCATCTGTCGATGGACACTTAGGTTGCTTCCATGTCCTGGCTATTGTAAATAGAGCTGCAATGAACATTGTGGTACATGACTCTTTTTGAATGATGGTTTTCTCAGGGTATATGCCCAGTAGTGGGATTGCTGGGTCATATGGTAGTTCTATTTTTAGTTTCTTAAGGAACCTCCATACTGTTCTCCATAGTGGCTGTATCAATTTACATTCCCAGCAACAGTGCAAGAGGGTTCCCTTTTCTTCACACCCTTTCCAGCATTTATTGGTTGTAAACTTTTTTTTTTTTTTTTTTGTGGTACGCGGTCCTCTCACTGTTGTGGCCTCTCCCGTTGCAGAGCACAGGCTATGGACGCCCAGGCTCAGCGGCCATGGCTCATGGGCCCAGCCGCTCCGCAGCATGTGGGATCTTCCCGGACCGGGGCACGAACCCACGTCCCCTGCATCGGCAGGCGGACTCTCAACCACTGCGCCACCAGGGAAGCCTTGGTTGTAAACTTTTTGATGATGGCCATTCTGACTGGCGTGAGGTGAAACCTCATTGAGTTTTGATTTGCATTTCTCTCATGACTAGTGGTGTTGAGGATCCTTTCGTGTGTTTGTTGCCCATCTGTATATCGTCTTTGCAGAAATGTCTATTTAGGTCTTCTGCCCATTTTTGGGTTGGGTTGTTTGCTTTTTTTGATATTGAGCTGCATGAGCTGCTTGTAAATTTTGGAGATTCATCCTTTGTCAGTTGCTTCGTTTGCAAATACTTTCTCCCATTCTGAGGGTTGTCTTTTCATCTTATTTATGGTTTCCTTTTCTGTTCAAAAGCTTTTAAGTTTCATTAGGTCCCATTTGTTTGTTTTTGTTTTTATTTCCATTTCTCTAGGAGGTGCATCAAACAGGATCTTGGTGTGATTTATGTCCCAGAGTGTTCTGCCTATGTTTTCCTCTAAGAGTTTCATAGTGTCTGGCCTTCCATTTAGATCTTTAATCCATTTTGAGTTTACTTTTGTGTATGGTTTTAGGGAGTGTTCTAATTTCATTCTTTTACATGTAGCTGTCCAGTTTTCCCAGCACCACTTATTGAAGAAGCTGTCTTTTCTCCATGGTATATTCTTGCCTCCTTTATCAAAAATAAGGTGACCATATGTGCGTAGGTTTATCTCTGGGCTTTCTATCCTGTTCCATTGATCTATATTTCTGTTTTTGTTCCAGTCAAAACAGTTTTAAAAAGTGAATAGCTATACTGGCCACAAGCATGGATCTTTCGGTGTGTGTATGGCGAGTTTACATATCTAACTGTATAAGAGATCTCCAACTAAAAGACCAAAAGTGCAGTAACCAAAATCACGAACTGAAATTTTATGTGTGCATACCCATGAATACTTTAAATTTTAATGTTGCCTCCTGTTCCATAAGTCTCAATGCCAAATCAGTCTACTTTTCTCTTTTCATCATTCTAAGATTTAAACAGGCATCCTTAGAATGGCTGGATCACACCAAGCTGTTGAAGAGGCTGCTATTGAGAAAGGAGCTGAATACAATTGCCTAGGCTTTTTAGCAGACAAGAGCACAATCAAGGCAGTTTTTCGCCTGTGCTGGCAAGACTGGCACCATGTCAGGGGCCCTAGCCCTCTAAAAAGAGCCTTGAGAGCAAATTTAGTCACGGTTGTTTGTCACTAGCCTATCTGAAAACTGCTGAACCTTAAAAATGTTCTGCATATTCATTAGTGATCACTGTGGCAGTCAGGACTTCTAAGACAATCATGCAGATGAATGAATACCTTCCACTGATGTTTTTTGGCACAATGCACTATCCATGAAATTACAGATAAAAGCATTCCAGAAACAGTTGCACAATTTTTTCTAGACCCCAGCTATTCTGTTATCCTAAAGGTCTGAGCATGATACATTCATGCTAATCATTTGTCTCTTGGAAAACATACCCTTCCTCCCCTCCCCCCCCATGTATTACTGACAGCACATTCACAGAGGTGTTTAGGTGGATGCAGGTTACAGGTTTTTTCTTTTTCTGTTCTTTGATCTCTTTGGCTCCTCTTAGTGAGAAATTAGCTTCTGGATGATGAAGAGTAGTTTTTAATTTGGGGGACATTTTGTGAGCTTAGTAAGGTTTGAGATATAAGTCTTTGCATTCCAGTAGCAATGCTAATCTACTAACAATGGATTTATATACATTAAATATTTAAGCCAGATTTTAAAAAATGAGCTTTGGGACAGTTGAAAAAATATTTGAATGGGCTATCACAAAGGAGGGAAATGTTTTTTTACCTGGAAGTCTTAGGAAATAGGATTTATTCTCATCTACCTGGGATAATATAAGTGGAACACAGACTAGACGACCTGAAAATGGTTTCTTCTAAGCAGTTTAACTTATTTTTCATTAGGATGAGAGCATACGGAGGATTTTAGACACATTTGGGGCAGTTTATTTCTGGGTTATAATGTTTCGCCATTTGTCATTAGCGCTAGATGAAGATGAATTGTGACTCTTAGAAAACCATTACAGCTCATTACTTTAAGCCAGTGTTTTCCAGATATTCCTGATGACAAATTTTAATTTGGGTGTTTGTGAAATAACATTTGTCTGGGCCTCTCCTGAATCTGAATCTCCAGAGGAAGCCCTAGAACTTATTATTCATGTAACAAGCAACTCAAGAGATTCTTTCGTTCGAACATGAAGGGGAAACATGATTTATAATTGAATCTTCAGATTGGGATATTAAGGGCATCAAGGGAATATTATTTAACTATTCATCTATATATGAAAAAGGGATAGGATAAGAAGAGATATTACGCAAAAAAGCAAAAGTAAATTTCAAAATTTTATTTTATTACAAATTGACTTAATAATAATGAATAACATGTGTAGTTTCTTTTATAGTGAGGGCCTGCATATGTGGCAAATGACTTTTTAGAAGATTTTACCATGTATAAAATATAAAGTCAGATATATTCATCCATTTAGTCCTCTCAAAACCTTGTGATATGTGTGTTACTATGATCAATCTCAGTTTCTAAATGTCAGTGGAAGATCACAGAGGTTAAATGACTTGATCTTGTATCTCTTGCAAAGTTAAATCTCATCTAATTTTAGAACAATTCATATTGAAATTGCTTTTCTACTCATGACTTTGCAAGGAGCTAAGATTCTGAATGCCCTGGGTTACATTTTTCCTACCAAACTTCTTTTCATGGAGTAGCCTAAAGAAAACAACCTCTTGAAATAAAAATCTTCTATCTGAAGTGAAATATCCCACCATGATTTTTCCTTTTATAGCAGAATTTTTTTGGAGCTGCTATTTTTGTACTAGAATCTGTTGGTGATATTATTCTACCCAAAGTTCTCTAAGAAATTATTTGTTTTTGTCTTCCAGGTAGAATAAATATTCTTTTCTATCTTATTATTTCATTTAAAGGCCAAAAGTATACTCAACTTCTCTTTAGAAAGCTGAAGTTGACAGCACGTGAATCACACAATAAAGCTAATCTTTCTATTAGCTGTTCTGTAAGTTAGCAGTAAACTCATTGCTAGTGCAGGAGCAGGATTTTGGTATAGCAAAGAAAAAGAGTGAAGTGCTACAGCAGACATCCTAACAGAGAATCTCCCCTTTTAAAAGGAGCACAGAATTAAAAAATCACCAAGTACTCAGGGAAATTCATTGCCATGAAAGAGAGACAACAAAGGTGATAAACAGAAGAACTTAAACCCAAGGAAACAGAGCTGTTAGAATAAGGATTTCTTATTAGAGCAAATTATATTTTAGCAACAGGGAGCTGCAAGAGGATATTGATACCTAAAAAGTAATCAATTATTTTACATGGAAAATAAAAATTGGTTAGTCAAACAACAGCAAAATAGATGAACTAAGTATAACAGAATGAGTCCTGAAGCTGATAAGTGAATTTACATACTAAAAAAAAAAAATATGAACTGAGGAATTCTTACAGAATCCAGAACAAAAAATAGAGACGAAAAGTATTAAAGGTAAGGTAATCTCCTGTCTCAAACTTCACATACTAAAAGATTCAGAAGAAGAGAGTGGAGTGGAGGTAATTAGTAACATTAAATGAAAGAACTGTCAAAAATTTCTTAGAATTGGGAAGAGTTGTGTCTTCAGGTTGAAGAAAGCTATCAGAGCACCACCCATCCTAATGAAATTTAGAAGGACAAAGACAAAACCAAGGACAAAGACAAAACCCGAAAAGCTTCCAGAGAAGGAAAGTAGAAGAGATTGTTTACTAGGAAATAATGGTCAAATTGAAATTAGATTCACCTCAAAGTTCACTAGGTTAAATAGATGCAAGAAGATAATGGGAAAGTACAGTTGAGGTAAATAACTTTGTATGATTCTTTATCTGATCATTCAGTTGTGTGAGAGAAAGAGGGTTGGTTTGTACATAGAATGATTCAGAGAATGTATCACTTAAAGACAAGGTTGAATTACTGTTGGATGTTCCCCTGCAAGAAGACAAATATGGATCCAAGAGGAAGAATAAGGATACTGAAGCACTGATAAGCAACTAAATTAGTCAAAAGTATTATAAATCCTAAATAAATATTGACTGTAATTATTTTTTCTAAAATTATTTATAATTAAAAATTTCCAGGTTATATCAACAAGGCAAATGGGATGGTGAAGAAAAGCATAAACATGCTAGAGTTCTTAACTTATAGTGAGAAAATTTGTTTATGCCATTTTTAGAAACAGTAGAATTACAATTCATTATAAAGGAGTAGTTTAAAAATTAAAGTTACTACTAGAAGAAGAGAAATAGATGTTTTACCCATTAGTAAAAATAAAAGATACAAACAAAAGTTGATTGATTCAATAAAAGGCAAGAAAGGGGGAGTACAAATATTTAAAAACCTGGTAAAGAGAAAACAATACATAGGTTCACAGAAAAAACATATAAACACAGATGCAAAATTTTAAAATAAAATATTTATAAATATCAAGCAGTGCACTGAAATTAAAATATATCATGAACATCCAGCGTTTACCCCAGAAATATAACAAATGTTTCAGCAACACAGAATCTGTCAATGCAATACACAATAGTGACATACTAGAGGATACGAAAAACTTTTAAAATAAAACTTAAATTCATCCTTTAACAAACAAGGACTAGAAAGGTTGTTATCATTATCTTGAAGGTTTTTTACAAAAATCTATAAAAATACATATCCCATTAAATGGTACTTTCAGGATTCCCATTGAAAAGAGGGACAATAAAGAAGGTCCGTTATTACTGTAGCTATTTAACAGGGTACCAGAGGCCTGGTCAGTGAAACAATAACAACAACAATGTAACCGGATAACCTGCAGAAGATGATTGTCACATAGACAATCCAAGAGAATCAGCTGACAAACTATCAGAACTCAAGCTTGTTCAACAAGGTGGCTAGATAAAATATCAACATACAAAAGTAATTACTTTCATATATGTGAACTTAACAAACTAGGGAATACAGAGTTAATAATCCAAATAAAAATAGCTAATAGCAACAACAAATACACAAACCATAAAGCACTTAAGAAAAAAGCCAGCAAGTCTGTCCACGGAACTCAGGATTAAAATTTTAAAATATCTAAAATGTTATTTAAGGAGTTTTATTAGAAGAGCTGCAAAAATGGAGAGAGAGAAAATTTTATGGGTGAGGAAATTTATCATTTTAAATATTTCAGTTACCATAAGGCAAATCTGTAATCTAGATCTGTAATTTAAATTCAAACCATTCAAAATCAATAGATTTTTTCCAATGAACTTGAGAAGCTGATGGCAATTTATAAGTAAAAGTAAATGTGAAAAAATAGCCAAGACGATATTGAAAGAAAAGCAATGGTGGAAGCTTGCCCTAATAAAGTGTTAAAAATTATAGTAATTAAATAGGAATTAAGTAATTATTAATTGAAAAGATATTAGCAAATAGGTAAATGGAGTAAAGAGCCCAGAAGTGTTTACTTCTCTCTTCCTTTCTTCGAATTTGACATAAATTGTAAAGGAGACATTTTAAGTCAGTATGGAGAATGGGTTATTCAGTAAATAAGATAAAAGTTGGTGTGTGTTCTACAAAATTTTTAAGATATGATTTCTTACTCATGCAACTTATAAATGAAAAATAGATTAAATATATTCATGTGAAAGTAAATTATAAAACTATTAGAAGACAATATAGAAGAATGTATATTTGATCTTTAGGTTGGAGAAACCTTTCTAAAATAAATTAAGTAGCCAAACTTATGAAGGAAAAATTGAAGAAATTGACATTACAATTAAAATTTAAATACAGCAAGAGACACGTTAATATTTAGAATACACAGAAAGCTACACAAATCAATAAGGAAAAGATAAATAGCCTTATAGGAAAAATGGAGGAAATACTTGTATAAGTAATTCATAGAAGATGAGAAAAAAGCTCATTTTCAGTGGTAATAGGTATACTCCTACATTGCTGTTGGAATTTTTATGGATTTGTGTTTGTATGTGTAGTGTATATAAAATACTATATACTTTTACATACACATTAAAGTATATGGTATTTTACATATATATTATTATGTTTAATAGTTATACATAAATGTGATAAAAGGAGGAGGAAGGATGCACACTCAACTGATAATGTTGGGTACCTCTGGGGATGAGACTGAAATTTAAGTTAGTTATCAACATTTTCTTTAATCTCACGTCTTAATTTTGCACAGGGAGAATATGTGTTATGTGTGTTTGAAATTATTTTAATCAATTTATATATAAGGTATTAAAAAAGGTAAAATGAGAAGTTCACATAAATATTTTTTCTAAATTCTAAGCTCTAGATATTAGTAACTGAAGCCAGTTCATATAACAACCAAGCACTCTAACCAATGTTCATTTTGGAAAAACAGTTACAACCATTTAACTAAGTTATCACTAATAAGGCACCAAAGATTTTATACTTTACATGGGTGTCCAACAGCACCTAAGTCTCATCTACTAGCTAACTCTCTCTTTTTTGTCCCTTGCAGAATTTGGCAAGATTAATGTTAAACTTCCAGGCCACATTGACATTTTCTAGAGTTTGTATTTCAAAGCATGTACATATTCATAGGGATAAATCTATAACTTCCTAAAACATTATTGTCATTTGTTGAGAGCAATACAAACAGATATTTAATTCCACTTTGGGAAGATTTTTTAAAAGCATTTTTGAAAGTGAATTCATAGCTTTACTTTAGAAGTCAGGGAAATGTTATTACAATATTTGTAGCACAGAGATGCAAGAATATTCAAAATGTGCTGTAATTTAGAAGTGATCAAATTATGATAGAAAAAAAGCCTCATTTTGGTATCAGACAATGATGATAACACAGTCTGAAAACGATTTCCTAAAGATTCATTTCCTGAAGAGAATTGATGGAAATGGAGCCTTGATATCCATAAGTTATCACCTTGTACAGAAAACAGACCCACAGCACAACCAGGAAGGTGATGAAATATAGCCACCCCATTCTTCTATGTTTCAATGGCTCACGTATTTATTTGGTAGAAAGCTTTTTACACCAGAAAAGACTTGTTCAAGGATTAATATAAAGAATAGAATTTCTTAAAAGAGAAAGCTGCCACAGAGTAATAGTATGCGTAGACAAATAATATAATCAGAAGCACTTCAACTGTTGATCCTATTGACAAGCCCTGCATTCATGCAATTAGCTTAATTTTTCTTGCAGAGAAAATGGTTTTCCTGGCTTCTCTTTCTAGTCACCCTCATAACCTTTATACTTAAAAACTCGGGATTTATCTAGAGTCCAAAATTTAAGGTAAAAAACATTGATTAAATTTAGTTTTACTTTTAAACCTTCATTAATTTGAAAACTTCTGTCCCTAATTAACTATGCAAATTTTTCATCATCATGCAATTCTTTTAAGTTGTTTTCACATATTCTACATTATACACATTTAAAAATAAGTATGGCAGCATATGCTATAACAGATCTATCATAAGATGTTAAAAAGCTGTAGATGTAAGTGAAAATGGCAGTTGACTAGGCAGTAAATGACTGTTAGGAAAATAGAATAACATGATTGTTTTTCTCAGAAGGACAGTTGACCCTGCACTTCCTGGTAGGCAAGGATGAAAGGAAAACAAGCAGGTGTATAATCATCAGAGCCTCTTAAAAAGAATGACTCGGATTTTCCGTATTAAAAAAAAAAATCCTTGTACAGAATTTTAAGAGAAAAATCAGTGAATCATTATATGAAAGAAAATGAATAGAAGTTTTCAACCAAGATTTAAACATTATTTTTACCTGTTGTTATACTGATGATTGCCAGAAACTAATATTTTCTTTTTAAAATTTTCCCTCTTAAATGATTAAACATTTTCTCTCTTTTTACCTTTTTCTAATAGTAAGTGATACAGACTTGTTTTTAAAACATGGAAAGCAAAAACAAATTAAATCTCTCATAGTACTTCCGTAAAGCCAGTTACTCCCAACTTTTTGGAATATTGTATTCCAGGCTTCTTTGATATACATTTTATGTAATGGGAAATATTATGAATATTTTTGTACCCTTTCTTATTAATATTGTATCATATGCAGTTCACAATATGTAAAAACCTTTGTAAAATCTTTATATAAGTATATAAGGATTGGATTTAATCATTTCCTAAAGCTGAATATTTATGTTGTGTCCACCATTTTACTAGTAATAAACAATGCAATAATATGTGGTGTTGACATAAATTTTCTTTTCAATTTGATTTCATAAAACAGACCTTCAAAAGTAGAATCACTTAGTCATAGGTTTTGGATACTTTTCAAGCAACTAATAACTGGGTTGTTCTTCATAAAAATTGTATCAGTTTAGACTATTATCAGTTGTGGTTGGGAGTGCCTAGCTTCAATGCACCAGTTCCAGAACTGGATGTTCTTATTTTTTAATCATTGTTTATTTTATCAATTAAAATTGGATTCTATTGATTTAATTTGCATGTAAATGATTCTTAGTGATGTTAAACATTTATTCAGATGTTTATTATACATTTATTTCTGCTATTTCTTCAACTACTTACTCAACTGTTATTTTTCCAAAACAGATAGGAGGGTCTTTCATTTTTACTTATTTATTAATTTGCATCAGTTCTTTACATAAGAATAATGATTTGTCATATTATAACATTTTTATGTTGTGATTTTAATCTCCATATTATTGTAGATATATTGTTTAAACTTCTGTATTTGACCTTTACAGTACTTTTTTTCCAGAGTAATCAACTCAGTTACTGTATGATTTCTTCATTTTTAAGTACGTTAAACCTTTCTTTGTGATTTATATCAATTTTTGTGAGTAGTTCATAGATACAGATAAGATGGTTTTTTCTCCATGAAGTAAATGATTTTTCTTAATTTGGTTTAGGGTCTAAAAAATTATCTGATGTGGATATTGGATGACTAATTTAATTACATTAAAATTGTGTTATGTAATGGTGTAGACTGGTATTTTTTCTGGCATCTGTTTTATTTTTAAAGCAAAAATATAAATAAAATATATTTTTTAATAAAATATTTTTAATAATGTTTTCTAAAAATAGGTTAATAGTTCAGTGTTTATGGGTAAGCAGCAATATATATGAAGTTATAACTGTCAGCTGGTTTACTTTTATTTATTTTTGTCAAATTTTAAATAAAAACTGTTTTTCTTTGTAGTTCACAGTCTGACCTCAGGTCTGTTAAAGGCAGTTCTGAGTGAGAAGTAACATGTTGCTTTCTAAAGACTGAAGGCTGTATTACATGTTAATGGGTTTTATCTGCATTTAATTTTCATATATCAGTGTTTTCAGAAATTAGAATTTTAAAAATATTCTGTTGACAAATGAACACCTTTAAAATGAGACTCCAACACTGCTATCCAAAATATATGAAACATTCCAGAAAAAAGTACCTTAAATATAATTATGCTATCTTTGACAGCAGCTGAGTGGAAATTTGTCAGCATTTGAGTTATGAAGTGTCGGTGATTAGTTTTGGATGAGAACAACATTATAGGCTCTGAACTCTTAAGGTCAGTAAATGTTTAAAAACAAATTTGGAGTAATTATGTTTTTGCCTTGCATGCCCCTGTTACTTTAAGTGGAGTTGTAAGCTTAACACACCTGAGGGTGTTGCTCGAGTTGAATGCTTATTGTAATATTTAAAGGTTCCTGCAATTTTCACAAGGGCTTAAAGAAATTACTTTATAAAAAAAGGAATCCTGTATTTCTTTCTTTTTCACAGTAGGTATGTTTTTATTTATTTTTATTATTTTCGAGAATGAATAATTCAATTCTAGATTATTGATGGTAGTAGTCCACAAAGAAAAATCAACTAATTGTGTGTTTTTAAAAAGATTTTGCTCAGGAATCAGTTAGGCAACACTGGCCCCACCCATGCTTTCTCCAGTTAAAACATCTCAGCGGTACTACCAGAGGGAAAAATGCCTATATAGTCCTAAAAGCAGACAGTAAAATGAAACACATGTACCCAGAGTTTGCACTGAGGAAAGAGAAAGAAAGATGAGTGAAATGTTTATATTCCTTTCTGTTCAAAGCAAGTTTTATTTGTTAACCTGCAGCTTGTTCAGAGATACTAGTTAAGTTCTAGCTTTTTGCATACAGGAAATGTGACTTTGTATTGTATTCTTATTACAAAGTTATAAGGTGATAAGACTTTTTGAAATTAAATTTTATTGAGGTAAAATAAGTACATAACATTATATAAGTTTCAGGTGTACAACATTATGATTTGATATCTGTATTCACTACAACTTTGTTGTAGTGATCATCACCAAAAGTCTAGTTACCATCCATCACCATATGCTTGACCTCCTTCATCCATTTCACCCACTTCGTAACCCCCTTCCTTTCTGGTAACCACCAACCTGTACTCTGTGTCTATGAGTTTGTTTTTGTTTTGTTTCATTTGTTGTTGTTGTTCTCCTTTTTTTTAGATTCTACATATGAGTGAAATTATATAGTTTTTGTTTTTCATCTTTTGACTTATTTCACTTAACATAATACCTTCAAGGTCCATGTATGTCATCGCAAATGGCAAGATTTCATTCTTTTTTATGGCTGAGTAGTTTATTATGTATATATAGCTCATCTTCTTTATTCATTCATCTGTCAGTGGACACTTAGGTTGTTTTCATATCTTGGCTATTGTAAGTAATGTTGCTGTGAACATTGGGGTATATATATCTTTTCAAATTAAGTGTTTTTGTTTCTTTGCATAAATACCCAGACATAGAATAGCTCCATACTGTTTTCCATAGTGGCTGCACCAATTTACATTCCTACCAACGTTGTATGAGGGTTTCCTTTTCTCCATATCCTCGCCAACATTTGTTATTTGTTGTCTTTTTGATAATAGCCATTCTGACAGGTGTGAGGTGATATCACTGTGGTTTTGATTTGCATCTCCATAAAACTTATGTTGAACATCTTTTAGTGTCTGTTGGCCACCTGTATGTCTTCTTTGGAAAAATGTCTATTCAGATCTTCTCCTCATTTTTTAATCAGGGTTTTTTGTTGTTGTTAAATTGTATGAGGGTTTTTTTTTTTGTATGAGTTCTTTATATATTTTGGATATTAACCCTTTTGTTGGATGTGTGATTTGCAAAAACCTATATTCAGTAGGTAGCCATTTCGTTTTGATGATGGTTTATCCTTTGCTGTGTTTTTTAGTTTGATGTAGTCCCATTTGTTTATTTTTGCTCCTGCTTCCCTTGCCTTTGGAATCAGATCCACAAAAACATCGCTAAGATCTATGTCAGTGAGGTTACCGCCTGTGTTTTCGTCTAGGAGTTTTATAGTTTCAGGTCTTACACTCAAGTCTTTAATTCATTTTGAGTTAATTTTTGTTTATGGTGTAACGGTGGTCTAATTTCATTCTTTTGCATGTGACTGTCCAGTTTTCCCAACACCATTTATTGAAGAGACTCTCCTTTCTCCATTGTATGTTCTTGGCTCCTTTGTTGTAAATTAATTGTTCATATATGTATGGGTTTAGCCATCACCTGTATTTCTAAAACTTTTCATAAAGACTTGCATATTGTTGATGATTTGGGTATTATAGATACCATGTTAGAAGAGAGAGGGAGAGAGCATTTTAAGCATTTTAATGTAACAAGATATATGATGGGAAGATAATTCTATTGGAAGTTAAAAGACTATTAATTGGTTCAGTGACTTAGACAAGTTATTTTAACTCTCTGTGCCTTACTATATTTATTTGTAAACTTGGGGTATTTTGTAGAGGAGCACTAAATCCTCTTTATAAAAAAATGTATAGATTTCAAATACATATTCTTAAGATACAAGACTTAAGATATCATTACACTTTGAATTTTGGAGGCATGTAAGCATAGACATCTCAGTCTTCTTTTAATAGTATGTATGGCAGATCATATTTACCAAAATGGTTGCAATAAGTTCTCTTATTCTACCTACACTTCTTATGATATATTATAGGCATTTCTCCCACTGAAATGTTGGGGCAAAGGAGGAAGGTTGTCTGTGTTACCTTTCCTTGAATTTGGGCATGCCTTTGACTAAGGCAAGAGTCATACTATGTGACTTCCAAAGATAGGCCATAAAAGGCAATACAGCTTGTTCTTTGAACACAATCACCATGCTGTGAGGAGATGAAGAGACCATATGGATTGGCCATATGTAGGTGTTCTGACTGATAACCCTAGCCAAGGGCCCAGCTAATAGCCAACATTAACCTCAAGGCACCTGAGTGACCAAAGCATCATATGATTTCATCCCCCAGCCTTTGAGTCTTCCCAGCTGAGACTCCGGACATTGTGGAGCAGAGGCAAGCCGTCACTTCTGTGCCCTGTCCAAATTTCTGATGCACAGAAATTGTGAGATATAATAAATATCCATAAGGTGTTGGAGTAATTTTTGCTCAGCAACAAAAAGCCAGAACAGATTTGGGTGCTGGAAATGAGCAGCTAAACAATTAAAACAGGTGGCTTTGACTTTCGATGGCAGATGGAAGCTGGAAGGACTTTGAGAAGACTGTTAAGGAAAGCCTAAAGGACCCTAAAGAATGAGTTAGTGGACACCTAAAAGCCACAGGGAGGCTACTGGTGAAGCCTTAAAGGAAAGTAAGAAAAATGTTATTAGAGACTAGAGGTAAAGGAACCATGGTTATATAGTAGCAAAAAGTTTGGTGACATTGACACTTACAGTATATGGAAAATAGTATATGTATCTAATGAATTCCATGATCTAGTTAAAGAACTTTCCAGGGAGAATGTTGAAAGTGTCACTGAACTTCTTGGCACCCATGATAAAATATGAAAACAGGGAGATAAGCTAAAAAACAAACTGTTAAAAATAAAGGAGCCAGGAAACACATGTAAAAACAAAACTGTTTTTCATTCCCACCTCTCCAAATGGAAAATTATTCTAAAATTAAGAAAAGGCTTCCTAATATATGTCAAATCCACGTCATTGTCAGGAAAACATGGTCTAAAGAAAAAGCCAGGAATATGACTGTATAATCTTTTTTTTGAGACCTCAGAAAGATTTAAGGTGGTGCTTCATCGACTCTTTTAGACAGACAAAAGCCTCTCTAAGGACCTTATGGGTGTACCTTATAGATCTCTGTTAAGTAATAAGGCTTCAAGATTCTTACATATGTTGAATCATAGCAGTGTTTCAAGGAAGACTAGGTAGAGGAGCTCATCCAGAAGAGATTTGTGGTTATGACTTTTGCCTAATGAAATGAATGAACACCAAAAAAAGTCGTAGAATCTCAAGGAATTTTTAATTTCATGGAGGCACCACCAGCTTGGACTGAAAGGGACAGAGCGTACAAGTAAAAGAGACTTCCAGTCCCTTTCCCCACAAGTTTTACTAACAAGACACATCTTGAGAAAATTACTCAGCTGCAAACATGAGCTGATTTATACATAAAAGGAAAGATAATTCATAAGGCAGAACAAAGAGTCATGGAGAATCATTCCTAGGGGCAGTAATTAAGGAACTGGCAATATATGTTAGGATGGATTTCAGAATTGCTGTTAACTTGTGACTGCTATGTGCCTCCTGCTTTTCCCCTTTTTGAATGTTTGTCCTGTCCACTATCGCTGACTGAGTCATTTGTAGGAAAGACGCTGCTCTGATAATCTGTTAATGCCTAACTTGTCTCCTAATGTCATAAGTCTCCAGCTGGAAAGGAAGGGTGCTTAAGGAGCTGTAGTCGAAGAATCTCAGCTAAGGAGCCCCATCTGCTTGATTTAGATGATTCTCATGGACTTTGAGCTGTTGCTGTAATGGAATGAGACTTTGTAGTCTTGATGGTGGGAATGGAGGTGGTTTGTATGTTTGAGAGAGAGTCGACTGTAGCAGATTGTATTTTCCATGCTGGCAGCAACAGTGATATCGCCTGCCCTTTATGCTTTTCTTATAATGTGATGTTGACACTCTTCCTTAGAGTCTGGGTGGACCTATGACTATGGTAGAAGTGAAGCTATATGACTTCTGAATCTAAACAGCAAATGGTGATAGAGCTTCTGCCTGCTCTTCCTGGGATACTTACTCTTAGAACCCTCTCACTATGCTCTAAGGAAACAGAAAAACCGTGAGAGATTACTGCTAAGTATTTTGGCAGATAACCCTAATAAACCCACAGCTGAGGTCCAAGTCAGTAGTTAGCAACAACCTTCAGAAATGTGAATGAATGAGCTATTAGATGATTTTGTCCTCCAGCCATTCAGTTACTTCAGCCTTCAAGTCTTCTCAGCTGAGACCTCGAACGTCATAAAAAAGACACAAGTTGTTCCCCCTGTGACCTGGTCAAATACCTGACCCAAAGAAACCATAAGAGGTAATTGAATGATTATTATGGTTTTAAGCCACAAAGTTTTGGGGGATTTGTTGTACAGTTGTAGATAACTGGAACACTATCATTTATTTAAATGATTCTTGGAAACAAATTATATCTTTGTACTCATACTCCTTATACAAATGAGCTACATCATGGAGTTTACAATCCAGTACATTTAAAGGTAACAATTACACAATCAAAATGTATCTTTTGATTGAATTTCAATACTTATTAGGGCATATATTCTGAACAATGTTCATATAACACTGAAATAGAGTTTAGTACATTTTTTTCTTGGAAAGTGTCTTAATCTATTCATTCACCAAACTCTTTTTGAGCACCTACTATATTACAGACACTGCATTAAGTTCTGGGGATACAGAGATGGATTAGACTCCAGTCTTATCCTTAGGGAACTCATAAAGCTTTCTCAAACTGGATAATTTCTCTCTAGTTATCAGAATACTGTGACTTTTTGATCCAGAGTTTATTTTTCTGATGAATCAAATTTATATTTTCTTACTATTTATAACCTGTTCTTATCCATTTTTCTGAGGAGAGCTTTTCTCAGATTGCCCAGCATGTGAAGATTTGGAAATGTTGGTTCTTCATTTTTTGTTTCATCTCAGTTAGGATAGCACAATTTATTCATTTTTTGATTTGGTCATTCAAAATATGTTAATTGAACACCTACTATACATTATGTCAGATTACTAAGGATAAAGTAGTAAACCAAATTAATAGTCTCTCTGTCCCAGAACTCAGTCTAGTGGGGGATGTAGACATGTAAGTAATTATAGTACGGTGCTATGGTAGGACAGGATACAGTGATCTCATGGATGCGGGCACCTCATTCATTTGGGGGTGAAGGAATCCTTTCTGGAGAATGCTACTCCCATGATCTTAAAGTGTTTTCTGATTCCCAGGTTTTATAGAGTTGCCTCCATCTCTTCCATTCTTAACTATCCTGTTTCCCAGGATCTTAAAGATACACAGTTGTAACATTTTTATACTGTCACTTTCTTTGGAACCAGCTCCTCTGACTCATAATTAGCAAATAATTGTAGACATTTACTCTTACTACACACAGATTTAGCCTAGGCTTTAACTCTAATAGTTACAAGATCTCAGCAAGAAATATAGAGATGGAGGCCCATTTGCCATAGGTCTAAATATTTAGAAGTTATAAATCAAGCCAACAGACTGGTAGATAAAATATATTCTATCCTCCTTCTTTGACAAATATACTTTTATAATTGCCTGGAAGGCCAACTTCAAATTTGAATTATTGGACTGCCCCATCCGCATCTTCTGCAAAAAGCCATCCTTGACTATACCTAAGCTCATATCAGTTGATATAACCTTAGGAGTATAGACCCTTGGAAGTGCTTGTGCAGGCCCTGAAAGAAGGTTGGGTCAATTGGAGAGGACATAGTAGGGTCCTAGGTATAAAGAGAGTGGCCCAAAATTGGGGGCATGTATCTGGTTCGGCCTAGTCCCATGGCCCCTTAGACTCCTCCCCTTGTATGCTGGGAGCGAGTCGGGGAGGGCAAGAGCAATGTCCTCTTTCCCTGCTCTAGGGTGGTATGCATTACCTAAAAGGCCATACCTAAGTTATATTCCAATGGTGATGAGACTGAGCTTTATATTCGTCAACTTTTATAAAAGGAAACTGAACTGACTACACCTCACAGCGGTCTAGGAGGCAAGTGCATGACCAGAGAAAGAAGTGTTGATGGGAAAACGTTCCCAGCAATTAGTTCTGAGTGAGTGATAGTTAAGGATAGCCTGATAGTCTACTTCTCTTTTCCTGGGACTCCATGTCCACTGAGGAGGGAGGAGATTTCTTGAGGTATGTTGCTTTGCCTTAGTTTTCTACCAGACCTGCTGAGTCTTTAAAAAGTTAAGTCTGCAGTTGAGGACTTAGCAGTAAGAGGGTATCAGCTCCTTACACATTCTCACAGTTGCTCAGGGAACAAAGGGCTCAGGAAATCATCTCAGGAGAGGAGCAAAGACAGAGTAGATAATACTTACAGATATGAAAGATAGCTCTAGATGTTTGCATCTAAACTGCATAAAATCACATCCGCAGGCATATAGTGTACCAGTAATAAATTGTCTTGACAAGCAGTTGTTTATTATAAATTTAGCAACTTTTTATTCAGATGCCTTTGGTTTCATTAAATTAAGCATTAAGATAGGAATCCATAGCTGAAGATAAATATTCCAGTGTGAATCTTATGGATGTAAAATAAATTTAATGTTTTTACATTTCTATTAGCATATTTTAAGACCTGCCTCGGGAAAGTGCTTGCTTGGCAGCGGGCTGAGCTCAGTGTAACTTTTGATTTTAAGATCGTTTTAGGGGCATGCCAGAGTCGAGCATGAAGCTGTTCAAAAGACTATGAGTGAAGGGAGATTTCTTCCTTGAGTTTTGGGGACTTTCTGGTAGCTCAGGATTTTCTAATGTGACCCTCGTGGATGCCCTGAGAAACAGGAAACAGTGTCAGTAGAGGCCAGGATGGGAGCGACAACAATAACAACGCAGTATCTTTTCAACTAGAGAGTTGTCACCGTTGTCCTGCTCGGGGGATGGAGTTTCAACCACTGCTCCACAGTACCAGTTAGCTCCCACCTTGGGTATATATGAAGGCTGAGTGAGGAACCTGGGCATCTGCCTCCACCTGCCTGTAAAAGTCAGCTCCTCTCCTTGCCCTGCCGAGTGGTTTCAGAAACCCAGCTAATGCAGGACACAAATAAGATAAAGTGTTTCATAACATAACATCTAAAATGTCCAGGTTTCAATAAAAATGACGCCTTATTTGAAGAACAGGGAGGATCTCAAACTGAAATAAAAAAGATAACCAATAGATGCCAACACCAAGCAGAGAGAGATATAATAATTATCTGAAAAAGGGTTTAAGCAACCATCATGAAAATACCTCAATGAACAGTTATTAACTTGCTCAAAGAAAAAAAGTCTCAGCAAAGAAATCAAAAAGTCTCAGGAAGAAATAGAAGATATAAAGAAGAACCCAGTGGAAATTTTAGAACTAAAAAATATAGTAACCAAAATTTTAGAAAAGCTAATGAATTGGCTCAACAGCAGAATGGTGGGAAAAGACAAAGGAATCAGTGAACTTGATGACAGAACGATAGAAATTGCCCAATGTGGAAAAAGACGAGAAAAGAGACTGAAAAAAAATTAGCACAGCCTCAGAGATCTGTAGAACTAAAACAAAAAATCGAATATTTGTGTTATCAGAGTCCTTGCTGTGTGGTATTGGTGGAGAGATAGACACAGAGATCAATGCAGCAGAATAGAGAACCCAGAAATATGCCCACAAATGTATACCCAACTGATTTTTGACAAAAGTGCAAAAGAAATTCAGTGGAGGAAGGGTAGCTGGAGCAGCTGGATATCCATTAAAAAAAAAAAGAACCTTGATTTATGTCTCATACCTTCACATCTTACACAAACGTCAACTCAAAGTGGATCACAGACTTAAATTGAAAATGTAAAATTACAACATTCTTAGAAAAAATATAGAAAAATTTTAAGCTCTACAGTTAGTCAGAGTTCTTAAAATTGACATTAAAGGTACCATCCATAAAAGGAAAAATTGATAACTTGAACCTCATCAAAATGAAAACCTTTATTCTGCCCAAAAAAAAAAAAAACTGTTGATAGGATGAAAAGATAAGCTACAGACTGGTACAGACTGGGAGAAAATATTTACCAACCATATATCCATCAGAGAATTAGTATGTAGAATATATAAAGCACCCTCAAAACTCAATAGTAAAACAAACACTCAATTAGATAATGGGCAAGAGACAAACATTTCTCTGAAGAGGATATACAGATGGCATATAACCACATAAAAAGGATGTTCGTCATCATTAGCTATTAGTGAAATGGATATTAACATCATGAGATATCACTGTGCACCTATCAGAATGTCTAAAAATGACTAAAATAAAGACAGTGACAACACATAGTGCAGACAAGAATGTAGAAAAATTCGCTAACTCATACACTGCTGGTGGGAATGTAAAATGGTACAGCTACTCCAAAGAAGAGTTTGGCAGTTTCTTAAAAAAACTAAACATGCAACTACCATACAACCCAGAAGTTGTTCTTTTGGGCATTCATCCTGAAGAACTGAAAACTTGTATTCACACAAAAACCTGTACATGGATTATACAGGGATTTAATTCTCTTAATTCTTTTTTTTCTCTGATTTTTCTAATAACTTAAAAAACTTTTTTTATTGGCATATGGTTGCTTTACAATGTTCTGTTAGCCTCCACTGCACAACAAAATGAATCAGCCATACACATACAGATATCCCCTTCCTTTTGGACTTCCCTCCCATTTAGGTTACCACAGTGCATTAGGTAGAGTTTCCTGTGCCATACAGTATGTTCCCATCAGTTGTCTATTTTATACATAGTATCAATAATGTATATGTGTCAATCCCTGTCTCCCAATTCCTCCCTCCCCACCCCTTTCCCCCTTGGTATCTATACATTTGTTCTCTACATCTGTCTCTATTTTTGCTTTGAAAATAAGATTATCTATACCGTTTTTCTAGATTCCACATATATGTGTTATTGTACGATATTTGCTTTTCTCTTTCTGACTTACTTCATTCTGTATGGCACTCTCTAGGTCCATCCACATCTCTACAAATGACCCAATTTTAGTTCTCTTAATTCTTAAGAGGGGAGTGGTTAAACTCTAGTACCATAGATTATGACTCAGCAATAAAAAGAAACAAACTATTAATATACTCAACAACTTGTACGAATCTCCAGAGAACCATACTGAGTGAAAAAAGGCAATCCAAAAATGTTACATACTATATGATTCCATTTCTGTAATATTCTTGAAATGTCAACATTATAAAAATGGAGCCCAGATTAATGGTTGCCAGGTCAAAAGGAGGGGATATGTGGCTCTAAAAGGCAGCATGAAGGATCCTTGTGGTGATGGAAATATTTTATATCTTGACTGTATCAATGTCCATATCCTGGTTGTAATTCTGTACTATAGTTATGCAAGACGTTACCATTGGAGAAAGTTGGGTAAATGGTACATGGGATCTCGCCGTATTATTTCTTACAACAGTATATAAATCCATAATTATTTTAAAATAAAAAGTGTAACTAAAGAAAACCAAAATGTAAATCATGTCCTTTCCTTGCTCAGATCCTCCAGTTGTTTCCTGTAACTCTTAGAATAAAATGTATACTCCTTTCCATGGCTACAAAGTCCCAAAATACATAGTTACTGCTTACCTCTCCTTGCTCTTCTTCTAACATACCAAGTTGTCCTCAGGGCCACTGTGTTTGCTGTTCCTTCTGCCTAACACACACTTCTCCCTGTTTTCCCAATAGTCAACTTCCTTACTTAATTCAGAGCTCTGCTCAAAAGTTAATTCTTCAGAGATACCTCATCTAGCACCCTCTTTAAAGAAGAACCCTTCCACCATCCTCACTAAGTCTCTTTCTCTGTCGGTCTGTCTCTCTCTTTCTCTCTCATTCTCTTTACATACTGTCTATAATTGCTCAAAGTTCAATATGTTATAAACTAATTTATAATCTGTTTCAGACCAGATCTTTGCATGGTTATGTTTTCCTTATAGAAGTAAAATATTGTAGAAAATGCTGAGGTCCTCTTTGACCATGAAAACTAAATGTGTGTCTTTTCCCTACTCCTCTATTAGATGTGTTTATCGTCAGATGTTTTTCTATGGACTAATATATACAAGCTCCATGTAGATTGTAAGTGTTGTGTTTTATTGATATCCTCATATACTACACATTATTTTGCAAGTTGCTTTTTTCAGTGATACATTTTGGAAATGGATCCATGGTAGTATCTACAGATATAATTGGTATTCCATGGTATGTGTCCCATGTTTTATTGAGCAATTTTATTTATCCTATTAAAGAACAGACTTTTCCCTAAAATTTTATTTGTTGTTTAAAATAACAATTAACTAAACATCTTTTACATGTCTCCTTGGGCATATTTGTGATAACTAGTTTGTTATTTAATTTCCTACATAGTACAATGACTGGTAATGTGAATTTCAATTTTAAGATGTATGAATGTTTCTTGCTATTTTTGTTGTTGATTTCTAATTTTTTCTAATAGGATCAGTGAATAAGCCTTGTGAGACTTATACCAATTTTTTGAAACTTGTCATCTTTATAGCCTGATAGAAAATCATTTTTTTTGTTGTGTAAGTGTGCTTAAAAAAGAATCTGTTCTTTTTCATGCAACTCCTCATGGTGTGTGTGTGTGTGTGTGTGTGTGTGTGTGTGTGTGTGTGTGTGTAGCAGATCAAACTTTTAAAGTGTGGCATTAAAATCCTCTGTACTAATATGCTTTTCTATTTTATCTGTTGATTTCTGAGATGTGTTATACTCTCCTACTGTGAACTATGGATTTATCCATTTTCCTTGGAAGTATCAGTTCTTCCTTTATAAGTTTTGTACTTCTGTTGTTAGATGCTTAAAATTTATGATTAGATTGTTGTGTTATCAGTATGTCATGAACTGCTTGAAAACTCTTTTAAAGCTTTTGCTTTGAATTCTCTTTTGTGTGCTATTGCCAATGCAGATTTATTTTGCTAGCATTTACCTTTATTTTCAACTTTCTTGTGTCCTTTTTATAAAAAGTGCATCATTTAAAAATAGAATATGGTTAATTAGTTTGTTTTAACAAATTTGAAAATGTCTTCCAAAAGATGAGCTAATTTAAACACATTTATATTTACTGGGTCCACTGAAACCTGATGTCTTGCTTTGTGTTTTCTCTTCACCATGGTATCTCTTTCTAAATTGAAAATGATACTTCTATTTCTATGCTTTTAATGTTTCCATTGTGACTTTAGCAGGTGTTAGAACTTATACTTTTAAAAACAAAGATTTAAATTATTGAACATCTGTATATACCCTAAAAGACGTAAACAAAGATGTGTTTGCATCATTTAATTTCCACTTCTGTGCTCCACCCTCACCTCAGGCACCTCTTGCCTTCCCCCACATACACATATGTGTTAAATGTTTTAATAATCAGTACCTATTTAAACTTTACAGTAACGCTGAGTAATTAATGTACTGTTACTTCCTGAATTCCAATAATTCCTCCTGGCTTCATTTTTCTACTTTCTGTGGTACCTTCTTTGGTAATTCTTTTACAGAATACCTCTCCGGGACACATATTGTGAGCCCTTATAGATCTGAAATCTCCTTATGTTAGTCCCACTTTTGAATAATAGTTTGTCTGTTATAGAATTCTAGGGTATGAGGTGACTTGGAAGCTGGTCTCTGGGCACAGGTTGCTATGGGCCCTGCCAGGGCTCTGGAGCATATGCTCTCACCTAGACTTTCCACCCAAGGGGGACACTCTCCTTTCTCTCTGTGTAGAAGGTGTGTGCACGTGGAGGGTGTGTATAGTGCATGGGTTGTGTATGCTTGAGGATCTGTCTCTCCTGGCTGATTGAACATTGAATACACTTAAAGTGTTCAGTGTTGCTGCAGTGAAAAATGGGAGGAACAGAGCTGCTCAACCATCACCCTAAAGCTGTTGGACATTACTTTCCTATGTGCTTTCCAGTAGAGGATGACAGTGCTACCTCACCCATAGATGCCTTGGTTATTTTGCTATAGTGCATATGTAATTGAGCTTCATACTCTTCCAGCTGATCACCTATAAGACAGCTTTTCAATATGAACTCTTGAAGACAGGGGTGTGTCTTAGTCCCTTTCAGGCTGCTACAACAAAAGTATCATAAACTAGGTGGCTTATAAACAGCATTCACTTCTCGCAGTTATAGAGAAGCTGAGAAGTACGAGATCGTGGTGAGAAGTGCTTCCTGGACTGCTGTCTTTTCACTGTAACCTCATGAGACCCAAGAGGTGAGGGATCTCTCTGGGGTCTCTTTTATAAGGTCACTAATCCCATTCATGAGGGCTTCACGTTCATGACCTAATCACCTCTCAAATTATCTAACTCTTCTTAATACCATCATTTTGGGGGCTAGTGTTTCAACATATGAACTTGGGGTAGTGCAAACACCCAGACCATAGCAGGGTGTTATCAGTAGCTGTGAGTCACCAGGCCCTAATGGGTCCTGAACCTCATTAGGTGAATGATTTAATGCCCTAACCTAACTCATTCTCTTTGTATCTTATGCTTCCCTAGTTTATCTTTTATTCAGGCTACTGCATTATCATTTGACACCACTTAGCCCTTTGCTCCTCTTGTCACTGAACCCTACTACCTTCTTCTGCCTTACGTTGGAGAATTGGTGGAAGAGGAAGAATCTATAGAAAGATGATATTTATCAAAATCATCAAGAGGAGATATTTATCAAAATCATCAAGAGGAGAATGGGGAATGTAATTACCACTGGTGTGTAGTGATTGTGGATACTTTTTTTGCTTCTTTGTCTGTTCATGCATTTAGGAAGTATTTACTGAGGATTTGCTGTTGCCAACCACAGTTTCAGGTGCTGCAGATAAATTATGGACAAAGTGCAGGTGATGAATGTGGTCTTGGAGTTTTGTATGCTATTGGTAAAGACAGAGGTAGTTGTTTGAATCAGACACTTTTTGTGATATTCTACCAAATCACAGTTACAGTTTCTGGATTCAGATTTATCGGTGCATATTTGTTTTTCATTAACTTTTTGCATTCATTTTCCTTTGATTCACTATTGCTGTGTGATGTGGGGAATCCATAAATCTTTGAGAAATAGCTGCTTTATTAGTAGTAATTCATCCATTCTCCAAAGTGACTAATTAAAAACATAAGAGTGATTGTATCAATGTATTGCTCAACACCTTTTAACGGTTTCTTATTGTTATCAGGGTAAAGTAAAATCTTTGATGTGGCTTCCAAATCTGGCATGATCTGACATCTGCCTACTTCTCCCTCTGCCTCATGCCATGCTTTTACCTCCTCTTGGCTGTCTCCATTCTGGTTTTCTCTCAGTTCTCAAACTTTCAACACATCAATCCACTCTGGGGCCTGTTAGCCTGAATAGTTTTCCTTCTCCCACAACTAGTTCCCAGCTGCTTTCCCTATTAATTTTCTTCATCTTTCAAAATTAGCTCATATATCCAATGAGTCATTCTATAAAGCTCCACTTAGTCAAATCTATTAAAAGCTCCCATAATACCCTGTTCTGCTTCACAATGCTTATCACACTGAAATGAATAATTAGTTGCTTATTGTTTTTTTTTTTTCCTACATGTAAACTGTAAATTCTGTGCAGGCAGGGACTGTACCCATCTGGATCATTGTTTTATTTTTAGAACTTAGCATAGGTAACAATACATTATAGATACTCAGAAATATTTTTTGGTAAACTAATTCAATTTTTAAGTTGACCTGGTGTATGCAAAACACACCTTGTGTATTAAAGTCATGAAATAAAACTTCTATAGATGGTGGATTCAGTAATGTTTTCTCTTGGATGGGAACACAAGGGGAGTATAACTTCAGAGAACTGATGAAATGCACATTAGGGTATGCTCTTGGATGAGAGATGAAATGAGTTTTGAGGAGGAGAAGTTCTTTTGTATTTCTTGAGTTTTCTGATATTGACTTGCCTAAACTGAACTACAATATAAACCAAGGGTCCCCTCAGCTTTTGTTCTTTTTTCATTTTGTTTTTCTTTCAAAAAGCCCTGTGGACATCTGTCAAAACTACAAAGTGGAAATTGGTTAGCTTCATTTAACACCATATCCTGCTGCAAAGGCCTCACATCAAGGCACTTGCCATTTTACATTCTTCTTATTTTAATAGTTTTCCCAACTTGAAAAACTTAGAGTTGTAAATAGCTAAAGGCTCCCGTTGTAAATCCCTCGAAGATTCAATTCTATGAAGATGTTAAAACCCCAGCATTTCAGCAGCCAAAGGAATACAAACTTTCTCTGATTCCTCATCGCAAGACTGCTGAAATCACACTGATGAAATTAGGAGGGCTTTGGCAACACACATTGAAAACAACATCTCTGGTGCTTTAACAGTAGAATTCCTTTGCCTTGGCTGACAGTATATATGTGTCTCTAGTCTCTAGCTGTAATTTTAAATTTAAAAGGCATTAAAAGTTTTCTGCTTTTCACTCAAATTTCACAAGAAAAAGACAGGAAACCGTAAGGTAATTTCCTCATAGGAAACAATATTATTAAAGGACAAATTATTGTTGCTTTGATATACTTATATTTTGTTCATGAATGTGAAAGCTTGTGGAGTTTGCAATTTATATAACTAGTTAATGAAAGCATAAACTTTACAAGTGGGATTTTTAAGAGATTTTAAAATAAAATATACACATTTAATACTTGCCACAGATACTGCACCAGGAAACTATTCTTGTTTTATTGATGACGTCCCCTTCTTTGGTGTTTGATAGATTTCCTACTAGAAGCAAGCTTGTTTTGTTGAATTGTTTGTCCAAAAGTGTGACACTAGACATTTTGACAATAAAAATGAGTATTTTTTATAAACAACTGTAAATACTTTTTTCTATTCTATATTTGTTTGCAATTAGCGTTGCTTTAGATTTCTGTAGGGAATGTATTATCTGCTCAATATTTAGCACTCGATTTTTAAAAAGATATGTTCTGTATATCCTAGCATAAATGAGGCTTGATATAACTTGTCATGGTCAGCTAGCTCAGAAACCTTTTCATTTCAAATGCTGACTTGGGGAGGTAGTGTCAGGAACTACTTAATGACCTAAAGAAATTACAGAAAGAGGTTAGCAATTATATTCACAGTGTAAGATCTATGTAGCTCTTTATTTTTTAAACTGACCTCTAACTCAAGGCAGAAAATTAAGTCCTCTGTGATAGCCTGCAGATGGTACTTCCGTCTATTGGTGCTCCTTCAGCTGAATTAGCATTCCAGTGTTGTCTGTTTTCAGTTTTGTGACTGTGGCATTTGGAACTTTGTGTAATTTAATTGTCAAAACTTGACCATTTCTTTAATTTGTTATTGGGCAGTTCATCAGGGAGTTTTATAAAGTATTATCACGAAAGGAGTTATAGCTCTGCAGGAATTCTTCTGAAGCTGGATTCCATTCAGGAATATAAATGTTGTACATTTAACCAAATAATGGAAAACATCCTTGCATAGGGTAAATAGTAAATAGTTGCTAGGTAAATAGTAACTCCCCTGGACCAAGCTCTGTGATAGGTACTTAAGGGGCATGGTCTTCAATTCTCCTGACCACCCTAAAACATGGCTATAATACAGAAACAGTCTCCATTTTACATGTGAGAAACTGAGGCATTGATTTCTTCGGTAGCTTACCTACAGTCACCTAGCTAGTAAGCAGAAGAGCCTAAAATTCCAGCCGGCGGGTCATTCAGTGGTAATATAGATGACCCCACCCGCTCCACACACACCCCGCTCATATCTTTCGGCCTCCAATTTTATATTTATTTTTACCATACAGTAGTAGAATTTCTTCTCCTCTCATCACAGATGTTTGGTTTATTGCATTATGTAGCCCAAATGTGAACCATTTCTTAGATGTCACATTGAAGAGTTTTGTTCCTTGGAATCATACTAAGAACTTTAACTGACATTTAAAAGTACTTTCATCATCATTTTTTTATACAAAAGAGGCCAAAGAATCTTTTGTTATAAACTCCTTTAAGTCTTTGTTTCCAGATCAGTGAGTATAAATTCCAGACAAATATGCTGTGATAGGCGTAATAATGGCCCTCCAAAGATGTCCGTGTCCTGTGAATGAATGTTAGGTTATATGGGAAAAGGGATTTTGTGGATGTTATTAAGCTAAGGAACTTCAGACTGGGAGATTATTCGTGGATTATCTGAGTGGACACAACATAACCACAAAGATCTTTAAAAGAAAAAAAGGCAGGTGGAAGTGGTAGTCAGAGGCAGAGAGAGAGATTGGGTGATGATGCTATCCAGCTGGCTTTGAAGGTGGAAGAAGGAACCATGAGTCAAGGTCTGCAGGTGGCCTTTAGAAACTGGAAAAGGCAAGGAAATTGCTTCTTCTTTAGAGCCTTGAAAAGAAATGCAGCCTATTGCCCCTTTGATTTTACATTCAGTAAGGCCCATTTTGGACTTTTGACCTTCAGAACTGTAGCATAATGAATTTGTGTTGCTTTAAGTAATTTGTTATAGCAGTAATAGGAAACTAACACAGATGCTATTGATTTAACTTTAATTTTAGATGTGAAATCAAACGTAGATTGCCTTTTCTCCTCAGTGGGAGCCCAGAAGTTCTACGTAGAAGGTGGTTAAGGCCAGTAATGTGACTGAAATGGGGAGCTGGGAGACTTGTATCAACAACAAGTCTTCACATAACAAATCATTTTTCTTTGTAAAAAATAAAGGTACTATTTCTTTTTCTTATTTATTTCTTTATTCATTTATTTTTACTTTGATTTTACTTTACTAGCTTTTTGATTTGGAGGAAACTAAAATCGCACTTGGGCTTCTCCTTGTCTAAAGGGTGTTTTGAAGATAAAATTTGGCAATGTATCATCCCCCAGTAGAGTAGTGTAAAGAACGTTGCCTGCTGTTCCAGTTCTTCAAGGATCAAGCCCATCGTCACTGCAGTTACCCACCAACATTATACCCTGAGGGGAATTCAGGATGGAGAAAACCAGGAGGCATTCTGTGCTTTGGATACTGGCCCTAGACAGTTCAGATGTATATTTAGATACAGTAAGTCCCCTACATACTAATGACTTCCGTTCCGAGAGCACATTCAAAAGTTCAATCTGTTCGTGAATCCAACAAAGTTAGCCTAGGTACCCAACTAACACAATCGGCTATATAGTACTGTACTGTAATAGGTTTATAATACTTTTCACACAAATAATACATTAAAAAAACACAAAAAATAAAGAAAACCTTTTTAATCTTACAGTACAGTATCTTGAAAAGTACCATAATCCAGTACAACAGCTGGCATACAGGGGCTGGCATGAGGTGAACAGGCAAGAAGAGTTACCGACTGGAGGAGGGAGAGGAGGTGGGAGATGGTCCTGTACTACTGCACTCTATACAGCACTGTACAGTAAAGTACACAAAAGCACAACCACTTGCAGAGGATGCACGCATGCGACACTGCACACCAGACACGTGGACTAACTTACTTGACTGGACATGCGAGTTCATGTTTGCATCTTTGAAAGTTCACAACTTGAAGGTTCGTGTGTAGGAGACTTACTGTATAAATAATTTCAATGACCCCAGATTTTTGCATCTTCCCATACATAGATAGAAAAGCACTAAAACCATTAACTTGAGACGTCTGTTCTTTGTGATTAGCAGTAATCATTTGATGTTCGACTACATGTCTTTTCCCAGCAAAAAAAGTTCGTATATATCCTGCCTCCTACCTTACCTCTTCAGAGCAGTTCCTTGGATCTACTGAGAGGCTGTCTCCTGGGCTGTAGTCCTCAGTTAAGGTCCCCGAATAAAACTTAACTTGAAATTTTTAGGTTGGGCATTTTTCTTTCAATTGACAGTAGTTAGTACATGGTAGGTTCTCAAAAATTGATAGTACTTTTGAAAAGCATGTCATGTTTCCAGCCAGACTCCAGGACTGTTCGGAGTGTGTGGAGAGGCAGTCATTGATTAAACGCTTTGTGAACTTTGAAGTACTCTGCCTGGAGCTCTCCCTTGTTTACACTGTCAATAAAATGGATGCAAGATGTTGAAATGCACATGCTTGGGAAAAATGACGCCTATTTTCGTGATCAAAAGGTCACTTTCAGTTATTCTCTGCCCCTTCAGCAATTCTGTCCTCAATAGCTAGACCTGGGAAGGTTTTCTCTGACTTTCTTGCCAATCTCACTGTGCCCTCAGCCAGGCCCTGGGCACTGCTTCCCTGTCATCCGGGAAAGCAGGTGAGAGGCTTTTCAGTTGCAGTCTTTCCACGAGAGCCCCAAACACCCCATAGTTAAAAAAAAAGCTACCCCTCACTGAATCTCAACTGAAACTCATTTTTATGCAGAGCAGTAGAAAGAACATCAGCTGTGGATTCTGATAGACCAAAGTTTGCGTCCGAGCTTTCTCACTAATTCGCAGTATAGCCTTGGGTAGACTGTCAACATTTCTGAATCTTAGTATCTAATCCATAACATGTGAATAATAATGCCTACCTTGCAGGGTCTCTGCAGTATTGAATTGAGATAATGTATATATAATGGGTCTAGGACAGGGCCTTGACTTTAGTGGGCATCCAAAAATGGCCAATAATTTGCGGTAGTGTTGAGGGCATTTGAGGCACTAGAGACAGGTGAGTTAGTCTTCAGCTTTTAAAAATATTTCTCTAGAGCCTCCTTTTACTAATTCCATGTAAGTTTGAAGGGTGAAAGTGAAAAATAATTTAGAATTATTATACAGCAATGTATTCTTTCAATCTTAAAATATACATTTTTACTTTTTTTTTTTTTTTTTTTTTTAATGGCGTGATGGAGATAAAGAGGCAAGAG
This sequence comes from Delphinapterus leucas, assembly GCF_059928025.1. NCBI lineage: Eukaryota > Metazoa > Chordata > Mammalia > Artiodactyla > Monodontidae > Delphinapterus > Delphinapterus leucas. Next base: position 53,979,998 of record NC_143132.1, on the reverse strand, counting down.
TTTGTAGGACTGGTCTGCATTGCCTGAAAGGCTAAGACTGGCTTGTCAAGCACATCTGCATTGTTAATGACTGTTTCAATTTGCCTTGTTCACATAATGTTTTCTTTAATGTGAGATTAACTTCAATTAAAGCCTTTTGTGGCTATGTTCATTCTTCGACTTTCCCTTTAATTGTTCTCTGTGCATTTCTTCTGCATTAGCAGCAATTTACTTGTGCCTACTACTGCAGTTAGAACTAAGCTGAACTAATTCAACTTCTTAAGCTGAATTTTAGCTATGAGTCTTTTTTCTGGATAGTTAAAAAATTTAATCCATTATTAAGCTAGTGAAAGTAAAACCCTGTAAAAATTCATATGATGATTATAACTGACATGGCTCCTTTTCTAGACTTGAAAGGATTAAACTCAACATCTGAGATATTGATTGTATAAGATTCTTCATTTTCTCTCTCTCTCTCATAAGAAAGGAAAATTTCCCAGGCAAGAGAAAATGCACTGCGGTGTTGTACAAGCCTCTCTTACTGATTGTGGTTCAGAATTGTGCAGTATTGACTACATTGATTTAAAGTCTTATGGACAATGAATACTCATAATTCTGTGTCTGAATGAGAGAGGGAGAGAAAGTGGGTCACTGAAGATTGCTGAAGCTGCCAATTAGTGACACTGTTCATTACTTTCTGTAAAGAAAGACAGGTAAGACCTTCAGGGCCTTGATGATGGAATTCACAAGGCTTTGGGGTAGCTCTAAACAAAGTAATTACTTATATGTAGCTGCTGCTTTATTCCAGAAAGACAGTAGGTGCTTAGGGACCATGAGGAGGGGAAACTAAAATACAAAATATAAAATCAGGAGAGCAGAATGTTCTCAAGTTTGGAGGAAGAAGTGGTGTCATTATGAAGAGATGGACCCGCCAAAGCCTGCAGCATCTGTCTTCAGCTTCTGGAGTATGTAGTAGGCCCTCCAAGTGGGCACACAATTATGGAAATATGTGGACCTGTGCTTATAACATTGCAATGGGGGTGGGTAACATCTAGAAGGTATTTTTAGTTTGCTGGCATAAATAAGTCCCTACACCATGTCTGTTTTAATTTATATCATCTGTGCTTCTTCAGTTAAGGAGTAATTCCCTTATGCTTTATGACAGGAGATGTATAGACTTTTCCAACTTGTTGAGCTGTCATATTTCTTGAGGTCCTGTTTAAACAAAATAAGATATAGAGGAAAGAAACAGGGTGAGATTTCTCAGTTGGAAAGAACCTAATTCAGAACCCTTGTTTTGCAGTTGGGGAAGTCTGTGTCCTGGAATAGTGAAGTGATTTATCAGAGAGGAAATAAGGTGAGTGGCAGAGCCACATTAGAGCTCAGGCTTATGAATCTACAATCCAATCCTTTTCACTGCACTCATTGGAAAAACTTCAAAGTAATCATTATAGAAATTCCTATGATGTGTTGAAAAACAAAAGGTGGTTATTGAATAGTTACTGTGTTTCAGACACTGTTCTCAGTGAATATAATAAAGATCCCTGCCTTCCTGGAGCTTATCCTAGTGGGAAGAGATACACGATGAACAAGTAAGCACAGAAATACAGTGGATGTCAGATTGTGATAAGTGCTACGGAGAATAATAAATCAGGAAAGCAATGAAGGGAAGTGATATTTGAGCAAAATCTGAGCAAAGTGAAGAGGTGCCTTTTAAGCCTTTGGGGAAGAATATTTCAGAGGGAACAACAATGTTCCTGAAGAAAGAATGTACTTGATGAGCTTGAGAACTTGCAAGGAGACCGGAGTGGCTGGGCAGAGTGAATGAGAGAGAGAGTGGAAAGAGGTGAGGTCAGAGCTAACACAGGGATGGAATACACAGGGCTTTTAAGGCAATCTTAAGGATTTTTGGCTTTGAGGAATATGATTATCAGTTTCATGTGTCAACTTGGCTAGGCTATAGTACCTAGGTATTTAATCAAACACTAATTTAGGTGTTGTAGAAGTATTTTGTAGATGTATTAGCACCTATAATCTTGATTTTAAAGCAGTTTGTCCTCAATAATGTGGTAGACTTCATCCAATCAAATGAAAGTCCATAAGAACAAAACCTGAGGTTTCCTAGAGAAGAAGAAATTCAGCCTCATGACTTCAACATCAACTCCTGCCTGAGTTTCTAGCCTGCTAGACTGCCCTCTCTAGACTTCAGACTTGCCAGCCTGCACAATCACCTGAGCCAATTGCTTAAAGAAATCTCTTTATTTTGTTCCAGTTCTCCGTACAATTTGTCCTGTTTTATTGATTCAGTTTCTCTGGAGAACCCTGACAGATACAAGTGAGATGGGAAACTATTTTAGGGTTTTGACCAGAGAAGAAATATGATCTTTCTTAGGTTGAGAATAAGCTGCAGAGGTTCAAGAGTGGATGCAGGGTGACCAGTTAAGTCTATTGCAATAACTCAAGTGAGAGATGATGGTAGCTTTGCACTAAGATAGTAGCAATTGAAGTGGTAAAAAATGGCAGATTCTGAATATATTTTGAAGGTAGAGTCAACAGAATTTGCTGATGGGTTAATGGGGAGTATGAAAGAAGGAAGAATCAAAGTTACTCCAGGTTTTTTGGCCACAAGTAGAACAATGAGGTTGCCATGCACTAAACTGGGGAAGATTTAGGGAAGATCAATTTTCGTGAAGGGAGGAGATCAGAATTCAGTTTATACCTGGTACATTTGAGATTCCCATTAGACATCTAAGTGTGGGTGGGGAGTAAGCAGTTGGACATAACAGTCTAGAGTTTAGTGAGAGAGATCTGGACAGGAGGTATAGGTTTTTTGTTTGTTTTGTTTTTTGGCTGTGCCACGCAGCATGCGGGATCTTAGTTCCCTGACCAGGGATCAAACCTGTGCTCCTTGCATTGGAAGCGTGGAGTCTTAACCACTGGACTTCCAGGGAAGTCCCAGGAAGTATAATTTATAGCATCAAAAATAGTTGATATTTTAAGAAATGTGTATAGATAGAAAAGGAGAGAATATTTAGGGCCTTGAGCCCTGGGTACTGGAATATTAGAAACATGGGAGATGGAGATGAAATGGCGAAGAGACTGCGACAAGGCAGCTAGTGTGATGGGAGGAGAACAAGAAAGAGGAAAAGAAGTGAAAAGAAGTGAAGTGGCTGAGAAAATGTCAACTATGACAAATGCTGTTTATAGAATAAGGTCTGAAAATTGATTATTTGATTTAACAATGCTGACCTTCACCAGAGCCATTTTGGTGTAGTGGAAACAAAAGTCTGATTGGAAAGGAAGAAAGGAGAGAAGGTAGACAGGGAGGATAGCTGTATGCTTTTAGGAGTTTTCCTATTGGAAAGAGTGTTTTCCAGAAGGGGTTGTGAGGTCTAGATGCCTTAAAAAAAGATGCAAATAAAACGTTGAATTTCTATGCTCATGTGAATGATGTAGTGAAGAAAGAAAGTGGTCACAGGGAAAAGGGGAGCATTGTGGAACTATGTCCCTGAGGATACGAGTGGGGAAGGGAGCTAGTGCATCAGTGGAAGCTCCTCATAGAGGAGCTAAGTAAGGCAGTTCCTCTATAGCAATGGGAGAGAAGGCAGTGTATGTACAAGGGTTCAATTGCAGGCATGTTGATAGCTGTGGAAATGGCAGCATGCGAAAAACCACTTCTGATGGCCTTGCTCTTCTGAATAACAGGAAATAAGACCATGAGCTGAAAGTGGGCACACTTTTTTGAGGAATGAGGATTTGAGGATTTGAGGAATGAGAAGACTGATATGGTCATCCAGGGGTGGAAAGGAAAAAGATTAAGAAAATGTGGTGCATAGAAGGGTAGTTTAGGCTTCTTGTCAGGGACACACAGCTCTGGGCTTCTGTCTTTGCTATTGATTATGCATATGGAAAAGAGTTAGATTTTTCTTTAAATTGACGTTTTAATTTTTTGTGTGTGTTTTTTGCTGATTAGTAAGAAAGTAGCAAATTGAAGTCAGAATTAGAATGAATTCTGGTAAATGAGACTAAAGGTGGATTTTCCTTAGACTTGTTATACCTCTAAAAATGGTGTTAATCTAACAAATGCCACTAAAACTTTATGGTCATATCTTTGAATCGAATATGATACAATTAAACCTCAATATGGCAATTAGGATATGTTCCAATCCCCAAGCCAGAAGCTGGGTGAGGAGAAAACCAATATCACTAAGGATATGAGAAGATATTAAGTCTCATCCTGGCTTATGGTTGGGAAAATGCTATTTGATATAATTACATCTAAAACTATATTTCTGAGAGCAGTTGTATTGAGAATTTTTATACTCATATACATAAACAAGAATGTAGAAGGTTTGGGAAAAATGGATCCTTAATTGTCATATTTCCCCTGATGTGATATTGATACTCTCAAACATGAGAGTCATCAAAAAACATGATTTGACAGCTGCCTTTGAAGATAACTCTTCCTTTAGTACCTTGCCAGACTTCCTCTCCTCTAAAACATTCAGTCCTCTTAAAAAAAAAAAAAGGGCAATGTCTAGTTCTTTTTGACACTTGGGAAATGATAATAGAAGCTTTGCATAGTTTTGCTTAGAATTCACACCTATGCAATTCCAAATAAGAGCTGTTGAAACAAATAAGAAAAACAGTCTAAGAACAAAGATATATGAATTCAGACAGAATAATCTAAGAAAATAGAGTTTTCTCTTTAAAAATCTCATTTTAACAATGCTAAGAAAACTCAACTCCTTTAAAAGTTATCATTGGTGTTTATTTAAACAATTTTCTCTGAGCTGAAGATACACCCTTGAGGTGAAAATATTTTTCTTTGCCAAAACCTTGAGGAAGTTATAATTGACTAATAGTTCTCTGCTTTGAGAAAAACAGAACCATCAATATCAGGAGCATGTGTAATCTTTACAGCTTTTTTTTTGGGAGTATAGTTGCTTTACAATGTTGTGTTAGTTTCTACTGTACAGCAAAGTGAATTAGCTATATGTATACATATATCCCCTCTTTTCTGGATTTCCTTCCCATGTAGGTCACTGCAGAGCATTGAGTTCCCTGTGCTTTACAGTAGGTTCTCATTAGTTATCTATTTTATACATAGTATCAATAGTGTATATATGTCAATCCCCATCTCCCAATTCATCCCACCTCCTCCTTCCCCCTTGGTATCCGTACGTTTGTTCTCTACATTTGTGTCTCTGTTTATGCTTTGCAAATAAGATCATCTATACCATTTTTTAGATTCTACATATATGTATTAGTGTAGGATATTTTTCTCTTTCTAACTTACTTCACTCTGTATGACAGTCTCTAAGTCCAACCACTTCTCTACGGATGACCCAATTTTGTTCCTTGTAATGGCTGAGTAATATTCCGTTGTATATATGTACCACATCTTCTTTACCCATTCCTCTGTTGATGGACATTTAGGTTGCTTCCATGTTCTGGCTATTGTAAATAGAGCTGCAATGAACATTGGGGTGCATGTGTCTTTTTGAATTATGGTTTTCTCTGGGTATATGCCCAGGAGTGGGGTTGCTGGGTGATATGGTATTTCTATTTTTAGTTTTTTAAGGACCCTCCATACTGTTCTCCATAGTGGTTATATCAATTTACATTCCCACCAACAGTGCAAGAGGGTTCCCTTTTCTCCACACCCTCTCCAGCATTTATTGTTTATAGATTTTTTGATGATGGCCATTCTGACCCGTGTGAGATGATATCTCATTGTAGTTTTGATTTGCATTTCTCTAATGATTAATGATGTTGAGCATTCTTTCATGTGTTTGTTGGCAGTCTGTATGTTTTCTTTGTAGAAATGCCTATTTAGGTCTTCTGCCCATTATTTGATTGGGTTGTTTGTTTTTTCGATATTGAGCTGCATGAGCTTTTTGTGAATTTTGGAGATTAATCCCTTGTCAGTTGCTTCGTTTGCAGATATTTTCTCGCATTCTGACGGTTGTCTTTTCATCTTGTTTATGGCTTCCTTATATTACAACTTTCATTGTAAAATAGTGGATTGACTTTTAACTAAATTTTAGGATACTATTATTTTGGAGTCCTTTATTGCATTCTTTCTGGAAGAAAAACTCATAGCTCCACTTTGATGAGTAGGGCTTATGTTATGTTTTGCTTCAGAGAGAGTGATCTTTCATAGAGTATGGTGGCTGTGGAGAGGTGTTGTTTAGATCTTTCTTCCGGTAAGAACTTACTATTCACCTGAAAGAAGTACAGTTCACTGACAGCTTCTAGTTTTGGCACCATCAGGATACACCTCAGCTTTCAGGCCAAGGTAATGGTTTTCCTAGGCAGTCCCTGATCCACGAGTGTGCAGGTTGGAGGTACTGGGCCTGGTCGTTTCTGCCCAACATGGGACTCCACTTAAGGGTACTTATTGGTCTGAAGCTCCAGATTCATTGCTCTGGGTTGGCTATGACTTTTTCAGATACGCATTGAAGTCTGAAATCTTTCCATGACCAGTTCAGCTTCCCTGTCTTTTAGCTTTACAGGCCTGAATCCCTCTATACCTCCACAAATTCCTCACACTCCTCTCAGTGTTTGCTTCTCATTGGACTCAACTGACATAGTAACATCCCCCTAAGATATTCAATATATGCTTGTTGAACATCTCCCATCCCATACGTCAAGTAATGTGCTAGATGCTGGGAATACAAACATCGTTTAAACATAACTTTCATCCGAAGCAGCTCACAAGCTAACTGAGGAGAGAGCACCATGAATAAGAAATGCAAGGGAGCCAGCATAAGCGTGGATCGATAACTATGGAGTTTTGTTTTTCAATTGCTGCAAAACAAATCTCCACAGACTTAGCAAACTTAAAACAGCATCCAGTTCTATCAGTTAGATATCTGGGCAGGCGTATTTGGATTCTCTGCTTAGGGTCTCACAAGGCCAAAAATCAAGGTGTCAGCCAGTCTGGGCTCTTATATGGAGGGTCTAGGGAATAATCCACTTTCAGGTCCATTCAAGTTTCTGGCAGAATCTAGTTCCTTATGGTTGTAGTACTGAAGTTCCTGTTTCCTTGTTGGCTGTCAGTCACGGGCCTCTCCTGTATTCCTCATCATGTGGCCCCTTCCATCTTCAGGTCAGCAGTGGTCTATTGAATCCTTCTCAGGCTTGGAATCTTTCTAACTTCCTCTTCTGCTACCAGGCAGAGAAAACTCTGCCTTTAAAGGGCTCATATATCCTACCTGGATAATCTCCCCTTTGATTAACTCATGGTCAACTAATTAGTAATCTTAATTACATCTGTAAAATCCCTTTTATTAATTGACACAATTAGAACTTGAATGAATTCTCATCACATTCATGGTCCTGGGAATTGGACAGAAAAATCTTGGGGGACTATTTTAGGGTTCTACCTACCACAGGAGTGTAGAGGAAGGGTTCATCATAGTGAAGCGAGGAGTAGAAAACTTCCAGGGTGAGATGATGGCTGAGCTGAATTTTTAAAGAGTAATAATAAGGTCAAATGGGGCAATTTTAGCCAAGAATTGAAGATTTGAAGTAGTATATTATGAGCCAGCATACATAAGTAGGACTGTTGCTTAAGAACACTGGTCCAAAGTTCCAAGAAACTAAGCTTCGGAATTAGGTTTTATTGTTGGAAAACCATCATAGCACCGGTGTTAAGCAGGTGATTGGCATGTGTGTTAAAGAGTGACTTGGCAGCAGTATAGACAGGAAATATTAAAGTGTAATACTGGAGCCAGAGTGATCAACTAGAAGCTGTGAAAATTGTCCATCTGAGACAGTGATTGTCTGAATCAGAACATTGGTAGTCAGATGGGGAAGAGAAGGACTTTCATAATTTAGGAGGTAAATTTTGTAGCACTCAGTGATGGACTGCATGTAGAAAATGCCAGAGGCAAAGCGGTCTAGGATGACTTTTGGTTTAGGTTACAGTAAGTGGAGCTTGTCTAAATTGATTAGCATGAGAGCAGGGCATGCTGACTGAAGGGAGGAGGGAGCGGTGGGATGATGATGAATTCAGTATTTGAAATGTTGAATCTGAAAGAGTCGTGGAGCATCCACATCATCAACTTTTCTCTCTCTACTGGATCAGTACAAAACATGCTCTTCTAATTCCCATTAAAAATAAAACGAGAAGTCCTCCCTGAATCTCTCATAGCCCTCTTGCTACCAGCTTATACTTTTTCCTGCTCTTCCAGTAGCTAAACTTATTTCACATATCTCCTTGCATTCACTTTCTTTTTACTTTTCAGCTCTTCTCCAGTTTTGCTTCCCACCCAACCGCTCTATCAAAACTGCTTTTTCGGGGCTTCCCTGGTGGTGCAGTGGTTGAGAGTCCGCCTGCCGATGTAGATGTAGGGGACACGGGTTCATGCCCTGGTCCGGGAAGATCCCACATGCCGCGGAGCGGCTAGGCCCGTGAGCCATGGCTGCTGAGTCTGCACGTCCGGAGCCTGTGCTCCGCAACGGGAGAGGCCACGACAGTGAGAGGCCCGCGTACCGCAAAAAAAAAAAAAAAAAACCAAAAAACTGCTTTTTCAAGGTCAGAGGTGGCTTTCGTGTTGCCAAACCAAATGGACATTTTTGTCTCCTCAGTTTCCTCAATGCCCCAGCAGTATTTGATGTAGTTGACCTGCTACTTAAATCCACAAATTGACTTAGCAGTACCAACTGCAGACCTAGAGAGTGAGAAATAGTAATCACGCATGAAGTTCATCACAGCAAAATGAAAATAATACTGAAATGAATAATGCAAGCCATTTATTTAAGACATGTTCTCATTGTGTTTTCTATTCAGCAAGTTAAAATAGTAGACTGGGCAGTTCAAAACTGCATGTTTCAAAATTGTTTTTTTCTTCCTTAAAGAATATCTTCTTACATCAAAAGCTAAAGCCTTTGCCTATGCTTTGATCTTGTCCCCTCACAGGTCTTCTTAAATAGGCCTGAAGAGGTAAAAAATCTTTACCAACATTTAAAAACAAGCAGGTAACAAAAAATGTTAACAAGATTTCAGAGGCAAAGGGAGAGGTGAGATTGAAACTGGTTTTGAGGCTAAGCCATCCACTTTTTTCATTATTCCACAGCTTTCATTTTCACTTTTCATTTCACCTTAAACTTCACGTACAATACCAAATTTCTATTCATTTATTTAAGTTATTATGAAATATTATAGACATGTAGAATTTTATAAAAGATATGTGCGTGGGACATGCATGTTCTCACTATCTATTTAAGAAATAAATAATTTAAAAAATAATTAAATCATGTTTACTTCCCAGTAAAGGAAACCATTAATTCAGTTTTAATGTTTATCAATTTACTCAATGATAAATTGAGTAAATCATCTATTTCTTTATATTTTTGCTCAATATATATATAGCCCTATATAGTATGTAGTTTCATTTTGCATATTTTCATTTCTGTATAAATGGAGTCATTGAGTATGTAGGTTTTTGTCCCAAATATTTGTGATTTATCCATATTGAGTATTCACTTGCTGTGAATTCATTTTCATTGTTGTTTAATATTTTAATGTATGATTATGTCAAAATTCATTAGCCTGTTCTTTTGATAGACATTAAGTTGTTAATTAATTTTGCTACTATTTTTTTTTGACATATCTACTTATGAATATGTGTGATCATTTATCTGGTTATATACTTATAAGTATGCCTTCTGAGTAGTAGGTATAATCTCTTCAGAATTGCTAGATAACGCTAATTGCTCTAAAAGTAGTTGCCTTTATTGGTAGAATGTAAAATTCTCATTTATTATTCTTGCCAAAGCAGTATTTTCAGAGATGTGAAGTACTATCTAAAGTTGGATTTCATTTTTACCTCCTTCTTTCCTAACTTGGTTGAACATCTATTTGTATTTAAAATTTAGTAGTTGATTTTTCTTTTCTTTCAATGGCCTGTTTGTATCTTGTGACATTTTACATTGGATTTGTGTTCTTTTTCCTTATTGGTTTTCATGAGTCCTTCATATATTTGGGCAAATAAATGTGGTAGGTATTATTACATGCTTACTTAATATCCATGTACTCTTTTCTGTTACTAACAACTGATTTTGTCTGTGGCAGTAATGAGCCCAACTGAAAATATTCCATTTCCCAATCACCATCGCAGTGACAGGTAGCCGTTTGATACAGTTCTCATAGATGAGGTGTCAGTGGAAATGTAAGAGAAGGGCTTTCCCATTCAGAAGAAAAAGCAAAGCCTCCGAACCTGAAAGCAATATGCTCTTTGCCTTTTGCCTTTTTCTTCCAAATGGATGTGAGGCCTTTAACGATACAGATGTCTTGAAGCCATGAGACCACAGCATGAGGATATATGTCCTGATAATGATGAGAAGAAAGGTGGAAATGCCTAGATCTCTGATGGTATCTTTGAGTCAATCGCAAACCCTTCTACCTTCAAACTTCTTGTTGCACAAGACTAATGCGTTTAAGCAACTGGTATAGTGTTGTATTTTGGCTTTGTTTTTTGTTTTAATTCACCATATGTTTTGCAAATATTTCCTTTCTGTGAATTTCTTTTTTTTTTTTTTTTTACAAGATGTTGGGGGTAGGAGTTTATTAATTAATTATTTATTTTTGCTGTGTTGCGTCTTCATTTCTGTGCGAGGGCTTTCTCTAGTTGTGGCAAGCGGGGGCCGCTCTTCATCGCAGTGCACGGGCCTCTCACTATGGCTGCCTCTCTCGTTGCGGAGCGCAGGCTCCAGACGCGCAGGCTCAGTAGTTGTGGCTCATGGGCCTAGTTGCTCTGCGGCATGTGGGATCCTCCCAGACCAGGGCTCGAACCCGTGTCCCCTGCATTAGCAGGCAGATTCTCAACCACTGTGCCACCAGGGAAGCCCCACTGTGAATTTCTTTTGACACTTCATGTCTCTTAAAAAGTGTTTTAAACTTTAGCATGGTAGGTTTTTTGTTAGATATTCTTTACCACACTGAGGAAGTTTCCCTCTGTTTCTAGTTTACTGAGAGTTTTTGTCATGAATGGTTGTTGAGTTCTGTCAAATGCTTTTTCTGCATCTATTGATATGATCATGTGATTTCTTTTTCTGTTTATGTGATGGATTACATTAATTGATTTTCTCATGTTGAACCAGCCTTATATACCTGAGATAAATTTTACTTGGCTGTGGTATATAATTTTTTTGTACTTTTTTGGATTTGACTTGCTAATATTTTATTGAGGATTTTTACATCTGTATTCATGAGAGGAATTGGCCAGTAGTTTTCTTTTCTTGGAATGACTGTGTCTAGTTTTGGTATTCAGGTAATTCTGGCCTCATAAAATGAGTTAGAAAATATTCTCTCTGCTTCTATCCTCTGAAAGACATTGTAGAGAATTGTATTTATTTCCTTAGATGTTTGCTAGAATTCACCAGTGAATCCATCTGGGCCTGGTGCTTTCTACTTTGGAATATTATTAATTGTTGGTTCAATTTCTAAAATAGATTTTCTAGAGTTTTTAATCACAAATGAATGATGGGATTTTTGCCAGAGTCATCTTCTGCATTTATCGAGACGTAGTTTTCTTATCTATTATTTTGTTAATTACATTAATTTTTTTTTAATGTTAAACATTCTGCTTCTCTGTGCTTAATGAGTTGACTTGATAATATTTTATTTAGAATGTCTGTATCCATCTCCATCAAAAATATTGGGCTAAAATTTAATCTTGTGTTGGTGTCTATGTCTAATTTCTTTTTTTTTTTTTTTTTTTTTTTGCGGTACGCGGGCCTCTCACTGTTGTGGCCTCTCCCGTTGCAGAGCACAGGCTCCGGATGCGCAGGCTCAGCGGCCATGGCTTACGGGCCCAGCTGCTCCGCGGCATGTGGGATATTCCCGGACCGGGGCACGAACCCATGTCCCCTGCATCAGCAGGTGGGCTCTCAACCACTGCGCCACCAGGGAAGCCCTATGTCTAATTTTTTAATCAAAATTTTCTCACCACATAGAATATATTGTAGAGTAGCGTATCTATTTTTCTTCCATGGGAGAGTGCACTTTGGTAGACTGGACCACTGTTCTTTACTATGAGAATATTATTTACACTCTTGCCTGTATCATTTGATTAGCAATGTCTCCTCATGGGAGTATTCTTTGTTCATTAGCATAGTGATTGGACATATGATTTATATGAGAACTAATTATGCTTTTACTTGATTATCCAAGTGTCTGAAAAACTCTTAGCTTTAAATCTTGCTTCTTCCTTTTTTTTCTTTTAACATCTTTATTGGAGTATAATTGCTTTACAATGATGTGTAAGTTTCTGCTTTATAACAAAGTGAATCAGCTATACATATACATATATCCCCATATCTCCCCCCTCTTGCGTCTCCCTCCCATCCTCCCTATCCCACCCCTCTAGGTGGTCACAAAGCACTGAGCTGATCTCACTGTGCTGTGTGGCTGCTTCCCACTAGCTATCTGTTTTACATTTGGTAGTGTATATGTTCATGCCACTATCTCACTTCGTTCGTCTCAGCTTACCCTTCCCCCTCCCTGTGTCCTCAAGTCCATTCTCTATGTCTGCGTCTTTATTCCTGTCATGTTCCTAGGTTCTTCAGAACCATTTTCTTTTCTTTTTTTTAGATTCCATATATATGTGTTAGCATACGGTATTTGTTTTTCTCTTTCTGACTTACTTCACTCTGCATGACAGACTCTAGGTCCATCTACCTCACTACAAATAGTTCAGTTTCATTTCTTTTTATGATTGAGTAATATTCCATTGTATATATGTGCTACATCTTCTTTATCCATTCATCTGTCAATGGACACTTAGGTTGCTTCCATGTCCTGGCTATTGTAAATAGACCTACAATGAACATTTTGGTACATGACTCTTTTTGAATTACGGTTTTCTCAGGGTATATGCCCATTAGTGGGATTGCTGGGTCGTATGGTAGTTCTATTTTTAGTTTTTTAAGGAATCTCCCTACTGTTCTCCATAGTGGCTATATCAATTTACATTCCCACCAACAGTGCAAGAGGGTTCCCTTTTCTCCATACCCTCTCCAGCATTTATTGTTTGTTGATTTTTTTGATGATGGCCATTCTGACTGGTGTGAGGTGATACCTCATTGTAGTTTTGATTTGCATTTTTCTAATGATTAGTGATGTTGAGCATCCTTTCATGTGTTTGTTGGCAATCTGTGTATCTTCTTTGGAGAAATGTCTATTCAGGTCTTCTGCCCATTTTTGGATTGGGTTGTTTGTTTTTTTGATATTGATCTGCATGAGCTGCTTGTATATTTTGGAGATTAATCCTTTGTCCGTTGCTTTGTTTGCATATATTTTCTCCCATTCTGAGGGTTGTCTTTTGGTCTTGTTTATGGTTTCCTTTGCTATGCAAAAGCTTTTAAGTTTCATTAGGTCCCATTTGTTTATTTTTGTTTTTATTTCCATTTCTCTAGGAGGTGGGTCAAACAGGATCTTGCTGTGATTTATCTCATAGAGTGTTCTGCCTGTGCTTTCCTCTAAGAGTTTGACAGTGTCTGGCCTTACATTTAGGTCTTAAATCCATTCTGAGTTTATTTTTGTGTATGGTGTTAGGGAGTGTTCTAATTTCATTCTTTTACATGTAGCTGTCCAGTTTTCCCAGCACCACTTATTGAAGAGGCTGTCCTTTCTCCATTGTATATTCTTGCCTCCTTTACCAAAAATAAGGTGGCCATAGGTGCGTGGGTTTATCTCCGGGCTTTCTATCCTGTTCCATTGATCTATATTTCTTTTTTTGTGCCAGTACCATATTGTCTTGATTACTGTAGCTTTGTAATATAGTCTGAAGTCAGGGAGCCGGATTCCTCCAGCTCCGTTTTTCTTTCTCAAGATTGGTTTGGCTATTTGGGGTCTTTTGTGTTTCCATACAAGTTGTGAACTTTTTTGTTCTAATTCTGTGAAAAATGCCATTGGTAGTTTGATATGGATTGCATTGAGTCTGTACATTGCTTTGGGGGTAGTAGAGTCATTTTCACAATGTTGATTCTTCCAATCCAAAATCTTGCTTCTTCTTCATATACTCTTCCTTCTTTTAGTGCTGTAAGTTGGTGTTTTTACACTTGATCACTCAATGCTTTTAAAAATGCATAACCTAAAAGTTGAGAGTTATGTTTTATTTGGTGGGACTTTCTGAGGACTTCAAGCAGGTCTGAGGGACTGCTCTGAAGATGTAAGGGAGGAGCCAGGATATAAAGGAGTTTTTGCAACAAAGACCAGGTAGTCGGAACATCTAAAGATTACTGTTGAAGAAAACCAGACATCTCAAGTTGTTGAATTTAGTGCTTCTCTATGTATGGGAACATGCAAAAATACGGGCTCATTGAAATCATTCCTTTGATATGCACCTCAGATACCTGGGGCCAGTATCCTGTGCTTTGTCATCCTGAGTCTCGTCAGGGGTGGCTCTAATATGGTAGCTTGATGGCTGCAACACCCTTTGTTTGTTTACTGATATGACAGGTAACATTTTTTCCTTCACACTTTTAAAGTGTCTCTAATATTTGCCATAACTTTGTCTTTCTATACTGTACTTTAGGAAGTTACATTAGATCATTCTTTAGTTCAGTTAACTAATTCTTTCTTTTCCTGTGTCTGATCTGCCCTTTTTCCTATACTTTATGTTTTTAATTGCAATGAAATATATTTAATTTCTAAAGTAGTGTTTGGTTCCTGTTCTAAATGTATCTGTTCTCTTTTTATACTATATTATTATGATTCATGTTTTCAACTATCTTTTATGTCTATCATTTTAAGCATAATTATTTTATGGTAATTTTTATGATAGCTTAAATATTTGACACCCTTGAGTTCTAAACCTGTTATGATTGTTTCTGCTTACTCATGGTTGTTAATTTCCTCATGTGTTTTGAAACTGTGGGTTGTGAGCAAATGTTTGAAGAGTTGCTGTTATCCAGGATAATCCTATACCACCTAAGTTTTTTAGATTGCCTTTCCTTTTTTTAAATAAACTCCTAGGGTGCTTAAACACAGGGGCAATTTTAACTGACTTTCTCAGCTTAGTTTTCCTGGACCATGTGGACAGAGTAAATTCACACACAAACTCACATAAAATCAGGCTCTTGGTTATAATTACAAGGAAAGGTTTTTTTTTTTTTGTGGTATGCGGGCCTCTCCCTGTTGTGGCCTCTCCCGTTACGGAGCACAGCCTACGGACGCACAGGCTCAACAGCCATGGCTCACAGGCCTAGCCGCTCCGCGGCATGTGGGATCTTCCTGGACCGGGGCACGAACCCGTGTCCCCTGCATCGGCAGGCGGACTCTCAACCACTGCGTCACCAGGGAAGCCCAAGGAAAGGTTTTTTTAGTCCGCAATTAGAGTGAAGACCAACCCAAATATATTTTGTTAGCTTCCTTCGTTTTTAGTCAAACTGTCTACTGAGAATGTAGTCCTTTGTGTTTTGTGCTACAGTCTAAATCAGGAATATTTACTTTGTGGGTTCAAGACAGAATGTCTTGTCCTCTGGGTGGCTATTAGAATGCAAGGCAATAAGTAACACAGAATGTAAATGCCCCATGGTAGCCAGAGGTTAAGTGCCCACTTCCAACACAGGTTTTCAACATATTTTTCTTTTTTAGCTTATGGAGTTTCCATTATTTTCTGGCAGAGTGAAATATGCATTGAAAACTATTGTTAAAATTTATTCATTATGTTTCCTTTATGGGGGACGTTTTTGAGGTTGTCTCATATAAATTACCCCAGAAATGATAGTTTTCTTTCATTCTTAAACTCTTTGCATTCTGAATTCCTGCCCTCACTTCAGTTCTTGTAAATTTTCTTAAAACTCTCATAAATATCAATGTAATGACCTTCTCTGAATACTCACCAGCTCATAATTTCTCCTTGACGTTTCCCTTGCATTTCTGACCTCTTTTCTTATGCACTTCTTGTAATAGTACTACTCTTTCCTAAATTGCCTACAATCTAAACTTCAAAATTATATAACATTGTGATATCACCATTTTTGTCTCATAAAGAACAATAATCAAAATTAAGTTTTGCAATTTAATATGAAAAGGATGCCTTATGCACATTAAATTCTCATTACTTTCTGCATTGGCCTAGGATTGCATAACTAGTGAGTGCTGGGAACAGAACTTATAAATAAATATATAACTCTTCTAAAATCTAAGTCCTTTGTACTGTAAACATACTTATTCCATTATATTATACTTATATTGGCTTTGACATTTTCTCTCTGAGATTGTCTTCTAACAGAACGTCAAAGACAGTGTTCAGCTCCCTTCCAGGGTGTGTTTACATATAGCTGTACTAAACTCCATCATGCTCACTCTGCATATATGGGAAAGTTCTTTTCAGACGCAGAGTTACAGAGTTATAGTTAGAGTACTAAATTACACTCAGAACCCCATTGGAACTGATACACTGTGTTAAATATAGAATATGAATTATATCATGATTAGAGAAACTCTGGTATTTTTTACTTCTAAAGAAGATGTCATAAGTACTGAGAGTTATATCCATGTGGATGTTTAAAGTTGCTATTACCACATGATTTTAATTAATTTTGCAAAATATGCATATCAGTGAATTACTATTTTTTTATTTCAGCACAATTGGAAATTAAAAAATAACTGATAAAAAATAAGTCAGAAAAAGTGAGATCCTCACATCTGTGGAGACATTGTTTCCAACTGTTGGCATGTGTCTCCAAGTAATTCATTGACTTTAGACTCTAAGATCTTTTCCTCATTTTAGGTGGCTCCTAAAAATTTGCTTTGTTTAATCTGATGTTTCTCAAATAAAATTGCATATATCCATTGCCAGGGAATGTTTGATAATTCACATATCCTAACATATTGGAAACATTGAAATTTGGCTTTTTATTTCAATATTGGTTTGTCAATTTAAGAATATTCTGGATTACCCAAAGATCAGATTAAAACTGAGTATTCCCAAATGATTTTAGTTGTTAATTTAGTATTATTTTTGTGATTTTATTCAGCATAAGTGGTTACCATAATTGATAATGTATTAAGCATATCCGCAATTATCTTTTAATGTATTAAGCATATCCACAGTTATCTTAGCATCTCTTAATGTTAAAATGATTTCTATCTGTCACTATATTCACATTTGAATTTTTGTCATAAGGATCTACTTTGGATCCTTATATCAAAAGTGTGATATCTGACACAATTTTCATGTTTGACTTTTTAACAGTTGCACATGAATTTATAGTCATACATTTCTATTGAAAACATTTTCATACATTGAAACTTTAAATTATTAAGCTACATAAAAACTGGGATCTGATATTATGAAAGAACTTTGAGGTAGAGTAATGTACCACTTGTAGTGGACTGCGAAGAGGGAAACAGAGGTTGACTTAAAATGCAGATGTAATGTTTGCACCTAGTAAAGGTAAAGTGATATCACAAAGGAACACAAGCCATATGATAGTTTAAATAGACAGAAGTGGCGAGGAGTTTGTGCCATCACACCACCACTAGATTGCTGAAACTCAGCTAACTTCCACTACAGCATTCAGTACCATATTTATATTGTGAATTTTAATTTAGCTTCAACAAAATATCATTCATCCCGTTAATGCTGTCACTCTGAATTTTTATTTTCTTAAATTTTTTAGTATTTGATATAAATGCTTGGTTTTATGATTGGGAGAGTATTAAGCACATGAGAGATTTATACTGTTGTATGTTTGTATGTATTTAAGCAAGTTAAAAATAATTTATTAATTCACTGCTGGTCCATAATATATCTTTTCTTTTATATGGATCTCTCCTGTTCTCTCCGTGGAGGCATTGGCTTTAACCCTAATTATTCACGCAACAGTTTTAAAGGAAAAAACAAACACATTCTAAAGACCTACTATGATCTATTTTTGAAATGCTATGATAGGTTTCCCAGTTTCAGAATTTAGAGCAATTCATTATCACAGATAGTTGATCAAAGCTTGGAGCAATGATCTGCTGAAAAATGTTAGGAAAAATATAAAGCTAACCCTTGAACTCTGAAACTTTTTTGAAATACTTAATTATCAGTCCACTCTATGTATGTAACACATTTCCTCATTGATGTACAATTGAAAGCAAATTGAAACAAGCTTGAAAATAGCTAGAAATTAAGTAGATTGATCTAATATAGATAATTTAACCGCCTCCTCAAGGAGAGTAAAAAGCAATACAAATTTTGGGGTCTCTACTTATCAACATTTAGTTGTTTTATTTATTCTTTGTTTCATGGAGTTCTGGTAATTTACCACTGATCTTTAGGCCAGTGATCACTTTTGCCATGAGATAATAGGAAGTGATAGAGGTTAAGAAGATCCCCAACTACGCAGCTTTCTCCCTTAGTGGATTTGGGAAGCTCGAGTTTCTTCCCATGATTTTTCAATTACACTTTCACAACTGCTTAAATTCTTGTACCGGAAATAGAAATGAGTAATGTAGCTCTCTAGGTAGACTATTCATCTGATGCCAGGTTTTCACTAACGATAACTCAGTGACTCTTGGCAGAAGTTTCACAGTGGGCCTAAGATGCTCTATTTGGTGCACAAATCCATATAGTTAGTATTTATAACATTAGTGTCACCTGCTTTTAAACAGTACTTCCCTTTTCTTCCCTCTCATTCCCTGCTCCTCCCAATGCGTACCACAAATCCACTCTCCAACTCTAGGTTCAAAAGGTACTGAATATTTAGTTCAAATGGTAAAATTAAGTTATCATTATCTCTCTTTTTCCCTATACCTCACTGATGAGGACTACTGAAGCTTGAGAGGCAGGTACTTGTCAGAGATATGGAAAGTATTTATGAACTTAGAGATGTATCCATGGAATTCTTTGCCTGCAGTTACAAAGGAGATATTTAGAAAGGCTCCTATCCCAACAATTATGCAGAAAAAGTCTAGTCAAGTGTCTTGTGTATTCAGAGGAATTTTCTAGTATTTGATTGTGCTATCCTCTGTGAATAACTTAAATGCTCTGGTTGAATAAGTAAATTGGCTAGTGTTTGATTCTTAAGGTTGGATTTTTAGATATATTCCTTTTTTTTGGTTTAACTGAAAACAGTCACTCAAGAACAGTGGCATCTCACTTTGAAAGAAGGTTGGATCCTTGCTTCTTCAGACACAAAACATTTTATGGGATTTTTGCAGTTTTTCAAAATGTTTGAAAAATCTCTACTTACAATATCTTAAAAGGCCACAAGTTGACAATATTGTTCCATGGAGGTCAGTTTCCATTACTGATGTTCCTTTTTTCACTGTTTCTGTCAGTCCAAATTTCTTTCTCTGCCTCTTTTCCTCTATCTGCCTGGGCCTGTCTTTCTTTCACTTTCTTTGCATTTTTTTCTCTGTTTCTCCCCGCAAAACTCCTGTTTCTTTATTGTTTTTTACTTTCTCACATTCCTTTTTTAAAAAATATTTATTTATTTTTTATTTTATTTATTTATTTATTTTCACCACTCCATGCAGCATGCTGGATCTTAGTTCCCTGACCAGGGATTGAACCTGTGTCCCCTGCAGTGGAAGTGTGGAGTCTTAACCACTGGACTGCCAGGGAAGTCTCACTTTCTCATACTCCTTTAACTGTCTATAATATAGAACTATATTTTAATATAAATATATGTGTACATATTTATTTAACACATGCACATAGAAGTTTGAACAATTTAAAATAGCACCACATGTCAAGTAAAAAATTATTGCTAATTTTTTTTCTATTGAGACAATATCTTGGGACTGCACATTCTATTCACATTTTCATTTGATGAGGAATTAACTCATGTCTACTAACATTGATCTCTCATCACCTCCTGAGTTTTGCTACTAATATTATTGTTTTCAATTATTCTGTTTACTAAAATACTTAAATCTTGTTTTGTTTCATCAACTTCAGAACTATTTCAAAATACATCACTATGAAATAGGACAAAATTGACTCCCTTAATCACTGTCTATCTACCCCTCACAACCCTCACTATTCATTTTTGTATACCATATCATTTCTTACATATTTTTCAGTTTGTAACATTTATGTTCTATTAAGTGAGTAATTAATAGAATTCAGTTAAAAATTAATTTAAAATGCTTTGCTTATAGGTTGGTTTTAAAAATGGCAAATGAATAAAGGGCTCCTATAATTTAATGATTTTATATATATATATATATATATATAAAATCTACTACAGGATTAAATATTCTGAATAGATCTACAGAGAATGTGTGTAATCCTATATCATTTCAAAGAGAATGAGAATCTTGCAAGAGACAGGTCAGTGGATATTCAAATACATGTTCAAAATCAAGTCATAATGAAAGATAAGCTCCAAACTGAGAGAATATACTTGCAAATCACAAATCTGATAAAGGACTTAAGTCTGAAATATATGGAGCTCACTCAAAGCTCAATAGTAATAAGCCAAACAACCCAGTTTTAAAAATGAGCAAATAAGTAGTCAATTCACAAAAGAGCATACTGCAATGGAAATGAGCATATGAAAAATTGCTCCATGTTACTGGCCATTAGGAAAATGCAAATTAAAACCACAAGGAGATGCCACTACATACACAGTAAAATGGCTGAAAAACAAAACAGAACAAAATAAAGCAGTCATGGTAATCTAAAGTGCTGACAAGAATGTGGAGTAGCTGCAGTGTTCACACTTCGTTAGTAGGAAAGCAAAATAGCACAGCTACTTTGGAAAACAGTCTGGCAGTTTCTTATAAATCACATATACACTTATTATGACCCAACAATCCCATTCTTAGGTATTTGCCCTAGAGAAACAAAAACTTATGTGCACACAAAACCTGTTTACAAATGTTTATAGCAGCTCTTTTCTTTTGCCCAAACCTAGAAATAATCCAAAGTTTTTCAATGAGTGAATAGATGAGCTATGGCACATTGAAATACTGGAATACTCCTCAGCAGTGAAAAGGAATGAACTGTTGATACACACATCAACACAGATGGATCTTGAAGGCATTATGCTGTGTTAAAGAAGCCAGTTTCAAAAGTTACATGCATACTGTATGATTGCATTTATATGACATCCTGGAAAAGGCAAAACTAATGATCAAAAGATCAGTTGTTGCCAAAGGTTAGGCATAGGGAGATGGTGCAACTACAGAGGGGCAGCATTATAGAGATCTGGGGGTTGAGAGAACTGTTTTGTATCCTGATGGTAGTGGTATTAACATGTGTTAATACTCAAAGAACTGTACGTGGACAAGAAGCCAATTTTACTCTGTTAAAAAATAAGGTAAAGTAAAATAAATCATACCATATATTAGTTTCTTCAGATCTGGAGCACAACTTTCTTTTACAACATTTTCCCATAATTTTCTATTGCCTTTTAAATTTTTACCTTAAAGTAAAGTTAAAATAAAATATAACTATATAATACTGCAAATACCTTCCAGTTTCTTAATAATATTATGTGTTATGTGGGATTTATTTTTTTCTTGAAAGCAGTTGTTGGGTCCTTGGCTTTAAAAATTTCTAATTTTGACTGAATACTTGATATGTGTCTGTATTATGATCCAGAATCTCTTTACTTTTACACTCCTGAGTCAGTTGTGTTGTTTGCTGGATTTCAAGTCTTCTTTCTCAGAATATTTTAAAATTCCTAGATTACCTCTTTAATTTTTTTCTTTTGAGAAAAGGTGCATAAGAGGTAAGAAATATATTTCTTACCTCTTACATTTCTTTCCATGTCTGAAAATATATTTTGCTTTCATGCTTGATAATAGTTAGGCTAGGTATAGAAATCAACATTCCTTGTAGATAATGTTGCTGATAACAAGTCTGTTATCAATCTGATTGTCTTAATTTGAGTTCCTTATGAGAGCAGAATGTAAGAGAAAGGCTTGGGTACAGGTAGTTTATTTCA
Source organism: Delphinapterus leucas (assembly GCF_059928025.1). Taxonomy (NCBI): domain Eukaryota; kingdom Metazoa; phylum Chordata; class Mammalia; order Artiodactyla; family Monodontidae; genus Delphinapterus; species Delphinapterus leucas. The sequence goes on along the minus strand of NC_143132.1, from coordinate 53,958,110 downwards.
GTGTCAATCCAAAGTATGAGAAGTGAGAGAAGGGGGAGAGTGAGATTGGTAAGGAAGAGAATTCAATACAAGGGTACTTTCTCAAGGGAGCTACTGAGGGCAACAGGGCTCAATTCCTGTAGTATCTCCTGAAAAATGTACATAATATTGCCTCGATTTTTCCACCTGCAGAACAGGAGGCTGGAGACTTAATATGCAGGCTAGCACTCCTCATTGGTTGTTTCTTTCTAGGTGCATTAAGTTTCCCCTTACCACTGCCACTTGTTCTGTCAATTCTTCCAGTTTCTTACAATGTTAGAGAAGATTTTGAGGCAGCATACAAAAGGATGCACTCTTGATGTGCGATGCTGTCGGCATTAGATAACTTTGATCCCACATAGAACTGTCTACTGCAGCTGAGAATGAAATTGCATGTGGATTGATGGGATGTGACCAGTGCACCAGAGTTCTCTGGTCCACTCCTTGCACTATAAAGATTTCCTTATGTTCCACATTAAGTCCACTCTGTTTCTGATGCTTCAAGGTGATGAGCAGCTGGAATCTTTATAAGATTTCATATTTAGTGTCTTTTTGAAACAAACTATAGTCCCCAGTGCAACCACTGCTTCCAAGACTGTGATGGATATTCATTATCTCTTTCCTCTAGGACTCATTCTAGATTTTTCTCATCTTTGGCCAGCACTTCAGCTGGTCTAAACTGCTTGCTTGGTGATATAACCAAAAGCTTAATCTCTGAAAAGTCAGTGTGATTACCCAGAACTTCTTCCCTAATTGCCGATTATCTAATGCTGGATAATAAGCTACTGCAAAATTTAGTGGCTTCAAATAACAATGCCTTATTATCTCTGTGGTTCTTTGTGTTGACCAGGCTTAGCTGAGTGGTTCTTCCTTGGGATCTCGCCTATGGCTTCAGTCAGATAGAGGCTGGTGCTAGCACCATCAGAAGACTCAACTGACCTGGATGTTCAAGATGCTAAAACACATGGCTAGTAGTTACTGATTGTTGTCTGGATGTTCAGGTGGGGTTGTTGATTGGAGCATCTACATATTGCCTTTCCATATGTCTTAAGCATCTCATATATGGCAGCTGAGTTTCAAAAGTAAGTTTAACAAGAGACAGGAAGTGGAAACTGCCAATTTCCTGAGGCCATGACCTGGAATCCGGCATTGTGTAGCTTGCACTATATTTTATTAGTCAGAGCAATCACAGAGCCTACCCAAATCTTAAGGGGTTGGCCGTAAACCCTACTCTTGGTGAGAGGATTGTCTTTTTCATAGAAGTAACCCATGTTTGCAACTAAGTAATTTTCTTAGGCTGATTCTTGTGTAGATGTCCAAAGACAGATTTTCATTTCATTTTGTCCTGTTTCTCTCCCTTTCAGTCCAAGCTGATATCATTCTTTTAAAATCTTTGTGGACTTCCTGTGTATCAGATTATAGTCCAGTGCTTTAGATCAGTGGTTCTGAGATGAAGATGATCTCCTCTCTGCCAGGTGTCATTTAGAAGGTCTGGAAACAATTTTTATTGTCAAGAATGCAAGGAGGTATAAAACAGATAACTAGTAAGAACCTGCTGTACAAATAAAATAAAATTCAAAAAGAATACAAGGATGGATACTACTGGCAACTACGTGGTAGAGGCCAGGGATGCTGCTAAACATCGCACAGTGCCTGGACAAGAGAACAACCTCCTCCTGCCCCCTTAAACAAAGAACTATCTGGCATAAAATGTTAGTAGTGCCAACGTACAGATACTTGCTTTAGACAACAGCCACACTCATAACTCTTTTGGGGACAGGTATTCTCTACCTTTGGTCCCCTGTGGGACAATGTCTTTAAGATTATTAGAAGCCTTTGTTTTACCACAGAGGGTCTACAAGGCCCTTTGTCTGAAATTGTCTTTCAGTTACCGTCTTAGCTCTTTCTGAGGTTTATCAAGGAACTTACACTCCGACATGATTTGATCTTTGTTTTTAAGAAATTCACACCATAAGAATCTTTTCTGGAGGGACTGGAGATAAAAAAAAAAGTCTTATTTTTGATCCCCCAAAGATTGACCCTTTATGTTTAAGTTCTGTTAAAAAAAACACTTAAAGATTTTCTCCTTTATTTTATTTCTCTCTTCTTCTATTTTATCACAGGCAGCTGAAAGAAGCCAGTTGAGGTTTGGAAGTTTGCCTTCAAATCTCCCCAGGCATCCACAATTCCACTGGGGACTCTTTCTAGTTTCCTCATTAATGCAGGTGACAGTGTTGCCAAATTGTCTACCACTACATAAAAAATGCCCTTTTTCTTTGGCCTCCAATAACATTTTCCTCACTGTATTCAAACCTTCACTAACAACTTCCTCGCGGTCCTTTCAGGTTTCCCTAACAGTCTTCTGCAGACTTTTCCAGCTTCTGCTGGTTGAATAGTCAGCAGGAAGCTAATGCCAGGAAGGTTTAGGGTTTACTTCTTCTTAGTAGTAAAGGTTACCTTGCTCCTGTCAGGCTGTGGTTGCCGAAACTGCTCACTCATTGTTGTCACCAGGCATGTGAGCACCAAAATTTTAGTTCATGTTTCTCCAAACTAAGTCTGAGTAAAGGACTTGGGTGCAGGCCAGTTTATTTGCAGTGAGATCCCAGGAAACAGGGTTGAGGAAGGGGAGAAGTGAGACAAAGAAGGAGGAAAAGGTAATCTTAAGGTGCATTAATGAGGTCACTACTGTGGTACACAGGGTCTTGAGTCTGCTAAGATCTTTTGAGAATCACATATAATGCCACCAGAATTAGCCTCTGGAAATACAGGGAGCTGGATCATTTATTTACCAGCTCCTCTGCTGGTAAGGTTGCTCCTGGGTATAACTCTCTTATACTCTGGAATGTGCTTGTGCCTGAGCACAGGAGCTCCTTTGGGCTTGGAGAAGGCTTGGGGGCAGAAAGAGAAAAGACACACAATGTGTGCTTCAGTTGGGATGCTGTCTCTGTGAGATGTGTCCCAGTTCCCATGGAATATACTCTCCAGATGCAACTGAAATCAGTCTCAGGCAATGGGCTGTGATGTAACTGGGGGGCGGGGGCACTGGAAACATCTGCTACCCTGAAACTTGTTACTTGGGAGCACATCTTATTTTTCTTTCTGGAAGCTTGTAGCATTTTGTCTTCATCCTAGGTATTTTAGAATTTCATAATTATGTGTCTAGGTGTAGCTCTTTTAAAATTCATTATGTTTGGCACTGGTGACCCCTTTAAGTAGGAAGCCTCATATCTCTTTTTAACTCTGGGATTTTGAATTCCTACATAATTTTCTTTCCTCCATTTTATTCTTCCTTTCTGAAACTTTTATTTGTTAGCAATTGGATCTTTTGTATTTTCCCTCTTTGTCTTTTTGCTATATGTTGTAGGAAGTTTCTTTAACTTTATCAGCCAGCCTTTCCACTGAACTTTCAATTTCAGTAATAATATGTTTAATTTCCCATTCTTTCCCTATTATCTGTGTTTTCTCCAGGATCCAGGATCAGTGATTTGGCTTGTTCTTCTTCTTTTTTTTTTTTTGTGGTACGCGGGCCTCTCACTGTTGTGGCCTCTCCTGTTGCGGAGCACAGGCTCCGGACGCGCAGGCTCAGCGGCCGTGGTTCACGGGCCCAGCCGCTCCGCGGCATGTGGGATCTTCCCGGACCGGGGCACGAACCCGTGTCCCCTGCATCGGCAGGCGGACTGTCAACCACTGCACCACCAGGGAAGCCCAGGCTTGTTCTTCTTGATACTTTTCTTTGTACTGATGATTTTTCCCAACTGTCTCATGATAATTAGGTTTCCATTCATCTTTGTGAATAAAATACAATATTGATTAACTTAAGTTGCTAGAATAAGTTCCTTCTGCTGTAGATTTGTTTTTTATCAAACCATCATTTTCCTTATCCAGGAGGGCAGGGCTCAATGTGTGTGTGTGTGTGTGTGTGTGTGTGTGTGTGTGTGTGGTATTATTGGCAATGCACAAGTTTCATTTTAAGGCATGGAGATGAGAAGCAGGCAGGTATACTGCCCTCAGGATACCCCCAGAGAAAGTAAGGACAACTTTAATCTGGGCACAAAATCCCACACATGGAACACTTGCTGTTTCCAAGCAACTGATTCAATTTCTTTAGAAAACAGTCCTCTGGTTTATACTCATTGAACATTCAAGACCTATCATTCACCATTCACGTGGGAATGGGGGTTTGTTGGGGGGAGCCAAGTTGCAGTGATGTGGACAGCTTTTTAATTATTTCCTTTGATTGCTTCTCCATAGTTCTTTCTTACTCTCTAGGCCTGCCAATTTTTAGCTTCAGCCTTCTCAGTTTCTCTAAAAGAACAGTTTCTACAATTGCTGACACTTGTTCCTCTCTTCATATTCTGAACCATGGCTTCAGCTGTCCTGCATAGTTTATCTGCCATCACATCTGGTCTATGGATGACCTCTCCACTCCAAACCTTACTGTGGTTATGGATGCACTTTATAACATTTTGAGAGCTTGGAAAGGAAAGTACATGTTCTCAGTCTGTCATTTTGTCCTGGAGTCTAGAAATATTTCTCTTTTCCATTTTATTTATTTAATAAAGCTTTATTTTTTCTAGTAACAATTTAAAAGTCAATGTAGGAAATATTTTTTATATATATATATTTCCTTCTAAAAAATAAAAATTTTCTTTTATGTAGAATTTGACAGTATCAGTAGAGGAGGGCAGCCAACCCAATAGCTGCACATTCCAGATGCAAAATGTTTTCCCAAATGGTTACTAGCTCTTTTAAAGAAAGGGGTACAGCCTTCTTGTTGATTGCTTCTCAGCCACTCTTTCCTGAGTGCTGCCCCTTTCACCACTGCCCCACTCACTAAAGGTGCTGCCCTAAGCAGCAGTGCTTTTCCTGCATTTGACCTTGGCTGCTTATCCTGGTGACCTTCTCGCTTTGACACAAGCTGGGGGGAGTAGGTGGGAACTGCAGCATCAGTAACCCTTCTCTGGGTATTCAGTATTGGGTGGTCCTTGATAGCCACATTTTCCACTATGTCTACAAAAGTGATAGCTAGTTGGGATGGTAGGGTGGATGGGAAACTGAGAGTCAGCAAGTATGAGAGAAAGAAATAAACTGGCAGAAAGAAGAAGAGGTTAAAAGAATCCTGTTCGGTTCAGAGGCTTGCTGAGCTCTCTGTCCTTGTGTTGTATATTACGTCCTTGTAGCCTAGGTTTCTTATATTGGCTAGAGTGGGTTTCTACAGCTTGAGACACACACATGCAAAATTTGAATCAATACACCTTCCTTCCAGTGAACTGCAAAGGACATCAAGTGATCAGTTGTTTCTAGTGAATGCTATTCCAAGTTTCTTACAACGACATTTGATACTTCATGAAGCCAAGCATTAAAAGGGTTCCACAATCTTAATGATTTTAAACTATCCACAACAGTTTAAAAATGGTTACTCTAAGATAATCTTCATAGATGCCTTTCAGGAGAAATACATGGATACCTGAGGCCTTGAGGCAGAGGAAGTTGACAGGCTTGGGGTAATGAACTTTGGGTACAGCTGGACCAAGTCTTATAGTTGTGACTGGGAGAGTTAGGGGAGAATGGAGTCAAAAGAAATGTCAGGAGTGCCAGGAGCTAAAGGCAAATTGGAGACTGTTCTGACTCTGAAAATAAATGAAATATTGGTAGGAATTGGGAGTGGGAGAATTCACAAATAGAAACCTCCACGAAGTTTGCATTATATTATTACTCATTTAGGATCAAACTCTGCCCTCCGGTCCCTTTAATAGGGGAAACTTCTAAACGTGTCAATGTGACTAACCATTTTCTGAGGGCTGAGCAAGCTTTAGGGCCAACTGTGAATTAAGAACAACAGTAACACATAGTCTGAACATTACAAAAGCAATATGATACAAGTTATACTGAAGGCTTTGAAGACTCTAAAATATTTCAAGAGAGATCACTTCAGGTTACTGAGAATATAGAGGTGCAAAATATCAACTCCTGAGGGAATTTTCATGTGTTTGTGTTGTCAGAAATGTATACTCCCCTGAGAATTGTTATAAACATACATATAAATATTAGGCACCAAATGAAACAACTCCTCTTTTTGTCTGAATACTTTACAACTACACTTAAAATAAAGGAAAACAAGGAGGGCCAAGGCCCCAGCTAAGCTTTCCTTTCTGCAGGCTCTCTGTTCTCCATTTCCTACACTATATTTCAGACCAATATCATTTTCCCTTAGACTGTTTATAGTAAAAATGATGGAAAGCACCTATTATATGTCAGTTGTTCTCTCAACAATGCTATCATATATATACATGGATATTATTATTCCCACTTACAACTGAGGAAATAGGTCAGAGAAGTTAAGTATTGCCCAAGGTCACCCAGCTAGTAAGTGGTAGAAACCTTTGGCCCCTGAGTCTGTCCTCCTAACTACTACATGTTCATAATACATAGTCTCCAAGTGCTATTTCAGGCAACCACCTGTCCTCAGCTGCCTTGTTGGTAAATTCTCCCAACCCACAGACCAAGCTGAAAGGGTGGGTGCTCAGGTTTGTATCAAGTAACCTCCTTCCACTGCACATAAGAGGTTCAACCAGGAATGTATATCTCACAAACAATGCTGATCAACTCATATCCAGAAAATTTGGAATTAGAACAATAGAAGAGCCAGTTAGCCAAAGGGAGCTACAGTTAGAGATCTTAAGAGAGCTGGGGTAGGTTTACTGCACTGCTGTGCCAAAGCCACGCGCAAAATGCAGTTGTGGAAGGGCGGAAACTGAGGGTAAACAGAGGAATGCACTCTGCACCACAAGGAACCTCTTGACTTTAGTAATTTTGCTCATCTTTCAGAAAGATTGTAGCAATTTACACTTTCTGCAACTGTCTGAGAGTTCCCTTACCTTGATAAAAACCAGACTGTCCATCATTTCTGTTGTTGTTGTTTATGCTAATTGTTTGGTCAAAATGGTGTTGTTTTTATTTCCATGTTTGAGATTAATGGTGAGTTGAATATCTTCTACTATATTTTCCTATTTTCTTAACCATTCCTATTTCTTATTTTGTGAATTTTCTATTTACATGTTTTTGCCAGTGTTTCTATTGTTTTGATTTTTCTCCCCCCCAGTTTTGAGAAACAGTCGATGTATAACTTTGTATTCATTTAAAGTGTACAACATAATGATTTGATATATTTATATATTGAAAAATGATTACCACAGTAAGTTTAGTTAACATCCCTTACCTTACCTAGTTACAGGTTTCTTTTTTCCTTATGATGCGAACTTTTAAGATCTACTCTCAGCAACTTTCTTTTTTTTCCCCCCACATCTTTATTGGAGTATAATTGCTTTACAATGGTGTGTTAGTTTCTGCTGTATAACAAAGTGAATCAGCTATATGTATACATATATCCCCATATCCCCTCCCTATTGAGCATCCCTCCCACCCTCCCTATCCCACCCCTCTAGGTGGTCACAAAGCACGAGCTGATCTCCCTGTGCTATGCAGCTGCTTCCCACTAGCTACCTATTTTACATTTGGTAGTGTATATATGTCAATGCTACTCTCTCACGTCAGCAACTTTCAAATATACAAATCAGTATGTTAACTATGGTCACCATGCTGTATATTATACCCCCAGAACTTATTTATCTTATAACTGGGAATCTGTACACTTTCATCCATTTCCTCCAGTGATACATAAGAGTTCCTGGTTTATTAAAAACATTGTAATTTTTTTATGTCATGTTTTACATATGTTTTTTCCTAGCTTGTTTACACTTAGTTGATTCCTTTGCCTCTTGTTTTGTCCCTTCTGGTATCACTACTGGAGTGCTCTTTCCAAAATCCAAATATAACCATGAGTCTCTCCTGTTTTAAAAATGTTCAGTAGCTCTCCATCACTTACCAATTAAATTGTAAAGGCAGTGGATTGGCATACAAAGCTCTTCACTGCCTGATTGCTACCTCTCTGATGGCTTCCTTCTCTATGTAACTCCAATAATACTTATTTTTAACATTTAGTGTTATAAAACTTATACATGTTGAGTTAAATCATTCTATATATCTTACTACTAAATGAGTCTTCTGTCTTTCCTTCCTACTCCTTGTTTCTACTCCCTAGGCACAATTTTTTTAATGCTTTTCATTGTTCCTTTCTACGTTTCCTCGAATGTTTATAAATACATTCTTATCCTTCCTTTTTTTTTAAAAAAAATATTTTTACATGTAGCATATTTACTTTCAACTCTGAAAGATGAGAATTGTGCTTTGTTATGTATCCCCTGTGCCACAGTGCACTTCCCCTCCCTCCAATACAGTTAAGTGGTAATTTTGTTCTGATCAGTATTGCTTGTTCTTGCGTTACTATGGACATGTACATATTATTTACAGCTGAGCCATTTTGTTTTCATGAAGTTAAGTAGTCTCAATTTTTATTTGCTTAATTTTCTGAATACTCGTCACAAGTTCATTTACAAACACTTTGTTAGAAATCTCAGTCTCTTTTCAGTATGTTTAAACATCTCAGTATATCTCTTCATCTCATTTCTTTTTCCTTAGAGGTATTCCTTTGGAGCTTTCTGACTCCCTGCTCCAATATGTACTGATTGTTATACAGGCCTACTGCACATCTGTTCTCCTGGGATTGTTACTGAACACAGGTTCATGTGCCCAATGCACAGTGAGGCCACACAAACAGAAATGTTGGAGTTTGGAGCACAGAAAGGTTTATTGCAGGGCCATTCAAGATGATGGGTGGCTCATGCCCCCAAAACTGCCAGACTCCTGGAAGGGTTTCAGCTAAGCACTTTTAAAGGCAAGGTGAGGGAGGGGTGTGGTTAGTTGTTGCAAACTTCTTGGGGTCAGAACCCTTTGTTCTTGTAACTTTCTACTGAAGGTCAGGTCACGATGTTCTTGTAAACCTCCAATAAGACAAATGTTATTCTCTGTTCTGCAACTTTTTATCTCTATATAAATGGACTCTTTTAAAGGTCAGAGCCCTGAGAATAGGCTATCCTATATATTTCAGGCTGTAGGCAACATTCTTTTACAAAAGGTGCAGAGACAGCATGACTAAGCACAGGCAACAAAGTACAAGGGTTAAAGTAAAAGGAACAGATCTAATATGGAGTCAGATTTGTTTTTCCCTATTATAGGCTCTACCTTTACCATCATCATTTGGATTTCCTCTCCTGTGTTGAATCCTTTGCTTTCTTGATCCTGCATCTTCTCTCTTGGTTTATTTTTCTTTAGTCAGTGAAGTGGATTTGCAGTTGTTTCCCAGGATATGGTGCAAGATGGCTAAACTTTTCCACATCTTATATATCTGAAATATCTTAATCCTATCATCATGGTTGATATTGTGGCTAAGTATAGAATACTAAGTTGGAAATTATTTTCCTTCAAATAGTTTTCTAGATTCCTAAAACATTTTGAAAGCTGGGTGTCATTTTTATTTCCTTGCTTTTGTGTGTGACCTGTTTCTTTCTCTCTGGGTACATCAATGTCTTTTCTTTGTTGCCAGTTTCCTGAGACATTGTGATATGTGTCTTGATGTGAACTCCTTTCAAACCATATTGTATGGGAGTTCTCTGTGAGTACTTTTAACCTGGACTCTCTTGTTCTTTTATTCTAGTGAATCAATTGGAATCATGAATAGACATTTTCTTGAAACTGCCCTCTCTACATAAAAAACTCCTATTTACATTGCAAATTGAAATTTAAAAATTGCATTCATTGGGATATCTGACAACCCTCCCACCTCAAAAACAAAGCAAAGCAAAACACCACCACCAACAACCCAGGGCTATTATTCTCCCTTGTGCATGTACCTATTACTCCCTTTTGTTGTAATGTTTTTTATTGTTTATTTTTCTGCTCAGACAACGAGCAGTTTGAGGGTAGAGACTGTATTTTAAAAATAAATAATTAAAAAGTGTATTCCTAATTCTTTTACATATTTGTCTTATTGAAAGAAATTCAATATTTTTGAGAAAAAGGAAATGCCTATTATATAACAGTAAGTACTACAAAAAAGAAAAGCAGAGACTGCTCTACTTCTTAGTGGAGTGGGTAAGCAGCACTGATGCTGAGGGCAGCCAAGTGGGCTGTTTGTAAGCAACTGCTGGGGTCCTGCTGCTGGATTAAAAGAGCAGAGGTTTACTGGCTTCTATTTGCATTAAGTTGAGTGCAACAGAGATGGAAATCTGATTTCCTGAGGAGAATGTCTTTCTGGTGACACTAGCAGGAAGCCAGCCCTTTCCATCAAAGTCGCTAGGTTATCAAAGGACATAAATAGCTCCTTATACTGTGATTGAAAGAAAAGCAAAGTGAAACTTGGAGACTAAAGGCAGGCTATCTAGAGGAATTAGCAAAAAAGCTAGTGAGTACCTACGACAAATGCTTTGTTTCAGGAGTAATTGCTTATTAGTAGTGTCGGAATTCTACTACATATGTTTAAGGGGCTTAATCCATACCTGTTATTCTCCCACAAGCAATGCATGTATATTACCTCCAAAGAAATCTTCAGTTTTTTGAATTATATAACTTATTTACAAAACCTAGAAAGGAATTGTGCCTGATTCCAAGTGATACCTACATATTAAGTGATGACTAAACTAGTATTCAGGCTGGGATTCACAGTACTTGAGTCAGCATGTTTGTTCTCCTTAACAGTAAGAAAAAAAAAGGGGGAGGGGGATGTGAAAAAATAGTGACATCAATAATTTAAATAATACATTTATATTTTATCAAGCAACTCAAGAATAAGCTCAATGAGTGATTAAAAATAAAAGGTTTACAAATAAATTAATTGAATCATTTTATTAAAAAACATGCAACAATGCATAAGAATGGCCACAAACAAGTATTTTTAGAATATCACAGTTTATAAAGCACTTACACATATATTGTCTCACTCAACCCTTATTGTTTAAATAATGTCTCAGTGATATAGATTGTATTATTATCCCCCTTTCACTGATTATAAACTAAACTCAGAGACATTGTTTTTCCATGTTCATGCAACCAGTAAATTGTAACACTGGATCCAATTACTTTTCTAAGTCTTTTCTACTAAATCATTGCCAAGGTATAATTTGTGATGGTTTAGTTAATTCTAATATGCTGTCTCTGATTGAATAGTAAAAACAGTTTATATTGCAGAGAGCTGTAACCCAAATAGTTTCCCTCCTCTAACTCCTCCTTCTGTTTTTACCTTTCCTTTTCTGAATCACAACCACTTCTGAGTAAACCTGGCACTGGAACTCCCCATAGCAGTTCCTTCCCCACAAAGATCTTTGAGCTTGGGTGTGGGAAGTGCATTCTAGGAACTAGAGATGTAGATTATACCACTGAAGTTAGTGGCAGAGTATTTCTGGGCTATGTGTTTGTGCATCAGTGTGTAGATTAGTTCCTCCTGTGGATTGTAAGGGGGAAGAAACAAGATTTGCTAAACCAGCAATGGAAGAAAAAGAGATAAAGGGGGAGAAGTAAAAATATAGAACTATATTTATTAGGAAGTTGGATCCATTCAAATTTCTGAACACTTTGGAGCATGCAAAAATCATGGGTTTTTTTTCCCTTTTCTTCTTTCTTTTCCCCTTCCTTCCTTCCTTTTTTCCTTCTTTCACAGTAAGAACATATTCCAGTTTTAATCTGGTAACTTTTATATTTAATGAATTTAAAAAATAGAGATAATCATTAAACTATAACAGGAAATAGATCTAAAGTGGAGAGAAACCTCCCCTTTAATTTTCTTCTCTGTTTTCTGGTCTCTGCTACGTCTTCATTGATTGGTTTGCTTTGCTTGTGATAAGTGAGTTTTTTCCTTTAAAATTAAATTGACTGTCAATACTGGAGATAGATATAAGTTACAAGATGTTTTAAGATAAAAATCAAATTGATTGTTAAAAAAAAAAGAGAATATGTCTTAGAAATTTGCTTGAGGAGAGGGCATGGAGGTGGGTGAGCCAGGTGTTCCTACTGTGAATCTTGTCACTTGTGCCACGTGTGAGAGGGGAACACATGCTGACTTTTTTTTAATGTCAATGTCATCATTAGATAAAATAACAGTTTTATTTTGGCCTTTTACATAAATACTTCCATGTAACACAAATTAAATGACTCCTTTAATTTTCTCCAAATCTAATAGCATATGGCACATTAATATATGTCAGCTGATACGTCATTCAGATGATTTGCAGTGTATAGTATATGGTGTATGTATGCGTGCATGCGTGTGTGTGTTTCTGAATGTCCCCACAGCCTGCCTCCTTGTTTTTTATACATGCTGCGCTTGGTTTATTCTTCCCTGCAGGGAATAATGAGTGAGAAAATTACAGGAGAGACATTAAACAGCTGTTTGGGTTAAATTTTCTTAGCCTAATTGGCAGAATATGACCAGTCTCACAACATGCAGAAGACGAGGTGTTGAGCGAAGAAAAGTCTGGAGGAATGTGTGGATATTTTGCATTTCTAGTTTGTAAATACAATGGGTCACATATTACAGTTGGTCTGCTTACAGCAGCTTCCAGGTGTGGCTGAAGAAGGATGTGCTTATTAGAGACCAATTAGAGTAGAGAGGAGATCTTAACCCCTCCTGTTATTGCTCCTGGGTTCTTGGGTTGCAGTACTGATAAATTAGTCGACAAACCTAAGATTCTTAGAGGCATACCCTACAGAATATCCACAGGCTTTGAGACTCTCCTAGAGTGACTGTATCATTTCCCTAGCATTGCCTCTATTTTCACATAAGAAAAGACAAAGGCACTCCCCAAATTACTTGCCGAAGGTCCAAATTTAACCCACATCTTATAACACTGAGCATCAAAGTTTTCTTATTGAATTATTTGAAACATAGCTGTGAAGAATGCAAGACTGTGTGCTCTCTAACAGAAGGGTGACGTTTTTATTGTGATATTTTAATACTCATCGTAAGAGTGAAAAAGAATGGTCTGCTGATGTCTTATGTGTGTGCAACCTCCTGAAAATTCCAGTTTCCAAGGGCTCCTGAAATATTTCAGGGTAGAGTATGGAATGGAGGTTAAGAACACAGACTTTACAGTCAGACTGCCCGAGTTTATGACCTTAGAAAAATGCATTTTCTCCCTCTCTCTATCTTCTCATTTGTAAAATGTGGAGAATAATAATTCATTCTTCATAGTTGAAAAACATTGCTTTGTACACACCTCATAGTTGAAAGGCAGTCTGAGTAGTACTTAGAAATATGGGCTTTGGAACCATCTACTGGGATTAAATCCAGGCTTCTCCACTTGTTACCTCTGTGACCTTGGGCAAGTCACTCAACATTTCAGTGCCTCAGTTTTTTCATGTGTGAAATGAGAATAAAAATAGTATCTATTTCATGAGTGGTTGAGCATAAGAAGTGAGGCGTGAGTCAAATCTTTTTTCCCCCACTTTTATTAAGATATAATAATTGACGTATAATACTGTATTAGTTTAAGGTATATAACATGATTTGATATATGTATATATTGCAAAATGATTAATACAAGATTAATTAATATCCATCAACTCACATAGTTACAGTTTTTTTTCCTTGTGATGAGAACTTTTAAGGTCTACTCTCTTAGCAATATTCAAATATATAATACACTATTGCTAACTATAGTCACCACATGTACATTGCATCCCCTGACTTTAGTTATCTTTCAGCTCGTGACTTGTACCTTTTGACCACCTTCATCTAATTCCCCCAACTCCAACGCCCTCCTCTGGCAACCACAAATCTGATCTGTTTCTATGAGGTTTTTTTTTTTTAGATTCCACATATAAGTGAAATCATACAGCATTTGTCTTTCTCTGTTTGAATATTTCAGTTAGCGTAATACCCTCAGGGTCCATCCGAGTTGTTGCAAATGGTAGGATTTTCTCCTTTTATACGGCCGAATAGTATTTCATTGTATGCAGGTATACCTTGTTTTATTGGGCTTCGAAGATACTGTGTTTTTCACAAATTGGAGGTTTGTGGCAACCCTGCATTGAGCTAGTCTACTGGCACCATTTTCCCAACAGCATTTGCTCATTTCATGTCTCTGTGTCACATATTGGTAATTTTCAAAACATTTCAAACTTTTCACTATTATTATAAAGACATATGTCATTTTATTGCACTTCACTTTATTGTGCTTTACAGATACAGCATTTGTTACAAAATCAGGGTTTGGGGCAATTCAGCATTGTCAGATGATAGCATTTTTAAGCAATCAAGTACTTAATTAAGGTATGTATATTGCTTTTTAAAAACAGAATACTGTTGCACACTTAGTAGACTACAATGTAAACATAACTTTTATATGCACTAGTAAACCAAAAAAAAAAATTAATGTGACTCACTTTTTGCGCTATTTCCCTTATTGTGGATCTGGAACCAAACCTGCAATATCTCCATGGTATGCCTGTATATACACCAGTATTTCTTTATCCATTCGTCTGTCAATGGACACTTAAGTTTTTTCTATATCTTGGTTATTGTAAATAATGCTGTAATGAACATGGGGATGTATAAGTGATTGAGCCAAAACCCTTATAATAGCCCGTGGCACACTGATGCTCAATGATTATTAGCTGTTTCTGTTAACTATTTATTCATAGAATGACCATATACTTTATCATCCACTTTGGGACACTTTTGGTGGTTGAAAGGGAACACTATGAATAATTATGCAGGAACAAGAGAAATTAACAAGACCTGTCCCATAGTAAACAGAAATGTACCCTTTTTACTGAGCCGTAAGTAAAGAGCCCTGGTGTCATCTTGGGATTCTTAGGCTATTTCTAAGTAGCAAGTGTATCCTGTTTGCCTTTCTCCAGGTCTTTGGCTCACTAAGAAGGAAGCTGCTCTTTGAGATGGATTCTGGCATCCTTTCAGCTTCCTTACTTTTCAGCAGCTTGGTGTCTATTGCCATTTATGGTCTTCTCTTCCATGTGGCTTCAATAATTGACCATGTGCTCCACATTTTCTTTATAATAAAACCATTTTTTACATAGTAGTGTATATATATGTCAATCCCAATCTCCCAGTTTGTCCTACATATATATATATACACACTACTATGTATAAAAGAAAATTCATCCCATATATATACACTACTATGTATAAATAGGTAACTAATGAGAACCTGTTGTATAGCACAGGGGACTCCACTCAATGCTCTGTGATGACCTAAATGGGAAAGAAATCTAAAAGAGTGGATATACGTATACGTATAACTGATTCACTTTGCTGTACAGACGAAACTAACAAACATTGTAAAGCAACCATACTCCAATAAAAATTAATTAAAAAAAAAACCCAATGAACTTAGAAAAAAACTCACAGCCAAATCCTAAATCAGTTTATTCTTCCATATTTCTCTTCCTCCTTCAAAAATATAATAACTTTCAGGGATATCAGAAGTGAGGGCAAAATAATACAACTTGCATTTGTGGTGTCCCCCTCCATCTGCCATGGCCAGGACAGTCCTCAGACGGATCACCAGTGGAGGAGTGGGAGAGCATAAAGTGAAGACAGCACACGTGCACAAGCTCCACACGGAGCTCTGAGTCCCGTTAGACTGTTTCACCATTTTAAGGGTAGAAGAGTCATTGGGGGGTGCGGGTCTTATACATAGGGAAAAGGTCACAGATTTGATAGTGCATCTGGAGGTTCATTTTACTCTCTCCTGGATGTTGGCAGTATCAAAAGTTATATCAAATTAATTTTGATCAGATTAACCACTTAAAAATACTCATGTGTTTGACTTCAGAAAAGAGAGAAAAACAAGGCAGCACAAGTAATAGACAACTCTTTTGTGAGCCGATAATAGAAATGAATTTTTATTTTAGTTTATACATATTTTGAATAAATTGGAAAGTTATGCTCCATCCTGCTAAGTTCTAGGGGAGTGGTACTTGTCCAGAGGTGCTTCCAGATTTTACCATAACAGGGTGATGAGCTTAGTCAGAGGGCTGAGTTAAGTACTGAGGATTCTAAAGTGGGCCTAGCACCCAGCTGTTTCTCATTTTGGGGTTTTTGTCACATGCAACTCTTTGCATTGGGTGTCCTGTACCCCATGAGCCCTTATTATGCTTTTCTTTTTCTTCTAGTTTAGGAGATAAAAGTTCCCATTTATCTTATGAATCTTGTTCAAGATTTACCTTCTCTGTGAAATATTCTTAACTCTAAAAAGCAGGAATTAGACATGTCCCAATCGATCTTCAGCTTTACATCTATGATAACATCTATTATGATTGATGACTGATGCTGGCTTACCTGCCTATCTTCTGTTACAAGTCTTTGAAATTTTTGGAAAACGGGCTGAGTCATCAGTGTCCAATGCATTTCAAGGTTCTAGTATAGACATCTCAGAACTTTCTCCAAATTGAACAGAACTTCGATCATAATGTGATGGGTTAGAGATGCCTAGGGCCTGGTTCACATGATTAGATTAGTAAGTGTATAAGGTTACCCAGAAATTCTTGGTTAACCGGTTGGTGTATGCTTTGGTCCTCCTGTATGTTTTTCAAAGTATTGACTGAGGACCATATGAAATAATTGTCGGGGTAGGTTTTTTCTCCCTTATCCCAGAACAGAGGAATCAGAATAACCAGAGATGAGTCCTGGAATTCTGCATTTTATCAAGACGCTCAGGAAATTCTTATGATAAACAATATTGGGAACCAACACAATATAGATACTAACTTCCTCATACTTAAAAAAATACACTGAATGACATCATTATTAATGATAATAATAATGGCTAAGTTTTATTGAGTACTTATTAGGTACTTAGTAATAGTAGTAAGATCTGTTACTATACTGTAATTTCACAGGTGTGATATTATGAGGATTATGAATTAATAGACATGTCTGAAAGATACTGCATAGCCATGAAGTACAATTATCCCTTTATGTCCATGAGATCATAGAGTGATTTAGTAGCAGAATTGAAAATTGAATCCAGGAAACTCATTTTTCTTTCACCAATGCTTAATAGAGTGACTTCCATGAATAAAGAGAAAATGTAATATTTAATACCCAGCCCCAATATTATCTCATTTTTTATTGCTTTTCCCTTATTCTATGAGTCCTCCTCATATAAGTGACCAAACTACTCATGGCTTCTCATCCTTCTATATTTACTGTGAAGAAGAAATGTATTTTCATGGTTTCAAAAAATCAGAATTCTTTGTCATTAACATACTCTCATCACGGGCACTTGCATTGCCTGATTGACTTATTCATTAACGAGTGAACCTACCAATGGTAATGAACCGACCAATTCATGATGGTGAAACTGTCAAACCACTGAAGAGCTAGAACATTGACAATAGCTTTCATTTACTTATGTGCTCCTCCTTTTATTGTATTTCCATATCTTAATTTTGTCTTTCTCTTAATTTTTTTCAATAGTTTTATCCTAAATGTGTATGCCTAAATAAGAAATTATTTAATTTTAATTATTTAAAAGTCCAACAAAATTATAACAGTCTCATAAAGCATCTTATTTAATTAATATTAATGTACTGTATTTTATCCCTGTTATTGTGGGTGCTATAGTTCTTTTATTTTTGCTACAGGATTACATTGTGTTATTTGAGTATACCAAAATTTTAATTCCATTCTCCCTGCAATAGGCATTTTTAATGTTTATAGTTTTGTTTTATTACATACACTGTTTCCATGAATATACATGTATTTATCTCCTGGTGCATAAGTACACCAGAGTTTCTTGTACATACTTAGGAGCAAAAGTGTTTGGTCATAGAATATACATATTTTCAAATTTACCTAATAATACCACACCACTTTCTGCCAGCAACACATAAGAGACCTTGTTTGTTTTACCTGTTTATCTTAGTAATGTCTAATTTTAATCAGGATCTCTAATCTTTCCCAAAATTGTACAAGAAAATTGAAAAACTTTAACTCCAATCATTCTTCTCCATATTACATTTTATTATTATTTATATTTTTTGTAATTTTCTCAGGTATCTCTTCCATGTTACTAATTCATAGTGGCAGTACAGGGTACTAATGAAGAGCATAGACTCCCCAGGTTCAAATTCTGGGTCTCCTATTTGCCAGCTGTGATTTCTTAGGCAAGTTGCTTAGTCTACTTTGGCCTGGTTTCTCCATCTGTTAGTGAGGATATTATACGAACTATCCCATAGATTTGTTATGAGAATTAAACTAATTGATATATATATAAACATTTTTAAAGAATTTCTGGTACATAGAAATACATTAGCTATCACTTTTTCATATTTTATTTGCTCCTAAATTTTTATCCTCAGATTAGTAATTATTGTTAGTTTTTTAACAATTAATGCTTGATTAGATTTATTCATGCTTGCTCATTTCTTTGCCTACCACTGCTTCTTGCATCCTACTCCTTCCTTTATTAACATAAATTTCTAACCTTCTTCCTGAATTATGTCTTCTAATCATTTCTTTAATAAATACATGTGAGTGGTAAGTTTTTAAAATCTGAAAATGTTTTTCTTTTTTGAATTGTAGTTTAGCTAAGCATAGAATTTTAGTTTGAATATTTTAACTCAGCAGTAGGAAGAGTCATTGTCTCCTTCCTCTATTACTACTAATGAGCAGCATTCTAACAGTCTTTTTGTTTGCTTGCAGATGACCTGTCTTTTTTCTTTGGGTGCTCTTAAGATGTTTTCTTTGTTTTAGTGTCTGGTTATTTCAAAATATTATGTTTTATATGTATTCTTAAATATGACCCTATGTTTTCCATTAACTGTGGTTTATTTTCAGCCATTATGTTTTTTCCCCCACAAACTAGTTTATTATATATTTCCTGTAACATAACAAAGCATAGAGTTGAATGGTGTTAGTAGTTGAGGAAACTGAAGCCCAGAGATTAAATGCTTTTTCTAACAGTAGAACTAATTTAAAAACATTGTGTCTAACATTAATCAATAGATGAGTAACTTAGTAATCATGATAATAATTATCACAGAAATGAACTCACTTTTTCTGAGCAAAAAAAAGCCTATGATTTATCTTTATGTTACAAAATGCCAAGCCAGACAGAAGAGGTATTTGAAAAGTGAGATTATCCTGAAAAAACAGATCTATTTTACTATTTTAAAATAGCAAAAAACAAAGCTATTTTACTACTAATGGCTGCAGCATGCTGGAGTTATCTGGGGGAGAGATTGGTTCCAGTGGCAGATTGTGGAGAGGATTTGGGAGGTCCTAGGAGGGAAGTCTAGCAGCTCTAAGTTTTGTGTCTGAAGACTCTGGCTAGAGTTCTGTTGATGTTAGTTAATGATTCTACTTTAGGCATTCAAATGATTGTCCTCTGCAGTAGGCTGAATGATGGTTCCCAAAAAGATATGTCCATACCCTAATCCCCAGAACCTATCAATATTACCTGTTACATCAAAAGACATGATTAAGTTAAGAATTTTGAAAGGAGGAGCGAAGCCTGGATGATCCAGGTGAGTTCTAAATGCAATCACATGTATTAGTATAAGTGAGAGGCAGAGGGAGTTTTGAGACAAGAGGATAAGGCTGGGTGACTACAGAGTGATGTGGCCACAAGGCGAGGAATGCCTGGATCCACCAGAAACTGAAAGAAGCAAGGAATGGATTCTCCCTTGGAGTCTTCAAAGGGAGAATGGCCCTGGTGGACATCTTGATATCAGACTTCTGAACTTCAGAACCATGAAATAATACATTTCTATCATTTGAAGCCACCAAGTTTGAGGCAATTTGTTATGGCAGCCATAGGAAGCTAATACATCCCCTATCAGAGACATTATGTATTAAATACTTTTGGGGCCAGGGTTTTGCTTATAGGCGGAATGTTTGTGTTTTTCTCCCCACCCCATCATATGTTGCAACCCTAACTCCCAGTGTGGAGATGGAACCTTTGGGAGGTGATTAGGTTATGAGAGTACACTCCTCATGAGTGGGATTCTTACCCTTATGAGACCCCAGAGAGTTCCCTTGTCTCTTCTGCCATGTAAGGTTACAGAGAGAAGACAGCCATGTATGAACCGGAAAGTGGCCCTCATCAGAAACCAGATCCGCTGGCACCTTCACCTTGGACTTCCCAGCCTCCAGAGCCATGAGAAATAAATGTTTGCTTAAGCCATCCAGTCTGATATTTTTGTTGTAGTAGCCTGAATGGAATAAGTTCCTATTTCTTCTGTAATTTTCCAATGTTTCACCATTACTGTTGGTATTACTGCTGCAGTCTGGCACTGCTGAACTTAGAGAATGGGATAGAATATCGAATGGGGAGAATCCACAACCAGGGAGCTTGACAGTAGGTCTGATATACGGAGACTAGGTTGGCGTAGATAGAGGCGTCTCTCACCCACATACACACAAGGACAAAAAGGGCTATTCTATTGAGCAGCTATAAGTTGTGTTTAAAAGATGAGCTGATTTTGGAAATAGGGTAGGGTCATAGGTAAGAGGAATGGAACACAGGTCAGCACAGATACATTTGTTCTGTATTTTACACAAGGTCTTGGCCACTTTTAATTGACTCAGTCTTGTGTTTGGAGACTCATATATCAGAGCTGTCCTACAAGGCACTTCTCAGACTCTCACAGTTATATTAGGAGAAAAAAATGTCAGCTTAAACTGGGGAGGTGGGTACATGAGTGTTATTGAATGATTTTTTGTGTCACATAGATTTTATAAATAATCATATGTGTCTCCCGATTATATAATTTTTAAATGTTCTCTACTAGCCAAGGAGTTATAATCGAAATTGACAGTAATGCTATTCCTTCCAGAAAAATAGCCCATGCCCTTCACTAGATTGCTGTGTATGCAGCATCTGTTTGTATGGTGTTTGCCAGCAAGTTTAAACAAATAATGTTGAATAATAGTATCCTCCATCCTCCATCACTGCAGACCCCAGATGTGGATTGGCACTTTCACTTCAGTCTCTGATGTTGGAAGATCTCTCTGGCCCAGTTCTGCAGTTATTAGGACAAGATCCCAGATTGACTTAAAGTGATCATCATGCGGAACTGTTCACAAACCACGAGCATGATTTATCTACCTATGCAGGATGGTTTCATGGGGATGTTGCACTGATTTTCTAGAAGGGTAGTATTGTATCTTGGTCATGATACATGCAGCAAGCCACTCTGGAGTAAATACGCATGATTAAATATGACTTTACTCATCACACTTTAAGTATGAAATAAAACTAACAAACACTATGGCACATAGTAGGTGTTCCATACATGGCCATTCATTTTGACAGCATTGGCAAAAGTCTATGTCAGGGGGCCCAGACTATTTTCAGAGTGGAAAGGCCATAAAAAACCTGTTGAACACTGGCATTTTTCTCTGAGGTGGGACTAAGAAAGCGTAGTATGAATATATATGGGTTCTGCATACCTTCCATAGGGAAGCTTCTACATTGAGGCATAGATGTGGTGAGACATATCAAAGTGTCACTGGAGGCATCAATTCACCCCACTTTTAATGTTCAAATCTTTTCCAGCATCCCCACTGAATGGTCATCCACTCTCTATATGAACAACTTCACGATAGGGATCTCACCATCCATATTTCCACTGGTGGAGAGTTCAGTCTTTAAGGTCCAGCTTAAAAAAGTCCCCCTTGTGAAGCTTTACCTGACTGCTGTTCTATTCCGTACTCACGTAATACATATAAAGAACATTTTTTACATTGTGTATTAGGTATTGAGTATTTGTCTATTTCTTCCACTAAACTGCAACACCAACATGTCTTATTTACTTTATTCACCTCTGTATCTCAACTTTTCCCATTTAGTACATAGTAGGTACTCCATGAGTATCTTTAAAGTTTCTATGCATTTTTTAATAGATTTTTATTGGAGTATAATGGCTTCACAATACTGTGTTAGTTTCTGTTGTACACCAAAGTGAATCAGCCATATGCATACACATGTCCCCATATCCCCTCCCTCTTGAGCCTCCCTCCCACCCTCCCTATCCCACCCTTCTAGGTCATCGCAAAGCACCGAGCTGATTCCCCTGTGCTATGCTGCTGCTTCGCACCAGCCAACTATTTTACATTCGGTAGTGTATATATGTCGATACTACTCTCACTTCACCCCAGCTTCCCCTCCCACCCCGTGTCCTCAAGTCCATTCTCTATGTCTACATCTTTATTCCTGCCCTGCAACTAGGTTCATCAGTACCAATTTTTTTTTTTTTTTACATTCCACATATATGCATTAGCATATGGTATTTGTTTCTGTCTTTCTGACTTACTTCACTCTGTATGACAGACTCTAGGTCCATCTACCTCACTACAAATAACTCAATTTTGTTTCTTTTTATGGCTGAGTAATATTCCATTGTATATATGTGCCACATCTTCTTTATCCATTCATCCGATGATGGACACTTAGGTTGCTTCCATGTCTGGGCCATTGTAAATAGAGCTGCAATGAACATTGTGGTACATGTCTTTTTTGAACTATGGTTTTCTCAGGGTATACGCCCAGTAGTGGGACTGCTGGGTCATATGGTAGTTCTATTTTTAGTTTTTTAAGGAACCTCCATACTGTTTTCCATAGTGATTGTTCTTTTTATTAGATGAAAAATGATAACATTTAAATTAGCCTGTCCTACTAAATATAGAGTACAATTAAATAGTTAATTGTATTCTGTACTCTGACACATTTCACAGAGGTAAATCTCTTGAGGAAAAGTGTTTGTAAATGAAATTGGGAGTTGAACCATAACTGCATATTTTCCAAGTTGCTAGATCTCTACTTTTAATAAATTGTCAATGATTCTTATTAGAGTTTTATCTGATCCATGACAAAATAGGAAACAATCTTTAAGCAAATATTTAATGCACTGTGGGGTATGCTATATTTAAAATAACCCTGCTATGAATCCTTTCATAAACTTGAAATAATGTAATATAAATAATTACTCCAAATTGTAGCTTCAGAACTTTTTCGGCTGTGGGATATAATAGCAAAATGAACAGCATTTACTCTTTTTTTTTGTCAGAACTAACTTGAAACATTTTCTTGCAATGATTGATATATTGAGGACACTGAAACTCTATTCAATATTTTAGAAATTTCGAACTTTATATCATAGAGTCTTCACTTATTGAAAATAGTTTTTTTGTTTTTCCCTGTTTTTCTTCTTGAGGGCAACATATCAAATTGGATGATTCAAAGCTCAGGTTGAAAAGTTTTGTACTTATCAAACATCTCTTGTCTCTCGGTTATTTTCATTCTTTTTTTTTTTTTTCCTCTTTTAAATTCTCTTCCAGATTCAATACCAAATGTGATGCCATTAAAGGGAGATTCTCTAAATAATTTTTAGAGAATCAAAGCAGGCAATTCTGTTGAAGTATTAGCTTCTCCTGATACTTAAAATGTGAAATATCAATGTGTCTTACATTGTCCTTTGAAGAAAGAAATACTTGAATATCAAATAAAGAATGATTTAGTAAATTCTACATGAATACAATCAATGTTAATTAGCAGATAATACTTAAAATGACTTAAAAATATGAACACTAACATTAGCTCTTGGAGCAACAGTAAAAGATGACTCATTAAAATTAATCCTCAGAAAAGCTGTTTTTGTGCAAGCTGTTCCTCTACATGTATGAAATATAGGAAACATTGCTTCCTAGGTAAAATTTAATAAAATGGTCAAAGAAATGTCTTTCTGTGAAAGGGTAAGCTCTTAGGCTGTTTAGGTTAAAAAAAACCAAGGAGATGAACTCACTGCTGCTTCCGCTTCTCGTCAAAATTTCATTGAAATGAGTATAGGTCTGTTATCAAAATAAACATGAGATGAATTGCAGGATTCACGGTCCATTTCCTTGCTGTTGGAGGTGCTGTTGGTTTTTCCTGTAGCTGTAAACGATGCTGAAAGAATGCAGACCAGAAGCTAATGAATTCTATGCCGAGTAGTCACAGAAGCAAGCAAGCTTTCACTGTCACCCTATTCATGGAGGGATTTTTTTTTTTTTAAAGCTATTGATACAGAAGAGTCTATAGAATTCATAATGTTCAAATCTGGAAGGCAAAATCTATGTTTTTGAGTATTACAGTCTCTAGTTTCTGTATCTGTGTTTCATTTGAAGATGTTAGAAATTATAAAGAGGGGGTGCCTTTTAGGTAAGCTAACACTAGTGCTACGTTATATTTAGGTGTATTTGCTTAAGCACAGATCCACTGGTGGAAGCTCAAGTGATTTATCACTCAGTAAAAATATGCAGTAACAGCTTTTATTCTGAATGTACTGCTGTAAGATGTGAAACAAAGGAAACAAAACTTAATTTATCTTTTTAAGGGGGGGAGGACATCCTTATTTGCCACAAAGAATGAAACCTAAAATATTAAGCAACCTGTCTCAAAAAGGACTCAAAGCTCCAAACAGCCTTTAGTCAAGTAATTGTTCAATATGTAACCATGCCTCTGTGACTCTTTTGTAAAGGGTCACAATAACTCAAACGATTTGATCAAATTTCTTTGTGCACTCATCTTAGAAACAGAAACTAAAAATTGCTTCAAATATGTTTTTTTTTTTAAGATTTAATTTTATTTATTTTTGTCTGCGTTGGGTCTTCGTTGCTGCACGCAGGCTTTCTCTAGTTGTGGTGAGTGGCGGCTACTCTTCATTGCGGTGCGCGGGCTTCTCATTGCGGTGGCTTGCTGTGGAGCATGGGCTCTAGGCGTGTGGGCTTCAGTAGTTGTGGCGCGTGGGCTTCAGTAGTTGTGGCTTGCGGGCTCTAGAGCGCAGGCTCAGTAGTTGTGGCGCGCAGGCTTAGTTGCTCTGTGGCATGTGGGATCTTCCCGGACCAGGGCTCAAATCCATGTCCCCTGCATTGGCAGGCGGATTCTTAAACACTGCGCCACCAGGGAAGTCCCCAAATATGTTATTTTTGGATACTTTAAACAAAGCCACAGACATATTTCATTTGGTGGTCATAACATGCCTGAGAGAATAGCTATTTGTATTTGGCAGGGGGCGGGGGGGTGCTTCTTTAAATGCATTGAATTTAGTGTATTTGCATATGGAAAAATTGAAGAGGAAGGGAGTAAAGAGAGTTCCACACAAATGTCAGTACTATGTACTGTATTAAGTCACAATTCAACTTTAATTTCTATTTTAGTTTTCTTTTTCCAGTTAATTACATGTAGAGCCAACTGGGTACAAGGTACTGCAGGGGACGTAAAATAGGAAGAAGATGGTCCTGCCTTTGAGAAGTTTGTGATCTAATTGGGAAGAGAAGAGTCATGCAGAATTTACTTTTTTGCTTGGTGTAAAAACATAAAGCTGGGCAGATGGTTTATAGGAATACTGGTGGGTGTTGTAATGACCACCAATTCACCAACCCCATTCGTTTTTTTGTTTTTTTAAATATTTATTTATTTGGTTGCACCAGGTCTTAGTTGTGGCAGGCGGGCTCCTTAGTTGTGGCATGGGAGCTCTTAGTTGCAGCATGCATGTGGGATTTAGTTCCCTTACCAGGGATCGAGCCCGGGCCCCCTGCATTGGCAGTGTGGAGTCTTAACCACCTCCCCATTTGGTTTTTAATGTTTGGAAAATCATTAGGCAAAGTGCACATGAGATTAATATAATAACCAGCATTTTGAAATATTAGTTGTGTGGATCTTAATTTACTCTTTTTTTAAAAAAATTGAAGTATGGTTGATTTACAATATTGTGTTAGTTTCAGGTGTACAGCATAGTGATTCAGTATTTTGCAGATTATATTCCATTATAGGTTGTTAAAAGATAATGGGTATAATTATCAGTGCTATACACTGAATCCTTGTTGCTTATCTATTTTATATATAGCAGTTTGTATCTGTCAACCCCATACCCCTAATTTGTATCCCCCTTCCCTCTCCCCTTTGGTAACCACAAGTTTGTGGGTCTGTTTCTGTTTTGCATATACATTCATTTGTATTATTTTTTAGATTCCACATATAAGTGATATCATATAGTATTTGTCTTTCTCTGTCTGACTTATTTCACTAAGCATAATATTCTCTAGGTGCATCCACATTGCTGCAAATGGCAGTAAAGTACTTGTCAACACTGCTGGAAGAAAGATCAATGCTGTCTCTATATTTTTAGATTGATTTTGGTATAAGTAATGAGATGGCAAAATTTTAAAAAAACATAAGTGGGGTATGTTACTAAAATGCATTACAGCTGAGAATATTATTTCTAAAAACTAATTTTTGAGTTAAGAACACTTGTTGGTATGTGTTCTTCTTTTTTAATTAATAGGTTGAAAACAAATATCCATAAGGTCATTTATTTGAGCATTTATTGACCATCTGCTGCTTTCGGAAGACTGTTAAAAAAGCAGAAAACAAATAAGTTAGGTTGCAACTGCATATGTATACATTCTACAAATGCTTACAAAACTCATTAGATGTCTAATGATAATGACTCATGAGTTTGCAACAAGAGATAATCTATTTCCAACACGTTCCCTCTGATTACTTGTAAGGAATAGTCAGTGTAACATTAAGGACAGCAGCAGCAACTTATGTATACATATACTACCTAGGTTTATTTCTAGGGACTGGATGTCAAGTTATCCAGCACTAATGATTGTGGTCAGTGAGATTTGAATAAGCCAGGAAAGTTCTAATTCATTTACCTTAACCAACACGATGGCTAAATGCACAGGCAAAATTTCCAGGACTTGTATGAAAGAAGATTCAAGTCTCATAGTAACAATAGTTGATAATGTAGAAAAATGCTTTGACTACAATGGAAGAAGTAGGTAGGTATCATTGGTCTCCTATTATATTCCTGCTTAGATTTTTGGCTTGTTTGCAAGAGTAGTTTTTGGGTTGAGGTGGATTTTATTTACGGAGTTGGAGTTTTTTGAGATGAAAAAATTGGTCTGGAAGGAAAGTACATATTTGATGCCAGGACAACAAAAATAAAAAAATAAAAAGAAAGAAAAATATCGGTTCTAGTTCACGCTAGTCCTTTTTCTATTATTTTATGCACATGCCACTAAAATAAATTTAATTTCTTTTTCTTTAGACATAATTATTGAATATTCATAGATACTTTATTTGTTGAGTTTATTTGCCCTGTAAGATTATTTATTACTGAAAATGTTTTGAAATCAGCTCATTGTGGTCTACGAACTGCCTGCTTTGTAATGTAAAAAGTCACCATATTGGTCAAACCATATTGGTTTTAGTGTATGTATACATTTGAATGACTCATGAAATAATGTGGAATTTTAATTTTTTTACAGTTAATATCATAATGCCTCAAAAATTATCTTTGAATTATAGGACATAAATATATTCTTTTATATTTTCTTACAAAACTGCTGAAGTTTTGCTTTTCACATTTAAGTCATGAATTCACGTGATTTGATTTGTGTGTAGAAAACCATCACCATAAATTAAAGACAACATTTCCTCAGTGATCTGAAATGCCACCTCTCTCATTTGTTGTTTCCATTTATATATGGATCTGCTTCTGGACTCTCTAGTTCCTTCCATCAAGCAATTTGGTTTTCCCTTAACGTACATCATATTGTCTTAATTCATCTGGCATTATACTAAGCTCTGTTTTTGCTGAGGGCAAGTCTGCCCGCCTTTTTCTTTTTAAGTGTTTTGGGTATACTTGGCTCTTCGCTCTTCTGTGAACATTTCAGAATCAGCTTATCAAAATTTACAGCAAATCCTATGGTGATTTTGACTGGGATTGCACTGAATCTTTGGGTCAGTTGGGAGAGAATTGATATTTTAAAAAATGTCTCTTCATCACACATATGACATATGTTTTCATCACTTTATCATCTGGGATGTTTTTTATATTTGTATAATTTTCTCTGTCTGGGTTGTGAAACAATGTTTGTTAGATATATTCTAGGAAACTTACAGTATTTTTGGCCATTGTAAGTGTTATTTTTACAAGGCTTTTCCCAGTTTGTTGATGGGATATAAAAATGTACATAATTATTGTATATTAATCTTATAACCAACCACTTGACTGTTTTCTCATCAATTCCTAAAAACTTTGGATTTTTTTTCATTTTCTTGATTGTACAATATTATCTATGAGTAATGAGTTTTGTCTCTTCCTTTCAAATCGTTAATCCCTTATTCTTTGTCAAGCCTGATGCTACTAGTTAGACATTCTCACTAAATGTTGAATTGAAGCAGTTGAATCTTTGTCAAATTTCTGACTTCGAAAGAGATGCCTCTTAAATTTCACCCTTAACAGTAACATTTGTAATATGTTTTTATTAGACTTATCAGGTTAAGTAAGTTCATTTCTCTTGCTATTTTGCTTAGAGTTTTTATCCTAAAGGAGTGTCTATCTTTCCTGTTTTAACTATCTTTATTGAATCTATATATCACGGTTAAAACTTTAAGACCAGTGTACCGTTCTCATTGATTTGGGCAATATGCACCTGTCCTTTTTTTCCATTATTTGGAAGACTTTGTATAAATTAGAAAGATTTTATCGTTGAAAGTATATTAGAAATTGCATGGTAAATCACCCAAACCTGGAATATTGTTCTTTTTAGTTATTGATTAATTTTTATAATAATTCTAGGACTCTTCAGACTTTGTACTTTGTCTTGAGTTTTCAGTTCTGTTTTTTTATGAATTTGTCAATTTTAGCTGAGTTTATAAGTTTATTGACAAGCCTCTCTTTTATTCTCTCTTCTCTCTCTTTCTAGTGCTAGCAAACTAAATTTGGATCCTCTTACCTGTGCACAGTAAAGCCAATCTGCTGACACCAAGTTGTCAAAAAAAAAAAAAAAAGGGCAACATTTATTGTGAGCCCAAACAAGGAGTATGGGTGGCTAATGCCCAAAAAACCCAGAGTCTCCTATGGCTTTCAGTGAAGGATTTTTAAAGACAAGGTGAGGGAGAGGGTCACAGGATGCTTGATCAGCTCATGGACATCCTTCTCATTGGTTGGTGGTGAAGTAACTTGGTGATGTTTCAGGAATCTCAGTCATCAACCTTCTGTTTCCAATTTGCCTGAGATCTACATGCTGGTGGTCAGCAGTTAACTTCTTCCACCTGATGGGAGTTCTAGTATCTGCAAAACAAAACAAGGATATGGCTCAGGATATTATCTGTAGCCTTTGAGGGGGAACTAAAGTTTCTTGACTTGTTTTGTGGCTAAACTATTATTATTTTGTCTTGCTTCACTGTTTTCCTTTATTTCTACATTTTCTCATTTCTCTGGTTAAATTATTTGCTCTTTAGAACTTGGAAAAGGCCTATAAAGCTAAAACTTTTCTACAAAGAAGCGTGGAGGACACAGGAGGGTTGTGTCCTTGGGAAGATCCCCACAAGGTCCTGCTCAGTTTCACTGTGACTCCAATTAGAATTTATTAGATCCATATTGCAATAAAGTGAGTCACATGAATTTTTTGGTTTCCCAATGCATATGAAAGTTATGTTTACACTGTAATCTATTAGATGTGTAAAGCATAATATCTTAAAAACAAACAGTGTACATACCTTAACTGAAAAAATACTTTATTGTTAAAAAATGCTAACCGTTATCTGAGCCTTCAGCAAGTTGTAATCTTTTTGCAATAGTAACATCAAAGATCACTGACCACAGATGACTATGATGAATATAATAATAATGAAAAAGTTTGAAATATTGCAAGAATTACCAAAATGTGACACAGAGATATGAAGTGAGCAAATGCTGTTGGAAAAATGATGCCCATAGACTTGTTCAATGCAGGGTTGCCACAGACCTTCAATTTGTAAAAAATGCAATATCTGTGAAGCACAGTAAAGCAAAGCACAATAAAACGAGGTATGCCTGTATATATTTCATTTTTATATTTTCTATCCCATTCTATTGCACTTCTTTCATTTCAACAATTACATTTTTCATATCTAGAAATTCCATTTAATTGCTTTTCTAGAATTGCCTGATCATTTCTGAAAATCTCTTGAGGCTTGTTCCATTTCTGAATTTATCTTTTTTTTAATACATTTTCCATTTTATATTTTGCACTTGACATTTCCACTCTCTTAAGGTTTTTGGTATATTAAACCTTTTTTGTTTGTTTCTGCTGCCTCACTCAGGAAGCATCTGCTTAATGATATTAGAAACTTACACTTGATTGATCTTAATCTGAGAATACTGCGGGCTTAAATTGTGAATGCTTTCCTTCACCTTTTGGTTCTGAAGAGAGCCCTGGGGGACCATAGATTTAGGACTGCATTAGTTTCTTAAGTGTCAGCTTTAAATTCTTCATTTGGTTGCTGGCCCAATGTTTAATGTAGTACAATTACAGTCGTATTATGGGTACCTGCTCTTAAGGGGTATGTTTCTCCCACTTGATTGCCTCTCACTGCTTACACATTCAACACGTAGTTTGTTCCTTCTGAGGGAGGGATGACGGACTTCCCTGCTTCTTGCAAGCACTGCATGCATTGAGAACTATGTTATCCATTATCTAGTTGATTTATTGTAGGAGAATCTCTCAGAGAATTCAGTCTGCCACACTGCCAGATGGAGAACCCTCACATTTACTCTTGGAGGATGGTTGAACTAGTATAGAATTCCTTCAGCTCTTTGACGATGTCATGTCATTATTTCCTAGCATTTATTTTTTGCTAATGAAAATTCTTCTGCCAATGTGATTATTATTTTTTGGTAAGTAACCATCTTTTCTTTCTGGTAACTTTTTAAATTTATATTTTATTATGCCATTTCAAATGTAGACTTAAATTCCAGCTTGGTAATTGGAAGTCCATTGGATTTGAGGTCTCTTTTCCTTCTTTACTTTGGGAAAAAACAGTCAGCCATAATATCTTCTAATATTGCTTCTCTTCCACTTTCTTTTGAGGGGGTGGATAAATTCCTATTCAAGTTGTCTTGGAGACTCTCAGTTATTCTCCATGTCTAGAAACTCTCTCTCCTTCTCCCTCCCTTCCTCTCTCCCTTCCTCCCTTTGTTTTTCTTTCTTTTAAAATATTTTTTACTATCTGCCCATGTTCATAGTGAATATCACTCTCTTCAAATTTAATAATTCATTAACTCAAAAATATTATATCTGACCTATTGTTTTAATTTCAGTGACCATATTGTCAATTTCAAAAAAAAATGTTGATTGGTTGGTTTACTTTCATTTCTACCAGTTCATGTTTTATAATATCTGTTTTAAAAGTGTTTGGGTTTTTTTGGTTTGTTTGTTTGTTATTTGTAGCATTAGTTATCTTCACATATTTTGGAGTTTTACTTTGCACAGTGTCTTCAATGAGATATTGTTTTTTCTCTCTTGTTCTTGTCCTTGGCTAGTAGTTTTGTGGCTGCCACCACATGGCTTCTGGATCGTCTTCCACTAAGGGGGTCTCACTTCATCAATTCCGAGTTTTTTTGCTGTGAGGGCTCTTGGAGAGTTTCACAGACAGTGCGACCTGTCCAGTGCGTGGCTTGGTTTAGGATCCAGTTTTAAAGCTATGACCTTCCTTCTTAAGTTGGTAGCTTTATGTAAGCTATTCCCACATTCAGTTTTTGTTACTGAACACAAGTTCGTGTGCTTGATGCACAGTGAGGCCAGACAGTAGCAAAACGTTGGAGTTTGGAGCAGAGAAATGTTTATTGCAGGTCAAAGCAAGGAGAAGGGAGGCGGGTGGGCTCATGCTCCCCAAATCCCTGAATTCCGCGAAGAGTTTCAGCGAAGCATTTTTAAAGGCCAGGTGAGGGAAGTGGGTGTTGCAGGGTATGTGATCATCTTGTACACAGTTCTCTGATTTGTTGATGTTGAAGTAACAGGGCAGTTAACATTATCAGTCCTTGGGTGCCAGTAAGTCCGGGGAACTACATACTCATCATCATCAAGTATAGTAAGTCCCCTACATACAAACGAGTTCTGTTCCGAAAGTGCGTTCGTAAGTCCAATTTGTTCATTAAGTCCAACAAAGTTAGCCTAGGTGCCCAACACAATCAGCTTTATAGTACTGTACTGTAATAGGTTTATAATACTTTTCACACAAATAATACGTAAAAAGCAAACAAACACAAAAAATAAACATTTTTAATCTTATAGTACAGTACCTTGAAAAGTACAGTAGTACTGTACAACAGCTGGCATACAGGGTCTGGCATCTAGTGAACAGGCAAGAAGAGTTATTGACTGGAGGAAGGAGAGGAGGTGGGAGATGGTAGAGCTGAAGGATCGTGAGCAATAGGAGATGGAGGGCAAGCTGCAGTTTCACTCACACCTGACGTTGATGACACAGGTTCTGGTTCCTTGCTGGATTCAATTCTATCTACCCTCTTGAAAAACCGATCCAGTGATGTCTGGGTAGTAGCTCTTTTTTTCTTATGATAGTTGACACGGTAGCCCTGGATTGCATTTGGAACGGCTGCTGCAACCTTCCTGTACCATTCCACATTCGGGCCTGTGCCTCAAAAACTAACAGTGCCTCCTCAAATAAAAAAAATTCCCTTGCCATTTCCTGCATCGTGAATCTTTTCGGTTCTTCAGTTACTACTTCTTCCTCTTGTCTCTCTTCATCCTTTCTCTGGGCCTCCAATTCCATCAGATCTTCATTAGGAAGCTCTTCGTGTTGCATAGCAACAGTACTGTACAGTAAAGTACACAAAAGCACAACCCCTTGTAGAGGATGCATGGACATCCTCTTCAAGTTCACAACTTAAAGGTTTGTATATAGGGGACTTACTGTAGTTAATTTCTTCCATTTGGTGGTGGTTTTTAGCCTCTGAAAAACTCAGGAAATATGCATGAGATATTATCCACATACTTCACAGAGGAGCTAAAGCAGAGGATGTGGGGGAGGGATCTGTCCCGGGAAGGCACTAGAGGGTCCTGCTCAGTTACATTTTCTGGAGCAGTTTATCAGCCTCCTTTTAGGCACCAAGAAGGCCAGTCCTGGCTCATTTCTAAGCGATAAACCTGGTTAAGATTTCCCCTCTTACCTTGGCCACCTTATGCCCTGGTACTTCTTCCTGCTTCTGGACTCAGAGCAAGGAGACCAGCAGCTTGAGGACTACTTGCCTCTTGATGTTCGTCTTCCATTTCCTGTTCACAAAAATCTTTTCTTAATATCTATGAAGGCATTTGGATTTAGTTATAGTTGATTTAAACATGTATATCCTGGGCCATGTATAAACCATTTTTATAGGAATCTTTAATGCTTATTTTTATGATACATGATAAAATTATTTTGAAAGTGATGAAAATTAATTGACTGTACTTGTTCAGTAAAAGTTTAAATTGTGTACTACTTTTTAAAAAATATTTCAAATCCTCTTTTTTCAATGTAATTACCCCTAGGGCTATCTCATTATATGTCCTTGGATAACTTTATTTCATGTGTTATCTAAATACTGCAATATGATATAGTGAAAGCAAAAAAGATTTTATTGTCAGGCCGAAGTAGGTTCCTATCTCAATTTCAATAGCCAAGGGATTGAGGAAGTTTCTAAATTGTGTTTTCTTTCTAAAAACAAAACATCATTTCAAATATGAAAGAGAGGGCTTCCCTAGTGGCGCTGGCGCAGTGGTTGAGAGTCCACCTGCCGATGCAGGGGACACGGGTTCGTGCCCCGGTCCGGGAGGATCCCACATGCCGCAGAGCGGCTGCGCCCGTGGGCCATGGCCGCTGGGCCTGCGCGTCCGGAGCCTGTGCTCCGCAGCAGGAGAGGCCGCAGCGGTCAGAGGCCCGCGTACCACAAAAAAAAAAAAAAAAAAAAAAAATGAAAGAGAAATTAGATCAACATGCAATATAATTCTTATTCAGCCTTATTTCATAAAAAGACACAAAATACTGTACTTGGCATGCAGGTCTTCATTTATTTATTCATCTTGTGGTCATGGCAGGAATCACTAGTTAAACTTTGTAGTTTCCATCTGAGCCAAGATCCAGCTGCAAAATTCTCCACAAAGAGCACCTACCAGTTGGTAAGGGATGACACTGCAGAAAACTGATAGGTGATTTTAGCTCTAAACCTATACCTTTCACCTTTTTCCTAATATGCTGCTTTTATTTATTGCCGATATGCATCTAGCAAATAAATGTATTCAAAGGTCCAGGGAAATGTTAATATCTCACATGATTTAATTTCAGATGTGTCACTTTTCTTAAACAGATTAGGCTACAGAATAAGCCATTTTACAGAACGCGTTCCATTCGAGTGGCAATAATTATCAAGTGGTAGAAAAGGATATGGATAAGAAATGGCTCAGCAGACTAATAGTTTAGCATAAAAGCACTTGACAGAGCATATTCTACAGGCTATGAATAGGTGTTGACAGAAAAAAGTTTTTCATGAGAAAATAATTTTATGATAAAATTCTGCATTTAATGATGTTGAGGATATTTTTTTTTCCTGACAAGAACTCCCAAGAAGAGGAAATAGTATTATTTTCCCAAAGTTCTTGGCCATGGAACACTTTTTCCTAGGGTTTTAAAGGCTGATATGTCCACTATGTTGTTCTAGACAGTCCTTTCTGACTTCTGGGCAGTCATTCTTACTAGTTTCTGCCTGGTCCATACCAGTTGCTAAGTATTTTTAAATCACATTATACAGAATATATTTTAGAAAATGCTATTTGAAAGGTTGTGTCACTGATGAGTTAAATGTTATATAGGATTTTAATATTATATTAAAATCATATTATAATAGGGGACATTTATTATATTTGTCTATTTTAAATTGTTTCAGATTTGTTATTTTTTTGCAAAATAAA
The DNA here is from genome assembly GCF_059928025.1 of Delphinapterus leucas. NCBI lineage: Eukaryota > Metazoa > Chordata > Mammalia > Artiodactyla > Monodontidae > Delphinapterus > Delphinapterus leucas. The sequence goes on along the minus strand of NC_143132.1, from coordinate 53,923,396 downwards.
CTTAACTTTGTATATTGATTGCTATGTGACATATAAAGTGCTGTTCTAGGCATTATATTTGTAAAAACACATTTATATGAAACACAAGTAATTCATATCCAGTAAAAAATTTTAGAAAACACAGATAAAGAAGAACTTAAAAATTAAAATATCATTTGGGATACTTCCCCCTATTCCTTTTGATAAGTACAGCTAAAACCCTGGACATTAAATGTTAAACAAACATACGAAAACTCTGAAAGGTGGAAAGAGGAAGGCAGATGACCCAGGAACTTTGAGACCCAAGAAACAATATAGTGATGAACTCCTTGGGTGTTCTTCTTGCCTCATATATCCCAGACTTGGAGCTGAAGAAGCAAGCAACCTGAAACATCAAGGGCAGAGACATAATTAAGGATCCAAAAAAAGCAATCTCACGGCTTTTCCTCTAAAGAATACCCCTCTTTCAAAAGTCATCAGTGAATTCTGTATTGCAAAATTCAACTCTTACATAGTGCATTAGTTTCCCATTGCTGTTGTAACAAATTACCAGAAAATTAGTGGCTTATAACAACATAAATTTATTATCTTACAGTCCTAGAGGCCAGAAGTCTGAAATGAATCTGCAGGGCCACATTCCTTCTCTCTAGGGGAGGATCCAGTTGCTGGTGTCTTCCAGCTTCTACAGGTCATTGGTATTCCTTGGTTTATCTCTCTTTATCACCTCTTCCTCTTCACATCTCCTTCCCCAACTCTGACCCTTCTGCCTCCCTTTTGTAAGGACCCTTGTGATTGCATTGGGTTTGCCCAGATAATAATACAGTAAAATTTCCCATCTCAGGATCCTTAACTTAATCACACCTGCAAAGTCACCTTTGCCCTTTGTGAAGGTATCATATTCATAGTTTCTGAGGATTAATGCCCAAACATTTTTTGGGGGGGCATTATTTTACCTACCAAATATGGGTTTCCTTGAATTCCATGACTCTATACTGCCCTGATTTATATTTCTTAAATAAGTGGCCATTTTTTCTCAATTTCCTTTCCAGGATTTTTTTCTCTACTCTTTCCTTAATTATTGGGTCTTTTCAGGTTCTCTTCTTAGCCCTATCTCCTCCTGGGCAATTTAGATCATCCTCTATGTGAATCCTAAAGATCTCTATATTTCTGACTCTGTTATTGAAATTTCATACAAATGACACAACACCTCAGATATAGCCTATCTCAAACTGAAATCAGTTTTGTACCATCAAAGGTGAACCATTTTGCACCCTTAGTGACTGCCACCTCTATGCACTCTTTGCCTAAATCAAAGAGGGATTATCCTTGATTCCTCTATCTGCCTCATATCCCCAAATCAATTAGTCCACAAACCACATAGGTTTGATTCCTCTATAAAGATCCACATGCACAGCCACTCCCCAATTTAGGTTCCTTCGTCTTTTTTTCATATTTTGGCAACAGGTTCCCAAATGGTTTTCTATCCAAGTTTGTTTCCTTCTAATTTGTTCTCCACATTGCAGCCTACGATATTCCTGTTTAAAACCCTCCAACGACTTCTCAGTGATGTTAGGATAGAGGCGAGACCACGTGCTCAACTTGGTGTAAAAACTCCTATATAGTGAGTTCACTGGCTTTCTCTCTAGTCTCATCTCTCATTGTATTATTTTACTTCTTTACAGGCACTAATAATATCTCTTTCTCTCTCCTTTGGCCTCTACCAGCTATCTTTCCTCCTGAGCCTCCTATATGCTGTTTATGCTATTTCTTCTGTCTAAAAGATATTTTTCTCTCCTGTCACCTAGCTAACTGTTACTTTCTTTTCAGTTTTCCAACTCTTCCTGGAAGCATTTTCTGGCCCTGACTTCAGGTCAAATGTATTTTCTTAAAGGCTCCTGTAACACTAGTACTCCTTGTGTCACCCGCTTGACGTGCATTGTAACAAAATAGCTTCAACCGAGGAGGTCAACGGAAGACCTGGACCAGTTATCTCCATCCCACAATAGTAAGCAAAGAATTGCAAACTACCACTTGAGGCTTAAGCACAAAGCAAAGTTTATTTAAGCATAGATACACTCTCAGAGAGGGGGAGAGAGAGCGAGAGAGAGAGCGGGCTGTTTCTGAGAGCGGGCAGTTTCAGCGAAGTGAAGCAAGCCCAAAGCAAAGTTTATCGAAGCAAAGGTACAGTCTGAGAGAGAGCGGGCGGCTGTTTTCGCGAAATGAAAACAACCTTCCTGTACAGGCTTAAGGGCTCTATTAAGGAGCATTTTGCAGGGAAGCAGGGGTGCGTGACAGGGGATCGTTATTTCATTGACCGTCTGGAGCTATGGCACAAGTTTACTGCTGCGCATGCTCTCACCTTTGAATCGCTAAGAAACGCCCACGGGGGCGAGGAGGGCAAAACCACATGTAGATTTTATTATAATGATGGTATAATGAGTTTGGGTTTACTATAGGTTCTACGCCTGTCTGGTCTGGGCATGCGCATCCCGGGGACGTTCCCTTGTGTTACCGTACCCCTCTTTATCAGGATAAGCTGCCCACTACACAACCATAGTTTCGCCTGTTGTGAGTGGGGTCAGGGGAGAGTCCCCAGATGGTTGGGTGTGACTTGATTGCTTGCTCTTGTCTTTCTCGCCACTGTCACCTTCTTGCTGCAGATGTCTAACTACCTAACACTTGTACATTGTTTCAGGTTACCCTCATGCCCTTGCATAACTGCCCAGCATCAGCAGTAGACTGTACACACTGTGAGGGCAGACATACAGAGTTTGTAATAGGTATTCATTAATTATCTGATGAAAGAAGAAGTAAAAAATTACAATATTTTATGAAATACTAATTGTGTGTGAGGGATTGTAAATCTTCTTTGAAAAATAGAAACACTCTTGAGTGTAAGATCTCATGTTTTCTTAAAAAGAGAGGAAGAGAGAAAAAGAACGAAGATAATCTTTAATATCTCTTGAGATAAAGTATTAATGCAAATGTTTCATTGATGGATTGATATTTTTGATATTTTTAACATTGAGAGCTTTAACTGTTTACTGTCTTTATCAAGGAACTTTACTGTGATAAGATATAAACAAAATCCCATGTTGTTTTTAGAACTGACAAACCTAATTTGGAATTGCCAACTATGTAATTGTGACTACCTGTAAAATGGGGATGAAACACTTGCTGAATTTAATTTTAGAAGGCTTCAAATAAGAAACTAGGGCTTCCCTGGTGGCGCAGTGGTTGAGAGTCCGCCTGCCGATGCAGGGGGCGCGGGTTCGTGCCCCGGTCCGGGAAGATCCCACATGCCGCGGAGTGGCTGGGCCCGTGAGCCATGGCCGCTGAGCCTGCGCGTCCGGAGCCTGTGCTCCGCAACGGGAGAGGCCACAACAGTGAGAGGCCTGTGTACCGCAAAAAAAGAAACTAGCTTATTTGGGGTCCTAAGGATTGCAACTTGGGGAAAAAAATGAGAGCATGTTCCTGTAAAGAGAAAGAGTCAGGGGCCAATAAAGACAAAAAGCCACAAGGTTGTTAAAGTTGCCTGGTGATAATTGTGGTCAACTCTGACACAAGTTGGGAAATATTTGGCCTTAAGGAATTATGAGTTATTTTGGGGTAAGGGCCCGATAACTATGAGTTTCTGGCAGATATTCTGGATGCCTTTGTTAGGACAGTAGTGGTCAAAAGGTCCAATTCTATCCAGGCATAAAGGATTTGTATGATAGTCACACTTCCTGAGTGGCCTCCCTGTTCCATTTTCGAGAGCTCTATTAGCAATACTCCATTTTGAGAGTCCTTTCATAAGACAAAATACCATTGATTCTTATAATAATTAGAAAAAGTTAAGGTTCAGAATTTGCATCTTCATTTCAATAGTATCCTTTTCTATAAGTCTTAAACACATCTTAAATTGGACTTTTAAATTTTATGAGATAAATAGAGTTCTAAATTGTATGAAAGCACTCTGTATGTTAAAACTGCTAAGGTCTGAACATCTGTGTTCTTTGGTGCCCTATTTCCTTTGATTTGAAGTTTGAAATGAAAGATATTAAGTTCAAATGCAAAACAAAAAGCTACAAAAAATATGCTCCAACATAAAAACAGTTCAAAAAGAGTAATCATGCTTGAAACTCTGTAACTGTTTTGCAGATGATTTATTCACTTCCCTTCTCTAATCACAGGTTTTTCTGTACAGTCACAGAGTTAAGATTGTTTCCTTGAGGCGAGAAAGAAATGCAGAGGTCCTGACAAATAAGAGGTTGCCTTGGGGAAAGGAGCTACAGTAAACACTCAGAAGTTCTTTCCTTAACAAGAAAACCTTTCAAAGTAAACATAAAAAGCAGTGTGGGTTACTGACTTTTAACCACATAACTTAACATTTAATCTTTTATAATCTGGTCATTTACAAAATGCTTCATATATGTTAAATACGTGGACTAAGAATGCCGCCCGCCATATCAGCAAACAAAGGATGTTGTGGCCCTCAGGTCATCAGCCACTGCAGCTTCCCCCCACGGTGAGCCCTGAGGGGACTCAGGATGGGAAAGAAGAGGATACTGGCCCTAGATAGCTGAGGTGCACATCAAGGGAATGATTTCATTGAGCCCAGACTTTTGCATCTTCCCATACATAGAAAAGGGCTAAATTCATTAACTTAACGTGTCTTTTTTTTTTTTGTTTAAGTTAACAGTGATCTTTCGATGTTCTAACTACCTGGTTTTTGTTGTAAAAACTCCTATATATCCAGGGACCTCCCTCACCTCTGCGGAGCAGTCCCTTAGAGCTACCTGAGAGGCTGTCTTCTGGACTTAAGTCCTCAGAGTCCATTGAATAAAACATAATTCTCAACTTATAGGTTGTGCATTTTTTTCCAGTTGACAAATAATTGTTCCTAATAATACTACTCCACTGTAGATGAAGATTATTCAATATTAAAATTTTATTTATAAATACACAAATAAGAGTCATTCAGGTTTGAGAAAGTCACTAAGTAAATGTAAGAAAGAGCTATAGAAAGGAATCCAGGATACTAAGGCGTCTTTAAAATAAAAGAAATAATAAACACCAGCTTAGTGGTGTAGGGGAAAAGGCATTTTAGTTTTAATTAAAATCTGTATTACCAATGTTGGGCAAGTAATTTACGTTTCTAAAAGTCAGTTTACTTATCTATAAAAGAGGTTTCTTCCTGGGGGAAGCAGCGAGGATGCCTCTTTCTGTTGGTAGAGTAGTCCCTCGTTATCCACAGGGGATCGTTTCCAGGACCCTCACAGATACCAATGTCTGAGGATGCTCATGTCCCTTATGTAAAATGGTGCAGTATTTTCACCTACACATATCCTCCAGTATACTTTAAATCAGCTCTAGATTACTTATAATTTCCAATGCTCTGTAAATAGTCATAAATACAATGTAAATGCTATGTAAGTAGTTGCTGGTATGCAGCAAATCCAAGTTCTTTTTGGAACGTTCTGGAATTTTTAAAAAAATATTTTCCATCCCCGGTTTGTTGAATCCATGGATGTGGAACTGGTGGATACGGAAGGATGACTGTATTCCATTTTTCTGACATATTCTGAGTTAAAATATCAGGGGGAGAAGAAATGGGGGTAGGGTTTCTCTGTGAGAGGCAGTAACCATTTGCTAGATTCCAATGGTAATAATCAATTACATCAGTTCCCACATGTTTGTTTTTAACACTTGTTAAAGCAACAAAGTTAGTTAACCCATATTAACAATTGTGTATACCCTCAAGTCTATCTACAGCTCATCTTAAATCTGGAATAACTGGATCTGTGTTTATTGTGCATGTAAACAGGTGCTGGAAGGGGAAAAAATAATTACTGCTATGGAGGGATACTAAATAGAAAATAAATGCTTAGAGAGATCTGAGACGTTTTAAAAAATAACAGAAATTAAAGCAAGTTCCATTTGATGATATTTGAGTTAAATATCAAAGTTTTTTCATAGTTTGAAATCCTCAGGACAAATCTCTTTAAAATGTCATGGATGACAGGTTTGTAAAACTGTGTGAACCCATCATCCTCTCGAAATGTTAAACAGTGATGGTTCTAAAGAAAGTAAATGCAATTCTCTTGAATTTAATAGGAAATTTTGGCGGTGGTTTTTTTAACTTAATGTACCACCACATAGAGGTCGAAAATTCTTAAAGTGAAAGGAAATAAAGAATTATGCCAGTTTATCTCTTAAAAGAGAATTAACTGGTATATGAAGAAAGATGTAAAAGATGGATGAATGAAGAATTAGATACTTAACTGTGGTCAGAAATATTGAGAAAAAGAACTGAAGATTGAACCAAGAGTGAATAGCTGTAGGTATTCACAGTTTCTCAGACTGTGTATTGCTATTGTAAAACATGAATAATTATGTGATCACTTATTTGGCAGCTATGAAACCAATGCATTCTTTAACCTAAGATCATAGAAAAAGAATAAGAAAAAACATTTTCAGATTTTTATCATAATCAGACCTCTCTACTTCCTTATTTCTCTGGGGTTTTCCTTCTTTTCTAATTGTGTCGGAACTTTTGATTTTGGACCGTGGAACACATTGAAAATTTTAACATACGTTTTCTCTTACTCTTTTCTTCAAGAATAGTCTTAGAGATGTTTTCAAACCACATAAATCAAAGACCTTGAATAAAATCTATCTCATACCTTCTCTTTGATCCTATTTCCTTTGCCCTCAAATGCTCTGTCCATTTCAGAAAGTAAATGGGGTTTCAACTTTGCATTGTTCTTTTCCAATATGACTTTCAAAGACATTAAAATAATCCTTTCCACTTCACTAAAAGTGATTGTGTCCTGGGTTTTTTTTTTCCCCTTTCTCAGTTATTAAACACCCTGAATCATTACATTTTTTGTGTGTTGATCTTAATTTGGGATATAGCCTCACTTATGAAATTAGTGAAAATCCTAAACTTTTTAGGGAATAAGGAATAAAGATTCCAGCCTTGAAGGGCATTGAGGTTTTCAGCATCATAACAATTTCTAACTTCTTAATATACTGTAGTTAATTAAATCATCAACTAGACATATCCTGTTTATTGCTCTTTTGGATTAAAATAAATTAAAGCAGAAAGGAAACACAGCTTAATTGGCCTTAGATAAGTTGTTACTGTTACTACAACAGTTCTCTTGGAATTCAGTAATCATAATTATGTGACTCTTAATTAGATAATTATTGTTGTGCAGTTTTTCTTGACTTAAGGGGGAAAATTCATTGGCATAATCAGCCATATCATGCTGTGTCAGAAACTTTAAATCAAAAAAAATGTTAGAGTAAGTTGTAGAGTGCTTTATTATTTATAGGAGTATAATCCCCTAGGCAACTAACAGAGGAAAAGTCTGAAAATACTCCTTGCTTGAATATTTGTTCTTTTTCGTAGTTGCCAAAGTATTGCTCTGATTTGTCAGAGTAAGACTAATGGAGGAAAGACAAGTCATCATGCATGGGTGATTTTTCATCAAAGTAGACACCTGATAAAAGAGGCTCATGGATTTTTGGTTCTTTCAAGAATAAATTTTGAATAAAATTTGAATAAATTTTGGTGTTAGCCCATCAGAGATTGAGTTTAGCCATTTCGTTTCTACTTTTCATATACAAACAAATCAAAGAAGGAGGAGAAATGAAGTGTTTCTACCTTAACACATTATATGCATTCCTAGAAATTTACATATTCTGCAAAATAGAAGAATGTGAATTTTGAGAAAAGTAGAGTTAATTAAAATAAAAATTTTCTAACCAAAATGCTAACAAAAACAATGATAGGTATTTTAAGAGATAACTTGAACAAACCAGAAAGGCAGTTCAACATGGATAGAGGATATCGCAGTTACAGAGTAGAATGACTTATGGCATCAATAGAGTAGATAGAAGTGGATCTCTTAGCCAGTATAGCTTTCATTGAGATGGTCACAGAGGAAGAACAACCTGCTCTGACGTTGGATCTGGCAAAGCTGAAATACTGCCTCTTGGGAGATCTGGGTTTAGGCGGCATTTGATTTTTTTACCAATAGAATTAATGAACCTGCTTTACAGTCCTCCTGGTTTTCTCATCAATGAGTTAAACACATTTTTTCACAACTTTATTCTAACTCAGCTTTTTAAATTTTGAAAATTGTAGCTTGATTGCTTTGGAGGTTACACCAGAGATTTCCAAGTAAATACATTCCAGAGCCATTTAAACAGTGTAGCGAGGGAATAAACATCTTCTTTCCTTGGCTCCCGAAGCAAATCCCAAGGACCAATATAACTTTATTTACCTTCACTGACTCTTTGTTTCTCCTCCACACCCCACACCCCGATTCTGTGCTTTTGCTTTTGTTTCTGCTTCTGGTTTCCTAAAACCTGGAAGTTATTCTTTTTTTTTTTTTTTTTTTTTTGCGGTATGCGGGCCTCTCACTGTTGTGAGAGGCCTCTCGCATTGCGGAGCACAGGCTCCGGACGTGCAGGCTCAGTGGCCATGGCTCACAGGCCTAGCCGCTCCGCGGCATGTGGGATCTTCCCGGACCGGGGCACGAACCCGTGTCCCCTGCATCGGCAGGCGGACTCTCAACCACTGCGCCACCAGGGAAGCCCTGGAAGTTATTCTTAATTTGCCACCAATGTATGTGAATTTGGTTTTATGGCCTATTTGATGGTCTTTATCAGGCAGAGACCTATTCTGTTGGGTGAGAGATGACAGAAAATTTTGTTTGTTGGTTTCCCTGTTTATTCAAGAATACATCAGCCTTCCACTGAAAAGGTTAAGAGCATTTTGACATGCAGATTTGTGAGCTTTTGTTCTTCATGTTTATTTTAAGTTATGACTAATGGTATAGAACTAAAGCTACAAGCTGTGTGTCTGTGTCTGTAATTGCAAAAAAGTCTTTATCTCTCATTTTGTGTTAGAAATACTCTCTTCTGGAAAAATAAGTAAATCAATTAGATATAAAATCTTGTAAATTAAGGAGTTCTATATTGATTGGTTTATAAATAAGGTTTATAAAAGTGTAATATAAGGGAACATACAATTTCCTAGAGAATTAAAGACACTAAATATCTAATGCTTTAAATTTGGAACCCTTAAAAAACAAAAAATACCAAAAGAACACTTTTCACTGAAAATGCCAGTTTAAAAGCATTTAAAAAAAATACACAAGAATCCCGACTTCCGTAATTAAAACAAATTTTTAGACAATTCTGACTAGTTTGAAAATGTTTTTTCGCCTACCTCAGTTACTTTATTTTTTTAATTGAAATATAGTTGATTTACAATATTAAATTAGTTTCAGATGTACAACATAGTGATTCAACATTTTTATATATTCTGTTCCACTTAAAGCTATAAAATAATGGCTATAGTTATCTGTGCTGTACAATATACCCTTGTTATTTATTTATTTCATACATAATAGTTTGAATCTCTTAATCCTTACCCTATCTTGCCCCTCCCCCTTCTTTCTCCCCACTGGTAACCACCAATTTGATCTCTATATCTGTGAGTCTGTTTCTGTTTTGTTATATTCATTCATTTTATTTTTTAGATTGCACATATAAAGGATTACATAGAGTATTTGTCGTTCTCTGTCTGACTTATTTTATGAAGGATAATGCCCTCTAGGTCCATCCACATTGTTGCAAATGGCAGAATTTCATTATTTTTTATGGTTGAGTGATATTCCAGTGTGTGTGTGTGTGTGTGTGTGTGTGTGTGTGTGTGTGCGCATGTGTGTATACACCACATCTTCCTTAGCCATCTGCTGATACACGTTTAGATTACTTTCATATTTTGGCTATTGTAAATAATGCTACTGTGAACACTGGGGTACATGTGTCTTCACAAATTACTGTGTTTGGGTTTTTTTTGGATTTATAAACAGGAGTGGAATTGCTGGAACATATGGTGATTCTAAGTTTAGTTCTTTGAGGAAGCTCCATACTGTTTTCTAAAGGGGCTGCACCAGTTTTCATTTCCACCAACAGTGTAGTAGGGTTCTCTTTTCTCCATATCTTTGCCAACATTTGTTATTTGTGGTCCTTTTGATGATAGCCATTCAGAAAGGTGCGAGGTGATATATCATTGTGGTTTTGATTGGCATTTCTCTGAATAGCAATGTTGAACATCCTTGCATGTGCCTGTTGGCCATCTGTATGTCTTCTTTGGGAAAATGTCTATTCAGGTCTTCTGCTCATTTTTTAATCAGGCTGTTTTTTGTTTTTTTTTAATATTGAGTTGCATGAACTATTTATAAATTTTGGATATTAACTCCTGGTTAGTTATATCATTTACAATCATTTTCTACCATTCAGTAAGTCTTTTCATTTTGTCAGTGGTTTCCTTTGCTGTGCAAAAGCTTTTAAGCTTAATTAGGTCTCATTTGTTTATTTTGTCTTTTGCTTCTTTTGCCTTAGGAGACAGATCCAAAAACATATTGCTATGATTTATGTCAAAGAGTGTTCTGCCTATGTTCTCCTCTAGCAGTTTTATGTTTTCTGCTCTTACATTTAGGTCTTTACTCCATTTTGAGTTTATTTTTGTAGATGGTATGAGAAAATGTACTAATTTCATTTTTTAACATGTAGCTGTCCAGTTTTCCTAGCACCATGCATTGAAGATACTGTCTTCTCTCCATTGTATATTCTTCCATACAAATTGTGAAAATTTTTGTTCTAATTCTGTGAAATATGCCACTGGTATAAAGAATAAAATATAAAGAATATTTTATTTTATTTTATTTTATTCTTTTATAAAGAATAAAATATCTAGGAATAAACCTACCTAAGGAGGTAAAAGACCTATACTCAGAAAACTGTAAGACACTGATGAAAGAAATCAAAGATGACATAAACAGATGGAGAGATGTACTATGTTCTTGGATGGGAAGAATCAATATTCTGAAAATGACTATACTACCCAAAGCAATCTATAGATTCAATGCAATCCCTATCAAATTACCAATGGCATTTTTTACAGAATTAGAACAAAAAATTTTACAATTTGTATGGAAACACAAAAGACCCCAAATAACCAAAGCAATCTTGAGAAAGAAAAACAGAGCTGGAGGAATCAGGCTCCCTGACTTCAGACTATACTACAAAGCTACAGTGATCAGACAGTATGGTACTGGCACAAAAACAGAAATATAGATCAATGGAACAGGATAGAAAGCCCAGAGATAAAACCACACACGTCTGGCCACCTAATCTATGAAAAAGTAGACAAGAATATACAATGGAGAAAAGACAGTCTCTTCAATAAGTGGTGCTGGGAAAACTGGACAGCTACATGTAAAAGAATGAAATTAGAACACTCCCTAACACCATATACAAAAATAAACTCAAAATGGATTAAAGACCTAAATGTAGGACTGGGCACTATAAAACTCTTAGAGGAAAACATAGGAAGAACACTCTTTGACATAAATCACAGCAAGATCTTTTTGGACCCACCTCCAACAGTAATGAAAATAAAAAGAAAAAGAAACAAATGGGACATAATGAAGCTTAAAAGCTTTTGCATAGCAAAGAAAACCATAAATGAGACAAAAAGACAACCCTCAGAATGGGAGAAAATATTTGCAAATGAAAAAACTGACAAGGGATTAATCTCCAAAATATACAAACATCTCATGAAGCTCAATATCAAAAAAACAAACATGGGGCTTCCCTGGTGGCACAGTGGTTGAGAGTCCACCTGCCGATGCAGGGGACATGGGTTCGTGCCCTGGTCCGGGAAGATCCCACATGCCACGGAGCGGCTGGGCCCGTGAGCCATGGCTGCTGAGCCTGCGTGTCCAGAGCCTGTGCTCCGCAACGGGAGAGGCCACAACAGTGAGAGGACCGCGTACCACAAAAAAATAAATAAAAAATAAAAATAAATAAATAAATAAATAAAGTCTATTTTGTCTGATATGAGTACAGTATGTCCCCTACATACACCTTCAGAGATGCAAACATGTATTTGCATGTCCAGTCATGGAAATTAGTTCACGTGTCTGGTGTACATTGTCATGTGTGTGCGTCCTCTACAAGCGGTTGTGCTTTTGTGTACTTTACAGTACTGTATAGAGTACAGTAGTATAGCATCTTTATTTCAAGCTCAGGATGTCCAGTAGCAAGCGTATAAGCAGCAGTATATACTGATTATGTTAGTTGGGTACCTAGGCTACCTTTGTTGGACTTACGAACAAATTGGGCTTCTGAACACTCTCTCAGAACTGAACTCGTTCATATGTAGGGGACTTACTGTATTGCTACTTCACTTTCTTGTCGTTTCCATTTGCATGAAATATTTTTTCATCTTCGAACACTTTCATTTTTTGTGTGTCTTTAGCTCTGAAGTGAGTGTCTTGTAAGCAGCATATAGATAGGTCTTGATTATTTTATCCAGTCAGCCAACTGATGTCTTTTGATTGGAGCATTTAGTCCATTGACATTTAATGTAATTATTGATTGGTATGTGCTTATTGCCATTTTATTACTTGTTTTCTGGTTGTTTTCTGTTCTTCTTTCTGTTTCTTTCTTTGTGATTTGATGGTTTTCTTTAGTAGTATGCTTGTGATTCTTTCTTTCTAGTTTTTGTGTATCTATTGTAGGTTTTTGATTTGTGTTTACTGTGGGGTTCGTGTATGCAGATCTATAACTATATCTACTTGTTTTAAACTGGCAGTCATTTACATTCAAGCAGATTCTAAAAGAGCTACATTTTCTACTCCCCTTGAGGTAAAATTTTGATGTCATATTTTACATCTTCACGTTTATAACTTTACTGATTATTAGAGTTATACTTGATCTTATAGTTTTTTCTCTTTTAATATTTACACTAGCTTATTTAAGCGGTTGATCCTCAGCCTTACTATATATTTGCCTTTAATAGTGGGTATTTTCCTTTACTACAGATACTTACTGTTATATCCCCTTCCTTTCCAGTTAGAAAAGACCATTGAGGGTTGGTTTAGTATTGATGAACTAATTTAGTTTTTGCTTGTCTAAGAAGTTCTTTATCTCTCCTTCAATTCTAAAAGATAATCTTTTAGGGTAGAGTATCCTAGGTTGCAGGTTTTTCCCTTTCAGGACTTTGAATATATCTTGCCACTCCCTCCTGGCCTGCAAAGTTTTTGCAGAAAAATCAGTGTGTAGCGTTATGGGGGCTCCTGGGTATATGACTCTTTGTTTTTCCCTTGCTGTCCTTAGAATACTCTCTTTATCTTTAACTTTTGCCATTTTAATTATGATATGTCCTGGTTTGGGTCTGTTTGGGTTCTTCTTGTTAGGGACCTTCTGTGCTTCCTGGACCTGGTTATTAGTTTCCATCTTCAGATTCAGGATATTTTCAGCCATAATTTTATCAAATACATTTTCTACTCCTTTCTTCCTCTCTTCTTCTGAGACCCCTATAATGCGAATGTTGGTATGCTTGATGTTGCCTCTTAGGTCCCTTAAACTGTTATCTTTTTAAAATTTGTTTTTCCTTTTGCTGTTCTGGTTTGGTGATATCCAGTATTCTGTCTTCCAGATCACTTATTCATTCTTCTGAATCACCTAGCCTGCTATTATTTCCTTCTAGTGTGTTTTTCATTTCAGTTATTTTATTCTTCAGTTCCGACTGGCTCTTATTTAAAAAATATATTTTAGTTCTTTGTTAAAATTCCTACTGTGTTCATCTATTCTTGTCCCAAGTCAGTTAGCATGCTCATTACTAATGCTTTGAACCCTTTATCTGGAAAATTATTTATGTTCATTAGTTGTTTTTTCAGGGCCTTTGTTTTGTTCTTTCAATTGAAACAAATTTCCTCTGTCTTCTCATTTTGCTTAACTTTCTCTGTCTCTATGAAATTAGGTGAAACAGTTTCCTATTCCAGTCTTGAAGGGGTGTCCTTGTATGGGAGCATCCTTATATAGTCTGTACCCAGTGGCTTTGGTGCAAGAGCTGGATCTGATGTGAGCACGCGTCATATCTTTCCCCAGGGTTTGCTGGCAGGTGTCACCTTGGTAGGAGGTGGGGCTGAGGATGGCGGGGATAGGACCAGAGTAAAGTGTAAGCCAGGGCTTCTCCTCTGCTCAGTGTGCCCAGTGGCCAGCACCACCCTATTGGGGGTGGGCTCTAAGTTGCTGGAGCAGAAGCCATGAGGGTCAGCCCTGAGGTGGCTGTGTTCCCTTCAAATTTGTGTTCTTCCCACTCCCAGCACTGGCTGCCTTGTCCCAGAGGGGAGCAGTGCTGGATCAATAAGGGCTATTGCAGGTGCTTGGGGTGGGTCTGGGTATGAGCTTTGGTGGCCCCAGCTACAGTCAGAGCCCAGAACTGCTTTTGATGGCTGCCTCCTTAGGCACTGTAATGGCTGCCCCTACATTGTTCAGAAACTGATCCATGTCTGTGCTGGTTCCACCCCTCATAATGGAGCTCTCTCCTTGGCTGTGGCAGTGCTTACTCCAGTGTGGAGATGCATCATGAAACAAGCAGGGCCAGAGTAGGCACTTGGCTGAGGCCGGGGCACCCATTGGGTGGTCATGGGAAACTGGCCAGCATCCCATGCAGTTTCAATCTACCTCTGCTCTATTTTAGGAGTAAGCAAGCATATGTGTTCCTCCTGAGTGGAGTCCAGGCTTCCCCCAGCCCTTCTGTTAGTCCTACCAGCTCTCTAACCAGCCAAGGGGACTTGTCTTCATGGTGTTGGACCCCAGGGCAGTGTGCGCAATCTGTTGCTCAAACTGTTCACTCTGTAGGGGGGTTCTCTGCCCATGTAATCCCCCTCCTCTTTTGAGTACCCTCCCTGTGGTGCAGGTCCCAACCTGATTACTTCTCTTCCCTTACCCCATTCTTTGTGGTTCTTTCTTATAGCCTTGATTGTGTAAGAGTCTTTCTGCCAGTCTCCAGTTAGTTTTTACTGAAAATTGCTCCACATACAGATGCATTTTTGATGTGTTCCTGGGGAGAGGTTAATTCCGTGTCCTCCTACTCCACCATCTTGATCTATCTCCTTTGGGTTTGACAGTTTTGGTTTTAAACAGCTATATGCATTTACCTTGTCTTATCTGTGTGATTTTTATTTAAACTTCCTAAACATATTATATACATTCTATACTTATGGTATATCAATCAGATAAAAAACATCATTCCTACAAAATGTTTAAGAATTTTAGGGGACAGAGATCAAGATGGCAAAATAGGAGGACGTGGACTCACCTCTTCCCACAAATGCATAAAAAAAGTATATCTACATGTGGAACAGTTCTCACAGAATACCTGCTGAAAGCTGGCAAAAACACTCATATAACCAAAATTGCAACAGAGATCATCACATAACTGAGTAGAACAAAAGAAAAGAAAAGAAAAAAAGAAAAAGGAATCAGTACATGGCCTGCACCTCTGTGAGGGAGCTGTGAAAGAGAAAATGTTCCCTCACCCTGGGAACTCCCTTCATTGGCTAGAGGATTGGCCAAGACAGAAAGGGAGCTTCAGAGGCTCAGAGGAGAGTGCAGCACCTGGATTGCGGCAGGCAGAACAGAGAGAGACCAGTGCAGAGGGTCTTGGCCACCTGCCTGCAGTCCCCAGCCTGAGCTGTGTGTCTGCTGGTGTGTATGGGGGCTGGGAGCTGAAACTCGGGCTTCAGAGCACAGACTCAGGGAGAGGACTGGGGTTGGCTGCATGGGGACAACCTGAAGGGGCTGGAGTGTGGTCTGAGCTGCAATGGGGGCGTCCGCAGGACTGAGCCTAGGTCTGCTATAGGAGCCCGATTTTTAACACAAGTGCTGAAGGGAGGCGTGGACCCCAGACATAGCGGCCTCATTCTCGGTGTGCTCACAGGAGGCATGGCTCCACCTCTACGAGACCTGGGAGCACACAGGCACTGGTGGGTTGCCCACACATGGAGAGGCTGAAATCTGAGCCATCTCCTAGTGGCTGTGCCGCCCCCGGATTTACGTGCTGCCAGCAGCTTTGTAAGCTCAGTGTCTGTGGGACATCTGAGCAGATTACTGGTGCCCCCGTGGCAGGGGCAGATCCGGGGTTAGCAGCTGTGGACTTTGCGGGAGTGCGCATGTGGAGGCAGGGCTGGGGTGTGGTCTGATTCTGTAGCTTCTGGCAGGGGGTCCAGGTGCATGACTATGGCAGTCCTGGTACCTGACTTCAGCAGATCTGTGCCAACAAATCTGCACTGGTGGCTGTGTGAGCACAGTGCCTGAGGGACACCTGGGCTGATTTCCTACACTCCCATGGTTGAAGTGGGGCCGGGGCAGTGCCAACAACAGTGTACTTTGTGAGCCCACACAAACTGGGGGTAGGCGACACCATAGAGTGCACTTCCTGGTGGACAGCTCCTGTGGAGGAATACCCAATGGTTCCTCTCCCAGCAGAAGTGCTCCAGTCCTGCCTGCCTCACACCACAGCTCAGAAATGGCTCTGGGGGCTTCTGCTCCAACAATTAGGGAGCAGACCCTGCACTCGACGGGGCTGTGACAGCCACAGAGCAAAGAGGAGGCCCCACTCAACATCCAGTGCAAGCTCTGGTCATCACAACACTGATCACACCTCTTATCAAAGGGGTTATGGCCAGCACACACTGAGGAAAGACATGACAGGCATCCATACTGAAAACAACCCTTATACCAACAATATTAATTTGAACAGACTGATCAGTAGAAGTGAAATAGAATCTGTAATTTAAAAAAATCCCTGCAAAGAAAAGTCCAAGATCAGATGTCTTCACTGGGGAATTCTATCAAACGTACAAAGAACTTATACCAATTCTTCTCAAACTCTTCCAAAAGATTGAAAAGGGGTGAACACTTCCAAAGTCATTCTATGAAGCTGCCATCACCCTGATATCAAAACAAGACAGGCAGTACCAAAAAAGAAAATTGTGGGCCAATATTGATGAATATAGATGCAAAAATGCTCAACAAAATATTAGCAAACTGAATCCAGCAACGCATAAAAAAGATCATACACTACGACCAAGTTGGATTCATCCCAGGGTCACAAGGATATTTCAACATATGCAAATCAATCAATGTGATATACCACATCGACTAAAGAAAAGACAAAAAACACATGATCATCTCAATAGGTGCAGAAAAAACACTTGATAAATTCAACATCCATTCATGATAAAAACTTCAAAGTGGGTATGGAGGGAACTTATCTCATCATAATAAAAGCTATTTATGACAAACCCACAGCCAACATAATGCTCAATGGTGAAAAGCTGAAAGCCTTCCCACTAAAATCTGGAACAAGACAAGGATGCCCACTCACACTAGTTCTATTCAACATAGTATTGGAAGTCCTAGCTACAGCAGACAAACAAGGAAAAGAAATAAAAAGTATCCAAATTGGAAGGGAAGAGGTAAAATTGTCCTTATATACAGATAACATGATACTATATATAGAAAACCCTAAAGGCGCCACACAAAACTACTAGAACTGATAAATGAATTCAGCAAGGTAGCAGGATACAAGATTAACATACAGAAATCTGTTGCATTCCGTTACACTAGCAATGAAATATCAGAAAAAGAAAGTTAAAAAAAAAATCCAGTTTAAAATTGCGTCAAAAAATACTTAGGGGACTTTCCTGGTGGCACAGTGGTTAAGAATCCACCTGCCAATGCAGGCAACACAGGTTCGATCCCTGCTCCAGGAAGGTCCCACATGCCGTGGAGCAACTAAGCCTGTGCACCACAACTACTGAGCCCGTGTGCTACAGCTACTGAAGCTGCGCGCCTAGAGCCCATGCTCCACAACAAGAGAAGCCACAGCAATGAGAGGCCTGCACACCACAATGAAGAGTAGCCCCCTCTCACCGCAACTGGAGAAAGCCCGCATGCAGCAACAAATACCCAATGCAGCCAAAAATAAATAAATAAAATATATAAATGTATAAAAAAAATACTTAGGAATAAACCTGACCAAGGAGGTGAAAGACTATAATGCTCAGAAGTATTAAGCATTAATAAAGGAAATTGAAAATGATTCAAAGAAATAGGACGATATCCCATGCTCTTGGATTGGAAGAATTAATATAGTTAAAATGGCCATACTGACCAAAGCAATCTACAGATTTAATGTGATTCCTATCAAAGTAACTGTGACATTTTCCACAGAACTAGAACAAATTATTCTAAAATTTATATGGAGCCACGAAAGACCCAGAATTGCCAAAGCAATCCTGAGTAAAAAGAACAAAGCTGGAAGCATAACCCTTTCAGACTTCAGACAATACTACAAAGCTACAGTAGTCAAAAGAGCATAGTACTGGCACAAAAACAGACATATAGATCAATAGAACATAATAGAGAGCCCAGAAATGAACCCATATACCTAAGGTCAATTAATCTTTGACGAAGGAGGCAAGCATATCCAGTGGAGAAAAGACAGTCTCTTCAGGAAGTGGCATTGGCAAAGCGGGACAGCTGCATGTTAATCAGTGAAGTTAGAACATTCCCTCACATCCTACACAAAAATAAATTCAAAATGGCTTAAAGACATGACATCATAAAACTCCTAGAAGAGCATAGGCAAAACATTCTCTGACATAAATCATAGCAATATTTTCTTAGGTTAGTCCCCCAAGGCAATAGAAATAAAAGCAAAGATAAACAAATGGGACCTAATCAAACTTATAAGCTTTTGCACAGCAAAGGAAACCATGAACAAAATGAAAAGACAACCTACAGACTGGGAAGGAATATTTGCAAACGATGCAACCAACAGGGCTTAATTTCCAGAATATACAAACAACTCATACAAGTCAACAACAAAAAACAAACAACCCAATCAATAAATAGGCAGAAAACCTAAACAAATATTTCTTCAAAGAAGACATACAGATGGCCAATAGGCACATGAAAAAATGTTCAACATTGCTAATTATTAGAGAAATTCAAATCAAGATCACAATGAGGTTTAACTTCACACCAGTCAGAATGGCTATTATTAAAAGTCTACAGTTATGCTGGAGAGGGTGTGGAGAAAAAGGAACCCTCCTACACTGTTGGTGGGAATGTAAATTGGTGCAGCCACTATGGAAAACAGTATGGAGGTTCCTTAAAAACTAAAAATAGAGTTGCTGTATGATCCTGCAATACCACTCCTGGGTACATATCCAGAGAAAACTCTAATTCTAAAAGATACATGCACCCCAGTTGTTCACAGCAGCATTATTTACAATAGCCAAGACATGGAAGTAACCTAAATGTCCATTGACAGATGAATGGATAAGGAAGATGTGGTATATATACACGATGGAATGCTACTCAGCTATAAAAAAAATGAAATAATGCCATTTGTAGGAACATGGATGGACCTAGAGATTATCATATTAAGTGAAGTAAGTCAAACGGAGAAAGACAAATATCATATGATATCACTTATTTGTGGAATCTAAAATATGATACAAATGAACTTACTTACAAAATGGAAACAGACTCACAGAGACAGAAAAATTTATGTTTACCAAAGGGTAACAGGGGAGGAATAAATTAGAAGTTTGAGATTAGCTGATACAAACTACTCTGTATAAAATAAACTGTATAGTACCGGGAACTGTACTTAATATCCTGTAATAAAGCATAATAGAAAAGAATAGGAGAAAGAAATACATATGTATAACTGAATCTCTTTGCTGTACACCAGAAACTAATACAACATTGTAAGTCAACTATACTTCAATAAAAAAGAATTTTAGAAAAACATATTCTGTAAATTAAATACTAATTTCAATGATTTTTATATCAATAGTAATTATCTTCTGGATGCAACAGCTGAAAATATAATTTTTCAGGATTTTAGTTATTTTTAAAATATCAGATTTATATTTTCTTGTCATTAATTGATAGTTCTTTGGACTTGAATAATTTCTAAGCAAGATAAAATACTGAAAAATTGGTCATCATGCATGGTTTTACTATATATATACATTGTTTTAATATACATGTAAATATATATAATGCATATTTAATATAATATATGTGTATTTTCCATATATTATATATTCCTGTGTTTTTTAATTTGATATGTTATAGAGTTGCTATACCTTTGTGTGAGAATACTGTGATATGCCATTCAGATCTTCTTTTAGGAATAAAATGTTTATTCATCTAGGAGCAGAGAGTGCTAATAAAAGAAGACCCTTATCCCATTTGGAGGAGTGCCCCAGTTAAAGAAACCTGACTTGCCCTTGGTCACATCTTCCAGAGGCAGCTTATATTCAATGACTAATCAAACATGGGCATAAGAAGGTCCCTTTTATCAATTTGGACATCTCTCAATGGCTATCCCAGTCCTGAGATGTGTGGTCACCTGTGGCCTTCGTAATACTTGCATCCCAGCTCTACTTCTCCCCCTGCTCAGTACTGCTTCCTTCCCCCTACTTCCACAGGTCTTGATCCTAAAAGCACTCCTTGATAATTGTTGTGCACGCTCATCTCCATTTCATAGTCTCATATTCTTTTCCTTTATGCATTGTTACAGGATATTGAATATAGTTCCCTGTACTATACAGTAGGACCTTGTTGTTTATTTTACATAGAGTAGTTTGTATCTGCTAACCTCCAACTTCTAATTTATTCCTCCCCCACCCCCTTTCCCCTTTGGTCACCATAAATTTGTTTTCTATGTCTGCTTCTGGGGAATCCAGACTAGGGCACTTTGGGTCTATCTATATACCTACCTACTTGTTATCTTTATCTTCATTATCTATCGATCAATTTATTGATCTATCGATCTAGCTATTCATCCATCCACTCTAAGAAAGTGTAAAAAGGATGTGTGCACTTACAAAATTTTTGGTATACCAAATGCTTGTAACAGCTCTCATTACCTATTCTCTAGTTCTCTGAAATAAAAATCAGTTATTTCATTACAAGTTGTAATGTGCATGAGTTATTACGGGTCTGTGAGCAATAGTGCCAAATTTTTTGACTGTATATTTAAGATTATGAGATGTGTTTTTGTTTATCAAGAAAAAATATGAGCTAATTGGTCTTATAGAAACATGTGCTGATGTAGAACAGGCTGTACCTCGGTAAATCTTGAGAATGTAACAGAGAATTTTACCGAGGAAACTGCAGTCAGTGATGTGAGGATGATACTTGGCAGAAACTTCTGAAAACAGTGTAGACAGAATTCTTTGGCACCTAAGCAACGATTCAGGAAGGATGACCAATGTTAATTACAACTAAACAAACCTTTCTTATTTACCAGTCTCTGTCAAAGGAGGGCTATTGAGCAGTATTTATTTTTCAAAAGACAGAAAATAGATGCAGTTGGCCAAGGCTCCAACTCTGATTTATTTATTACCCTTTTGTACATATCATATAAATTCAGAACTTTATGACTATCACCATTTTTATTGGAATCACTAGCAGTAGCTTTATAATTTCTATTAACCCAAGTTTCTTCATGGCATGATCTCTGTTTATCACTTCTGCTTCATCTCTTGTGCTCTTCTTTCTGTCACACCCTGCCACCAACCCCACAAACCACCAGTGTCACTTCTGATGGTAAAATACTCTGTGCTCTTGCTTCAATACAGTCAAGTGGTTAAGAGGGTAGACCCTGCATTCGGTCCAGCCCTACATGTTTTCTGCCACTTCCAAACTGTGTGTCTACAGTAAGTTACTTTCCCACCTTGTGCCTCAGTTTCCTCAACTGAGAACAATGTTAGTACCTCACTTGGATGTGGAAAGATTAAGTGGAGAGTGCTTGGTTCATAGTAGCTTACATACTGTTTGGTGCTGTGTTATTTGGTAGAAATTACATATTCTTGTTTAGGGGCTGTTCTGTTCCGTTTCCCTCTCCAAACCTATTACTGTGATTGGGAGTATAGTAAATGTGTGTGCTTAAACATTTCAAGTTCTACTTTATGAATATGTATGACAAAAGGAATTCATTTTGATAGAGTACTTGCACATGTAGATTACTGCATAACTGTTGAGAAATTAATGAAAATTTTATTTAAAATGTTCCTGTTGCCTGGAGACAACACAGATGCTTGAAAGTATCTCTACAAATTTTGCATTGAACAACTGAGGTTTATGTGTGGATTTGTTTCTTCCTATAAAAAAAATTAGATGTGTAGAAGGCCCCAAGAAAAGTCTCTTTCCTTTTACCTTGACTGGTTCACTACAGGGAGAACATTCTGGAATTCTCTGGTAATCAGACTTAGGTGTGATTCAAGAAGAGGGGCTGACCTGTGTGAGGAGACTGAAATGCTAGTTCACATTCAGTTCCTCACTCTGGCTGTTATTACCACTGACGGAAATGCTGTGTGCCCAGCCCAGCTGCTGTGTCCGTATCTCTCACAAACTGCAGAAAGGCTGCAGGAAGTCTTTAGAAAAGTAGATATTTGTTTTTCCAGGGATTAATGGCACCCTTCTTTGTCTAAGTAATGGATTTTACATGGTATATTTTAAACTTATTGAGCATTACTTAATTCCTATAATGCATGCCAACAATGTGATTAAAGCTGATTTGCACTAGATCATTTGTCAGATTACTTGGTTACCAGTTAGCCTCCCCAGGTACGAATTTCCACTTCTAAGCACTAAAAATAGCATCTTTACAGAATCCTCAAAAATGCACACTGTAAACCAGTTGCCACATCCAAAAATGAAATTGGATGCAACTGAATGTTTGACCATTGTGGGAAATAGCAACGTAACAAATACGGGGAAATGTTTTGGACGTAATTTTTGCTCTTTTGACACTTAATTTGCTGTCATATATTGACTTCAAAACCCTCAGAATCCCAAAACATTCCCTTCATTTGTTTGTTTTCCTTGATTCCATGTTAGCTTTCCCTGACTTCCCACAGATACTGCATTCTATTCACTTTTCTTCACATCTAAATTTTTATTTTCCTAATTCCTGTGGGAAAAAGTGAACAAACCAACATAGCATGCATCAGGTAACCAAAAGACCACCCAAATATGATTATATATACCTATAAATATATAAAGCCCAAGACTATCATTTGTTTTTTTCTGCTCACTCAGCAAATCAGTCAATATATCCTCATATTGATTATTTTCTTGTCATTCTTTCTGTACTGTCTTGGTCTGGGCCTCATTGTTCCCTGCCCATGTTATTGCAATAGCTTTTTAACAGGTCCCTCTGTCTCTGGTTTATCCCCTCACTAGGTTCTTCTATTCAGCATGGCCAGTATAATTCTCCACTTTCATCATGTCATTTTTTTGCTTAAAACCTGACAATGCCTATTATTTATCTATCATAATGAAACTTTCAGCCCTTCTAACTTAAAGTCAAATACTGAGTTCTGGCCAGCAGAGTGTGGCCAGAGTGCCCATCTCCATGCCTGGACCACAAGACCTTCCACACTATTGGCTACATGCTTCCTCTCTTCCATCATGTGTTGACTGAATGTAGGCAATCCAGTGGAGAACTTGGAGGTGATAGGGGATGGAAGAACCAATAAAAGAGTAGGGTCTTTTAATAACTTCATGGTGCAGAGCTTCTTGCCCCCAAATCTCACTCTTGCCATTGGACTCTTATGTAAACCAGAAAGAAAATTCCATTGTGTGAAGACAGTGAGGTTGTTTGGGGTATTTGTTGAAGCAGTTAGCCGGTTATCCTAATATGTATCAATTTTGCAATAACAGTGTTATCAGTGCAAATCAAGATTAATGAACTTGCTGGGAGGTTATTATTTGGATTTGGGACTTTTTGTGCACAGTTTTTTCATTAGTTCCTTCTATATGGCTTTTGAATATAATTGTCTTTTTACTTTTATAATTCTTTAGGCAAGTAATTTTTAATACTGTTTTAGAGCATTTGAAAATGTCTATTCATTTGTTCATTCGTTCATGGATGCAACAAACATTTACTTAGCATCTATTTTGTCCTAGGAACAAAGAAGAAGAGGAAAAAAGTTATCTTCGATATACTTTTAAAAAGTTAATGGTATATTACAGTCTTATCCTGAGCCCATTTACTACTTAATTTTTACACTCAGTGTAAAACCTCAACATTACCACTCTTCTCAGGGTTCCAAGGGATTAGAATAATTTTCAGTTCTTATCTAAGACACCCAGAATTGTTCTGTTGCCTGATTCTTCCTAGGGTTTGATGGTAATGGAAGAGTTTTTGTTTGTTTGCTTTTCATTATTCCTTCTGAAGGAAAAATTCTCTTTTACTGAATTCCCACCCTTGTACAAGATCAGTATAGGTTTTCTTTTGCAAGCACCCATTACTTTAGGCATTCCTTTTCATGGCTTGAGAACTTTGATGGCAATACCTTAGTAAAGAAAGCACCTCCCATCACTCCTAGAAGCTGAGTTTTTGTTGGGTAACTAGGTCTAGGGACAGAAGAAGGAAATCACATCTTCTGACATGGTCCAGGACTGAAAAAGTGAGTCATTCTTGGCCAATTCTTTTTCAACCATTCTTCTCTCTGCCATCTGATAAAGTCTATCTTGCATCTGAAGGCTTAAAAATGACATTTACTAGCTCCCCACTATGGAATTCACATTTTGGACAAGTACAGGGATGTCAAGAGGGTCTTGACACTTTATTTCAAAATCTTGTTTTGCTTCTCAATAGCACCAGTGGCTCATTCTTTGCATTTCCTGCTATAGGAAAATATATATGCCAAGAGTTTTAGATTTGACTCCTGGGTTACTTAAAATGCCGAATTAACAGGTGAGCTTGGTCAATGCCATTCTCAGGTGTGTGTAAGATCGTTAAACAATCCCTGATAATATCTTTCATAACCTTTCTGAGTGAGTAGGGGTTGAGGCATGTCAAGAAAGGTCAAGAAAGGGGAGAGGGAGGTTAAAAAGAAGCCTGATATTTGGTTTCTGAGCCTGGCTCTGGAACCAGCTCTAACATATATACACTACCAAACATAAAATAGATAGCTAGTGGGAAGCAGCCGCATAGCACAGGGAGATCAGCTCGGTGCTTTGTGACCACCTAGAGGGGTGGCATAGGGAGGGAGGGAGGGAGATGCCAGAGGGAAGAGATATGGGAACATATGTATGTGTATAACTGATTCACTTTGTTATAAAGCAGAAACTAACACACCATTGTAAAGCAATTATACTCCAATAAAGATGTTAAAAAACAGAGCAAAAACAAAAATAAAAGCTCTAGGGACCAGCTCCAGCAACCGTAGAGACCATGCTGCTAACCTTCTTTGTTTTTCCTATACATTAGTGGGCTCAATAAAATGATGAGACTTCACATTGTATTGTCATTGCCTGTCATTGTCATTTGTTTGTCTTCCATGTTTGAAGAAAAGGACCATGTGTTACCTTTGAATCTTGAAACAAATACATTCAATAAAGTTTTGGTGGCTAAGGGAGTGAATAAGTGAAGTGAACCATCGTTGTAGTATAATAGGATGATGTAATTGAACTATAGACTTGATCACGTATGAATCCTGTGCTCCCATTTAGGCTTTTTACAGAATAAGCGTGGTAAAGGAAGAAATTAGTAGCGAGAAATAGGAATGAAGGGCAGGGTAGTGTAGATGGGGAGGAATGGGTGAAAGTTAATCATGAGAGAACAGAAGAGATTGAAAGGTGAGAGGAAATAAGATTTATAGATGGAGGTAGAGAGAGAGCTATGGAAGAGATGAACATGTTGGTGGAATCAGCCAGTAAGCATCCAGGATTATAGTCAAGTAGTTCTCTGACCCACCAAACAGCATGTTGGGAAGATGGAGTACAGTAAACCATGGAGTTTCTCAGAGGGAAGCTGTTGCATAGATAAGAAAGTCCGATTATTCCATATTATTATTTTCCTTTCATGTTGGGAGGATGTACCAGTAACAGTTGGAGTCTCCTTTCAGCCAAATAGCTCCCATATGCTACATAATTCTGCTGCTGATTAAAATCCTATGGAAGATTCAGGCTGTATCTGGAACAATAGCAGGCTGAATTCGATTTATCAGTCTTCAGGGGAAAAAAAGATAATCAAATTTCCCCCTTCAGCAACTTTGGGACCATGCCATTTGCCGAGATGACAATGGATGTGAGTTGTACACTTTCTGTTTGTACACCTGCTGCCTGTTAATCACAAGTTCCTGGCATTTTGTGATATATTTTTCCCTATTGATATCTTATGGGCTTTGTCATTTAAAGGCAAGGGCATTGGCATTTCTGTAAAAACTGTTACTGAAACATGTATGAAAAATTAGGGAGACCAGTAGGGAGGCAGAGTTGTGGACGATGTGAAGAAAAACACAGTCTTTAGTCAGAGAAACCTGGGTTTCAGTATGCTTTTTAACGTTTTAGTATGTGACCTGGACAAGTGATTTAAGTCCTCTGAACTTCGATTCCCTTATCTGTAAAATGGGGATAATGATATTTACATCAGATGATTATTTTATGGATTAAATTACATAATTTATGTTTGGCTGTGCATTCTGGAAAAATCTAGGTAGTGAGAATTGCAAAGAACTCTCGGCTTGAAAACACCATTCAAACCCCGGCGCTCGGAGACTTGGCCAAACTTTAACATGGCTTCTAGCAGCCTAAGACTTCGTGTCCCTGGGACAAAGAGCCCCCTTTGGAGTTCTTGTTTTGAAAAGCTCAGGGATGTCAGAAGAATTTACTGTTTGTTCTAGCCAACACCAGGTCTCTTCTTAGAGCATCTACTAAGAAAGTCTTGCAATTGTGAATCTTTCCTCTGAACCTTTAAGATGTAGATGTATCTCCCATAACTCAGAAGTGTCTTTCTCAAGGACCTGAAAAACATTCCTTTGAAATGTAATAATCAGGAAGGCCAGGGGCTCTATCTCCTACACTCTGGGAAGATAGGATCCTAACTTTAATAATTGCCACATAGCAGAGTCAGCTGGCTGGCCTAATCATGTTTACACCGATCAGCCCTTGGTAATTTTGAGTCCCTGCTTGCTTCCCTTTTCTACACCGTCATTCTGCCTTTAAAATCCCAGTCACCACTGTGAAAATCAGAATGGAGCTCAGCTCTTTCCCCTACTGTCAGTATTTACTGAATAAAATCTGTTATCACTCTAACTAATGTCTGGCTTTGTTTCTCTTTGGAAGTAAAGGCTGGCTTTGTGGTAACACCTACCAAACCTCTGCCCCCAGGTCTCTTTTAATGGGATATGTGTGTGTGTGTGCGTGTGTGCATGCCTGCGTGCGTGCGTGTGTGCGTGCGTGTGTGTGTGTGTGTGTTTTCCGAAGGAGAGAGTGAGGTTCAGTCTTGTCAGGAAAGGTCATGGGAAGAAATTGGGAAAATGTGAGAAGGCTGTTGTGTGTTTCCTGACTGTCTCTGGGGAATAGGCTTGAGGGTTAGTTTCTTCTCATACATTTTTCAAAGGCCAGAAATATAACTTAAACAGCTTTCATTATTTTAGCTTAAACCAAAATGGAATTTAAGGTGGATCCAGCTTAGGGCAAGGTGGCATGCAGATATTTAAAGGATGAAATTAGGGCTCTGTTTCTTCCTCTAGATTATGCTGTTTGGTAAAATGCTCTGTGTTTGCAGAAATGTTTTATATCTAAACTGTCCAATATGATAGCCTTTGTGACTATTAAGCACTTGAAGTGTGGCTAATAGCAACTGAGGAAATGAATGTGTTAACTTAATTTTAATGAATTCAAGTGTAAAGCCACATGTGGCTGGTGGCTGCTCTGGTATAGGGCACAACTCTAAATCATGCTATGCTTGCCTCTTCTTGGCTTTATTCTCAGGCCGTCTCCATGTGGTGTCAGTGGCTCCTGGAAACTGCAGAATTAGTTGGTCCTCAAATAATACGATCTCACAGAAGGAGAGAAAACCATCTCTTCTTCAGCAGCCTTATCCATCCCTGAGAAGGATTCGAATTGGCCTTGTTGACGTAAGTCATGATGTGCAGGAGGGTGGACACTCATGGTCCACCCTGAGTCACATCCTATTGTGGACCATTCAGTTCACTGTCTTCCAGAATTGCTTTGAGTTTGAGAGAAATATTTATCAAGTAGTGGTTAAAGCAAAAGTAGACCAACTTTTTGAGACAGGGCAAAAGTAGTGGTACCTTGTGGCCTTGGTGACAGAGTGCTGCACATTGTTGAGGAATGGAACATTTCTTCTTCATCACAGAGAGGATTTGGCACCTAAAGTCCTGGTCAGGCAGCAGCAGAAACCGTACAATTTATAAAGCAGTGTCCTCAAAACAACAACAGCAGCATCCAATACACATTCAAGAAATCTTATGTACAGAGAGCAATAAAAAGATAGGAGAGTAAAAGACAGTAAGAGCATGACAGGTGTTATGTGGCCCCTGTAAGGGGCATTCTGCTTCATGAGCACATGACAAACACTCTTCAGGAACTCTCAGAACACTAGAGAGGATCTGATAGGCATCCGGACTACCTGTGAGTAAAGGTGGGAGTTAAATACAGGAAATAAGGCTTTACTATTAATGTGACAATAGTTGTGTTCAAGGACTGGTAATGCTGAAGTATTTGAATTACATATTTAAGCACTTGGAACTATTAGGTGCTCAAATTTTACCTGCCAGTACCAGTGTATGCACGTACACAAACACAGCCTACATTCATTCCTCCTTGAATAAGTACACAGTTTTTCTGTGCTTTATCGAAGTTGGTGGTATGAAGAGACATGCTAGAGTTAACTTCAGGATTTAGCACATCCTTTAGAATTCTGAGGGTTCATTTTCTGAAACCGTAAGAGTTAGAAAAATCCACTGTTGAGAATGTTGGAAGCAAATCTATAGATCAGGACGAACATTCAGCATTGTACAACATATAGCCATATCTTTTATTAAAATATAAAATGATTTTGAATGGACCTGTTATATATAGCAACTTTCCTGAGTCTCTCAAGTTTCCTCCTACCCCTTATTGCTTAAGCCACTTCTGCCTCTTGCCACAATCCAGCAATTGAAGGGTTGATTCTCAACACGGGCAGGGGCCTCCGGGACCAAGGCACTCTAAACCAGCTTATGTTCAGATTGGTTAATGGTCTTGCCATTCATTTTCTCTAAAATTCCAATTGCTAAGCACCATCTTTGGCTCCTCAGGAAAACCCACGATAACCATTCATGTTCCACTAGCGTTTTATTTTGCTTGTGTTTATTCATCCACCTAAGTTGTTATGATTACATAACTTTTACATCCTCTTGTGATCAAACAGTAATGGAACTTTTAAGATGTGGTGCCTAGTTTTAGGGAAGCTATAAAGTCTTTGTTTTATATCAGATGAATATATTAAGAAAAAGGTGTTAAAATTTGATTTTGTAATGATAGAACGCACAGTCAGAATCTGAAAAGAAATGTTGCAAGTATGCCAGGAGACTAAGTCTTTTCTAAAGAAAACTGCCATTGGTAGCTGTAAGTTAGATAGTCATGATTAAAAATTTATGAATGCATAGGAGGCACAAGCAACTGGGACGAAAACTGTGATCAATAGGCTCCATCATTTCCAATATAATCGCCTCAAGTCCTTGCCTTACAGGTGAACACGTGGATCACCGGTAGAGAAATTTGTGTTGTGACTGGCAGAGGATGCTCATTTTCTGTCAGGAACTCATATGCCAATGGTTTGGGCTTTCCTTCAGGAAATGAATATTCACCTTCTTTACCACAAAACCAATTTCTTTCCATGGTTTTATCTTTATGATATATAAATCGGTATCTTGTCAAATACACACACACACACGCACACTTTGCATTATAGTTATTGGCATACATAGGTTGATTTAGTTAGGTTATGATAAAATTGTTTATGGAGATTTCTGTGGAGGCTAAGTGATTGAAAAGTTTGGAAAAAGCTGTGGCCTTAATTCAAGGCAGTTTGGATCAATAATTCTGAAGGCAAAACTGTAGCTATTAATAAGCCTAAAACCTTGAGGGAAACAGAATTTTTCAGCTTTAGGCCATAGGGAATAAGAACACATTGTTTTGCAGTGTTTTTATCGTTTAAATTTTTGAGAGCTTCTGCAGTATAAGTCTCAACTCTTTTGCTAGGTGATAAACTCATCATGCTAGAGATGAAGCAATGAGTTCAGATAGGTTTTTGACTTCTTTAAACCATCTTCCCTTTTTGCTCAAATATGGATCAAAACCTGGAGAGGTGACTCCTGTTTCCTCTGCCTCATTACCCTAAAACTGTGAAGAAACTTTTGAGTTTGTAAATTCCAAATGTGAATATCTCAGAGGTCAAATTTCTCTAACTCAAAATCATGTCACAGAACAATAATACATGAGCCAGCAACTCAGATCTATGTTTCTTTAGTTAGATTTGTTTACTGAGGAACATTATGGCAACGGCTATGACTTCTGAAAGTCCAACCTCAGCATTTGAGAGCATTTACTATTTAATCAAGTGGCAGAGCAGCAAACTCATTTTGAGTAAGATATTAAAAAGAAGAAAGAAATGTCATATGTCATCAGCTGGAATAATTTAACTTGCAAATCAGATGTTGGCAAGAGCTGGTTGACAGCAGATGGCTCAACTCTTCTGTGTTTGACTCCAAACCTATCCTTTCCCATTTTGCATTGGAAATCTAATTAAAAGCCTTTTTATCACCATCAGATTAATTATAAACATGCCTTTTTATCTGGTAGGAAATTGACCTGTGCTTAACAAATTTCCTCCAAAACCCTCTATTTTCCAAGATTTTCAAGAAGAATTTTTTTCCAAGCTTATTTATTCAGACTAAATGCATCTAATCTTTATAGGTTAAATCCCATGAGCTACTACTTAGGCCAAATATGAGTTACTTATTTACTATTTAGGACATAAACTGATATTAACTTAAGAGTACTTGCTAATTTAATTTCTTTACTTCTAGTTAATTTGATGAAATTCATTGAAAGGCAACTTTCTTCCAAGTAAATAATTTGCCATGGCAAATAGAATCTTATAAAGCTTAATTTTAAAGGCTTTTATCATATGGTGGTACAATTAATATCAGAAAAAAGGACATGTGTTTCATTAACTTGTCTGTCACTCCATGAGTTTATGATGTGAGGACTGACACTTCTGTGCCATCTGTTTGTTATGACCATAATAGAATCCGTACATGCCAGCGGACTGAAGTATTTTCATAGAGTAAATCCACAGGTATGGGCTCAACATTTCAATAAGTGTTAGATTATTCCCCACACATAATTTTGTCATTATTAGACTAATTCTTGTAGTAATGCATAAATTTTGAAAAAGCTAGTGCTATAAAAATGGGCAGGAATGAGTATATTTCCTCAATATACAAAGGAACTGTGTATTTCAGTGGTTAAAATAAAAGAGAGAAAGTGATCATCTGGCTTTTACTTAGGATGTAGAAAGCTGGAAAGAGCATCATTACTACCCTTACAATGAAAAAGAGAGATAATCTGCAAATTAATAGTTGTCCTTGAATTTGTCAGAGAGCTGAGGTTGTAGAGCAGTCAACTAACTCAAAATCTAAAGAAAAACATTCTTCTGGAAGGAGAAGCAAAATATGAGCAATTTCTTTCCTGGGGTAAATGCTAAACCCCACGCAAGCTGTTCATGAGAATTCAGCTAAAATTTCTGATGAATTACTTCAGACTGTGGACCGGCATGTGTGTATAGAATCTCTTGGGAGCTGCAGTCACAAGGAGAAATTGCCCATGTGTACACGATCTTCTCCACAGACCATGTATGTACTTATAAGAGAGATTAGGGGCTGGGTTGGAGACCTGAGAAAGCCTCTATTTTGGTGAAGGTATGGGAGAGGAGAACAACAGCTCTTGTGGAAAAGGTGTAAAGCCTCACCTAGAACCTTCTCTCTTACCTTCTTTATGGGGTAAAAACTTAAGCTGATGTGGGAAGGACGGCAGATATTGTCACCCTCAGGCCAGAAGTGAACATGCATTGCAATTAGGTGAAGGAAAAAACAAAACACCATCCGCCCTTAGGGGAGGGACAGAAAAACACCCTGAGCCTAGACCACTTAGAGCTCTACCTTTGGGGGAGGAGTATGACCACAAAAAAGGCCTCATATCCAAGATCTGGACACACAGTGCCTTCCTCAGATTGAGGTTGAACCAGAACAACAGAAAATGATTCCCTGTTCCCCCTCTTCCATTCTTCTTTATCAGGCTTGCAAGTGACCTATAGCAGTTGTCATATGTATAATGCTGGGATAAGGGCAAAGTGAAGAGAGAGATGTTTTCTCAGGCACAAAGGAAAAACCTAAAACTGACAGGTGAGCAGACCTTGAGAAAAAATCTTCTGAAAAAGTATTCCTCACTCTAAATACAAGTTAAAACCAGAGAATTTGAAGCTTGTGGTGCCCCGAGGGTAACCATAGAAGCCAAAATAACAACAAAAAAAATAGACTCAGCTGAATTCCTGACTAGACTGACACAAACTCTTATAATCCAAAGAGAAAAGGCATGCCTATTTCCAGGCATAAATACTATTTACAGTCATCTCTACTCTTCCACACAAGGTATTCAGCTTTCAGCTAAAATGCAGGGCATACAAAGAAGCAAGGGGGGAAAAAAGCAACAATACACTGTCAAGAGACAAAACAATCAACAGAACCAGATCAAATATGATTCATATTTTAGATTTAAAATAGCTGAATAATGTGACAAAGATTCTAGAGGAAAAAGTGGACAATATGCATGAATAGATATGGAATCTCAGCTGAGAGATGGAAACTATGATAAAGAACCAAATGGAAATGGAAGAAATTAAAAGCATGGTTATCGAAGAGATGAATGCCTTTGATGAATTTTTCAGTACAATCAATACAGTAAAAAAAGAAAAAGAAAAAGAAAAAGAAACAGTAAAGTTGGAGATAGGTCAAGGGAAGTTTTCCAAACTGACAAGCATGAAACAAAAAACCATAACAGTTCTTCTAAGAGCTAAGGGACAATAGTAAATGGTATAAAATAAATGGAATTGGAATCATAGAGAAGAGAGACTGAGCAGAAGAAATGTTTGAATAGATAATGACCAAGAATTTTTCAGAAGCAGTAAATTATAAAAACTATAGATATATGAAGCTCAGGGAACACCAAACAATAAATACTTCCAAACACGCCTAGAAACATAACTGTTCAAACTTCTGGAACCTGAAGACAAAGAGAAAATCTTGAAGGCTGCCAGATAAAAAGTGCACATTGTATACAAAGAAACAAAAATAAGGATTGGAACAGACTTCTCATCATGAACTATGAAATCTAGAGACAAGCGAGTAACATCTTAAAGTGCTGGAACAACAAAACCTGTCAGCCCAGATTTCATACTCAAAGAAAATATTTTATAGAATTGAAGGAGAAATAAATACTTGCAGAAAAAAACAAGAACTGAGAGAATTCCTTACAAGCGTACCTATTATTTATTCCTTAAAGGAAGTTCTTCAAAACTAAGGACTAAGATACCAGACAATAACTAGGATCTACACAAAGAAAGAGTGCCGGAAATGGCATTCATGAAGGAAAATTTAAAATTTAGTTTTCTTATTTTGAATTTCTGTAAAGATAGCTATGAAAGGCAAACATCATATCAAAGTATTACATGTTTATGGTATATATAAAGTAAAATGCATGACAATAATAGCACAAAGGATAGGAAAGGAATTTAAATTACAATGTTGTAAGTTCCTTATAGTGCATGATTAATTAAATGTGGATATTGTAAACTCTACGGCAGTCATTAGGATGTGGAAAACTTCTAAATAATAACCCCAAATTGGAGATGTTAGTAGATTTAAAACCAATCATTTAAATAATTACATTAAATTTAAACTGTGAAAATATACCAAATAAAAATTAGAGATTTTCAGATTGGATAAAAAAGTAGTACCCAACTGTGTCCTGACAACAAGATCTACTTTAAATATAATGAAATTGATTAAAGTAAAAATATGAAAATAATATAGTGTGAAACCATTAATCAAAAGAAAACTAAAGTGTCTATATTAATGTCAGACAAAGTGGACTTCAGAATAAGGAATAGTACTAGGACAGTATTCATAGTGATAAAAGGGACAATTCAATAAAAGGATAGTAATCTTAAATATGTATGCACCTAACAACAGAGCTTAAAGTATATGAAATAAAACAGACAGAACTGATAAGAAAAATAAATCTACAAGTAGAGTTAGAGACTTCAACTTTAAGTATTAGATTAAACAAATAGAAAGTTGGTAAGGAAACAGAGGATTTCAACAACACTATTTACCAAATGGATCTGTTAGATACATAAAAAACACTTCAAATCACAGCAGTAGAATATACGTTTTTCTCAAGAGCATATGGAACTTTCACCAAGATAGATATTATTCAAGATAGACCAATAAAGAATCAAAATCATTTAAGGTTTGGTCTCAAATCAAATGGGATTTAAACTAGAAACCAGCAACAGTAAGATATCTGAAAGATTTCCAAATATTTGAAAATAAACACTTCAAAATAGCCCATGGTTCAAAGAGAATGTCACAAGGGAAATTCAAGCATGTTTTGAATCAAATGAAAATAAAAGTTCTATGTGTCAAAATTTGTGGGATGTAGCTAAAGAAGTTTAGAGTTAAATTCATAGCTTTTAATGCTTTTTATTTGAAAAGCAAAATTTTATTTTTTTAATTTATTTTTAAAATTAATATTTATTGGAGTATAGTTGCTTTACAAGGATTTTTTTCCTATTATAGATTGTTTATTATTTGTCGACAACATTTATGAAGACCATTATAAAATTTTGTTGAAATACAGTAAGGAAGATCTAAATACATGGTGAGCTATAACTTGTTCATGGATAGGAAGAGTTAGTATCATTAAGATGTTAATTCCTCCAAAATTGTCCTATGGATTACATGTAATTTCATCCAAACTCCCTATGGGGATTTTCATGGAATTGGACAAGTGAATTCTACATTTATATGGAAATGCAAAGAGCTAAGATGATCCTGAACAAAAGCAAAACAGAACTTTCCCTACCAGACATCATGATGTAGTCACAAAATGGAATAGTATACAGCAAAGAAAATGAACAAACCACAGATAATATGCATCAATATGCATGAATCTCAAAAAATATTAACATTGAGCCAAAACAAAAAAAGCCACAGATATGTAAAATATTCCAGTTTACACATTTAGAAAACAGGCAAGTGGAGCTATATTTCTTAGGGATACATACACATGAGATGAAACAATGAGGAAAAGCACAGGGATTATTAATAAAATCCAGAGAAATAGCTACAAGGGACTGATAATAATTAAGTTAGGTGGTGAATACACAGGTGTTCATTTTATTATTCAGTGTCTTCTTACACATTATTCTCTTTGTGTATATTTTATAGTAAAACAGTTTAAAAGATGGAATGCTCAGAAAATAGTCATGTTGAAACCCTAAACAAAGAATGTATTAAATTTTGCCATGCTTTTTTAGAATAGTTTTAAAAAACAACCATAACTGAAAGGGAACAGGAGGGGTCCCTCAAAAGTAATGTGGTCCAAAGTTTAAAACTCCCAATTTTTTTTAACATCTTTATTGGAGTATAATTGCTTTACAATGTTGTGTTAGTTTCTGCTGTATAACAGTGAGTCAGCTATATGTATACATATATCCCCATATTCCCTCCCTCTTGCGCCTCCCTCCCACCCTCCCTATCCCACCCCTCTAGGTGGTCACAAAGCACCCAGCTGATCTCCCTGTGCTATGCAGCTGTTTCCCGCTAGCTATCTGTTTTACATTTGGTAGTGTATATATGTCAGTGCTACTTTCTCACTTCATCCCAGCTTACCTTTCCCTCTCCCCGTGTCCTCAAGTCCATTCTCTATGTCTGCATCTTTATTACTGCCCTGCAACTAGGTTGATCAGAACTATTATTTTTTTTTTAGATTCCATGTATATGTGTTAGCATACGGTATTTGTTTTTCTCTTTCTGACTTACTTCACTCTGTACGACAGACTCTAGGTCCATCCACCTCACTACAAATAACTCAATTTTGTTTCTCTTTATGTCTGAGTAATATTCCATTGTATATATGGGCCACATCTTCTTTATCCATTCATCTGTCAATGGACACTTAGGTTGCTGAAAAGCGAAGTTTTAAATCAACAATTTAAGATTCCACTTCAGGAGACTAGAAAAAAAAAAAGAGAAAATTAAGCCCAAAGCAAATATCATAGAAGAAATAATAACAGAGCAGAAGCCAATGTAATTAAAGACAGAAACATATGAGAGAAAATCATAGTAAGCAAAAGCCAGTTTCTTGAAAATGACAGTAAAATTGATGAACCTTTAGTCAGGTTAACCAAGTAAAATGAGAGACAACACAAATTGTAAATATTGGAATGAAAAGGGGTACGTTACCACAAACCTTGTAGACATTAAAAGAATTAGCAGAGACTACTGTAAAGAATTCGGTGCACATGAGTTCAACAATTTATATAAAATGGACAAATTTCTTGAATGATAAAAACTGCCAATGATCACTCAAGAAAAATAACCTGAATGGACCTATAGATCTCTGTAGATTTCTATCCATATTTAGAATACATCCACAACATTTAAACAACCTGCCCTTTGCTCCAGAGAAAGACACTGTCTCTCTCCTCCATGGCTGTTCACTATAAAAACATTCTTGAAAGATAGTATGGAACAAAGACAGTAAGTTCCTCTGCTTATAAGATGTGAATAAATGCAAGAGACCCATGGAGAATTGTTTCCTAACTGGATTGAGATGACTTAGGGATGGTTGAAATTCTGTAGACTCTGGTTCTCCTTATATCTTATGTGTAGCTCTCCAGAAGTTCCAAATGAGAAACTGAGAGCCTGGGAGTTTTCTAGGTTCCCTGTTTTTTCGATGGTCTTGAACAACAATTTCTGTCTCTTTAGCAGTGGAAGATTACAGAAAAATTCATCCTGCATTTCACCGGTTTTGTATCTTTTGTCCCACGAGATTATTCAAAGCTCTTTTGACTTCTCTACCCATTAACAGAAGTCATGAGACTCCTGGGTCAGAGTCAAAGAACAGTTTCTTTTAGCAGTGTGTCATAGCACAATTTTCTAGTTTTAGTTTTCCACACCCTGTCACTCAGATGTGGACACAACGAGCGTCAGTTGACACCTGCACACACAAAGGGGTGTGTAGTCCCTCGACTTAATTCTTGACATTTAGTCTCACTCCAAGAATTGCCTGAGAGAAGAAATGGCCAACAGATTGTCTGCTCACCTCTCTGTGGTTCCAGTGTCTCTGTGATTTTGGCTCCTCAAATTCTAGAAGCTTCAGCCAGTCTCTAATGCCTTAAATCAAAAGCTTCTTTATTTTCCTTTTACCTGGCTCTTCTACTTTTTCCTGAGAGGACTACTGGTTTCTGCAAGTAATTCCACCTTAGCTGCTTGCAAGATTCTTCAATTTAGTCACACTTCAAATTATATTACATATTAGTTTCTTGTTTATTTTCCATCTTTTTTAGGACTATAAGCTCTGTGAAATCAGTTTACTTTGGTTAATTCTTCAGTGAATCCCCAGTGCCTTGAAAAGCACATGGCAACTGGTAAGCATTCAGTAATATTAAGCAAGTAGACAGCTGGACTCATTTAGGTGAAAAATGATAAAATCACAATTTAAAAGGTTTCTAGCTGGATGTCTGCTGACATATCTAATCATTTCTACTTCTACCTATATCTCTGTTAGTACATATTTTCTCAGTGAAAATCGCTCACATTTTAGCATATAAATTTATTAATGCACAGATATGTCTTTAGCTCTAACTAGGGGGAGATGCATAAATGTTCTGTGAGTTTAGACATAGTTACCTTTTTCTCTATGACCTAAAAGAAGGTGTAAATAGAGATTATTTTGTGCACACATCCTGTTTCTTCTCCTTGTAGAGTCTTTTCAACTCTGCAGCTTCATGCCTGCTGTCTTCTTCCTTTGATCAAAATTACACTCATTTTGGATCCAGTTAAAAAGTCACCTTTTATAAAAAGTCTTCTGAGACCTTTTCATGGTAACTCAATTATTCTCATCTCCATGCTCCCACAGCTCTGCATGCATTTATCTGTTACAGCCCTTATTATACCATCTTTTAGTTAATTGCTTACATGGCCTGGGTTCCTACCTGATTACTGAACTCCTTTCGTAAATGTCTTTGTGTCCTTAGTACCTAGCACATGGTCCGGCACATAGAAGTGTTTTAGAAAATGTTGCTTGGATGCTTTATTAAATTTAAAATGCTATCTTAGGAATATGCACATTTAAAAAAGACAACAAAATGAAACTAATTTTGGAATTTTGACTAGCAATCAGCTGTGTATGGAAGCCACTGAAGGAAGGGGAGGCCGTCCCAGAGCCACTTGACTCTATTATTCTGTTTATTCATGAACTTACACACTTTAAATCCTTTTTCCACAACTTATATTTTTGGAATCAGCTTTGATTTGCGGGGAGGGGAGGCTATAGGGTGTCATCTATATGGTATAATTTTAAGAGAACCAGCAAGATTTTCCTCTCTCTATTTGTGTTAGGAATTCCACATATAGTAATCTACTGCCTTGTTTTAGCTCTGCAATCATGCTGTAGACTCATCTTTAAAAATACTTTTACGTAGGGACGTATATCAACTTATTAAGTAGATAATTTCTCTTTGTGATAGAAGAAATATGGTCTGGTGATGCCATGCACATCTGGAGAGGGGTATGAATAACAGAAAGGGTAGAACAGAGATAGCAAGGTTGACAAATGGGGAAACCAAACCACTGGTGAATTATTGGCACCTTTGTAAAAAATTTAATCTTCCCTTGAGATGCTATTTTTATATTGTATTTTCCTGCTCTGCCAAAATAATGCAAATAGAGCTCTAAATATCTCCTTAAGTGTTTATTTAGTAGACTGTTATATGTCTCAGATGTTGAAAAAAGTTTCGGTTTGTTTTGAAAAGCATATGAAGGCCATTTAGTATGAGAACAAAATTACAGAGACATGAAAATATCCCAATATTTTCTGTTTCTGACTTAACTATTCAAATCACATGTGAAAATAGGTATTTTATCCTATTTTTGCTCTTTACCACCAAAAGTTAAGAATTATAATAGCTTTAATGCAAATAATCTATTTTGGTTTGCTTTTTATAGGTTAATGGCAGTTTAAGTATCTTGGACCATGAGTACTTCCGTTTGGCATGACGTTGCTCTATACTTGCAAAAGAATTTGCTTTTGTAAATAGACTGCTGTGTCTCTCACCGGCAATGTTTAGAGGCTGTAGATATAGGTAAAAGGATGGTGATGGTAGGCTTATTTAAGTTGGCCACAACCAAAATCAATATCTGTAAACCTTTTCTCGACATGTGCTTACAATATAGAACCATGTGTTGCATGTATATGATATGATTAAAGAATCCTTAGCTTCTGTAAAAAAACATACCTATATTTTTGAATTGAAGAGTTTATCTACATAATGAGATGTCACCTCACACCTGTTAAGATGCCTATTACAACAACAACAAAAAAGGTAACAAGTGTTGAGAAATTGGAACCCTTGTGCACTGTTGGTGGGAATATAAAATGATGTAGCCACTATGGAAAATAGTATGGAGGGTTCTCAAGAAATCACAAATAGACTACCATATGAACCAGCAACCCCTTTTCTGGGTATATAGCCAAAAGAATGGAAATTAAATCTGGAAGAGATATCTGCACTCCCATGTTCATTGCAGCATTATTCACAATAGCTAAGACATGGAAACAACCCAAATGGCCAAATTGATAAAGAAAATGTGGTAAGCACACAAAATTTTTTGAAGAGTGTAGATGTCGTATTAAGTGTTCTTAACAAACACACATACACACACACATACACAAAAGCAGAAGGACACAAAACTTTTGGAGGTGATAGATATGTTTATTACCTTAATTGTTGTGATGGTATCACAGGTTCTGCCTATGTTCAAACTCATCAAATTATATACATTAAATATATGCAGTTTTTTTGTATATTAATTATACCTCATTAAAGCTGTGGGGAAAAGAAGAAAGAACATGCTTAAAAAAGTTTAACAGTGGAACGGTAGAACTAACCATGCAGCGGATGTAGGTTACAGCTAAGCCAAGGGCCTTTGTTAGTTCCCCTGTCCTCCTGGTAATATATGGGACTTGAGCTCACCTCATTCCTTATCCAGTCTCTTTACTTTCTCTTTTTTCTTCGGAATACTTAGGAGCTCACAGCCCTCACTTGCAGGAAGCAGAAGGGTGTAGGGGTTGAAGCACAAACTCCAGACTTTGGCTCTTCATAACTATGTAACGTTGGGCAGGGAACCAATCCTCAGATTCTGTGTAGTTACGTGTGAACGTGAGGTTTAGAAACAATACCTACCTATGAGGTTGTGGTGAGGGTTTAATTAGATAATACA
Organism: Delphinapterus leucas; assembly: GCF_059928025.1. Taxonomy (NCBI): domain Eukaryota; kingdom Metazoa; phylum Chordata; class Mammalia; order Artiodactyla; family Monodontidae; genus Delphinapterus; species Delphinapterus leucas. Next base: position 53,883,098 of record NC_143132.1, on the reverse strand, counting down.
CAAAGCACAGTGCTGGAAGACAACAAATGTTTAATAAATAATAGTTGCCATTATTATTATGGTTAATGTAATAATATTTCCCCCCTCCTCATACTTCCAAAAAGGATGGAAAATTAGCACTTCACTCACCTAGAGGAAAAGTTATGGTGGATTAGGGGAAGAGCCTCTTTTCACTCTCTGTTCACTCCTACCCATGGATGAAAGACTAGGAAATTTTATGTTAGGAACATTCAATTCCTAATGTGCCCAGTCCAACTCCTTCTTACTTTTTAGAGCCTGTTTGCCCACAGGGCATTAAATTCTGGTATTTTCTCCACCAAGTCTGCCTCTTGTTTGCTGTTGTCCAGCTATGCCAGTGTCTAATTTAGGATGAAGTGTAAACAAGCTCATTTGTTTAGGATGAAGTGTCAAGCTCAGATCTCGAGCCACATTCTGCAGTCAGCTTTATCAGTAGTAAGTGTGATAATTTTATCTCCATCTGTCTGACTTTCCTCCCTCTGTTATGAAGTTGAACATGGAAAGTGAAAGGGTTATTTACTTGCCCCCTTACTCCCCCAAGTTTTCATTTTCTAAATTATTGCTGTGTCTTTGGTGCTATTAACTGGAGTTATCATTGTGGAATTTCTTTACAATTTGAGCCTTAGGCGTTATTCCCCCACCTGCTGGCTGCCCCCTTGCCAGGCAATAGCCATTGCCCCTGTTGGACTGCTTCCACAAATGCCTTTGGCCCTGGTCCCATCACAGCTGCAGGCTGATGTGGGAGATGGTGCTGCCTTAGACACTTTCTCAGTGTTTGCCACTGCCCCTTCCACTGTTGCCATCACAGAGATATGGCCGCCTGGTGTGGCCAGCATCCGGAAGGCACATTCCACACAGTTTAGGAAACAGTATCTTTTAGTGCCAGGCCCCATGGACTGGCCCTGGGAGCTCTCTTCTGCAAACGAAGTAAGACACTTCTCCAAATATTCAGGATATGTGCCGTGTTTAATCTGCCTACACTGTGAGAATGGTTGCTTTTCCATTCCCATTCCCATTTCCATTCCCATTGCCTCCTTGTTGAATATACAGATTTCCTCCTTAGAAGCACTCCCATTATTGTGTATCAACACTTAATCCTTCTCTTTTAGGGATCTCCTCTATAGTGAGAAAAACTCTCCTCTCAAGGTTTGGCTGACAGCTGCTGAAATGAATACCTGGTCAGAGTTTGTGTGGCCAGAAGCAAAAGCATATTGTCATGCAGGAATTTCTTGGCCTATGTTCTATGCAAACAGCTGCTGCATTTTCAGTTTTTAACTTGGCAGGCCTTGTTTTAAATATGCAATGCCAAAAATTGCGGGTCATTTACTGTAGTTTCCTTCTCCCAATTGGAAAAGAAGGGTCAAATAGAGAGCTAAAGTGGGGTCAATATGGAGTTGAACCTCTAGTAAATGACAATATTTACTTATCAGCATCAGATGTTTTGGGGGTATTCGTGTGGTCTGTTCCATTTATGTATGTATATGTGTGTGTGTGTGTGTGTGTGTATACACACACATACACACATAATATATATATCTTATGTATATATTATATATATATATATTATGTGTGTATGTATGTATGTATTTATGAAGCAAATCAGCCATAGGTTTTTACAGAGTAGACAACCATGAAATTAACGGTTTGTGGTGGTTTCCTAATGCCTACGGAGATTTCTGGTCTAGTAAAACATGATCTTTTACAACCTTAAAATAGTGTTTATTTCCGTTACTAAAATTTCTTATATCAGGTATTACTCTTACAATTATTCCCCACCAGTTGATTTTCATGTCTTGTTAAAAAAATAAGAGAGAGAGAATTTATGATACTTGGGACTCAAAAGTCCCCATCCTTTTTTATTGTCTCATTTTTGATAACTGTAACTGCTGTGGACATAGTTCTGGTGGTCTGCATTACTGAACCTCTTTTCTGTGCCACAGCCTCTCCCTTCCAGTGCACTTTCCATATTACTATTTGTGATGCAGATCAAAATGTAAATCTGACCATGTCACACTCCCCTGTGTTCAAACTCTTGCCAGTTTCTAATTTCCTACTGAATAAATCTCCTACTCTTTATCTTAGCATAAAGGGAAGACCCTTCAGTATCTAATGTGAAACTCTTTCCAGACTTCTACCTTGGAGCTCTTCCTTCTAGCTTCTTCCCTACTTCTTGCTCATCCATTCCTTCCCTGGTAACCATAATTCTAATTAAGTACTCTTTTGGAACATATCATGCACTTCCATGCCTCTGAGAATTTCTTCATGGTATTCACATCGAATGTTACCTCTAGATTCCTTTGTCTCCCTTGTCTGCTTGGAGAATTTATACCCATCCTTCAGGACCCAACACAAACAATACCTTGTTATGAAGTCCTCATGTTAATTGTACAGTATTTCTTTGTTTGCACGTTTGTCTAACCAACTAGTTGTAAGCTCTTCAAGTGTGGAGATAGTACTTTATTAAGTTTCTTCCTGAGATTTATGCCCATTGTATTGGAGCAGGAGGGAGAGAAAAACAGATGTCTACCTCCTCGTACAAGTGCCTGCAAAGACATCATTTCCTCTTTCGGTTTGTCATCACAGCAGGTCTAAATTATTGTCTAAGGGCCCAGCATGTGTGGGTGTTGGTAGCCTCAACTGGCCCTACTGTTGCGGTATTCAGACCTAAGCAGCTCCCTCAGGCATTGTTAGCTCTTGAGAGATGCTGCCTCATCTTCTGGCTGGTGGTGTCTTGCTCATGTTCTTTTCCTCTGAGGCTAAGCTCTGCCCTGCATTAGTTGGTCCATGACTAGCCTGGAGGTTCCAATCTCATCTTCCCCCTATGGCTCAATTGTGTGGACTAAAGGCAATGTCTGCTTTACTCTGAAGAGCTGGTACTCCATGCAGCTTCCTGGCCTCCTTTCACCTTGGCTGATTTCCCAGGCCCTTTCTCCTCAGTACAAATAAATGAACTCAGTTTACCCTCATAACAATCCTATGCAGTATATACTATTATTAACCTAGTTTTACAGAAGAGGAAACTGTGGAACAGAGACACAAAGTCAAAAGAACCAGGATTCAAACCCAAGCAGACACCAGGGTCGTGGCGCCAGACTCCATGCTCTTAACCAGTGTACTGCAGTCTTTATATTAAACATTGTGCTTAAAACGGGAGATAATTAATGTATGCTTATTGCCTATAACATGACAGTTAATTATATATATATGATGTATATGAAATGTATATATTCATTGAATCATTGAATCCTCCCACCAATTGTGAGAAAATGGTGGAACCATGATTGAAATTCTGGTTTTATCACTCTAAAGTAAATGATTTTTTCACTTAATACAATTTTTTTCATAGTTTGTATGCCAAAAGTAGTTTTTGAAGATCTTTTTTAAAAGTAAATTTATTTTATTTATTTATTTTTGGCTGCGTTGGGTCTTCGTTGCTGCGTGTGGGCTTTCTCTGGTTGTGGTGAGTGGGGGCTACTCTTCGTTGCAGTGCGCAGGCTTCTCATTGCGGTGGCTCCTTTTGTTGCAGAACATGGGCTCTAGGCGCACGGGCTTCAGTAGTTGTGGCTCGCGGGCTCTAGAGCACAGGTTCAGTAGTTGTGGTGCATGGGCTTAGTTGCTCTGCGTCATGTGGGATCTTCCCGGACTAGGGCTCGAATCCATGTCCCCTGCACTGGCGGGCGGATTCTTAACCACTGGACCACCAGGGAAGCCCTGAAGATTTATTTTTAAAGGAGGGGTAACTTCCCTGTTTTATAAAAGTATTCATAACAAAGGTAGCTATAGTAAGGATAGTGAACAATCTTAGGATCTGAAAGGTTTTTGTGTGCATTGACATTTTGTCTTTTTTTTCAGCCCATAGTATCAAATAGCCTGGCTTTTTTCTTTTTTTTTTTTTTTAAAGGTAGACTGAATGAAAGCATCAGTTTTTATTCCAGTGACTCAGTCCCCATTGTTTGAAGTAGATTAGAATGGATAAGTTGAACTCTGTATGTTGTGCACCTCAATTATCCACAGAGACAGGCTGTCAAGTTTACTGTGGAAGTTCTTGGTGTTGCAGGTATGAATGTTTATCTGTTTGTGCTATGTCATCATAACTAGGTTTTTGCCTTTTAAATAGACCATCAGATTAACACATTAAAGCAACATCCCTGATTCTCATGGAACATTTGAATTATGTACAGCAGTATGTGTTTTAATCATTTATTTTAATCATGTTCCTCACCCTGCAACTTAAAATGAAAGATATTGAAATCAAAATATGTAGCATCAAATCACTCTAATTATTTCAGATAGATTACACTTGTTAGTACCTAAATGGAGAGGTGCTTTTGTAAATTTTTGCATTTGTTTGTTTGTGAGGCCCCCTCCTTTAAAAATTTTTTTTCTACTAAAAATTTGTTAGGTTGCAACATCAGTTGACACTATAATATTTCTTTTTTCTTTTATGTTTGGATACTGGTTTTCCAGACTAACTGGCTTTCCTGGGAACTGTGACTCTGGCTATAACATGAAGACTGAAAGCTTTCCTTTCTGTATTTCTAGAGGAGACTTCAGTGCACTCATGGAGAGAGAGACAAGGACCAGACTTTTGACATAACTGGCTTTGGCCCTGTGAATGAATGTTTCCTGAGCATTGGAAAGCTGGTGGCAAGATACGAAAACCACAAATGGGCTATGGGGAAATGCATTCAATGAAGCAAAAATCTCTAAAAAGATGATTTTGCATATCCAATGCATTTCCAACACATGGCGGATAATCTTAGCTTCTGCTATGACTTATAAGCCCAAATAAGGCAGGTCTTTGAGTTCTCTGGCACATTTGCAACCGATGGCTTTCCTTGAATGCATATTGTGGCGGTGGATTCATTGGCTGTGTAAAAACAAACTGCTCATTCCTTATCTATGCTGAAAGGTCATCTGGCTTGTGTATCAGGTGCCACCTCAGGGATGTCAGCCAGTATCCTGTGGTGCATTCAGCCCAGTCATTGTGCCCTGTCAGCGAGGCAGTCATAGAGTTCCATTTGTACAGAGAGGTACAAAGATAGAGACAAGCTGTATTGGCTTTTTCTTCTTTTTTTTTTAATTAATTTTTACTGGAGTATAGTTGATTTACAATATTGTGTTAGTTTCAGATGTACAGCAAAGTGAACCAGTTATACATATATCCACTCATTTTTAGAATCTTTTCCCATAGACGTCATTACAGAGTATTGAGTAGAGTTCCTTGTGCTATACAATAAGTTCTTATTAGTTATCTATTAATATTTTATATATAGTAGTGTGTATATGTCAATCCCAATCTCCCAATTTATCCCTCCCCCTTCCCCCTTGCTAATACATAAGTGTCTTTTCTACACCTGTGACTCTATGTCTGTTTTGCAAATAGGTTCATTTGTACCATTTTTGTAGATTCAACATATAAGTGATATCATATGATATTTGTCTTTCTCTGTCTGACTTACTTCACTTGGTATTACAATCTCTAGGTCCATCCATGTCTCTGCAAATGGCAGTATTTTGTTCTTTTTCATGGCTGAGTAATATTTCATTGTGTATATGTCCTACATCTTCTTTCTCCATTCATCCGTTGATGGACATTTAGGTTGCTTCCGTGTCCTGGTTATTGTAAATAGTGCTGCAATGAACATTGGGGTGCATGTATCTTTTCGAATTATGATTTTCTCTGAATACACGCCCAGGAGTAGGATTGCTGGACCATATGGGAGCTATATTTTTAGTTTCTAAAGGAACCTCTGTAGTGGCTGTACCAATTACATTCCCACCAATAGTGTAGGAGGGTACCCTTTTCTCCACAACCTCTCCAGCATTTACTGTTTGTAGATTTTTTTTTTAACATCTTTATTGGAGTATAATAGCTTTACAATGATGTGTTAGTTTCTGCTTTATAAGAAAGTGAATCAGCTATACATATACATATATCGCCATATCTCCTCCCTCTTGCATCTCCCTCCCCCGCTGCCTATCCCACCCTTCTAGGTGGTCACAAAGCACCGGGCTGATCTCCCTGTGCTATGCAGCTGCTTCCCACTAGCTATCGGTTTTACATTTGGTAGTGTATATATGTCTATGCCACTCTCTCACTTTGTCCCAGCTTACCCTTCCCTCTCCCCATGTCCTCAAGACCATTCTCTAGTAGGTCGGCATCTTTATTCCCGGCCTGCCCCTAGGTTCCTCATGACCATTTTTATCTTTTTAAGATTCCATATATATGTGTTAGCATACGGTATTTGTTTTTCCCTTTCTGACTTACTTCACTCTGTATGACAGACTCTAGGTCCATCCACCTCACTACAAATAACTCAATATTGTTTCTTTTTATGGTTGAGCAATATTCCATTGTATATATGTGCCACATCTTCTTTATCCATTCATCCGATCATGGGCACTTCGGTTGTTTCCATGTCCTGGCTATTGTAAATAGAGCTACAATGAACATTGTGGTACATGACTCTTTTTGAATTATGGTCTTCTCAGGGTATATGCCCAGTAGTGGGATTGCTGGGTCATATGGTAGTTCTATTTTTAGTTTTTTAAGGAACCTCCATACTGTTCTCCATAGTGGCTGTATCAATTTACATTCCCAGCAACAGTGCAAGAGTGTTCCCTTTTCTCCACACCCTCTCCAGCATTTATTGTTTGTGGATTTTTTGATGATGGCCATTCTGACTGGTGTGAGATGATACCTCATTGTAGTTTTGATTTGCATTTCTTTAATGATTAATGATGTTGAGCATTCTTTCAAGTGTTTGTTGGCAATCTGTATATCTTCTTTCGAGAAATGCCTGTTTAGGTCTTCTGCCCATTTTTGTATTGGGTTGTTTTTTTTTTCGATGTTGAGCTGCATGAGCTGCTTGTAAATTTTGGAGATTAATCCTTTGTCATTTGCTTCATTTGCAAATATTTTCTCCCATTCTGAGGGTTGTCTTTTCATCTTGTCTGTGGTTTCCTTTGCTGTGCAAAAGCTTTTAAGTTTCATTAGGTCCCATTTGTTTATTTTGGTTTTTAATTCCATTTCTCTAGTAGTTGGGTAAAACAGGATCTTGCTGTGATTTATGTCATAGAGTGTTCTGCCTATATTTTCTTCTAAGAGTGTGATAGTGTCTGGCCTTACATTTAGGTCTTTAATCCATTTTGAGTTTATTTTTGTGTATGGTGTTAGTGAGTGTTCTAATTTCATTCTTTTACATGTAGCTGTCCAGTTTTCCCAGCACCACTTACTGAAGAGGCTATGTTTTCTCCATTATATATTCTTGCGTCTTTTATCAAAGATAAGGTAACCATAGGTGTGTGGGTTTATCTCTGGGCTTTCTATCCTGTTCCATTGGTCTGTATTTCTGTTATTGTGCCACTACCATACTATCTAGATTACTGTAGCTTTGTGGTATAGTCTGAAGTCTGGGAGCCTGATTTCTCTAGCTCCATATTTCTTTCTCAAGATTGCTTTGGCTATTCAGGGTCTTTTGTGTTTCCATACAAATTGTGAAAATTTTGGTTCTAATTCTGTGAAAAATGCCATTAGTAGTTTCATAGGGATTGCATTGAATCTGTAGATTGCTTTGGGTAGTATAGTCATTTTCACAATGTTGCTTCTTCCAATCCAAGAACATGGTATATCTCTCCATCTATTTGTATCATCTTTAATTTCTTTCATCAGTGTCTTATAGTTTTCTGCATACAGATCTTTTGTCTCCTTAGGTAGGTTTATTCCTAGGTATTTTATTCTTTTTGTTGCAGTGGTAAATGGGAGTGTTTCCTTAATTTCTCTTCCAGAGTTTTCATCATTAATGTATAGAAATGCAAGAGATTTCTGTGAATTAATTTTGTATCCTGCTTCTTTATCAAATCCATTGATTAGCTCTAATAGTTTTCTGGTAGCATCTTTAGGATTCTCTATGTATAGTATCATGTCATCTGCAAAGAGTGACAGCTTTACTTCTTCTTTTCCAGTTTGGATTCCTTTTATTTCTTTTTCTTCTCTGATTGCTGTGGCTAAAACTTGCAAAACAATGTTGAATAATAGTGGTGAGAGCAGGCAACTGTGTCTTGTTCCTGATCTTAGTGGAAATGGTTTCAGGTTTCATCATTGAGGACGATGTTGCCTGTGGGTTTGTCATATATGGCGTTTATTATGTTGAAGTAGGTTCCCTCTAAGCCTACTTTCTGGAGGGTTTTTATCATAAATTGGTGTTGAATTTTGTCGAAAGCTTTCTCTGCATCTATTGAGATGATCATATGGTTTTTCTCATTCAGTTAGTTAATATGGTGTATCACATTGATTGATTTGTGTATATTGAAGAATCCTTGCATCCCTGGGATAAACCCCACTTGATCATAGTGTATGATCCTTTTAATGTGCTGTTGGATTCTGTTTGCTAGTATTTTGTTGAGGATTTTTGCGTTTATGTTCATCAATGGTATTGGCCTGTAGTTTTCTTTCTTTGTGACATCCTTGTCTGGTTTTGGTATCAGGGTGATGGTGGCCTCGTAGCATGAGTTTGGGAGTGTTCCTCCCTCTGCTATATTTTGGAAGAGTTTGAGAAGGTTAGGTGTTAGCTCTTCTCTAATGTTTGATAGAATTCACCTGTGAAGCCATCTGGTCCTGAGCTTTTGTTTGTTGGAAGATTTTTAATCACAGTTTCAATTTCAGTGCTTGGGATTGGTCTGTTTATATTTTCTGTTGCTTCCTGGTTCATCTTGGAAGGTTGTGCTTTTCTAAAAGTTTGTCCATTTCTTCCAGGTTGTCCATTTTATTGGCATATAGTTGCATGTAGTAATCTCTCAGGATCCTTTGTAGTTTTGCAGTGTCAGTTGTTACTTCTCCTTTTTCATTTCTAATCCTATTGATTTAAGTCTTCTCCTTTTTTCTTTATGAGTCTGGCTAATGGCTTATCAACTTTGTTTATCTTCTCAAAGAACCAGCTTTTAGTTTTATTGATCTTTGCTATTGTTTCCTTCATTTCTTTTTCATTTATTTCTAATCTGATCTTTATGATTTCTATGATTGCTAACTTTGGGGGTTTTTTGTTCTTCATTCTCTAATTGCTTTAGGTATAAGGTTAGGTTGTTTGTTTGAGATGTTTCTTGTTTCTTAAGGCAGGATTGTATTGCTATGGACTTCCCTCTTAGAACTGCTTTTGCTGCATCCCATAGGTTTTGGGTCGTTGTGTTTTCATTGTCATTTGTTTCTAGGTAGTTTTTGATTTCCCCTTTGATTTCTTCAGTGATCTCTTGGTTATTAAGTAGTATATTATTTAGCCTCCATGTGTTTGTATTTTTTACATGTTTTTTCCTGTAATTGATATCTAGTCTCATAGCATTGTGGTCAGAAAATATACTTGATATGATTTCAGTTTTCTTAAATTTATTGAGGCTTGTTTTGTGACCCAAGATATGATCTATCCTGGAGAATGTTACGTGAGCACTTGAGAAGAAAGTGTGTTCTGTTGTTTTGGGATGGAATGTCCTATAAATATCAATTAAGTCCATCTTGTTTAATGTGTCATTTAAAGCTTATGTTTCCTTATTTATTTTCATTTTGGATGATCTGTCCATTGGTGCAATTGGGGTGTTAAAGTCCCCTACTGTGATTGTGTTACTGTTGATTTCCCCTTTTATGGCTGTTAGCATTTGCCTTATGTATTGAGGTGCTCCTATGTTGGGTGCATAAATATTTACAATTGTTATATCTTCTTCTTGGATTGACCCCTTGATCATTATGTAGTGTCCTTCTTTGTCTCTTGAAGTAGTCTATTTTAAAGTCTACTTTGTCTGATATGAGAATTGCTACTCCAGCTTTCTTTTGATTTCCCTTTGCATGGAATATCTTTTTCCATCCCCTCACTTACAGTCTGTATGTGTCCCTAGGTCTGAAGTGGGTCTCTTTTAGACAGCATATATACGGGTCTTGTTTTTGTATCCATTCAGCCAGTCTGTGTCTTTTGGTTGGATCATTTAATCCATTTACATTTAAGGTAATTATCGATATGTTTGTTCCTATGACCATTTTCTTAATTGTTTTAGGTTTGTTATTCTAGGTCTTTTCCTTCTCTTGTGTTTCTTGCCTAGAGAAGTTCCTTTAGCATTTGTTGTAAAGCTGGTTTAGTGGTGTTGAATTCTCTGAGCTTTTGCTTGTCTGTAAAGCTTTTAATTACTCCGTCAAATCTGAATGAGATCCTTGCTAGGTAGTGTAATCTTGGTTGTAGCTTTTTCCCTTTCATCACTTTAAATATGTCCTGCCAGTCCCTTCTGGCTTGCAGAGTTTCTGCTGACAGATCAGCTGTTATCCTTATGAGGATTCCCTTGTATGTTATTTGTTGTTTTTCCCTTGCTGCTTTTAATATTTTTTCTTTTTATTTAATTTCTGATAGTTTGATTAATATGTGTCTTGGCGTGTTTCTTATTGGATTTATCCTGTATGGGACTCTATGTGCTTCCTGCACTTGATTGACTATTTCCTTTCCCATATTAGGGAAGTTTTCAACTATAATCTCTTCAAATATTTTCTCAGTCCCTTTCTTTCTCTCTTCTTCTTCTGGGCCCCATATAATTCGAATGTTGGTGCGTTTAATGTTGTCCCAGAGGTCTCTGAGACTGTCCTCAGTTCTTTTCATTCTTTTTTCTTTATCCTGCTCTGTGGTAGTTATTTCCACTATTTTATCTTCCAGGTCACTTATACGTTCTGCCTCAGTTATTCTGCTATTGATTCTTTCTAGAGAATTTTTAATTTCATTTATTGTGTTGTTCATCACTGTTTGTTTGCTCTTTAGTTCTGCTAGGTTCTTTTTAAATGTTTCTTATAGTTTGTCCATTCTATTTCCAAGATTTTGGATCATCTGTACTCTCATTATTCTGAATTCTTTTTCAGGTAGACTGCCTATTTCCTCTTCACTTGCTTGGTCTGGTGGGTTTTTACCTTGCTTCTTCATCTGCTCTCTGTTTCTCTGCCTTCTCATTTTACTTAACCTACTGTGTTTGGGGTCTCCTTTTCGCAGGCTGCAGGTTCATAGTCCTTGTTGTTTTTGGTGTCTGTCCCCAGTGGCTAAGGTTGGTTTAGTGGGTTGTGTAGGCTTCCTGGTGGAGGGGACTAGTGCCTGTGTTCTGGTGGATGAGGCTAGATCTTGTCTTTCTGGTGGGCAGGTCTGCGTCCGGTGGTGTGTTTTGGGGTGTCTGTGACCTTATTATGATTTTAGGCAGCCTCTGTGCTAATGGGCGGGTTTGTGTTCCTGTCTTGCTAGTTGTTTGGCATAGGGTGTCCAGCACTGTAGCTTGCTAGTCATTGAGTGGAGCTGGGTCTTGGCATTGAGATGGAGATCTCTGGGAGATTTTTGCCATTTGATATTACATGGATCTGGGAGGTCTCTGGTGGACCAGTGTCCTGAACTTGGCCTTCCCACTTCAGTGGCACAGCCCTGATGCCCGGCCGGAGCACCAAGCTGCTGTCAACCACCAAGATGCTGTCATCCACTCGGAAAAAGAGAAAAAGGGAAAAGTATATGTATGTCGTTGCTCCCAAAGTCCACCGCCTCAATTTGGGATGATTCGTTGTCTATTCAGGTACTCCACAGATGCAGGGTGCATCAAGTTGATTGTGGAGATTTAATCCGCTGCTCCTGAGGCTCCTGGGAGAGATTTCCCTTTGTCTTCTTTGTTAGCACAGCTCCCGGAGTTCAGCTTTGGATTTGGCCCCGCCTTTGTGTGTAGGTCGCCTGAGGGCATCTGTTCCTGCTCAGAAAGGACGGGGTTAAAGTAGCGTCTGATTCGGGGGCTCTGGCTCACTCAGGCTGGGGAGAGGGAGGCGTACAGGTGCAGGGTGAGCCTGCGGCGGGAGAGGCCGGCGTGTCGTTGCACCAGCCTGAGGTGCCATGTGTTCTCCCAGGGAAGTTGTCCCTGGATCACGGGACCCTGGCAGTGGTGGGCTGCACAGGCTCTGGGGAGGGGAGGTGTGGATAGTGACCTGGGCTCGCACACAGGCTTCTTGGTGGCGGCAGCAGCAGCCTTAGCATCTCATGGCCGTCTCTGGGGTTCGCGCTTTTAGCCGCGGCTCGCGCCCGTCTCTGGAGCTCCTTTAAGCAGCGCTCTTAATCTCCTCTCCTCGCGCACCAGGAAACAAAGAGGGAAGAAAAAGTCACTTGCCTCTTCGGCAGCTCCAGACTTTTCCCCGGACTCCCTCCCGGCTAGCCGTGGCGCACTAACCCCCTGCAGGCTGTGTTCACGCCGCCAACCCCAGTCCTCTCCCTGCGATCCAACCTCGGAAGACCTGAGCCTCAGCTCCCAGCCTCCGCCCGACCCGGCGGGTGAGCAGACAAGCCTCTCGGCCTGGTGAGTGTCGGTCGGCACCGATCCTTTGTGCGGGAATCTCTCCACTTTGCCCTCCGCACCCCTGTTGCTGTGCTCTCCTCCGTGGCTTCAAAGCTCTCCCCTCCACCATCCACAGTCTCCGCCCGCGAAGGGGCGTCCTAGTGTGTGGAAACCTTTCCTCCTTCACAGCTCCCTCCCACTGGTGCAGGTCCCGTCCCTATTCTAGGGGACTGATAGTGAACACACTGATAAGGGCAAAATCCTAAAGATAGAAAAGAAATTAATAAGAACTTGGGTCCCTGTTACTAGAAAGTGTCTTGCCAGCTTTGGTTTGCTTATGCCTAGACTTTTATGCAAGAGAGAGATACATATTTATCTTGCTCTCATCACTGATACTTAGGTCTCAGTTACAGCAACTGAACATATAGTGCAATTTAATAGTTTGCAAATTTAATGCTGCAAGTTAATATTTTATAACCACCAAATTTGAGTGCTTTGTATGGACATTATGCTTGTGTAGATGTCTAGCAGTCTTGGAATTAAGCTGCTATCATCACATGTTACAGGAGATGGCTTTCCATTTCACTCAGACTTCTTATAGTAACCTTCACAGTGTGATCCCATATGTGGCCTCTTTAACATTCCCTACAGCTCTCTCCTCTCAGTGGGCTCCAGCCATACTTACCTCTTTGCTGTTCATAAACATTCTAGGCATGCTTCATGTTCCATCCTCAGGGTATATGTTGTTTTTGTTGTTCCTAGTTTTTTTTTTTTTAATCTCTCTTCTGCAGATCTCTTTACCTAGCAATCTGCATATATCTCTGTTTCCACAATTTTAAAATTTTGCTCAATTGTGACTTTTTCACTAAATCCTCCCCTGACCACTTCAATAAATTTTCTTCTCCTTTGCTTGATACTTACATCCTCTTTGTACACTTACTTTTTCTCCATTTATTTCCATTTTTTTCTCCTCACTGAAATACTAGCTCTATGAGAGCAGGGACTTTGCCTGTTTAGTCCATTGGTGTGTTCCCAGCATACTGTCTGACACCTAGAAATCAGCGGATAAATATTTATTGAATGAATCAACCACTTAGTGTGTGTATAAATATAAATGATGCTATATCTATTTAAGGGGATAATATTATTCTGATAACTCATGTTGTTTTCTGAAATATCTATAAAAGAAACATGTTGGCTTTTCTAGAAATATGTTCTCTTTCAGTGAAGCTATGAATGATGAAAATTTCATAGACTGGTAGGAAAAGCTCATTTATTCACATCCATTATTAAATTTTCTTAACAGACTACTAATCTCTGATCTTGAAATAATTAGAAAAAAATCCTAAAATTGCAAGGTTTTTAAGGAACAGTTTATTATACATATTCTGCAATATAATTGTGTTTTAATATTATATTTACTATCTTTATTTTCCCAAAGTAAGAAATCTGTGCTAAATCAGCCTTGAAAGTAAAAGTAACCACAGAACAAATAATCCTTTCTTGTAATGCCACTAACCAAAAGCTTAATACTATAGTGAGAATGGATTTATTATACTATATTTGAGTTTCAAAAATGTCACATTACTCTACTTTTTAAGTCAAATGAAACCAGCTGTGAGTCCTGAGTCCTGGGGTTAGAATAGAAATTTAGGCTTTTAAGATACCTTCCTCTAGTCAAGAACTCTGGGCTTACATGGATCCGGAAAGCTAGGAGTAGGGCTCATTCCTAGTCTGTGGGAGTTGCAGTCCATACCACTGCATCAGATAGAACATACAACTCCATGTTGGGCTCAGCTGCTCTGCATGAGTTAGTGCTGTCCCTCACAGCTGTGCTGCCTGCTGACACAGACCCAGCCATACCTCTTTGGTCTCTGCTTTCATAACTTTTCCACTCCATCAACACTCATTACCTTTTCCCCTAAGATAGGGGAAAAGGTTTCTACCCTTTGTGGAAACTCCCCAAGTCTTATTCTCTCTCTCACATATAGGAAACTACTTCCTTTTTCCAATATACTCTATAAATTCTGTGTGAGACATAAAATGCCATCCTATCACTACCTATAGTCTTGAAAACTAAAGCTATTTATTTCAGCTCTAATTAGAACACAACTTTAAGGAGCTTAATAAGACTTTTAAGGAGACTTTTAAGGACATTTTAGTGTCAGAAAAAAATATTGAAGGACTTTGAAATGGTCAAACATAGTAATTCTTCTACTTAGTGCAACCCTCTCGGCTTTCTTTACCTTTCGTTTTCTTTGAGCTATTTTACATAGCTATTTTCAGAAAACTGATAATAATACAAGTAATTTTTGCCCACAGAAATACAAATGAAATGTGTCAGGTTGAATGTAATTGATTATTGCCCTATAGGTAGTGACCAGTTTTGCATCTATTTGTAAATTCATTTCAGAATTCCTGATTGCCTATATATGACAATTTTAAGAGTTTTAATATGTTACTAGTTCCCTCACTAAGGAGTTAAATATAGCATTTGACAAGCATTAGTTTTGTATTTGTATGAGAGCCATGATTTTATCTTTAAAAAATTATTTTACTTTAGAGGCACAGTGATGACCTCTCCTACTTAAGAAGGGGCCATGGAAAGGAAATGCATGAATATTATTCTTTCTTAGAACACCCAGTGTAGACTAAAACGAACTAGAACAAAAAACATTAACCACAAAGAAGGACAGAAGTTAGTCAGATTTTTCTTTTTGACTCACCATTATATAGTCTTTTTATGTCTGCCAACTAAAGAATGTCACTCACCATCTGACTCTACAAGGATTGAGTCCTTAGCCTCTGCAGCCACTTACCTTCAACAGACCCTGAAAGGAGTTCAGGGCAGAGATCAGGAATGAGGCACTCTGTACTCTGAGAAAAACTGGCAGAACAGGCCCTCAGATCGTTAGATATTTTCAGGAGAAAAATTTTATAAACCTGGATTCTTCTATCTTCCCATACTTAGAAAAATTCTAAAACCATTAACCAAGATATCTGTTCCTTGTGACGAGTAGCAACCTTCTACTGATATGTGTGCTTGGTTACATGTACTCCCTTTGCCAAAATCACATATGTGCTGCCCTCTCCCCTTACCTCTTTGGAACAGTTTCTCAGAGCTCTCTGAGAGGCTGTCTCCCAGGCTAGAGTCCTCAGTAAGACACTGAATAAATTCGACTCACAGCTTTTACATTGTGTTTTTTTTTTCTTTCAGTTGATATATAAGAATTCTGAGCTTTAATAATACTCATAAAAACAGTTGAATTAAGGTATTCTATAAAAAGAACAGCTTTGTCTTGCTGATCCTTTGCCACATACTAAGAAAAGTTTAGTATCTATCTATCTCTCTATCTATCTATCTACATATGGAAGAAAAAGACTAACAATGATGAATAAAACCTTAAAGAAATCTGTAATTAATTTGAGTTATATTAAAATGGAATGTGTGGAATTTCATTCCAGGTCTGAGCTAAATTTTACATTTGCCTATAAAAATTAACATATTTCAAACATTTTTTTAAAAAGAAAATTCTTAAGTATTTAATGTAAAAATGATTCTAGGGGGTATAATCACACTGTTAAGTAACAAAAATTCAACGAAGTGAGTTTCAAAGACCTAATTGGCTTTATTGAATGAGCCATGACTCAACATCCCATCTTGCAAGTAGAGAGGAGCTCCAAGGAGGTGTACAGTATAGAAGATTGTTAAAGGCAGGTGGCGGAGGGAAAAGGAGAGAGCAGATGACCTCATTTTCCTTTGGTTGATGGAAAAGGGCCTGTGTGGCAGATTACCTCATTGGTGCTGACCAGAAAATTCCAGACTGACAGGTTAAGTCTCCATTCATGGGGGAGGTTGTAACTGCAATTAAGTTAGGTATTAAGCCTTGGTCTGATGATGTGGGCTTAGCATGAGGACTCCATTTTGGGATTGTTGTCTCTTTTTTTCAAGACTGTTAGGAATAAAATGGTGATTGGTGTCCCAAGAAATCTCTCTTTATTAATATGTTTGTATGAATTATATCATACCTTATCCTTATCTGCTCATGAAATATGTTTCTAAACCCTAAAGTTAGTTGGTTTAATTTTAATGGAAAGTAGTATTGAGGAATTATATGTGGTTTTTGACAGATCTTTCCATAATTTCTTTATTTTCTACCTACTTTTCTCAAATTATTCTATGATAGAGAAGACAAGATAGTTTTAATTTTTTTCACTGTTGCTATTTAAGAGGCCTGTGGATGAGCAGTAAAAGTGATAACTGATTTTTAGTATTTCCACTTGAGAAAGAATCATCCCCACTTGACTCTTCCCTGACCCTTGGTTTGAAAAGGCTCTGTTGATTATTGAAATAGAACAATATTGAAGAGGGTTTTTTATTTGTTAAATAAAAAGCCCAATTACTAAAAAATGCAAATACTAATAATTCAGAGCATATAAATTTTTTTTTTTTTTTTTTTTGGTACGCGGGAGTGTCACTGTTGTGGCCTCTCCCATTGCGGAGCACAGGCTCAGCGGCCATGGCTCACAGGCCCAGCCGCTCTGTGGCATGTGGGATCTTCCCAGACCGGTGCATGAATCCGTGTCCCCTGCATCATTGGCAGGCAGACTCTCAACCACTGCGCCACCAGGGAAGCCCACAAATTTATTTTATAAATGATCATAAGTTGGCCAAAAATAGAATAGAAAACTATGTTTAATTATTTTGAGGGGGAAATAAAAGGAATTATGTCAAAATCACATACTCAAAATAACTTATGATAAGCAGCATGATTAAGAGGAGAATTTCTGAACAGACTGAATTATATACTAAGTCCTTCAGTAGCTATTCAGTATAACTATTTCACAAAGTTTTCAGTGGTTTAAAGATTCAATAGCTAATCGAAACTGGCTGAGATCTGAATAGTGTCATGAACCTTTAGAACTAAACAAAGGATAATAGATTGCAGAAGCAACAGGGATGATTAAAATGCTTTGATTGGGGGGAAAACTAAAATGGAATAACTATAGATGAGTAACTATTAAAGTAAAACATCTTTCACTCAGATATATGGATTTATATTAAAGGCTAAATTTTTAAGGCCACCACATAAGTAAGTTTTATAATCTGCTCCAAATGCATCCTGTGAAAACATGAATACCAGCTAATTGGGATGAACTATTAGGGAATAGTTTATTTATTTATTTATTATAAATTTATTTATCTATTTTTGGCTGCGTTGGATCTTCTTTGTGGTGCACAGGCTTCTCATTTTGGTGGCTTCTCTTGTTATGAAGCACGGACTCTAGGCGCACGGGCTTAAGAGGTAGTACTTTATATGGTATATTTCCTGAATAAAATAAAGCTTTTATAAAAAGTTTTGTTATGTTTATCAGTACCTGTGTTTTGGAAAAAGTTAAGTATGAATACAAATAAATTCATTTTGAATACTTATTGAGGATTTACTCAATCCAGACACCAGCCAAGTAATTTTTCATGTCACACCTCATTTAATCCTCACAATATCCCTAAGAAATGTCACTGAATCCCTCAGTCTCCTTCGATTATGCTAATGTTAGCATTCTACCTTAATTGCAGCAGCTTCTCCAATCCGTTTTTCTTTTATCCTTCATCCATCTCTCTCTCTCTCTTTGCTCGTGGATATCGTGCATTAGAAGACAATTAGAAGACAATTCGGTCTAAGGGAGAAACCACTATTTCCCTTTTAAAAAAAAATCTTCTGCATCTTAATCATAACAATTTTTACTACTCTTGAGCACATATTATATGCTAGTCACTGTTCTAAACGCTTCCATACATTATATTATTTAATCTTCAGGATAACTCTGTGTGATGGATATTGTGATCACTCCAGTTTTCTGCCTGGAGAGCACAGGGCCAGACAAGTTTATGTAGATCATCCAGTGCTACAAAATGGGAGGTGGCAGACCTGGGATTACAGTTCTCTTTGTCTGATTTCAAAGCTAATTCTCATAATTTTTGTAGTATACAAAAATTGGTATTATATGTCACTCCCTGGAAATTGGTATTATATGTCACTCCAGTTTTACACACACACACAATTGAAGTAAAATTTACATATAGTGAATGAACAGATCCTAAGTGTATAATTCACTGAGTTTTGATAAATGAATATCTGTCTAATCACCACACAGTCAAGATACAGAACATATACTTCACTTCAGAAAACTCCCTCATCTTCCTTCAAGAGAATCCAGAGTCAAATAGGTAAACATGGTTCTGGTCTTTATTACTATGGAGTAGTTTTTCCTCCTCTTGAACTTCATATAAATTGAATAATACAGTATATATTCTTTTATGTCTGGCTTCTTCCACTCACCATAATGTTTTTAAGATTCATCCATGTTGTGTGTATGAGCAGTTCATTTTTTTCAGTATCATATTGCATATCTTTAGTTAATTTTTGCATACATATTTTCTGGTTTTAATGAAATTTTTGTCTTTTAAAAAAATTTTGTTTTCTATTTGTTTTTGCTGCTAATGTATTGAAATATCATTGATCATACCCTTCAAAATTGGTAAATTCACTTATTAGTTCTGATTATCTCCTGAATTATGTTCTCTCAAAATTATGTTGAAGCATAACCCTCAGTACCTCAGAATGAGTGTATTTGGAGATAAGGTCTTGAAAAGGGTGACTAAGTTAAAATGAGGCCCTTACAGTAGGCCCTAATCCAATTTGTCTTGTGTCCTTGTAATAATAGGAAATTTGGATACACAAAGAGACATTAGGTATGCACACACATTGTGAGATGTTCGCCATCTACAAGCCAAGGAGAGAAGCCTTAGAGGAAACCAAACCTTCCCACACCTTGTGTTTGACTTCTAGCCTCCAGAACTTTAAGAAAATAAATTTCTGTTGTATATGCAACTGAGACTGTGATATTTTGTTAGGGCAGCCCTAGAAAACCAATGCAGTTCCTTTGTGTTTAGGGGTATATTCCTTAGGACTTTGGGGGCATAAGTGTTTATGCCCTCATCAAATATAGAAACTTTTATTTCTTCGTTTACAATCTTCATGTCTTTTTTTTTTTTTTTTTTTCGGGCCTCTCACTGTTGTGGCCTCTCCTGTTGCGGAGCACAGGCTCCAGACGCACAGGCTCAGCGGCCATGGCTCACAGGCCCAGCCGCTCCGCGGCATGTGGGATCTTCCCAGACTGGGGCACGAACCCGCGTCCCCTGCATTGGCAGGCGGACTCTCAACCACTGCGCCACCAGGGAAGCCCCATACAATCTTCATGTTTTTTAAAATTGTATTTGTATTAGCTAGGTGTATCATAATAATGATGAAAGGAAATAGAAAATAACCATATGTTCCTTGCTCCCAATCTTAGAAAGTGTTCAATATTTCATATTAAAATTATGTATGATATTAGCTGTAGGTTTTTTATGTATGTCGTATATCAGTAATGAATGCTCCCTTCTCTTCTTAGATTTCTGAGTTTCTTTTTAATAAAATCAAGTGCTTTATTTGAAGTGGGAATGATTATGTGATTTTCTTCTCTGTATTTTGTTAATATGGTGAATTACTTTTATCTTCAAATGTAAAGGCGACCATTTATTCCTGGGATAAACCTTGATGTATTTTTTTATGTATTGCTAAATTCTGTTTTTTAATAATTTGTTAAGGAATTTGTTTCCCTATTTTTGAGAGATTTTGGTCTGTGATTTTCTTTTGTGGCAATATTTTTGCCAGGTTTTGGCATCAGAGTTATGCTGGTCTCAGAAAATAAGTTGGGGAGTGTACTTTCTGTTTTCTGAAGAATTTTCTATAAGATTGACATAATTTATTCCCGAAATATTTGATAGAATTGGTCATTGAAATCTTCTGGATTGAGGTTTTAGATAAAAAATTCATTGTCTTTAATAGATACAGGACTATTCATATTTTCAATTTCCATGTGTTAGTTTTGGTGAGTTGTGTTTTTTTTCTTCCATTTTTCGCATTTAATCCATGACATTGTCATACAATTGGTTTGTCATCATTTCTATATCTTTAGTATCTGAAGTGGCATCTTTTAATTCCTTACTTGTTAATTTGTTTTTTCTCTCTTAATTTCTAGACCAGTCTAGCTGTTTTTGTTTTCTGTTTCTTTAATTTCTGTCCTTATTTTTGCCCATTTACTTTATGTATAATTTGCTCTTCTTTTTCTAGTTTCCTAAAGTGATAATTTGTCATTAATTTTAGACTTTTCGTCCTTTTTAGTATAAATTTATAGAGCTATGACTTTCCTTGTAAGCACTTCATTTTATGAATTTTGATATACTGTATTTTTATTATTAATTATCATTAAATCATAAATAATTCTAGTGCCTTTGTGGTTTCTTCTTAGATCCATGTAATTTAGAATATAGTTTAGATTGTTTAATTTTCTTATATTTGGAGCTTTTTTAGATATCTAGGTTATTATTAATTTTTAAACTTAACTTTATTATTGATTTCTAATTGAATTTTGATGTGAACTAAATGTGAATATCTTGCCATTTAAAATTTGTCTTGTTGGCCAGATATGGCCAATCTTGCTGGACATCTCATGTGCATTTTTAAAGATGATTTTTTCTGCCTTTGTGGGATGAAATATTTGTTCTATGAATGTCAATTACAACAAGTGGTTTGATGTTATAAATTCTATAAATTTTCTATTTCGTTGTCTAGCTTTTTTTTAATCAATTTCTGAGAAAGATGTGTTTAAACTTCCAGCTATGACTGTTGATTTATCTCTCTTAATTTTTGTTTTTTTGTTTCTTGTGTTTTGAACCTTTGTTATTAATGTTATTAATGTACATACACATTTAAGATTGTTATGTCTCCTTGATTAATTTACTCATTTATCATTATAAAATGTTCCTCTTAATTTCTAGCAATATTCCTTGTCTTGAACTCATAGTTTGCTTATGAATATACCCACTTCAGTTTTCTTATTATTAGTGTTTGAATGACATATATTTTTCTTTTAACCTATTTCTTCATATTTAAAATGCTTTTTTTATGGGCAGCATTTAGTTGGGTTTTGCTTCCCCTATCAAATCTAAGAATCTCTTCCTTTTAATTGGAGTGTTTAGTAATTTACATTTAGCCTAATTATTAATTCAGTTTGAATAAAGCCTATCACTATGCCATTTGTTTTCTATTTGTCCCATCTCGTTTTTATTTCTCTGTTCCTTCTTTCCTGCCCTTTTAAAATATGAGTTTAATATTCCAGTTTAATATTCTAGTTTGATTCTTCCATTAACTTTAATTATATACCTCTGTGTTAGTTTTACTGGTGTCTCTAGGCATTATATATGTATCCTTAATTTATCAGTCTACTTAGAATTAATATTGTACCTTATTATCCTCCTGTCTTTTGTGTTATTGTTTTAATACATTTTATATTTACATACATCATAAATCCAACAATATAATGCTATACTTTTTTGCTTTTAACAGGCATAGGTCCTTTAAAGAAATTAAGAGAGAATTTTGATTTTATATTTACTCACATATTTATCATTTCCAGTGCTGTTTCTTTCTATAGATTTATGTTTCATCTTGTATATTTACTTTTAGCCTGTACACTCCCTTTTCCACTTTTTAATAATACAGATCTGATGTTTGATGGTGATACATTCTCTCAACTTTCACATATCTGAAAATGACTTTATTTCTCCTTAATTTTTGAATTATATTTTTTATGGAAAAGAGAATTCAGAATTGACTTATATTTTATAGGACATCAAAGATATAGTTCCCTTGTCTTCTGGCTTTTATTGCTTCAGGTGAGAGCCAGCTCTCATACATATAGTTATTCCTTTGTGTGTTATTTAACTCTTTATGCCTGTCTGCTTTCAAGATTTTGTTTTTCAACAGTGTGACAATAATATACCCAAGTGTGATTTTCTTTGTATTAACCCAGTTTGGATTTAATTTAGGTTTATGAATTTGCAGGTTGATACTTTAACAAAACTTAGTAAATGTTTGACCATTTCTTTGAATATATTTTTAAAAATCTACTTCTCTCCTTTCTTTCCTTCTAAGACTGTACTTCATATATGTTAGACTGATGCATATTGCCAGACAGGTCACTTAGAACCTGATGTTTATTGTTCAGTCTTTTGCTTTTCAGTTCTTTAGATTAAGTCATTTCTATTAATCTGTCTTTAATTTTACTGTTCAATTCTCATTTCTCTCCAATCTGCTTGTATGTCAATCAAGGAAAAGTTTCATATTATATATTGTAATTTTCCATTTTAGAATTTTTATTTAGTCCTTTTAAAGATAGTTTCCATTTTCTATGCTAAGATTTCCTATTTTGTAATTCATTGTAAAGATAGTTTTTGCTTTACTACACTGAGCCTAATTCTAATAGCTACTTTAAATTCCTTGTCTGCTAATTCCAATATTTTAGTCATATTGTGTCTTTTTCTATTGACTGCTTTTGTGTGTGTATGTGACAATTGGTTATATTTTTCTGCTTATTTAATTATCTGCTATTTTTTTTTCCTGGAAATTCTGATTTATTGTAGATTGTTGATTCTGTTATCATCCTCTGAAGAGTGTTGCTTTTTGTTCTATCAGACAGTTAAACTAGTTGCCCGATCACTTTGAATTCATGGAGGCTTGTTTTTATGTAAACACCTTGCCGTAAGGCAAAGACCTGAGGTATTTACCAAGTCCCTCTGACGTGGAAGGATTTGTACTCCACACTCTTATGCAGTGGGAAGTCCCTGAGATCTCTGCTCAGTTCTTTCAGCCTTCTAACTCTTGTCTTCCTCTAAGGTTTTTCAAGTCTTCCTTATGTGTTTGCCATTCAGGGGTCAGCCAAGAGTATATGGGAAGTATGTATGATAATTTTGGGTCTTCCTCCATTGTGAATCCCTTCTTTATGGGATTTCTTCCCATAATTTTTCACCATTTTGGTAGGCACAATTACTTCATTTGACACCTTAAGCAACAAAACAAAACAAAGTAAAATAAAATAAAGTGGAAAAAAAATGCTGTAACTTTTTGCTTGAGTTCTATTTGCCAGCTCTATACAGACTTGAGAATGTCCTCAGGGGAAAAGCAATATAAATGTGAGTTCTATCGCATGCATTTTTTTTTCTTCAAGAATCAAATCCCTTCTAGTTTTTGCCTTTTTTGGTCATTCTCCAATGTGTTATTATTATTTTTTGTTTTACATTTTGTTCAGATATTATAATTATTATCTGTAAGAAGGATAGTCTGCTAACAGGAAGGCATATTAATCCATTTAGACTAAATGGCTTAAGATTTGTAGGATTCAATGGTCTATACTAGTTTGCTGTCTTTTTTCAATCTCTCTCTTTGGTCACCTACCCTAAAGTTTAATCCTTAGACCCACTGCTCTGCTAAGGAACCCTATCTTTAAATGCCTGATCATATGGCATTTAAAGTGTTTCCAGGTCTTGCTCATCACAGTCCAAAAAGGACCAAATGAAAACCTGGCCAATAATGCATGATTCTGGCCTTAAACATCTCTCAGAGGTTCTCCTTCCCTTTCTTCTTCTCTTTCTCTCTTTACCACAACCCAAACCCCTGAGCTATTACTGAATTATTTTTCTTACTACAATGATTTTAAGCCCAAGTGCCACGAATGAGACTCTCATCTACAAACAAAAGTCACCTTCCTATTTCTATCTTTAAACATTTTTCTTTTTTAAATTGAAAAGTAATGGACAAAACAGTCATGCATGCTATGAAGAAGAGATGGTTTGCAGTCAAATTATTTCTGTGCCAATAGGAAAAAAAAAGCAAGCCAGACAAAATCTTTCAGTATTTCTATTTTTCATTCCTGTTCATTACAGAGAAGGCTGGTTTGGGTTGAAATTGTTTTTAAAACTCATTTACTATGCAGCTGCATGTAAAAGTAAAGGATAAAGGAAGACCAGCTCCCAAAATAGTACATTTTCACCCTCATCACAATGAAAGTGAGGGCCAATCTAGGCATCTAAAATATTTTCAGGCAGCAGTTTGACCTTGGTTCTAGGGTAGTGTTTTACATGGGAAAAATCATTCCATATATTCCTATTATGCAATATTACCAGGAAAAAATTAAACAAATAATTACAAGATGGGATTTGAGACAATTTAAATTAAGTATTAATATCATATTGGAACTACTATTATAATAAGTATGAGACAAAATGATACTACATTTCAGAATTTAAAAAAATAACTAAAATCAATAAAATTTATTTTCAGATACTTTTATCTTTGGTATTATCTAAATTTTAGTGCATTTTAGTTCTTCATAGAACAGAATTTTTACCTGTGTGAAAGTGATGTATCTACATTATAAAAATGAATCAGAAAATATAAAAAAGAAAAATGTGCCCTATTTGCCCACTCTAATACATCTCCTTTTGGATTTACTTGTTCTAATTCTATGAATTATTTATTATATTTTCATTGAATTTCTGTCCTTTTTCCTACGTAAATTTCTAAAGATTTGAAATAAGAGCTTGCATATACTTTCATGTATTGTTTTTAATAATAATATGCTCAAATATTTTTTATTGTGCTCCACTTTTTTCATAGTCATCACTATAGGTGGGCTTACCACAGTTGACTCATTTTTTTAAGTATGAAAACATTTTTCAAATGTTTAATGTTATATACAGTGAATTCTGTCATCCGTATAACTGTGGCGTTCATTTTTCTTGTTTTTAAAAGGAAATGATACCTATCTTGTAGATTGTGGTGAGAATATTCTATATTAAATGTTTAGTATACTACCTGAAACATCTCTGACTAAAATAAATTGTTAGTCCCTCTTATCTTTTGAGACAAATCCTTAGGTCACAGATGCCATTGCCATACTACAGATGAGTGGATACATATGGTAGAGAAAATGAAAAAGCACCTGATGGTGAATATTTGTAGCACTTGAAGCAGGTCATACACTAAGGAAGAGCTTGGGACAGATATGTTGTGAATATTAAATTGTAATGTACATAAGAAGTATATCTTTTAGGCATCAGATATTTGCTAATATATGGGTTTTGGGAGGATAGTTTATTTTCTTTATGTCTCATCTTTCCATCTCTACAAATGGTATTTTTTCTGTTACAATCCCATGTCAGAAGTTTGGATTTGGAGGTTGACTGTGACCTTTTGCTCTATGGTGAAACATCCTATTTTAAAAACTCAAATTCTCACTTAAAGTAAATGTCTAAATTGACAAGCATCGATAGGAGATTTCAGAAAAAAAAAAAGAAAAAAGAGGGACATATTAAAGAACTCTGGATCAGGAATGAGAAGCCCAGTATCTACATTTAACGCCGTCACTAACATTCTCAGGGATTAAGCCTAGTTAGTTAGGTTCTGTTTCCTCATTTATAACATAAAATGTGTGATGGTTAATTCTGTGTATCTACTTGACTGGCCATGGGGTGCCTGGCTTAAATATTATTTCTGGGTATACTGGTGAGGGTGTTTCCAGATGAGATTGGCATTTGAATTGGTGGGCTCCGTAGATTATGCTCCCCAAATTTTGCGGGCATCATCTAATCCATTGAGGGTCTGAATAGAACAGAAGGCAGAAAAGAAGGAATCTCCTCCTTTTTCCTGTCTGTGTTGAGCTGGGATATCTCATCTCATCTTCTCTTGCCCTCAGACTGGGATTTATATCATTGGCTCCCCTGTTTCTCAGGTGTTTGGACTCAGACCGAATTACACCACCAGCTTTCCTGGGTCTCCAGCTTGCACATGGTAGACTGTGAGGCTACTCAGCCTCCATAATTGCATGAGCCAATTCCCCATAATAAATCTCTGTTTTGAGAGACTTACTTAATAATAAGAATGGAGAATGCTTACTGATACAGATGTATTTTATTCTTTTATCTTTGAGATTCCATGACCAGAAGCACACACAGGAAACACACATTTTAAACATTTCATTTTAATTTAAATGTGTAGTTGAGCAAATATCAACACATTTAGAAATAGTGTGGGGAATATCTAATGGCTACATCTTTGATACAGAAAGACTGATAAATTAAAATGTTAAAATTTAATTATTTTTTCAAAATGAATGTGAGTGGAAAATGAAATAATTTCATTATATCTCCTAATGGCCTAGATCCATGTTTCTATTCTGTTGTGGCCCTATGACCTCCAGAGAACATATGTTTATTTTGCCATTAAAAAAAAAAAGTATTATTGAGTCTAACTTTCATTGAAAACTAAGAATCTTGACACATCAGTTATCATCATTAGAGTCACCTCAGTTAGGGTAATTCTAATCAAGTGATTCTATCAGGGCTAAAATTATCATAGTTTTTGCCAGATTAATTAGTAATGATATACATATTTCTTTAAAAATTATCTACTGCTAAATTAATATAACAATAACAGTATGAGTTTGATTCTGATTTTTCTGGGAAAATTTACAATTACAATACTGGAAATCCAGTTTTAATATTCTCAGCATCAAAGTGAACCTCCATTATATGGAATACAAGTACATTTCACTGAAGCATCCTCTAACACTAATGGCAGAACTAAAAGCTGGGCAAGATGGAGCCAAATTCACTTAGTTGAGAAGGCCTCAAGAAATAAGTACACTTTCTTCTTTCAAAGCTACACGAGTGGAAAACTAAATGTACTGTTCTATAGCAAATGTCTGTGCTCCCTAAAAGGAAACCTGTAGAAATTGAAAACCCAATTGCTGAGGTCACGAGATATAAGTAGAGATTGGGATGTTGGTTGTATTAAAATTTGTGGTGGGAAAGAACAGGCAGATAAGAATGTAAGAAATGCCTTGCTATGCTGGACGGTTCACTGTGAATTCCATAAGAAATGGAAGTTGACATAGTACCTTACCTAGAAATAAGACACATTTTTAGATCAAGCAGCCATTTTTCAAAAGGTCACAAAAGCTCAGCCAGCAAGAAAGCCAAACAGGAAAGGAACGAATGGGCGCACTCAGGTCATTTTAGGCTGATTAGCCATTCGTATCATTTTCAGGTCGTAGACTAGTTAGTGGGCAAATTGTGAGACCTTAATATTATGTATCTGCATCAGTGAAAGAAATGATACAAGCAGGAAGAACGTGTGCATCAGTTCCGTTACCCTGGCCTATGTCATAAGGTAAAAATGGAATATGAACAGTGCTAGTCATGGTAGCTAGTACTTGTGTAGAAAACTCTTATAGCTGGCTTGGTAGCAACACTTGTTCTACAGTGTGAAACATGCATTATGGCAATATAATGCAAGTGTCTATATGCCTGGGATGTGATTAAAATCATGTCCTGAATACTCTAAGTCAGAATTCAAAACCACCATATTTTTTCATTTATTGTAGGAGAATCTTTACTCTTGTTTTCACACATGCAATTGTTTTCCCATTAATTGTGGTATAATCTTTACCATATTTCTGAAAAATAGGAAGGAGATATAGCAAGTAGAAATAAAAAAACTCAACAGAATAAGAAAATTGTCCCAGCTATTTTTTGCCCTAGAAGAGGTTTGTCTTCCAAGAATTCTCAAATATATTGAAAGTAATAATATATATTATAGTTGTGTAATTATAATAAGGAGTGAGTTTCATCACTGCCCTAGCCCTCATGTAACTATACTGTGATTTTAACTGTTCTAGTGGGATATACGAATGCTGAACGATCCAGGACTTTGAAAGCATCTGTGGGCAAAAGGCCTTTACTCCACATCTGTTGGATAGATGCCTTACAGTGGATGAGACACAATTCTCACCTCGGTGGTGACCCGTGGTATACAGGCATTGGCTCAAGCTTCCATGTGGACCTCTACCCTGGTGTTTAATCTGCCCTACCTCTGCTTCTCCCTTTGCTCTCTGTTTTGGAAGCTCTCTCTTTCATATTTTTCTCCCTGTTCCCAGCCAAGATGATCTTCACTCATATTCCGGAGATAACCAGAGAATAGCTCCCACTGGCTATTCCTGGAGAGCTGTCTCTGGTTATTATTGTAGATGAAGAAGAGGCTCACTGAATATGATAAATTGTGCTAGGCCCAGTTTCCAGACTTTCGAGGATAAAAACCTCATTTTGAAGGCCAAAGCAATTTCAAGAAACTACAACATAAAAGTAGTAATAATACTGATGGTATTGTTACTGAACCAGGTTCCTTTGCCTGATGTGCAGCAAGCCAAATGCCAAGATACCAGGGTTTGCAGCAGAGAAAAGATTTATTCATGAGGCAGCCAAGTGAGCAGACCAGAGAACAAATCTCACATCCACCTCCCTGAAGATAGGGTTTAGGGACATTTATGGAATGAAGAGGCAGGGTGATCTGAAGTGTGAGGAAGGATATCAGAGGTAAGAAAAGAGAGGTAATTGATAGTCTGAGCAAGCATAGTCAGGCTTCATGGCTCTTCACACAATGTGTGTTCAGAAAATGGAAGCCTTAGCATGTCCTGAGGATGGAGTTTTTGGCCCTCTGAAGTCAAAATGTCATTCATGGGACACTCATGAGGACCCAGTTGAATGGTCAATGGTCTCAACTGGTCTAAACTGGGCAAGAACTAGCTCCATGTTCCTGAAAAAAAGCTTAAGCAACCATTACTATAGTGACCCAAAAGTCAGATGTGTTGTCTTTAAGGAAACTAGTGGGAGTTTAGTTTAATATCTACTAAAAGCAAGAGACTAAAAGCAAGCAAGGCAGGTTAGGTTTGGAGGGCCTCATCAGATCAGCCCTCAGTTTCAATATCTATTGGCTTCTAAGAATCAGTACCTACTTTTCTACTATTTATACTTTATTAATCATAGCAGCATCAACATACATTGGGAACATATTTGTTACTATAAGAAAGGCAGTCTAACATTATGCATGCAAGCTGTGGGACTGGTCTGCCTGGGTTTAAACATGAATATGGCTCTGCCACTTATTAGCTGTGTGACCTTGGGCAAGGTACCCAAGATTTCCATGCTTCAGTTTCCTTACCTGCAAAGTGAGCCTAAAAATAGTAGCTATCTTGTAAGGTTGCTATAAGCATTAAATGAATTAACACATATAAAGTGCTTAGAACAGAGTACTCAATAAATTTTAGGTATTACTATTAGATGTGAGGCATGTTGTTTACTGAGCCTGTTCATAACACAGCTTCTCTAAGATTTTCAGGGACTACAGTTTTTTTTGAGATTCTGTTAAATAACATAACTGATTTAATAGCACATGGTCTACATATCTACTAAGATGTGTTTGGTCTTGTACGTTTAATGTGGGAGAATTAATAAATTGGACCTTGTCAGTATTAAGAGACAGAATATTTTAAGCCTAGCTGATTAGGAGGCAAGATATAATTTAGAGGATCATGAAAGGTGAACATTAACCTGTGGATCTACATGTAAGAAATCCCCATTGCCTTTAGTCATGTTAATCATGTCTCCCTGGACTCCACTCCTACCCATTAACAAATTACCTCATTGTCCCTTCTGGGGCTGACAGGCAATTTTAGTGATAAATAAAGTTGAAGACTTTCAAAGTAAAGTTTGAATTACTTTGCATATATTTACACACATAAACAAAACAACATTTGGCAATTTAGGATTTGTCAGGATAAAAGACATTTAATAAATTTATCACCACCTAGATGTTCCAGAGGCAAACACTAATTTTGATGCAATTAATCTAAGCATTCAAAGAGTGAATTAATGAATTTCTAAGTAACTTACTATGGCTTACTTCTGCCTTTGCAGATCTTACATCCACTCGTGTTGAAATCTCTTTCTCTCATTTAATTTCTCTCACCTCTCCTAAATTTTGGGGGATCAAAACAAACAAATAGTTAAAGACAGAAGGGAAAAGGAATTTCTCACTCTTCCAAATGCAAATATACATGGAAAAGAAGAACACAATGTTTTGATGGTGACGTATTTTTTATTATTTACCTGATGCCTAATACATAATAATAAATCACTTTCATGAGTCAAGAGATTGAGAAGAAGTTTGCCTCTACTTTGTAGAGCACTATATAATTCAGAGTATTCAATAGGGAGGGTGGGTAAGAACATTTGGAATAAGAGAGTTATAGGGAGGGGGCGGTAGTATAGCACAGCTTCTTTTACAGATTGAATTTGGCAATGTTCCTCTGCATAGGTTGCCAGTAAGTGAATAAATGTTACCAGCGATCAATAGAGAGTGTTAGAAAAGGCTAAGTTATCAAAACAGAACAGTTTAGTTTGTTCCGGGAGACCAAGCATCAGACTGTCATTGAAGTAGTGATAACCTCAGGCAACTTTAGATATTTATTTAGCCAGCCACTTACCTTGGGGGCTCACCCTCTATAGTTTGTAGTTCCTTAAGTTGGTTTGAAAAATGTGAGATCAAACAGTAGGTGGTTATTCCTAAAGCAGTGGTAGGGGAGAAAAAATAATTTCCCAACTACCTTTCTAGGTTCTCCAGCTGGGGCGCTGAAAATTTGACTTCCAAACGACAGGATAATAAGAGAAAAACAAAGTTTGTTAGCAGGTGCATTGTGCTTACACATGGGAGTATCCAGAGATAAGTAGCCCAAAGGGGTAGTTAGACCTTGAGTGTATAGATAGAGCATCTTAGCAAAGGAACAATACATTTTCAGATAAGTGAAAAGACAGACTGATTTTCTAGGAGTGATAAATTGTAGAAAAGCAAATATGTGGGGAACTAATGGAAGATAAGGCTAATTAGTAAAGTTTATTGTGGCGATTCCTCTGATGCCAATGGGCTGATAAAGGTTGAAAGTTGTCTCTGGTGATTAACTTTTGTCCTTCCAGGTAGAGGGGGGAAAGGGGACACTTTGGCAAATTTATGTCCTGCTTTTAGGCAGATAGAGGGAGGGCAGAGAGCTTTTCTTGTATCTGCTTCTTTTCTATTGCCTTTAGCTAAACATAATCTTGTTGCCAAAGTGGCATATTTGGGGGTGGCATATTCTGCTACCATACACAGTTAAATTTTCACTCTCATCTCTAAAACTGAAGAATCCAAACTGCTTAGGATGAAACTTGAGTGGACGTAGATAGCAAGCTACCCCAAATCAAATGCCTGATAAAAAACTTGGAGAACATTAACTATTTTCTTGAGTCTAGAAAAGAAAAGCTAGACAGTGATCAATAATGTAATGTTTTAATTTAGTAGGAGGTTTTAAATTCATGCACATCTTGTTATATTTCTCTAAAATTCTCCCTATTCACATCTTACGTTATACAAATCTTAGAATACTAAAAATTATTTTGATAATAAGTTTGAAATATATAAGTCAGAATAAAATATTTGCAGTTCCTTTCTTGTAGCTTTCCATGTCCAAGTGGAGATCACTTTTTGCCTATATATCAATTAAAAGGCACTACTCTTTACGTAGCAACAACTAACAGAGATTCATTCAAACTCTCCTCCTGTTTGAGAGGTTTACATCAACATAACTGATAGTAGTGTTTTAATATTTTGTTTTAAATTTATGCCCCAAATCATGATACTACCACCACCATCATAGTTAACAATAAAAATATATTAAACATCTACTATTTACCAGATTGTATGCTACAATTTTATAAAATTTCTCTACTGTATGTCTCAGTATCTACTATGATCCAATAACTGCCCTAGGTGCAAGGAAAATAGCAATGAACAAAAGAGACAAAACCTAGAGAATGGACTTGAGGACACGGGGAGGGGGAAGGGTAAGCTGGGACGAAGTGAGAGAGTGGCATGGACATATATACACTACCAAATGTAAAATAGCTAGTGGGAAGCAGCCACGTAGCACAGGGAGATGAGCTCAGTGCTTTGTGACCACCTAGAGGGGTGCGATAGGGAGGGTGGGAGGGAGGGAGATGCCAGAGGGAAAAGATATGGGGATATATGTATATGTGTAACTGATTCACTTTTGTTATAAAGCAGAAACTAACACACCATTGTAAAGCAATTACACTCCAATAAAAACAAACAAACAAAAAAATCTTTGCCTCAATGGAGCTTATATTTTAGGGGTGAAAAACCTGAGCTTAGATTAAGTAAATTCTTCAAGATCACAACAAGCAATGACAGTCTGTGAGGAAACTAAGATTCCATGTCAAGTATTGTGATTGCATAGACAATCAAATAGTCTATTCACATTAGACAACTGTTCTAATGAATCCAAAATATTTTCTCCTAAAAATATTATCTACAGTATGATAGTTGGTTTGCTGTTTTAAATCATTTGTCCACAGAACTGGCCTTCTTTTAAAAAAATAAAGTATAGTTGATTTACACATTATATTAGTTTTAGGTGTACAACATAGTGATTCAGTATTTTTACAGATTATACTCCATTTAAAGTTATTATAAAATATTGGCTGTATTCCTTGTGCTATGCAATATATCCTTATATCTTATTTATTTTATATATAGTATTTGTACCACTTAATCCCCTACCTCTATCTTGCCCTCCCCCAACCTGTACCTCCACCAGTAACCACTAGTTTGTTCTCTATTATCTGTGAGTCTGTTTCTGTTTTGTTACATTCATCTGTTGGTCTTTTTTTTTAGATTCCACATATAAGTGATAACATAAATATTTGCAAATGATATGTCTGATAAGGGGTTAATATCCAAAATATATACACAAGTCGTACAACTCAATATCAAACAGGTTTTTTAACCAGTTTAAAAATGGGCAGAGGACCTGGATAAATATTTTTTCCAAAGAAGCCATACAGATGGCCAACAGGCACGTGAAAAGATGCTCAACATCCCTAATCATTAGGGAAATGCAAGTCAAAACCACAATAAGTTATCACCTCACACTGGTCAGAATGGCTGTCATTAAAAAGACCATAAATAACAATGTTGGCGAGCATGTGAAAAAAAAGAAACCCTAGTAAACTGTTGGTGGGAATGTAAGTTGGTGCAGCCACCTTGGAAAACTGTATGGCGGTTCCTCAAAAAGCTAAAAATACAATTACCATATGATCCGGCAATATCCACTCCTGGATATATATCCGAAAAAAATGAAAAGGCCAATTTGAAAAGATATTGATATCTACACCCCAATGTTCACAGCAGCATTATTTATAATAGCCAAGATATGAAAGCAACCTAATTGTCCATCTACAGGTAAATGAATAAAGAAGATGTGGTATATATGTGTGTATATATATATATATATATATATATATATATATGCAAAGGAATATTACTCAGCCATAAAAAAGAATGAAATGTTGTCATTTGCAACAATGTGGATGAATTTGGAGGATATGCCTGGTGAAATAAGTCAGAGAAAGACAAATACTGTGTATTATTACAGAGCTATTCTTATCACAACACAAGGATTTGCCATTCTAACTCTTGTCCAGATGTAAGGAAATTAAATCTTCCCTTGGTTTTTGATCTGTTTTCTCCCCTATAGTCCATCTATATGGACTATAATTTCACCCAAAGTGAAAATTACTAAGTAAACAACTCATGTTTAAACTATGTGAGCTTTTTCTTCAGAATGAACCTTATTAAAACAGTAATACTATATACATTTGGGCCAAAAGTAAGTCTCAAGTAGCAGCTTAGTTGAACAGCTTAACCTCCCTGAACACAGTCTTGCACAGTCACTGTGGGACCAGCATCCAGCCTCTAGAGTGGTCCAGAAAGAGAGAGCTGAGGCCAGAGCTTGCTTGTGAGGTGACATAGAATCTACAGACCCTGACTTGATGAACAGTTTCTTCTTGTTAGCTGTTTTTTTTTTTGTTTAATTGTTTCTCATGTGGCAATGAAGAGGATGTTAGGAAAAAAGGGCTGACACTCAAAATGGCCCCTA
Organism: Delphinapterus leucas; assembly: GCF_059928025.1. Lineage (NCBI taxonomy): Eukaryota > Metazoa > Chordata > Mammalia > Artiodactyla > Monodontidae > Delphinapterus > Delphinapterus leucas. The sequence continues at coordinate 53,848,994 of NC_143132.1, read as the reverse complement.
GTCACTTATTTGTCATTCCAAGTGTGTGATTAAATTTCTTCTTTTTGCACTTTTGTCAGTGCCGTTCAGCCAAGACCATCAGGAACACACCTGCAGTTGAACAAAGTTGGGTTTATTGACTCGTTGCAATGAGGGAGAGCATGTACTGTGGGGAACCATGGCATATCTCAGTAAGAAGGTTTTAGAGGGGACTCCCTGCAGAATTTCAGCTTCTGTTAGTTGCTTTTTAGAAGGATTCAGGGAAGGAGGGCTTTGCTGTGTATTGGATGCCATTAGAAAATAGAGGTAACTCTGTTTCTTAACAATTCTTATCTAAAAAACAAAAGGAATGAAGCAAGGCTAAAGCTATGTTTGGTAAAGAAGTAGCATTCACTCATATTAGCCAGGACAGAAAGATGTTTGGTCATTTTTATGGTTGGAAATGTATATGATACTGTCTTTGATCAGACATGATTTTCAGTAGTCTTGATTTTTGCCTGGCATAATCACTGATTCAGAGTGGCCTTCTCCCACATTGGTGTTCTGTGAGACTGTTGATGTTCCACAAGAGAAGAACATGAACTAGCCGGGAATGCTAGTCCAGCTCGTGGTAACACTGAAGCCCAGCGAATACTGCTGTACCAAGACCTGGCTGTCACTGTCAGGGGTTGCCTTTCTCTCTCACTATTAACAACTTGCTTCAGAAATTTCAGGATCAGTTGTTGTTGTTAAAATATTGGTTGGTTTGAGCACAGGAAATATTGGGAACTTAAGATTTCATGAAGTAGGATTGTGGAGGAACAACACGTTTCTTCCTCAGACACAACTTTTCATTTGCTAGGACAAGGAGCAAGGTGCACACATATATGAGGGGGAAGGTCTTAAGCATTTTTGTGGGTATGTCTCTGTATAGCTGTATATATGTGTGTATGTGTTATATGTTTAAATCATGCATTGATTACCACTGCAGTCAGATGAAGATAATCACAATTACATTATACATTGGTATCATACTTGAGCATTTCATTTCCCAATTGACCCTGGAACACTTTAGAGTTTAAGGAGATCTCTCCAAAAAGTTTTAGTTACTACTTTTGAAGGGACTTAGTTAGGATACAAGCTGTAGAAAAAGAAATAGTGCATTAGAATTTAAGAGGTCTGGATTCTAGACTTTATCATTAAAACACTGTATGACCATGGGCAAGTCACTTCACATCTTTCCCTCTCATTGTTTTTTTCAAAAAAACAAGAAAACTAAAAAGGTTGACATACAGAAGTGGTTTAAAATTTTTCTTTTAGCCTTAGAATTCTTTATTTTAAAAAGTTTCTGTAGAGTCCCATTAGACAAAACAAAAGAAACTTAAGTGTTATCTGGTTGCAGTGGTTGAAAAGGGGAGAAGGCTAGGGTTTCAGGGAGTTGAGTAACACTCACGTGACCTCCTTCTTTTCTCTGAAGCAGTTGTCAATCATCTTAGACAATGTTCAAACTCAGACAGTTGATAACTTCTGAATCAAATAATCTCTCTGAGGTTTCCTATATTTCAAGCACTCTATGAATCCATGATTCTTTTCAGGAATGGAGTCATGGACTAGACCTTGAGAGTAATGATTTGAGAAGGGTTGATTGTGCCTTGATATATATATCAACTGGCCAATACTCTGCTAATGCTGAGATTAAAGCAATAGTGATAAACTACTACAGTTGATTTCTCTGATTGCTTTTAGGAACGTAAAGCAGAAAATGTGTTCTAATTCTAAAATCTTACGAGAAGAGATGGAGTTAGATGGCATTTAATCCAAATCACATTAGATTTTTAGATTTTATTTTATAAAATCAATGCAGTGTTTCTGTGTCTATTGGTTTTCTCCTAGCCTCATGGCAACTTGAACACATAAACATAGCCCCTTCAGTGCAGCAGGTACTTTCATTAGATTTCTAAAACCATTTATCTTTGAATAACTTAGACTTACAGAAGGGTTGCAAAGATAGCACATAGAGTTCCTATACATCCTTCACAGTTTCTTTGTTTCCATAATATTTAAAATCTTACATAACCATGGTGAAATAGTCAAAACTAGCAAATTAACATTGGTACAATACTGATTACTAATCTACAGACTTTACTTGGCTTTTACCATTTATCTACTAATGTCTTTATTTCGTTGTAGGGTCCAGTCCAGGATCCAGTATTGCCTTTAATTGTGATGTCTCCTTAGGCTCCTCCAATCTATGACAGTTTCTCTGATTTTTTTGCCTTTAATTATCTCGATACTTTTAAGGGTATTGATCACTATTTTGTTCCTTAATTTGGATTAGTCTTATGTTTTCTCATGATTGGATTGATGTTATAAATTTTTAGTAAGGCCATCACTTCTCAGCAAATTATTATCAAGGATTACTGCTGATGTTACTCTTGATCAGTTGGTTAAATGCTGTCTGTCAGTTTTATTTATCACACTTTTTGAACGATTCTGGTTTTTGGCAAATGCATAGAGCTATATTTCTACCACCACAATAATGTATAGTATCATTTCATCACTCAAAAATTTTTCTCATGCCTCTCCTTTGTCCCTACTCCTCTTTCTACCTCTAATCTCTAGCAAACACTAATCTGTTTTCCATCCTTATAGTCTTGCCTTTTCCAGAATGTCATATGAAGAGAATCATGTACTATGTAGCCTTTTGTGTCTGACTTCTTTCACTTAAAAATGCATTAAAACAAATACACTTTAGACCCATCCATGCTGTTGTATGAATCAGTTGTTTGTTCATTTTTTATTTCTGAATAATATTCCATTGCATGGGTCTACGATGATTTATTTATTTATTAGATTTTGTCTTATAAACACAAGTGAATGAGAAGGAAGTAAAAACAAGTAAGGAGGTGATTTTTATGTATTATCTTGTACATATATTTCTTTATTACTGTTATTTGGCATTTTAATGATGTAATTTTTTTTCTTGGAATAACTGTGAATTGAAGATAGTCTGAACTTAATTCCGTGGAGAATTTAAAATACTCCACACGCAAATCAAATAGAATCTTTGCTTTTCTTATAAAAAGGAGGGTTCTCAGTAACCTATGTTAATAGTTTTAATATGCCAGCAGAAACTCTTGACTAAATGTAATGTAGTATGTCTTGCCATTGCCTGGGGGAGGGAGGTGGGCACCAAACTCAGTTTACCACCTAGGGTTATCTTGGAGTTGTCTAATTTACTGAATATTCCACTTCCTAGTTATTCAGCCCCAAATTTGTAGCTTTTTTACTCTTAAAAAGCTCAAAGAAAATTACCCATGTAAGTGTCCAGAAAAAGCAGAAGAGCTGAATATATCTTTTAACAATATAGAGTTTAGGAAAAATTCAATGTAAAAATGATCATTTAAGCATAGAGTGAAATTGGAGAAATCTTACGTTTTGTAAATATTATTTCTAAAAAGTCTTAGCAACTAGTTCTGGTTTTTTGTTAATTCTCCTACTGATAATGTTAAGGGTTTGTTAGCAATTTCTTATAAAGTATAGGTGTATTAGTGTTCTGTGATAATATGCATTAACTTGGTAGACAAGGGACCATTACAGTCTGTCACTGCAGTGATCCATACAGTGAAGACTCCCTTAGTACATGTTGACACAATATTACAGCAGTGATCCATGAATTAAATATGCTTTGGATCCGAGTCATTACAAGTTTAATGGGAGAAATGTACCAATTCTACTGAAAAGTGCCAGTATTGACTCTGTGATCGATTCTTCCATAAACACATTTCCATTGTTTCTCAGTAATGAATATTCTTCCTAAACCATCCATGCTTGCTGTTTAGTGACTTCATCAACAATTAAAGTCCCATTTTATATGTACTACATTTGAAACTCCTGAGTGTCACAGAAGAGATCTATGGAATAATTGCACAATAGTATCCATACAAATGTAATTCTTTTGTGAATAATGGAAAGCATTCTTTTATCCTTTTTAAGGACCAGGCATAATAAGTACTCAATAAGCTTAAAATGAAAGAAAATTAAAGTTTTATTTGGGCCATTATTCAGTCCATCCTTCATCATAAATTGTTCCTGAAGTTGTTGTCATGGCAGAGTGAGCACAAGAAATGTGACAATATTCCCTGGTACTTAGCATTTATTCCTTTTATTCCATCATTTTTCTTTTACATATATTAAATTTTTCATAGTACATGTTATGCAAGGTAATAGTAGTAGTTTCTCAAATATTTATAATAGAGTTATTATATGTATTAGACTTACAAACATTCTTTACTCTGCTGAACATACTGGGCATTACTTCTGAAGAAACAGGATGCTAATTATGGAAAGAGAAATCGAAGAAAAGGGAAAAGAATGAAGGGTGAAGAAAGTTTGAAGGAATAGTCCCCCAAATATTTGAGTCAGATGTTCATCTGAAATGGGAGACAAGTTAAAAAGAACAGATAGAAGGACAGAAAACAGTGAGAAGGAATTTAGACAAGATAAAAATATTTTCAATGGCTTCACTTTAATCAATACACCAAGGAATGAATTATTTTGCCTTGAGGGTGGGTGTAGAAGCAGCGGCCCGAAGACAATGAAAATTCAGGTGTCTCACTGAGAGGTGCTTCATAGTCTTTTCCCACCAGAATGTCCATTCTCCGATCCTTCCCCAGGACAACTGTCACCCAATACTGTCTTCTCTGCTCTCCTTTTAGGATGGGACTTTCCAATCCTTGAGTCCTTGAAAGCAAAACAAAACAAAAAACTGCTACCTTTATTTTTAAACTAATTCTCATTCTATTTCTTGCTTTTCTTTGTACCTTTTCTGACTCTGTCATTTTTTTCTCTCGTTTTTTCTGTCCTTCTTTGACTTTTCTTCTCTTCACTTTTTAAGAATCATAACATCTGGGACGTTTCTGTGGGGCTTTGTTCAGGTGTAGGATGTGCCAGGGATCGGGCTGCCCCTCTAACAACCTGTGAATTCCAGGGATGATTCCGCTCTTCTATCTGGTCTGCCTTGCCTTTCTCAATGCTGAGTTGTAGAGAGCTGTAGAAGAGAACCAGAACTGGGAGGTGTGTGTATGAGAGAGGCAGTGGGACAAGGAGCAGACTTGGAGAGTGAAGGCATTGCTACTGCTGGGGCCATGGACCCGAGATGGGCATGCAGTTGTCAGCAGGTGTGGCACATTCTCACAAAGGTGAGAGAAAAGGAGGCTGAAGACTAAAACAAGAAAGGGAAAGAGATCAGGTGGCAGGGGTAGTAAGAAGAGGTGAAATAATGCATAAAGGATTGACTCACTTAAAAAGTATTTCTTAACCGCTATTTTCAAGGGACTGTGCAATGTGCTTTCACATACATTATCTCACTCATTTCTCACAACAGCCTTGTAAGGTGTATGCTGAGTGTCTTGGGTATGAAATTGTCAATTTAGGTAGCTTGGGCAACTGAATCTCCAAATCTCTGTGGCTACCTGAGACTAAATGTGAGCAGGGATGATTGAGCATGGTCCCACAAAATCTCGGCAGTGACAGAAGGAGGAGGAAATCACTAGGGAAGAGGAGAGGACAGATACAGAGAAAGGTGGGATAACACCACATGTGCAAAATACTGCATTATCATTGAAATAAATGCTTTAAATATATTAAAACATATCATTAAAAAGACTAAGCGGTCTCCTTCTATGGACCTAAATATACAGTGAAATTATGTAGCTTTATCTACTTATAGATTAGCTACTGACCAAGATGGCCTAATGTTTTCCTCAGTTTGACTATACTTTAGACAAATTTTGTCCTAACTATAGGGCCCTGACCTTCTTTTACGTAGAGCATTTACTTTAGAAAATTTGTAATTATAAGTTCTTTCTCTGTCCCTTTGAGATATAAATCTTGTCCAAGCCTCTTGCCGGCTTTACAGCCCAGGAATGTTTTTCTCAACGACCTGGGAACCATCCTTTGAAATCTCATCTTCAAGAAAGATAGCACCTGTATCTCCCAGTCTCAGCGGGAAGGAAGGAGCCTAATTTCAATGAGTGCCAATTAGCAAACACAGGTGGTCTAGTCAGATTGACCACAGCCCAGTAATGTCCTCCAGAACTTTTCACTAGCTCTCACCAGCACTTAAAACCTCTCCTGCCTTTTGTTCCAGAGGAGATGGGTTCCTCTCTCCCTTATTGCTGTCCTCTTGAACCCTATTGCAATAATCTCTAATAAAATCTTCCTTTCATGTTTAACTCCATCAGGTGCAATTTTCCTCTGATAGTTCTAACCCTAGGTGAGTGTCCATTTGTAAGACTAAGTACACAGTATTCTGCATCTATCAAAACAAACTTCAATAAAATAAATGACCATAGATCTGTAATAATTCAGGTGTTGTCCCCTCTAGAGATAAAGGGTGGTTCAGATCATCTTTGAGGTCAGGACATCTTTTGACCTTTGAAATTTAACCTCACAGGTGGTGAAAAGGAAGTGTTCATTCAGTGGGCATAAAGCACAATTTCAGACAGGTGTAGTATATATTTTAAGAAAAAAATGTGATGAAGGAAAACATCAGGTGAAATTTAATACTACACACACACACACACACACACACACACACACATTGTGTAATCTAGTAGGCAATATAATTAACTGAACACTGAACTGAATACAAATGAAATATACTTTGTAAGGTTATTTTATGTCTCTTTTTTTAAAATTAATTAATTTATTTATTTTTGGCTGCGTTGGGTCTTTGTTGCTGCGTGTGGGCTTTCTTTTTTTAGTTGCGGTGAGCAGGGGCTGCTCTTCATTGCCGTGCGCGGGCCTCTCATTGCGGTGGCCTCTCTCGTCGCGGAGCACCGGCTCTAGGCGCGTGGGCTCTAGAGCGCAGGCTCAGTAGTTGTGGCACATGGGCCTAGCTGCTCTGCAGCATGTGGGATCTTCCTGAACTAGGGCTTGAACCTGTGTCCCCTGCATTGGCAGGCGGATTCCTAACCACTGCGCCACCAGGGAAGCCCTCTTATGTCTCTTGATATAAAGTTGGTAAAAAGTTTCCAAAGTTAATTTCTATAAAATTTATCGTATAGGGGCCAAGATACCTAGCACCTGGTTCTCTGAGAGTCTTGTCTAGTCTGTAATTTAAACTATGTAGAAAAATAAATAAAATAAAAAGTCTTAAAAATATGAGATTCCACAAGTTGAGGTTTTTGTGACAATTGGGCTGTAAAAAGAGTCAAGTTATATTCTTGGGCAAACTTCTATGACTGCTAGATTTAAGACAATTACGTTCTAGGCAAGATGAAAAGAAACTGTTATTTTGACCTTAAATTATTGTTATTGCAAAGAAAAAATACTTTTTTTCTAATGATTAATTTTTAAAACTTGAAAAATAAATAAAGCACAAAGTAAAAATTATCCACAATTCTATTTATCTTAGAAGAGATGGAAATATAGAGATTAAAAATAGTATTACTATTTTGGCTATGTGCATCCTATATAAAACTCTCATACTATTTTGAGAGATAGGATAGCACAGTACTTAGAGGTTAGAGTTCCAGATTTCAAATGCTGAATCTGTCCTTTACATCTTGTAGGACCTTGGGTAAATATTTCAACTCTTGGATCTGCCTTAGTTTGTTTTTAGTTTAGCTTAGTTTTTTTTCCCCATATGTCTCATTCTTGCCTTATGATTTTAATCCTTTCTTTTTTTATGTCTCTGATTATTTTAACATACTTGTTTCAGTGTCCTTAATTTTATTCCATTATTGCATTTCTTAAAATTTGGGTTCTGCAGGTGGTTGTTTCCATCAGGTCTCAAAGTGATTTGTTTCCTTGTGTTAGGACTTTTCCTGCGAATATGGATTTAGCGTGCCTTCCTCCAGGGTTGTTCAACCTGCTCTGAGTTGTAGAGACACACGTATGAAGAAGTTTTATTTTCCTCTGCTGGGAAATATGCATTTTACCCATTTTATGTATAGGGTTTCCATCTGAGTACTGTAAGTTCAGATCCAATATCCACAGATGGCGTAGGTTTGGGCTTGATTTCTTGTACAAGATTCTTTCTTCCAACCATGGCTCCTGGTGAACAGCTTAGCCTCTTTGCCATTTTCTATAGCCAGTGAGTGGAGTTGCCTCATTCCTATTTCATGGACTGACAGTCCACTGTGGTTCCTGGGTTTATGCAGAAAGCTTGCATCCAACTGTCCACTGTGTACAGGCCTGAGGGCTCATCTCCTGACATAGTGAAGCATTAATACCCAGTCCTACAAAGTGTGTCTCATCTTCAGTAATCCCAGGTTTCTTTCAGTTTCAGTTCTACTCACCTCTGTAACTTCGAGTTCTCTCTTTTTTTTTCTTACGTATGGAAATTTTCCTTTCTTTTATATGGTTATACTTTGTCCAGCATCTTCATTTGCTTGGTGGAATTGGCCAGGGTGAAGGTGAGATGGGGAGTGGACTTTACACTATAACTGAATACACTATTTTGGCTAAAAACCAATTTAGCCTATCTAAAACTCCATTTTCCCATTATATCTTTATCAGAAAAGTTTTGCTTTTGATAACTCAATGAGATAATACATGCAAAGTTCTGGTACCTGGTACATGGAAAGTGCCTAATAAACATTAACTAGTATTATCACTAGCTAACCTACATTTAAAATTTTATATAGAGGGCTTCCCTGGTGGCACAGTGGTTGAGAGTCCGTCTGCCGATGCAGGGGACATGGGTTCGTGCCCCGGTCCGGGAAGATCCCACATGCCGCGGAGTGGCTGGGCCCGTGAGCCATGGCCGCTGAGCCTGCACGTCTAGAGCCTGTCCTCCGCAACGGGAAAGGCCACAGCAGTAAGAGGCCTGCGTACCGCAAAAAAAAAAAAAAAAAAATTTATATAGAAATATAATGTATTGATAGATTATTATATACTAATAATAGATTATTATATATCAATATATTATCAATAATATAAATTTATATAAGTATAAAGTATATACAAGCATATATTTAAACACTGGGACTTACTATGTGCCAGAAAGTTTTCTAAGAACTTTATAAATGTTAACTTATTTATTTCTTACAACAACCCTGTGAGGTACAATTATTATCCCTATCTTACAGGCGAGGAGACTGAGGCACTGCGATCTTAAGCAAATTACCCGAAGTCACACGACTAGTCAGTGGAGAAGCTGTATTTTAACATATGTGATCTGGCTCCAAAGTCAGTTCTGTCGCCTGTGCCATGCTGCCTTTTTAATGTTTATCTGTACTATTTTTAATCCATAATATTGAGTCTTCTCCAACAATATTTTTACAGTAAGCAATGTTTTCTGATAGAGATTAGATATCAGGTTTTCTTGTAGCAATTCTATGTTTGGGAGAATCAAAACCACATAAAAGAATGCAGAAGAACTCATGTGATAGGCTTCTTTCTCTGTTGTGACTTTTTTTTTTTTTTTTTTTTTGCGGTACGCAGGCCTCTCACTGTTGTGGCCTCTCCCGTTGCGGAGCACAGGCTCCGGACGCGCAGGCTCAGCCGCCATGGCTCACGGGCCCAGCCGCTCCGCGGCATGTGGGATCTTCCCGGACCGGGGCATGAACCCGTGTCCCCTGCATTGGCAGGCGGACTCTCAACCACTGCACCACCAGGGAAGCCCTCTGTTGTGGCTTTTTAATGAATCCAGGTAAAGCTGAAGCAACATCAAGGTGCTTAGAATGGTTTTCTTAAAAAAAAAAAAAGAAAAAGAAAGAAAAACAAAAAGTTAGAATAGATACTTCACAAAGGACGATATATAAAATCACATAAAACGTGTGCACGATCGTTGTTCATTGTATCAGTTATCAGTATATTGTCACTCAGCTCGAAATTCCCCCTTCAATCTGTGCCCTGTGATAATAGGGTTCCTTTAAGCTCTTCTTTAAAGTAAGCACAATGTTAAACTTTCTCAGTAGAAGGTGCTAGATGAGCATCACAGGAAGAAAGGGCTCTCTTGCAGTTTCCAGGTACTACAAGGAGGGTGGGCGGCGTGGCTGGGAGGATGTGCAGCAGCTCTGCTGCAGACAGAGCCACCAGCACCCCCAAAAACCTCCTACTGCCGCCAGCAACCTGATTTCCCTTGCAGGCACCAGCGTAGCCCCTCTGAGACCCAGAGGATCCCACCTGGCTGATGCTGTCTCAGCATGTGTAGCCTGGGACCTGGAGGATTCCTACCCCATCTGAACAACTGTTCCAGTTGCTAATGAACTAGTCCCCAGCAGCACACCAGAGGGCTGCTTTGTGCTGGCCCAGTTTTGCAGATAAGCTTTAGCCTGGAAAAACCAGGGAATTTTTCACCATCCAGTGAACTAAACTGTAACTTCTCCAACAAGGTCTGAACCTCAGCCTTGAGGAGGAAGTCCCCTTCTAAGTATGTCCTTCCTTGGGTACGCTGTCTCAGTCCTAGGGTATGTACAGCATTTTCTTATCTGTTATAGTTATCCTTTTATCATAGCTTGATAATTCTTTATATTAAACTTCTGTTTGATCCACTGTGTGGTTTCTGTTCCCTGTTTGGATCCAGATTAGTTCAGTCACTGGACTGTGCAAATTAAAACCACAAAGATACAATTACATATACACTTGAATGGATAAATTTCTTTTTAAAAAATTGAACAATGTCAAATGTTGGTGAGGATGTAGGGTGCCTGGAACTCTCATTCATTGTTCGTGGGAGTATAAAATATTACTAACACTTTGGAAAAAAGCCTTGAAGTTTCTTATAACACTAAACCGACACCTATCCTATGATTTGTCAGTTTCACTCCAAGAAAAATAAAAATGTATGTCTCCAGAAAGGCTTGTGTAGGAATGTTCTGAGAAACTGTATTCATAATGGCGCAAATCTGAAAGCAAACCAAATGTCCAGCAAATAGGTACATGAATAAACAGACTATGGTATATTCATACGATGGAATACTACTCAGTGATAAAAAGAAAGAATAAAAACTACTTATATGCAACAACATGAATGACTCTCAAGAGTATACTGAGTGAAAGAAGCCTTAAATAAAATGTTCATACTATATAGTTCCATTTTTATGACGTTCTAGAGCCAATAGCCTAATGTTTGGTGGAAAAAGTAAAAAACAGTGATAGTCTCTGGGAGGAGTGGGGATTAATTGGGGAGGAGCATGAGGTAAATTTCTGGGGTGATGGTAATATTCTACCTCTTGATATTCTATATCAAAGTACTAAGAGTGTATCTTTTAAAAAATGGGGGTTTAGGTTAATACAGGTTATGTATTTGTCAAAACTCATTTAATGGTACTGTTAAGATTTGTGCATTTCATAGCACCACATTTAACCTGAAAAAATTTAAACAAATAATAATATATATGCTGAAGTATTCAGATGGGAAGTACACTGGCGTCTGCAATTTATTTTGAAATGCATTCAAAATATAGATGAATTGATGGATGCGTAGAGGGATGGATAGGTGAATAGATATACAATAAAGCAAATCTAGAAAAATGTTAATTGTGGACTCTTTGGTGATTGGGATACAGGTGTTCACTTAATTCATTTTTTCAATTTTACTGTGTTTTTGAAAAATTTTACACAAAAGTAATTGGAAATAAAACTGGAGGTAGTCAAAACCATCTTAGATTTTGTCTCTTAAAACTGCTCAAACCATTCCCTGGCTTGCTATGACAACAAAGTGCTAGTTTTGAACGTGTATTGAGAGCTGAGGGTCTGTGTTGAGCTTGTGCAGCCTCACTCATAGGTATTTTTCCAGTGCTAAAGACTGAGGAAAACTGACTGGCTTGGATTTACTATTATAGCACCTCTCCTTTCTTGCAATTTATCGTGGTCTGTGTAATGGCCTAGAGTGTCTTTGTTTTATGTGATGAAGGCGTGTGTGCTTTTATGAAGGTATATATTTGTATTCTATAACTGATAAAGACTTAGCCTGACTTTAAACCATACCACCTGGAACTAATGTATAAATGTTTTTTTTATCTATTGGCTTTTCATTTCATCCATGTACATCTTGATTAAATTGTAAATTCCTCAATGTAGGAGCAATCTTCTATTTATTTTGCCCTCTCTACCCAGATAATATTGTATACTGCCATAGACACAGGGGATACTTAAATGATGATGGTGTCAATTATGTAGATCTTTAAAACCTTTTTGAAATATCCAGGTAAGGCCAGGACTCTCACCAAATAATACTTAGTTCACACAGAGTCAGTAGTACAACTAAAAATATGTAGTTCACTCAAATACACAATCTTTGATCTTTAAAAAAAAATTCTGTATTGTAGAAAGTGCCGAATAGCTTTCACATTAGGGACTGATTTTATTTTTATGCAGGAGAAAAAAGAATTAGCAGCTACTACGTCCATTTTGGACATAAGGTCCCCCTACACTCCCAATGTATCTACCATAAGCATGCCAATGAAGGGTAATAACCTCTGGGGAAACAAGCATCTACTTACCTGTAAGCCATGGACAACAGAAGTCAGATGAGATTGCAGGTCTTAAGTGGTCATAGAAGAGAGAAAAGTACATGTGGACTCATTACCCTAAAGTAATAGTATTCTCTTAAACATGTTTATCTTTCAAATTGCCCGGGGTAAATGCTCAAAATAAACAAAGAAAATAGGAGACACAATTATATATGAGTATGATAGGTTATAAATCAACTTTCCAAGTAACAGTAATACTGTCTATCTTCTATATAAACTGTTAAAATGAAAAGAAATGGTTTTACCAATAGGTAAAAATGACAATTAAATGTCACACATTTCTTCAAAAGTCAGTAGGCCATGGATATACTTGAAGACCCCAAAGCATGCCAAAAGTATGAATCAGAAAAACACCAGGGCACTTACCAAGAGCCATCATGTTATTGTTGCAAGCAACAAGAATCGAAAAGGGTGAGGTTAGCTATCTTCAGGAAGTTTTCTGAGAAGGAGTCAGTTCTGTACCAAGATTTATAGACATTTATAGACATTACCTTTGAGATTAATGAAGCTGGCTGTTAGGCAACGGGAAATGACCGACAGAAAAGACAATCACTGAAAAATCCTATAATGTGTGACACATGATGAAAATATGCTGAAATGACAGAGATATATGAAATCTAGAAAATGATAGTGGAGGCAGCTGGAGGAAATAAAAACTTGTTAATATTTTACCAAATATTAATATATTATCTAAAATATATAAAAAGAGGTAAGCAGTCTGGTCTCTAGAAACTCAAAATTACCCATCTATTTTAACCTAACTCAAATTAAATAAAATATTCATTAGGACTGCAAGCGTCTTTTTCTTTCATGACATATTGACCAGAAAACATTGTAACTATTAACCTGATTTTTCAGGTATGATGTTACTGAGGACGTAAACTTGGTAGGAAATATGAACATTCCAGTCCACTATAAGATTTACCTTTAGTTTCAAATTAATCAAATTTCTAGTCCCAAGCAGTCTAAGTTTGTACATTCCATGGCTATAATTTAAAATCTACATAACCCCTGAATCAAAAGATATTAAATTTTCAGACTTGTGGAGTGTCGTAACTGAGTTATAGCTGGCATTTACACAAGTGTCTTGTGTTTATTTCTGAGCTTCCCAAACAAATCAGTAACACAAATGCCTATTTGTTGGGTTTAATTTAATATTTATGCCAATTCCAATCATCCCATAAAACACATATTTTCACCTAAACCCTTTTATGAGTATGGACACATCCATCTAATTTTAATTTCCCAGCAAATAAACATCTCCCTACCAATTATTTCAAATCATTTTCTACCACTGCATAAACCCTGTAGTAAAATTTTTGCTGCAAGTGTAACCATAAGTTTTCACTAAAAATACTAATCACACTAAGAGAGAGTGATGGGATATTCTTCCCCCAAAGCCTTCTTCTCTACAATTTAAGGTACAGTGGGGTTTGTTAGTCTTCCTCTGTTGTAACTTTTCAGTACTTCTTCAGCAATGAGAAGAATATAATGTCTAGTATCTATTGATGGTTACACATTTGACTACTTGCTTTTAACGTATCAATCGTAAGCCAGGGTCCAGAATTAAGTAGATTTTTATTTTTAGGCTCTGGCCTTGATCTACCTATGACATGCCTGCTAGTTAAGAGACAGTAATGAAGGCTATCTAGCCCACATGGCTTCAGGAAGCGGGTTTAGCACTCTATAAACCCTACGTTTTACCTTATTTATACCAGTCACACATGCATCCTTTATTGTGTTCATCTACTTGGAGTCTAATTTAACCTACTGAAGAGTGTGCGTTATTCACTCAACCTTAACATGGATTTGACGCAGCTGTAACTATTGTAAGCTAATTGTGCCCTGTTGGATTTGAAGCGGATAATGATGCACAGTGACAGGTTTAACGAATTTTTGATTACCACATTCAATTACTTTGGTGCATCCTACTTATCAGTGAGCCAAACACTTAATTCATTTAAGGTTTTGACAAAGAATATGGGATGAGATGATTCACTCGGGAGATTCCCAGGACAGGTCTTCCTCAATAGATGTTATTAAACAACTCCCTCTATGTAGTTTCAGAGGTTGATTTTAGAGTCTAGTTGTGTTGTAGGAAATGTACTGCTTATTTGCCACATGTTCCTGTCTGGAAATAGATTATTCAGCATGCTGAGATTTGCATTAATGTGTATGTCAGCAAAGTAATGTTTGTGGCTTATGAATTCATAAGTAAAAATGAAGTTATTTTCATTTTTGATCAGTGATAATATGAGTAATTTATTATCGGTGATAAGATGAATGATAATATGAATAAATTATTATTTGTTTTATAATTGACTCATTTCTGAGTCTACTTTTATCAATACTATCCTGTTAAAAAGAACAAGGGTTTTAAAAATAAAGTGAAGATCACTTATTTCAATTATACATCTGTAATTCTCCATAGATGAGGTTAGCTAACAGGAAAATTTACTTAGAAAATTTCACCCTTTGAGCCAATAGAAAACAAAAAAATATTTAGTAAAAGATCATTTTAAGCCCTGTCTATAGAAGAAATAAAGTTCATCTTATTCTTATCAACCTAAAGGTGGATGAGAATCTGGAAGAAGATTCTTAAGGTAGAAAAACAAAGACTGGATGGTGACAGTTTGTTTGAAACAAATTAATCCATATATCAAATAGAGGATCATTACCCCTTACAAAACAAGCTATAATGATATCTGCACTGGTTAGGGTCTCTTCTTTCTTTTAACCTTCTTTATCAAGAAGAAGGTATTTGAGTCATACTGACATTCATTACTACGTTTATTTTGGTTTTTATATTGCTCAGTAATCAGATGTGGTGTTGAAGGGCTACTTCTCAGGTTTTGTGTGGGAAACCTGGTTCATTATTGGATATGTGTATCCAGCAAGACAGTGATTAAAAGTAATGCATAATAGGTACAGAAGTCTCTTTGTATACATATTTGCTAAAGGCAATTTTATTTCTTCATTTAATTGAAGTATCAGAGTTGATTCACAATGTTGTGTTAAAAGGTGAGGACACGGGGTGGGAGGGCGAAGCTGGGGTGTAGTGAGAGTAGCATCAACATATATAAACTACCGAACGTAAAATAGTTGGCCGGTGGGAAGCAGCGGCATAGCACAGGGAGATCAACTCGGTGCTTTGCGATGATCTAGAGGGGTGGGATAGGGAGGGTTGGAGGGAGGCTCAAGAGGGAGGGGATATGGGGACATGTGGATGCATATGGCTGATTCACTTTGTTGTGCAACAGAAACTAACACAGTATTATGAAACAATTATACTCCAATAAAGATCTATTAAAAAAATTACAAAAAAAAAAATCAACCCCACATTGCCCAGAGTGTAATGATGCAGTATGAGGGCCTCTCACCACTGTGGCCTCTCCCGTTGCGGAGCACAGGCTCCAGACGCGCAGGCTCAGCGGCCATGGCTTACGGGCCCAGCTGCTCCGTGACATTCCACCAGCAGGTGAGCCTGGAAGATCCTGAGCCCCAGATGAGATTGCAGCCCTAGCTAATACCTTGACTTCCTCTGGGGAGACCCTGAGCCAGAGGACCCCTTTCACCTGAGTCCAGACTACTGCTGCATGGAACCCGTGAGATAATGAATTTGCATTAAGCCACTAAGTTTGTGGTGATTTGTTATACAGCAATAAAATACTAATGCAATATCCAGTATTTATTTAACTCTTTTAATGTACCAGCACATCTATGGAACACCCATCTCTGTGCAATGGATAATACATAGATAATTTTATTTAATACAACAGGCTTGTGAAGCAAGATCTATTTTTAAAATTTTACAGATGAGAAAATTAAGTGTTAGAGAAGTCAAAACACTTGGCGCAGGTCACAGAGCTGGTTGACGAAGGAACTGGGATTTGTACTTGAGCTTTAATCACTTTTCTAGACTATGTTCTTTAATGTGAAACATTCCATAGAATAATACAAGTCAGTATTGTCCTGATTACCACCTTTTCAACTACTCTTTATCTTGTACATATCCAACAAAATATGATAAATACTATAGAATAAGCAGCCTTTGATGAAATCCATTTTTTTAGATGATTTCATGTGAAGATCTTTTTACGAATACTTCACCAATTATAGAAGAAAGTCTTCTGAAAATAAATCCTTTTTAAAAGGTTACTTAATTGCTATTTTACCTAGAAGAAGAACAATCTATTTCCATCTATCAGGTGGTAATGAGAAGTCATTATCTTGCACTCTTCTTTAATTAACATCAATCCTGATTAGTCAGAATAAATTAGGCTCTTTGTCTTTGTCCATAGTTGTAATTCTTCTGGTACAGAAGCCATTCAATTATGTGTTATCATGTGTTATCACTCACAAAAGATGTCAGTATAATTATATTAC
The DNA here is from genome assembly GCF_059928025.1 of Delphinapterus leucas. Classification (NCBI taxonomy): domain Eukaryota; kingdom Metazoa; phylum Chordata; class Mammalia; order Artiodactyla; family Monodontidae; genus Delphinapterus; species Delphinapterus leucas. Next base: position 53,832,162 of record NC_143132.1, on the reverse strand, counting down.
TGTATTTCAAATTTTACTTTTAAACATACTTCAATGTTAAGATGTAAGTTTTTTGTTTCCTTTTTTCCCCTTAAGATATGGGCAAGTAATGTTCTATAATTTTTTTCATATTAAAAACAAACTACTTAAAGTTTAATAAGGCTCAGGGATTTTAATAGCTATTATTCATCATAATATGCATTGGACACAATAGTAAAAATATCAGAGGTATTAATTGACTGTTACTACAAATTGGAGGGGATTGTAGTGAAGGACAGGATTATTCTGACTATAATTTGGAACAGATATTGAAAATTCAAATTGATAATTTGGCATATCTACATGGAAACTATGGCCATCATTTAAAACATTATTCTCCATTCCTTTTTTAGGGTTTTATATATGCATTGATTTAGCCACTGTTTTATTGGCTTTAGGATTAAAATGACACCTCCTCCCACTGATCACTAAAAACTAAGTGATGTAAATACAACTTTAATTTGTTTTGGATGGGATGGAAGTGGGTATACAGGTCCTGCATTACCTAAGATGGAAATAATTATTGGCTGCCACCCAGATAAGCTAGAATGAGAACAAACATCAGGCCCCTCCAACCTCATCATAGAAGTACAATTTTCTGGCTTAGGAATATATCAGTTTGAATTGATTAGCTAGCTACTCTATCAGTTTGAACAAAAATCAAATTGTACCATATCTAACAATGCATTAAAGAGAAAACTTTATTCTCTAGACATATCTAGAAAACCCTTTTGAGATCAGAACTGGAACAGGAGGAATTTCCAGACCTGTACAGCAGACATCAGGGTAAAGGCGATGCTGATTTGCTGCTCTGGCAGCGTCTATAAATCATACTTCTTAGTGTGGCTGCACCTTTCTTTCTGCACTTCCTTTGCTTTCACATTCTCATCAGTTCAGCATCTCTACAGTGCCTTATCAACCCAAACATCCCATCTTCCTTTCTTTTTTTAACTACAGAAATATACCTGAGGTTATTTTTTCTCTAAGAATTTTAGGTTGTGCTCTTTTCTGTGGCATTTATTTGGTATTTTTAAGGTTAACCGATCATGCTGAAACATAAATGAGAGCAAAACAGTCTTCGTCTTTCTTGAGCCAACAATGTTACAGATCATAGACTTTGCCCAGGAGAAACTAGGTTCTTTATTTGCAACTAAAATGGTTTTTATTGGGATCATTTTCTGTTTCCATTATTTGACACGGCCATCTGACAAAAAGAAACTTATTGTTTGGGCATAGCAACATTATTAAAGATAAAGCAATTTTAAATATTGTCTTCTCTGTTCTAATAGAGCTGATTTAGAAATAAAATCAGGGAGGGGAAGGGAAGAATGCCTTTGTGGATTTTGCATCCTTCTACTAATAAATTGTTAATTCTTCTATTAACATAGAGAAAAAATATCAGTGCTATTGTAGAAATTTGAATATCAGGAGTAAAAAAGACCATGTATTTAAAAACAAGACTTACATTACAGTATAAAGCTTGAATCAGTAATTTATTATCTTTGATAAGCAATTCAGTATAATGACCATTTGAAATTTAGAAATTCAGTTCTTTTACATAAAACCATGGTTTGGTGGGCACATGCTTTGTACTTTGTGAACTGAGTGATTACAGTTCAAATGGGCAAAATGGGTTATATATGACAAACATATTTTTAAAATTTCAAAATAATTTTGGAAGTAATCATAGGAGACCCAAAAGGAAATTTCACTTGTTTATGTAATAGTTCCTAAACAAATGAGCCTACTTCCTGCGAGCCTGAGGGTCTCACTCAGCATTCAGTCCATATTTGCTCAGTTGAAACAGGCATATTTAAAAGGGTATGGATTTATTTTTCACAATTCTGTAACCCTAGTCCCTAGTAGAACACCTGAGACGTTAATAATAAATTCTGACACTATTTTTTCCAAACAAATAAATGTGGCTGTGTCTTCTGAATTCCATTTTAACTTTGAGCACAATGTGTTATTTTTCAGCCTGATTTTGAGTCTTCCTAAAATTACAAGGTGTGTTAAAAACAATGTCCAGATGGCAGGAATTAGAAAACATGTGTTAATCTTGGAGACTGCTAATGAAGAAATCTTTATAAACTCATCAATCAGTGCTTTATAAAAGTGTTGTCTGAATACCATCTGCATTGAAATCACTTGCATTACTGGACCATGCTGGGACTGTTGTCTCAGAATATCTAGCTGTAGGGCTTAAGAACCAATAGTTTTTCCCAAGGTCACCAGGTGAAAGTTTTGTACCATAAGGCTTTGCTACTCAAAGGGTGGTCTGTGGATAAGCGGCGTCTAAGCACCTGGGAGCTCGATGGAAATGTGTAAGTCTCAGACCCCTATGCCAGAGCTGCTGCCTCAGAATCTGCATCTTAACAAGGTCCCCAGGGAATTTAATCACGCTTGAGAACTCGGGAATCTGAAGTTTCAGAATCACCATTGCCATCTTAAATTATAAGTTGACTTACACGCTCAAGGATCCATTTATCAGTTTCTACTATCAGAACATACTCTCACTATTTCCTGCTGTAATTGGAAAAAAAAATCACCTATTGTTCAACCTTGCACCCATGGACATGTGAGATGATGTTATAATTGTCTTTCTCACTGGGCTGTGGGTTCCAAGCGGACAACAATAGTATCTTGTCATGTTTTACCTCCAACATCTAATGCTTACACAGAGTAAGTACTTGAATGTTTAGTGAATAAATGGAAACTATCCCCAGATTGGGGGAGGTATGCATTTCAAAAGAGAGAGAAAACTATTTTTATTAAGGTACTGACTACAATTCTGATTTTTACCTTGTTCCCTGTTGATGCATAAATTGGCTTTAATGGGAAAGTTACACCTATTTTTGTGAACTTCATGATAAAATGGTCTGACCACATCAATATCCACCAAGTTTCCCAGGCTCAGACACCACAAATTCGCTCCAATTGGTTTTCCACCTCTCCTTGCAGAGCTAACGCACCATTACGTTGATCCAGTTCTTGATTTTCTGTGACTTTCAAGTCACCACCCCGAACCCTTCAATTCAATAGCCATAATTCTAATGTCCTAGTAAGATCCTAGTAACCACGAATATAGGGGAGGGAGAGACCAGAGTGACAATAAGTGGCCACAGTCTGGGAGAAGCAGGGAGTCAACAAAACTCTGCTACTTAGAGGCCTTTTCTCATTTTCAGTGTGAAGGTTATGGTCCAGGTGACTGTACAAGAAATCTGAGCTTTGGATAATTGATGTGTATTTTTTTGCAACTATATCAGTCAATCTTTCTGATGCTCTTATTTATATTGCCTTACAATATATCACCACAGATAAACCATGCCTTTCTAAAAATCAAATCCAGTCAGTTCTCATTATTTATGATAGTTAAACGTTCTGTAAAATTACCGCAAACATTGAATTAGGAGATACTGAACAATTGCTCACAGGAAATGCAGGATTAGGTTCCTGGGAACTTTTGTTCACAACATTTTCATCACAACATCAATATATAACCTTGTTTTATGTGCTTTTTCTGCTTGAAAACTCCTTATTTAATATATACTATTGATTCATTAAGATTGATTTTGGGGCCAATAATGCTATAACTCATGCTTGAATGAAGCTTACCCAACACAGTTGCTTTTTCCATAAGGCACATCACAGCCTTCTTGCACTTAGAAACACTAGACAGCACTTCAGCACTACACTTGGGGGCCATTATAAACAGCAAAATCACCTACAAAAAGCATAAAAGTGTGAAAAACATGGCAAAATAAACCTTCTAAAGGACACTCAATTACACTGCGAGACCTGTAATAATAAGGCAGAGGTTGCCTTTAGTGGGATGTGCATGTCAAGTGGCTCAAAATTTTCACTGCTTTGCATATCCAGTAATAAATTTTAGCAAGTAAACCAACTAGAATATATGGAATTTTCAAATAATGTGAATCAACTATACCATGTTTTGGTGTTCAGGGACTTTCCTTACTGTTATATACAATCTATAGAGAGGTACATATTGAATTAATGAAGTGAGTCTATCTTTTTCATGGATGGAAAAGTCTTTAAAATAAGCCTATGATTGACAAGTGAGGATAGGCAATGAGAGTTTATGTATATAAATATAAAGCATTGTGTAAATACACAAAACCTATCAGGCTGTGCTCCAAGCAAATATAAATAAAATTTGTTGGACCCTAAATTTGTACTAGAATTCTGCTGAGAACATCACATATACAGGCTTCTTTATGGAGGCTTAGGGTGGTGGAGTCCTATATTCAAATTCATACCTCTAATAAGTGTCATTATTTTCTTGGCTAGAATGAATTAAATTGTATTGCTTCTTTGTTTAAAATAACTGCGGAGCTTATTTATTGTGATACTAGCATAATTTAGTGATGATGAGAGGACTGGTTAAATACATGCATGAGAGAGTGAGTGTTTTATTTGGCTTATAAAGTCACGTTATTCAATCACTTGTTTCCATATCTATTTTTCACTATATTTTCATGTTGTGTAGAATCCATGTCTGCTCTATATTTTCTGACATATAAATTGTTAATATATGTCTATATTTCTACATATGCACAAATTCTGAATTTAATAATTTTTGCATGTTTTTCTAGTGCATACAGCCTAAAGTACTTTTTGTGTCTTTGAACAATTGCTTAAATGTTAAAGATAACAATGAGGCTTATAATTGCAGTCATTGTCTCATTTCTGTAATTGTACTTTCACAAATTCGCCTCTAGACCAAATCTAGTTGTTTGAAGCATACTCTCCACTTTCATCTTTCCCAGCTCTCCCTTTCCCCTTCCTCCTCGCCTTCCCCTACTTCCCTGTCCCTGTTCCTTTCTCTCTCTCTTTCTCTCTCTCCACACACACACACACACACACACACACACACACACACACACACATTTAGGTTTGACTTTTCAATTTTGGGCCTTTGAATTAGGTATCCTATTTACAGCAAATCACTGAGTTACTGTGATCCTCTTATTTTAACCCTTTATGACCATTTGCCTGCCTCACTGAACTAAAATAAAATAAAATGTGACAGCGTTTAGAATTATTAGCAGTCTTGCTTTTGGTGAAACCCCAAACTGGAACTCCAAAAGAGTTTCAGGTCAGGATAAACACATAGAGTAGATATGAACAGAGAATCATATTAGAAATCTATTTGAAAATAAGTGATTTGTCTTATTTCCATGCTACATGTGCAGTCCTCTTAGTTCTATGCCCATAAAGTCTTAATTTTCTCTGGCATCTGCCATCACGTTTCACCATATCATGCTAATTCATCCTGTTATAAAAGTTATAAAATGCAGGAAGCTTACATAAGTCTAGAAAGTGCTATTCATCACTTTTTAAAAAATGAAACAATATATTTGCCTTATTTTGCTTTACTTACAGTATTGGCATCATGCAAATCAAATTTATGTGAAGTATTATTGCATCAATAGGGTATAATGTATATTTCTTGCATGGTACTAAATTTATCATTAGGAAGCTAAGGCAAGTGAGACGACAGTAGTCTGTAGTCTCAACTTGCTAGATAATCTCTGTCATTGCACTAGTACTTTTGTGAGTTAAAAGTTATGCTTTTGATCCTAATTATTTATACTATCAATTCCAGTATTGCACACATGTCCATAGTCTATTAATTTTCAAAAAGTTTCATTTTATTAATCAGCATACAATAGGGCAAAGGGCATTACTGTATCTATAAATGAGACATTTATTATCTAAACTGGCTGGTGAAAACCTGGCCTAATAACTGCATCCTAGGGGCAATGGTTGAGGCATGAACTGTGGACCCAGCAGGCTGGGTTCAAATCCTGCCCTCTCCTAAATTAGTAAGGCCAAGGTACCATTGACACTGCTAATCATAGAGGAAGCCATAAAGAGGTGTTAAGACCCAACTCTTGCCCTGACAAAGCTTTCAGGCAAGAACTTTGATCAGTAGATATTGAGAATGTGAAAGTGTAACTTTTTCCACTCTACCCAGAGCAATACTTAGGCAAGTTAGAATGGATTATGCTATAGGATGTATAATCTCGGTTTTTACTTTAAGAGAACCATTTAATTAGCTAAGCATTCATACATACTGAGTTCAGTTGAAAATTTGTGACTATTGCAAATTGAAACACCTCAAAGTGGGAACAGAGAAAAAAATACTCAGAAAAGAAATAAAGATGTCAAGGTGTAACCAAGCACAACTTCTTTGGCCTCAAATATCAATAATACCAGAAAGAATACACTTTTAAAGGTGGAAGGCATTTTGGAGTCATTAAATCAATTATTTTGTTTTGTAAAGTGTATGAGGTCAAGATCTCAGGAAGCTATGTGGTATACTGGGTATTCAATATATGTTGTTTGAATGAAAGAATGAAGCCTAGAAAATTGAATATCTTGCCCAATGTTCACAAATCCAAAATCAACATTAACCTTGGTGTGCTAAGTTGTTATTCAATACCTCACCTATGTTGCTTCTTCGTAGAAACATGTGAATGTCAATGACACCCAAAGGGACTGTTTTAGGTGCAGGTCAAGATAATGACTAAAATTTATGATAATCAAATTCAGATTATAAGTTGTTGAGTTAACTTCCAGGGGTACTAAGAACTTATCTTTGTGGTTTTGAAATTTCCCCATTTGTTTTATTCTCTATTTCTCCATCTTCCCTCCCAACCCCCATTCCTGTGGGTAAAATTTATGTGAAACCTATAAAAGTATTATTTTAGTATAAGGAAGAGTAGCAGAAAAGTTCAATATGGAGAAGTGCATCTGGTTCATCCACAGATAAGTGAGAAGAGCCCAGGGCCTAAGAGGTTGTACTTCAAGAGAACATCAAAAAGGACATCAGTCAGACTCTCCCCAAAGATTTAGAAATAGGTACCAGGGACCACTCTATTTGGTTCAGGATTACAAGGATTAGAAGTGAAAGGCTGAGGCCTCATGAGTCCCCATCCATTATGTAATGAAAATGATTAGTTTTCTGGCTTGCTGAATAAAATGGTATTCCTAACAGAGTCAAAAACTTTCCTGAAGGTCAGACATGCTATATTTATTGCTTCCTCCTTGTCTGTAAGCCAGAACATTCTGTCACTGTTGTAATACAAGCCAACAAGGGCCAAATAAATCTTTGATTCTTTTGGCTCGCTCTGCCATTAAACATAAGCCGTTGTAAAGTCATGAAAATTACCTGAGAAGGATGTGGAGAAATTGGTTGGTTCAGAAAAGACCGACCACAGTGATTACAGGGATGAAAAATGTGACCTGTCTAGACTCTTCTGAAGCTAGTCATATTTAGTTGAAAGAAGAGGAGGCTGAATGGTAACTTAATAACTATCTTCAAATTTCAAGAGGATTACTACCTCTGTTTTTATCCATCTCTACAGAGTTCGAACCACCAAGAAATTTTCCTGTAACCAGCACATTTGACTGATTTTATATTAATTATTGTAATGTTTTTTCATTAAAAAAATCTGACCTTGTATTTATCATTCTTTCATTTGAAAGAGTAAGTGGTGAGAAGAGACAAGAAGTGAAGAGTATCATTTTCTTCTGCTTCTCACATCTGAGGGATAGCATTTTTTTTCTTTGTATAAACAAGTTTTGACAGGTTCTTGCCATTTATCAAACTCAAATACCTATGGATTAAACTCTTCTGTTACTTGGCTCCCACTATGCTTGGAGTTATTATTGTGAAGGCTTAATGATAATGACAAAAAGGAGGAAATAAACCTGTTAGAAGTTAAATTGCACTCCTTGTCACTTTATAAAGTGAAATAACAAGACTTGGAATCATTACCTTGTGTATTTCTGGATAAAGATTAATTTATAGAGTCTCAAAGTTGTTTTGAATCAGTCAGTGAGCATTTACTAAGTGTCAAATATTGTTTAGTGCTAGGTGTTTGGATGAAAGAGAAGAGAGAGAGTTAAGACAGGGCCTCAGAGCTCAAGATGCTTATAATCTGGAGGTAAAGATAAGGTAATGAATTAAAGGTTGGTGAGCAGTACTTATTCACATAAATGTGCAAGGCCTCAAGGGAAGCACAAATCCAGAGCCAGAACACACAGAGCTAGGAGTCTTATTAGAAGCCTTTCTTGGCTGTTAACTCTAGTGATCTACATTCATATCGCTCTGTTCCTTTTAGCGCCCCTACACTTGAGTATATTTCCACCAGACTATTCCTTCTCCCTGTTTGTTTGAGTTTTGTTTTGTTTGTTCTTTGCAGCTGAGCTTCTCCTTGCTTATATTTTCTTCATAAGTTTTTGCCTGTAAAAGCCTCAATCTTTTGCTTCTGAGATTTACATTCTTTAATTTCCTGCTTCTATGAGCCACCTACTTCTGTTTTTTAATTCTAATTCTGGAGAATGAACTTCTGATTATCCCCGTTTATTTGCACATCAGGTCATGTCATAGGTCACTAGCCAACCCCTGGGTCAGGAGCCATGGTACATCAAATTCGCACTCTCCCTAGGGCTCTCCCTATAACAGGCACTGTCATCTGGGCAGTTTCTGTTGGAATGAGATAAGAGCATAGCCAGCATCGTAATTTGCATTTAAATGTTTAAGAAAATATGTAATTTAGAAAGTTGAAAAGAAAAAGATCAGTTTGAAGGAACATCTGGAGAAGATCCAGATATGCAGATGAACACAATGATTATAGGGCTCAGAGAAATGACCTACTTATTTGGGGAGAAAGCAATAGTGTAAATAAATATATCTGGTTAGGTAGGGTGAGGAATGGAAGCAGAAGCTGCCTAAAGCAGGATGAAATTTTAGTCTGATTGTTCTTGAGTCAAGAATTTAACAGTTAAACAATAGTTAAAGGGATATGGTTGTGCATGTTCAAATTAAATGCCTGAGGTGGAGTTCTAAAATCAATGATGAAAAAAACCTTTTTATTTTGATTAGTAAGGGACTCTTTTAGAGAGGGACTTGGGCATGTTGCACTACAGCAAGAGATTGTATTCTTTTTTCTTGGAGAAATATATAACACTAGAGGAGCTAGAATGTGATAAGTTGGGAAATAAAGTATCACTGTTAAGTGTAGACAGAGGAAATTCACATTTCAGCCTGACCCATTCCCCAACCCAAACACTAACCCTAATTCTAATCTTTAGAGAGATCATCTTTGAAATGGTCTTTAATCCTGGAGAACACAGAAAGCTAAACTTTTTTAAGTTTTAGTCTTAAAGAGACATGCTATTTAGGATTAAATAGAAAATTATATATATACACAGACAGACAGACACAGATGTACATATTGTGACTGTTTTGAACTTTTTCCCTTTTAAATAGATATGAGACTATATTATTTTCCCTCTATTTAGAGAGACATATGTCATTGATCATTATTTTATCACATGGTAACCCTGGTTTAATTTTTAGTCTATGTTCACATTAAAGGAGAAAAGGACAAATGACAATGTAATAAAGAAAATTAAGAAAATTAAATATAAGCTTGATGTTCGTCTAATTACAGAGTTTAGTGCTTGTGAGTTCCAATTTGTCTATTACTAGATGGCTGTTTTGTATCCATCAACAAATCAATTTACAATATTGAAAATCTTCTGTTCCCAGTACTATGCTATTTATCAAATGATACATGACAATATAAGATATGACTGCTGCCCACAGTAAGCTCATGATTTATTTGAGGACACAACATACACGTCAGACAATTCATGAATGAGACATATTCGTGTATCATATGTAGGCAGGCCCTGCTTTCACTGTGTTTGCAGAGATCCAATTTTGAAACACATTATTGCAGGGTAAATTTTCAATTGGGGATGTGCCATATTCTGATAGTATTATCTTTGTCTTTTGGAACATATTTGATTTACCTACTAGTTAAAGAATAACAGTTAAAAATTTTGTTAAATTCAAATTTACCTAACATATATTATTTGTTATATATAATGCATCCTTTTAATAGGTAGTTAATCAGCAAAAAATTTCAGTTCAGTACATGTTCCTTATTTTCAGATAAGAAATGGCTCAGAGAAGTTAAGTTGCGTGGCCAAAGTTACATATTTACTAAATGTCGACACTGAGATTTGAAAATTGATTTTTCTCATTCCAACTTCAGTAGTCTTTTTGCTATCTATCCCATGGCCTTCATCCCATGATTGTGTGGGTTAGGGATTGAGAATTGATTATAGCTATTTACTAGGCACTGCTAATGATTAAAGCTCTAAAATGAAAAACACAGAGAGTTAGATACTACTTGCCCAGATATGATAAATTCTGTTGTCCAGATTATTTGAATCAAGAACTATTATACTTAAGGTGCTAATTGAGGGATACACACATACACCAATTTTTAAGAGGGTTAAAGAAAACATGGCCAGTGTGGACTAGCATCACTAGGAAAACGTCATGGGGAATTTGACTAAGTTCTGGAAAGTTTAATAACAACCATCTGAATAAATATCTGTTTCACTTCTTTCTTTCCTCCTCTGTCCTTTCCTTCCTTTCTTTTTTCCTATTTGCTATATAACTGCTGTGTGTAGCTTTGGGGATTTTCTATTGTAAGTGACTTTCAAATATGATATATCATGTTATTCTCAAGAATCTTTTGTGTTAGGCATAGCAGGTGTCACCTTCTCTTTCTGATGAGGAAATATGTAAACCTTGTTTCCCTAGTTCTTGCCTTGCATATTAATATAGGTCCCAACACCATACAAGTCCCATCAAGAATTGCCAAGTCCCCAGGGAGTGTCTTATATGTATTCGTGGGCCAGTCTGCAGCTAGCTCATTTTCGAGGTTCTGGTAGGGTTTCTTCCAGGTGGTGCTTCATCTGTCGTGTCATGTTCACTGGGTGCTACCACCCAAAAATGTCACTGCTGCCACTTATACTGTCTCACCACTAGTGCAATATGCCCTCAGGGAGCCAAAACTGGACAGAGCTCTCTGGCACAGTTGAGAGATTGCTTTTTCTCTCATTCTGTGTATTATGCTTTTTAAAGATTCCAAATAGCTCACAATTTTTTTTTAAGGAATCAGCTTTTAGTCACAGCCCATTTTCAAAATCCAAGATATAAGTTCACAGGGAGCTCAGGTAAGAACTAACACTAGCACTTAGTCTCACCTCTTAGTATATAGCCATCAAGACTCTTATTCAACAAACTTCTGCTAAAAATGTCTCTTTTCTTTAGGAATAGTTTCTTCAGTCCCTCTTGCAAACAGGTGGCAGACTTACTTTTTTTTTTTTTTTACATCTTTATTGGAGTATAATTGCTTTACAATGGTGTGTTAGTTTCTGCTTCATAACAAAGTGAATCAGTTATACATATACATATGTTCCCATATGTCTTCCCTCTTGCGTCTCCCACCCTCCCACCCTCCCTATCCCACCCCTTCAGGCGGTCACAAAGCACTGAACTGATCTCCCTGTGCTGTGCGGCTTGGCCGACTTACTTCTTCCACTGGCCAGGCATGCCTTGCTTTTTTCTGACTCCTACTGGTGGTAGATCAGGGTGGAACCTAAGAATAATAGGCAGGTCAGAACTGAACTTTCTTGTTGTAGAACTAAAAATCTTTAATTTTTCAAAAAATTAAAAATTAATTTTGTAATTAAAATTTAAATATTTTATCTGTTAAAATTAATACATTTTAACTACTTCATTCCAGGGTAGAATACAGATATGTAAACAGTGGAAACTCAGACAGAAACAACTTTGACAAAGGTACAGACACGTGTATGAGCTTTTTTTGTAATGGGAAAAGCAAGGGTCCCCGTATGACATAAAAGGTTGTTGCTGGGTAAGAAAATGTGTAGACCCTTAAGTGCTAGACAAAGAAATTTGCAAATCTCCTTTTAACATCCTATTAAACTTTTTCATGCCATGGTTTATTGTATACTCCTATGATATAAAACTTACAGTTTTCTCTAATTTCCCATGATTTCAATCACTTCATGGTTGTAAATACAAATAGAATTTCTGTATTAAATCTCATATTTTAGTAAGATGAATTCCATTGATTAATACTCTTTAAGAATATAGAAAACACACCTTAAATTCAGTTTTTATAATAGAACAAATTGATTTACTCGTAACACATTCATATCTTCCAGCAACCATCTGCTGCATTACGAACCTCAACATTGTCTTCCTCTGCAAAGAAAATAACGTAAAGAAAATATTTTAGAGCTACTTTCAGATCCAAATTCAAAATCTTGGCTTGGACTAAGGACTCAGTGGGGCTTCATTAGAATTGCTACAGAGGATTTGGTTGAAAATTCAAAAGCGTTTCTGCATTCCTTCTGCGGAGAGAATTTTTAGGGCAATGAAAATACTTTATAGGATATCATAATGATGGATAAATCTCATTATGTATTTGTCCAAACCCATAGATTGTTCTTTGCAGATTCATACCTCACCACCACCTCCAGCCCCTGGTAACCACAGGTCTACAGAATTTAGAATAACACCCCTGAGAAGCATTAAGCAACAAGTCATGATTTCTCACTTTCTGGTCTCATTTGTTTGAGAAAGTCGTTTTTCTTTCATGAGAGAGGGTAAGAATGAGGCCATTAGTTTCAGTTTTCACTGTTCTCTAGTTTTGTGCCAAGCTTAGGTCTCAAGTTAAATTTTCAGCTGCTTCCCTACACGGGTGGATAAAGTGTGCCTTTTATAAATAAGATTAGTATTGAGAATTAACATATTAACAGATAACATTGTAAATTGATAGATTTCCAAGGTAACCTGTGATCCACAAATCAAATTCTATTACTGTTTCCTCATATCACATCAGTGATGAGGAACTTCCACACCAAATGCAGAGTAGCACGGGCTACCATTGAACTTGCCTTTCCCTTTGATGGATTCACTGCATCATGCAAAGCTTTTTGTTCTTCTCCTTTAATATTGTGTTGGCTATTCTGAGTCTTTTACCTCTCTACATAAACTTTAGAATCAGTTTGTTGGTACCATGAACGTGTTTCTTAGATAATCTAAAACATATTATTTATTTGAATACTGATGTAGCACTGTTTTTTAAGATATTGATAGAATGAGCTATAATATTACTTTAAAAATAAAACAGAAATTAGTAGTGGCTAATGGTTACTTTTTTCCCTTTCCAACAATTTTATGATTCCAATAATTTTCTGCTGTAATCAGAGACGTTCATAGAGGTAAAACAGAAGGTTGCTTGGAGTCTGTGATTCGAGGGGCAGGAACCAAGACCATCTTTGAAATAACAGCCTCCAGCTTATCCGTGAGAACTCCTGGTATTCTCTCCTTAGAGGTCCATTTCTTTTGGGAGTTAAGGAGGGAATGCTACAAAAGTAGAGACAGCAGCATTATTCCTTCAAAGGGGTGAGAGGGTGTGCTCTCCAGATTCTTTGAAATCTTTTAAATTATTATTTTAAATAATATTTGACATCCTTAAAAATTATTATTATTCAGTCTTAATTTTAAGAGCAGTATTTGGGTCACAGCAAAAGTGAGGAGAAGAAACAGAGATTTCTCATATGTGCCCTGCCCTCACACATGTATAGCCTCTCCCATTGTCAACATCCCTCACCAGAGTGGTACATTTGTTACAGTTGACGAACCTACATTGACACATAATATTCACCCAAAGTCCATATTTGCATTGTAATCACTCTTGGTGTTGTACAGTCTATGGGTTTGGACAAATACATAATGAGATTTATCCATCATTATGATATCCTATAAAGTATTTTCATTGCCCTAAAAATTCTCTGTTCTCTGCAGATTCATACCTCACCACCACCTCCAACCCCTGGTAACCGCTGATATTTTTACTGTCTCAATAGTTTGGCTTTTCCAGAATGCCTTATAGTTGGAATTATACAGTATATACCCTTCTCAGATTGGCTTCTTTCTTAGTAATGTGAATTCAAGTTTCCTGCATGTCTTTTCATGCCTTCATAGGTCTTTTTTTTTTTTTTAAGCACTAAATAGTATTTCATGGTCTGTATGTACCACAGTTTATTTATCCATTTACTTACTGAAGGACATCTTGGTTGCTTCCAAGTTTTGGCAATTATGAATACAGCTGCTATAAATACCCTTGTGCAGGTTTCTGGGGGGACATAAGTTTTCAACTCCTTTGGGTTAATACCAAAAAGCCACTTGATTGCTGGATCCCATGCTAAGAGTATGTTTAGTTTTGTAAGAAGACACCAAGCTATCTTTCAAAATGGCTGTACCAATTTGCATTCCTATTAGCAATGTATGAGAGTTCCTATTGCTCTATACCCTTGCCAGCATTTGGTGTTGTCTGTGTTTCAGATTTTGGCCATTCTAATAGGTGTGTAGTGGTGTCTCATTGTTTTGATTTGCATTTCCCTGATGGCAAACATATGATGCAGAGCATCTTTTCATATGCTTATTTGCCATCTGATATATCTTCTTTGGTGTGGTGTATAAAAAGACATTGGCATCTCCAAGGTCATCTAGGTTTCCTCCTATGTTATCTTCTAGGAATTTTATAGTTTTGCATTTTACATTTAGGTCTGTGATCCATTTTGAATTAATTCTTGTGAGGAGTGTGAGGTCTGTGTCTAGATTTTTTTTTTTTTTTTTTTGCATGTGTATGTCCCAGCATCATTTGTTGAAGAGACTATCTTTGCTCCATTCTATTGCCTTTGCTCCTTTGTCTAACATCAGCTGACTATATTTATGTGGGTCTATTTCTGGGTCCTCTTTTCTCTTCCACTAATCTATTTGTCTGTTCTTTCACCAATACCATACTGTCTTGATTACTGTAGCATTATAGTAAGTATAGAAGTCAGGTAGTGTTAGTCTTCCAACTTTGTTTTTCTCCTTCAATATTGTATTGGCTACTCTGAGTCTTTTGCCTCTCTATATAAACTTTAGAATCAGTTTGTCAATATCTGTAAAGTAAAGTGCTGAGATTTTGATTGGGATTGCATTCAATTTATAGATCAATTTGAGAAGAATTGACCTCTTGACAACATTGAGTCTTCCTGTCTATGAACATGGAATATCTCTCCACTTATGTAGTTCTTCTTTTATTTTATTCATCAGTTTTGTAGTTTTCTTCATATAGTTTAGTATATAATTCATTATATTTATGACTAAGTAGTTCATTTTGTGGGATGTGAATATAAATGGCATTGTGTTTTTTTAATTTAAAATTCCACTTGTTCACTGCTGGTTTATAGGACAGCAGTTGACTTTTTTATATTAACCTTGTATTCTGCAACCTTGCTATAATTGCTATCAGTTCTGTGAGTTTTTTGTTGATTCTTTTGAATTTTCTTCACAGACGATCAAGTCATCTGCAAAGACAGTTTTATGTCTTCCTTCCCAGTCTGTATACCTTTTATTTCATTTTCTTGTCTTGTTGCATTAGGTAGAACTTCTAGTGTGATGTTGAGAATAATGGTGAGAGTGGACATCCTTACCTTATATCTGAACTTTGTGGTGAAGCTTCAAGTTTCTCAACATTAAGTATGAAGTTAGCTATAGGTTTTTTGTATAGTCTTTATCAAGTTGAGAAAGTTTCCCTCTTTTCCTAGCTTACTGAGAGTTTTTATCATGAATGGGTGTTATATTTCAGCAGTGCTTTTTAGGCATCTATTGATATGATCATGTGATTTTTCTTTTTTTGTCTATTGAAGTGATGGATTACATTGATTAATTTTCACATATTGAGCCAGCCTTGCTTGCCAAGAATAAATCCTAGTTGGTTGTGCTGTGAAATTATTTTTATGCTTATTGGATTAAATTTGCTAATATTTTGTTGAGGATTTCTCTATTTTCATGAGATATATTGGTCTGTAGTTTTCTTTTATTGTACTATCTTTGTCTGGTTTTGGTATTAAGGTAATGATGGCCATAGAATTGTTAAGCTCATGAATGAGTTAAGAAGTATTCCTTCTGTTCTAATTTCTGAATGAGATTATAGATAATTAGTATAATTTCTTCCTTAAATGTTTGGTAGATTTTACCAGTGAACACATCTGGACCTGGTGCTTTCTATTTTGGAAGGCTGTTAACTATAGATTCAATTTATTTATTAGTTATAGGCCTATTCTTATTTTCCTTAATATCTTTATATTATTATGTATCACAGGTCTTGTTCTGTACTTCATTGTTCAGTATTACATGAAGTCATTTAGTTTCCACATCAAGCTGTTAGCTGCTTCAGCCAGGGAATGAAGATATCATTTGTATAAGGAGATGAAAGGTACAATGAAGGGAGATTAAGAAAACTAAATGACCCTTAAATTTCATGAAGGATGATGATATCACAAAACAAAGTTAATATTATGTACAAAGACATTTAGTGGATTAGGTTGAGAAGGTAGAGTAACTAAGAGACAACCATGGCTAGTGCCACCATTAACACAAGCAAATAGGCCCCTGGACTAGTCCCCCTGATTTAGAAGGCCCCTGGACTAGTCCCCCTGATTTAGAAGTCCCCACTCTAATCCTTCTCTTACTGTGTCCCTCATCTCAATATGAAGATTTTCTGGGTCTAAGGGTATGTGTCCATCTTGAACCCATGGCCCCCCATTCTAAACCATGCCCCAGCAACCTCACAGTTCATCAGCTCATATCCAGTGCACCTACATAGACTTCTTCCCTATATCCATCTTCCAAGCTAGACACATGTGTGTTTCCCTTGATCCAAGCAGGACATCTATTTGTGTTCTTGCCTAAGTTCAGAACATGTTAGGGACAATCTGACAATGTTTGCTCATAATAAGATTTAGACTGGAGATTGTGTGTGTGTGTGTGTGTGTGTGTGTGTGTGTGTGTGTGTGTGTATGTATCTGGAGGTTATTAGAGAGTTAAGGGGAGAAAATATAATCAACTCTTTGGTTATGTTTCTAGGGCTTTGGCAGCTTAGGCCTGGATTTGCTCCCACCTGTCAGCAAATTAACACAGAAAAGATCAATGGTATGTGCATGAAAATCTGAAAAAAATCAGTTTTGCAACTTTGGAATCAGTTTATCCTGTTAGGGGGTATATGGGAGGAAGGTGGAAAGAAGACCATTGCTGCAGATAGAAGCCCTAGTAATGGAGAAATAACAGTTAAAATTGATATCAGGGTTGGTAGAGGGTTTGATTTGGAAAGGGGATGTCAGAACATGCTTATAGGCAGAGAGAAATAAACCAGTTGAAAGGGAAAGAAAAAATTGCTTTATTATATATTGACACTACTAAAACATATCCTTTGAGTTTACTGGGTAGTAAAAATTCCTTTTTATATTGCAAATATTTTATCTTTACTTTTTTTAGTATACAGAGTTTTCCTATAATGTATTTCTATAAATAAAATATGTATATATATACATAAAAACTATAATATTTATGTTTATATATACATATAAACTATAATTTACTGACACTTAAATGTGGGCCTGGTAACACTAATTCATCTAGTGTTGATGATTCAGGATTGTTCGTAGGCATGACAGTTGCTATAATGTCCCATGGAGGCACCCACAGATTTGCAGATTGCTATGGATTGAATTGTGTCCCGTCAAAACTCATATGTTGAAGTATAATCTCCAGTGTGATGGTGTTTGGAAATGGAACCTTTGAGAGATACAGTCATCCCTTGGTATCCATGGGGGATTGGTTACAGGACCCCTTGCAAATACCAAAATCCAAGGATGCTCAAGTCGTTTATATAAAATGGTATAGTATTTGCATATAGCCCATGCACATCCTCCTGTTTATTTTAAATCATCACTAGATTACTTATAATACCTAATACAATGTCAATGCTATGTAAATAGTTGCTGGTGCAAATTCAAGTTTTGCTTTTTGGAACTTTCTGGAGTTTTTTTTTTATTATTATTTTTGATTTGTGGTTGGTTGAATCTGCAGATGTGGAACCTGTGAGTACAGAGAGCTGACTGTAATTAGGTTCAGAGGAAGTCATGAGGGTGGGTCCTTCATGATGGGATTAGTGCCCTTATAAGAAGAGACGAGAGATAAGAGCTTGCTCTCTATCTCTTTCTGCTATGTGAAGAAACAGTGAGAATGTGGCTGTATACAAGATAGGAAGAATCTTCACCAGAAACCAACCATGCTGGCACTCTGATTTTAGACTTCCAGCTTCCAGAACTGTGAGAATATAAATGTCTATTGTTTAAGCCACCTGTCTGTGGTATTTTGTTATGGCAGCCAGAGCTGCTTAAGACACAGATAGAGACTTAATGTTGACGATGTGGGGCATAGAGCTGAACAGATGCTGAGTTCTGTAGGGCCTGTCCCTCCAACTTGCTTTTTAAAAAAAGCCCTAGAAGTCATCTTTCTTTCTTGGATTCCTAAAGGAAGCATATACAGCTGCATGCCAGGATACAATAACATAGCTGCCTTTCAGTACAATTAATTATAGACCCTACGGATATAGCATTTTTCTTCCTGTTCCCCAGGAAACCAATTCCTCTGCTATTGTCATCAGTATTCTCCAACTGGATACCATTCAGAGCCCTGACTCTGATTTATATATCAGTGACTCAACAGACCACAGACTTCCATATTCACTTTGCCACATTTACTTATCTTGCATGCATAGTTGGTAGAGGGTAAGGAAGTATCCTTACTTCAAGAATATGTACATGTACAACTTGGAGTAGCTTATTGCAAAGCATATATATTGGTATCAATCAAAATAAATGTTGACCATTCATCAGATGTAGTATTAGATCCATTGATTTATTCCCTATTTGAGTAGAGCTGCAAGCACAAACAATAGCAAAAATTGTGTCTTTTGGGGGGGTAAGATTAAAAACTATAATAAGTGGCTGGATAATAATTCAATCTGGATTAACATTTATTATAATGACTCACATTTTGATCCATGTATTGAATCAATGATATCATATTAAGGAGAGAGAAAAAATGGTTTTAAAATTTTCCAGCCTCTGTTGTTGACTGGAAGTAGATTTCCATTTTTTCATAGATTATTTAGAATGGACCATGTGTTCTAGAAAAGAGGTAAGGAGGAGCTACTGTGAGCAGTTTCTTGATGCTCCACTCCCCTGGGGAAGCTGAGCTGTAAGGTAGCCTTCTATTGAGTAGAGAGTATATGAACTGGGAAGGATCCTGCTAGCTGGCTGGTCATAGTTCCTCTCTGAGAAAGCAGATGCTCTCATTCAGAGCTATATCCAGCCTTTGCCTGCACCACACTGTGGATGAATTTTTCAAAATATAATTGTGTCATTACTTCTAGTTGGGACAAAATAGTATAGACCCATTTTCCTTGCTCCTCCCTGCAAAGCACAGGAAACAATCAAAACATAACTCTAAAAAATGCTAAGAAGGCGAGTTGTCTTGAGACCTCAGGAGAGAGAAATGATACAGCAGCAGAACATCTTGCATCCTTCCACCCAAAAGAAGAAGGCTGCTCAGACCTGGCATTTCTAGACCCCCAATATAGCATATGAAGGCAGCCTAAGTAGGCTCATTTACCCCCGATTCAATGGGAGTCCCTCTGATGACACTAGCGGAGCATGACACCACCAGAAAGGAGATCAACTGGGACTCCTGCCAGAAAAACCATACAGGAGAGTCTCCTTCCCTGCTGGCTCTAAGACTTATCTTTCCACCAAAAGGTACTGAAGCTGGTGGGCAGAACCAGTAAGAGAGACCCAGCTACAGCAGGTAGTCTTGCCTGGGAAGCTTCTTTCTCCTCTGGGATGATACTTTCCTCCCTGACCCAGAGACATCAGGGTAGGTGGATAGAACCAGAAAAAGAGACCCAATCACAGCAAGTGACATGGTATGGGAAGCCTCTTTGTCCCCACAGATCAAAATATTAGAGCAGACAAGCACAGGTAGGAGGATCCTACTGGACTCCTCCACCATGGGGAGACACCCAGAAATACTCAGACACCAACAGCAGGGACGAGTGGGAGTCCCAGAAAAGTTAAATGTACAGAAGAAAACCAAAATAATACTACTAAGGTCCTGAAAATTAAGCTGCTATAGAACCACAGCCTATAAAATTAAACCAAAATACAAGTGCTAAAACTAAACAAGGTGACTACCTGCTAAAATAAAAGATTTAAATAGGATGCAGAGTCTCCTAAATAACAGATGAATGTTCAGGATACAATAAAAATACATTCATCATACCAAAGACCAAGAAAATCACAACTTGAATGAGGAAAGACAATCAACTGATGTCAACGTTAAGATGAATGAGATGTTGGCATTATTTGACACGTATTGTATGCAACATTATAAAAATGCTTTAATAACCAATTGCAAATTCTCCTGAAGCAAAAAATATAAAATATTACTAAAGAAATAGAAATTATAAAGAGGACCCAAATGGAACCTTAACAAAAATATGGTAAGAGAAATTAAAAACTCACTGGATGGATTTAATAGTAGGGTGGAGATAACAGAAGGTAAGTTAGTAAATTTGAAGACAGAATAATAGAACTTATCAATTCTAAACAACGGAGAGAAAATAGACTGAGAAAAAAAAAAAAAAAAGGACAGAGGCAGGGTCCTGTGGCATGAGAGCAAATGATCCAGCATTCATATTGTCAGGGTCCCAGAAAGAGGCAAGAAAAAGTGGGGCTGAAAGAGAATTTGAAGAAATAATGGCTGAAACTCCCCAAATTTGGTGAAAGACATAAACCTACAGATATGATAAGCTGAGGGAACCCCAAACAGATAAACCTGAGGAAGCACATGCCAAGAAATATCTTAATTAAAATTTTAAAACTAAAGATAAATTTTAAAAAAAACTTAAAAGGAATCAGGGAGAAATATAGCATTACCTGTAGGGAATCCTAAATCAATTGGCAGCAGATTTCTTATCTGAAACCATGGAGACGAGAAGGAAGTGGCATAATATTCTATAAGTGCTAAAAGGAAAGAACTGTTAACCACAAATTCTATATCCATCAAGTCTATACTCATGGGGAATAAATAAGAAAGGGGAAATAAAAATATTCTCAGGTGAAAGAAAATTAAAGATCTCTTACTTGAATATTTTCCCTTAAAGATTGCCTAAAGGAAGTTATTTTACAGAAAGGAAATGATAAAAAGAAGGAAACTTGTAGCATCTGGATGGAAGAAGGAACAACGGAAAGAGCAGAAATAGGGGTACAAACATAAGGCTATCTTTTTCCTCCTGAGCTTTGTCAATTATATTTATCATTAAAACAAAAGTTATGTGATCATCTGATACTCAAGACAATTATATTTAAAACTGGGGGAAGGAAAAGAGACCTAAGTGGAGGTGAGGTTTCCACACTTCATCTGATGTCATAGATGTTGATCTCAGTAGACTATAAGTTATACAACTATTTATCTATATCTATATTTCTATTTCTATTCCTTTATCTATCATTGATATCTATATCATCTATTTCTATATGTAAAATATACAGAGCAGCATCTCTAAAAATTATGCAAAAATATACTCAAACACTATAAATAAATCAAGATGGGCTCCCAAAATTGTTTAATTACCAGAAGGCAGGCAAGAACAAAGAAACAGAATAAAAAGAAGAACCAAATAGAAAATATATAATAAGATGGCAGATGTATTAACATATAACAATTACCTTATGTAAATATCTTAAACCTACCGATAAAAATGCAGAAATTGCAGAGAAAATAATAAAAACATGACCTACGTATTATTGCTTACAGGAAAGTCACTTTTGACTTAAAGGCAAAATAGATGAAGGTAAAAGGATGCCTAAAGATACACCATACAAACATTAATAAAAAATTAGGAATAACTATATTAATACCTGAAAAAGTAGATTTCACAGAAAATAAAATTACTAGAGACAAAAAGATAGATATTGCATAATGATTAAATGATTACTCCACAAAGATTAGTGATTCTAAATTTGTATATATTAAGAAACAGAGTCTCAATAGACAGGAAATAAAATCTCATAGAGCTGAAAGGAGAAGTAGATAAATACGCAATTATAACTAGAGACTTCAACACCCCCTCTCAGCAACTGATAGAAACACTAGACAGAAAAGTCAGCAAGGATATAGAGTATTTTATTAATACAGTCAACCAATGGGATCTAATTGGCATATGAAGAAGACTCCACCCAACAACAGTAGAGTACAGAATTTTTTCAAGCATCCATGGAACATTCACTGAGATAAACTATGCCCTGTGCTAGGAAACGAACCTCAAAAATTTAATAGAGTTGAAATCATACAGAATATGTTTTCTTTCCATAATGAAATCAAATTAAATAGCAATAACATAATGACAACAAGAAAATCTGTAAACACATGGAAATTAAACAGCATACTTCTAAACAATCCATGGGTCATAAAGGAAGTCAAAAAGGAAATAAGAAAATATACAGGTATGGATATAAACAGAAAAGCAGCATATTAAAATTTGTGGAATTCAGCTAAAGCAATGATGAATAGAAAGTCATACCATTGAATACATATTAGTAGGGAATAAAAGTCGAAAATCAATATCCTAAGTTCCTATCTCAAGAAACTAGAAAAAGAAGAGCGAAGTAAACCTAAAACAAGATGAAAGAAGGAAATAATAAAGAGCATATTTCAATGGAATTGAAAATAGGAACACAGTAGAGAAAAATAAATGAAACAAAACTTGCTTCTTAAGAAAATCAGTAAGATCGATAAATGCTTAGCAAGACTGACATTAATAAAAAGAAAGAAAAAAACATGCTAACAAATATAAAGAATAAAATAGGGGATAATTGTTACAGATTGTGCAGCCCTTAAGAAAATAATCAGGGAATACTATAGACAACTTTACTCATAAATTTGATGACTTAGAACAAATGAACCAATTTCTCAAAAATCACAAATTGACAAAACTCAATGAAGATGAAATTGATAATTTAAATAGACTTATAACCATAAAATAAATTGAATTCATAGTTTAAAATCTTCTGTAAAAGAAATCTTCAGGCCCATATGAATTAACTGGAGAATTCTACTAAACATGTAAAGAATTACACCAGTTTTATACAAGTTGTTTCAGAAAATGGAGGAGGGGGGTACACTTCCCAGCTTATTTTTTATAAGGCCAGTGTTATCTGGATACCCAAACCAGAAAATAGCAGGACAAAAATATGAACCTACTGACCAACATCTCTTATGAACTTAGACACAAAAATCTTCAACAAAATGTTAGTAGGCAGAATTCAACAATGTATACAGATAATTATACACCATGACCAAGTGGGATTTTTTTTCAGGTATATAATGCTGGTTCAACTTTGGAAAAGTCAATCCATCTAGTTCACCATATCAACAAGGTAAAGGGAAAAAAATCATATGATCATGTTATCACAGAAAAAAGCTTGACAATACCTGACCTCCATTCATGATAAAAAAAAATAGTGAATTAGGAATAAAGGAGAATTACCTAAACTTGATTAAGAGCTCCTACCAAAAAACAAAAAAAAACCCCAAAAGACAAAACAAGGAAAACAAAACCAAAAAACCAAAAACAGAACCCTATAGTTAACATACTTAATGTACTTAATGGTAAAAGACTGAAGGCTTCCTTCTTTAACTTTGGAAACAAAGCAAGGCTGTTCCCTCTCACCACTCTTATTCAATATAGTACTGGAAGTCTTAGAAATTGTAATATGGTAAGAAAAAGAAATTAAAAGCATGCAGATTAGAAATAAATACATAAAGCTATATCTATTCACAGATGACATAATTGTCTACATAGAAAATCCTGAGGACGCTACCAAAAAAAAATCTTAGAATAAGTGAGTTCAGTGTGGTCACAGGATATAAGATAAGCATGCCAAATTAATTGTATTTATATATAGTAATGATGAACACATAGACACCAAAATTAGAAATACAATACCATTTATATTATATCCAAAATATATGAAATTCTGAGATCTAAATCTAATGAAACATGTGCAAGACTTGTATGCTGAAAGCTACAAAATGCTGATGAAAGAAATCAAAGAAGACCTAAATGAATTAAGAGATGTACCATGTTTGTGGATTAGAAGACTCAACATGGTAAAAATAGCAATTCTCCAAATTGATATACGGGTTTAACACAATTCCTATGAAAATCCCCCAGTTTTTTTTTTTTTTTTTTTAGATATAGGTAAACTCACTTAAAATTTTACATGGAAATGCACTGGCCCTAGTATAGCTAAAAGCATATTGAAAAGAAGAATAAGTGGGAAGAATTACTCTACTAAATGTTAAGGGTTATACAGTGTGATATTGGTAGAAGGGTAGAAACAGAGATCAATGAAACAGAATACAGGATTCAAAAATAGGCCCATACAAATATGTTCAAGTGATTTTTGACAAAGTGCAAATGCAACTCAAAGGGAAAATATAGCCTTTTCAACAAATGGTACTGGAGCAATTGGGTATTCAGAAGCAAAAAATTAACTTTGACCTTAACCTATATGATATAAAAATTAATTCAAGATGGATCATAGACTTAAATGAAAATGTAAAACTATAAAAATTTTACAAAAAGAAACTTAGAAAAATCTTCAGGATCTTGGACTATGGAAGAGTTCTTAGATATCACACAGAAGCACAATCCATTAAAGGAAAAATTGATAAGTTGAATCTCATCAAAATTTAAAACTGTCCTGGAAAGCCCACCTGAAGAGGATAGAAGACAAGCTTCAGACTGAAAGAAAATACTTGCGAACCATATATCTGATGAAAGACTAGTGTCTATATTATATAAAGAAATCTCAAATTCATCACTAAAGGTATAAATAATTCAATTAGAAAATGGACAAAAGATATGAACAGTTATTACACTAAAGCAAATATACAGATAGCAAATAACCATATGAAAAGATATTTGACATTATTAGCCATTAGGGAAATGCAAATTCAAACTACAAAGTTATATCACTACATACTTATCAGAATGGCTAAAATTAAAACAAAAAAACAAACACTAACAACACCAAATGCTAGTGAGGATATGGAGAAATTGGAGCACCATATGTTGTTGGTGGGAGTGTAAAATGGTAAATCCACCCTGAAAAACAGTTTGGCAGTTTCATAAAAAACTAAATATCTAGCAACCACATGACCCAGCATTTGCACTACTATTTATTCCAGAGAGATTAAAATTTATGTTCACACAACAACTTGTATATAATTATTCATAACAGCGTTATTAGTAATGTCCAAACCTGGAAACAGCCCAGATGTTTTTCAGTGGGTGAATGGTCCAACTGTGGTATATCCATACCATGGAATACTAGTGAGCAATTAAAAGGAACACACTGGTGATACATATGTGTAACAAATCAAATGAATCTCCAGGGAATTATGCTGAGTGAAAAAACGCCAATCCCAAGATTACATGTTGTGATTCCATTTCTACAACATGTTTGAATGACAGATTTTTAGAAATGGAGGATAGTCTGGTAGATGCCCGGGATTTGGGAAGGAAGGAGATGGGCTGGGCACGGTTATAAAATGGCAACAGAGGGATTCTCCTTGTGGTGTGGGAACTATTCAGTATCTTGACTGTGGTGGTAGATACATCAACCTACACAGATGATAAAATTGTATATAACTTAATACATACACTGCACATGATTACAAGTTCACCTGGGGAAATCTGAGTAAGATTAGTGGATTGTATCAATGTCAACATCCTGGTTGTAGTATTACACTAAGGTTTTGCAAAATGTTATGATTGGAGGAAGCTGGGAAAAACATGCATGAGAACACTGCATTATTTCTTACAACTGCATGTGAATCTGTAATTAATGAATAAATATGTCCATTAAAAATAATTTAGAAACAATGAACTTCCTCAGGAAAAAGCCTAAAACTCTCCAGCAGTAGACTTACTTCCTTTTCCTTGGCTTGTACCAAGTAATATGATAATAGTATTTCACTTGCTGTATAAGACAAAGAAACTAAACCAAACTGAACAAAATGTTCTCCATCCAGTTATTGACTTGCTTCTTGTAAGCCACAAGTAAATTCTTAACATTTTTTAAAGCTTGCATGGATGACATTTTCAAACAACCTAATGTGTTCATTTACAGTAGTTTCTCATATTATAAATATAACTCAATTTATACTTTTTAATTTTCATAATTCAATTTGTTAACACCAATCAGTGAAATCTGGCAAAAATTGGCAATTGTAAATAATTAATATAACTAACTGATTTAAACTAATTATATAGTTTTTTAATGCCATATCATTTAAAATTTTGAGTCAGTCTTTTTAAAAAATGCTCTCAAATGCAGTCACCTGCCTGTGCAAACTAATGTCTTCTTTATTTACATTCAGTTAGAAATAGGGGCATTGCTGTCTTTTTATTGTAAACAAGCATCAAAAAGCAGATCAGTATATGTACAATACAGGGGTAATATAGTGTCATACTTAAGGTCAGGATTTGAGTCCAAGATTTGCCACTTCATAGCTGTTCTACATTTTACCAAGGTACTTCAGCTTCCTCATCTCTGAAAAAGAAGAAATATCCAGAACTTCCTCCAAAAGTTTCCTGCTTAACACAGTACCCGGCATATAGAAATTTCTCCACGAATTTTAACTACCATTATAGCTCCAGATGCACCAATTTAGACAGCTTTCTAGATTTTTGGATAGCTTTTAGTCTGCAAAGATTTTTGAACTTTTGTTCAGCTCATTCAGCATTCTGATCTCAGTGTTGATAAACTAATTTTGTAATAAAGCATGAATGTTCATCTGTGCTCAAACTTTTCAACTAATGGAGACTTACTCTATCTTTTAATAATGCAGCATTTTCAGATTTCTACCTTTTGTTTTTCTCTAAATGTAGTTTGGAATTCATATTGTATAATGCATTTTGGGATTCACCTAACCCTTAGATGTTACAATAGAAACACTGTGTTTTATTTATGGCTTAGCTAGTCATATTTTCTTACACGGTTTTACATAAAATAAATATTCCTTTCTCTCAGATTGCTGAATTACTCTGGCTAGCATGCTTTTATTTATTTATTTATTTATTTATTTATTTATTTGGACATGCTGTGCAGGCATGTGGGATCTAAGTTCTCCCACCAGGGATGAACCCATGCTCACTGCAGTGGAAGCTTGGATTCTTAACCACTGGACCACCGGGGAAGTCCCTAGCATGCTTTAGGAAAGTATATTATTGCTACATTATTAGGAAGTATTATTCTGCCATTGAAAAAAGTCTCCCCCGACCCCTTCCCATTAAAAATAAATTTTTATGTGAGTATTTATTTCTCCATCTAAAGCTGTTCTAGAAGACAGTGAAGGCTGATTTCAGGCAGAAAAGCTTTTAATTGTATTCTACTAAATGTAATAGTTGTAACGCTTTTCTCTTTTAACACGTGATTTCTCTATGGTAACTAAATATATATCCTTCCATGTTAAACAGATTGTTGTGACCTGCCAATGGTTATCAGAAATACATAATAACATTTCTGAGTCATTTTGATCTACATCATTATTGATGTTGGTTTTAAAAAAAAGAACACATCACTGTAATTACTACCCAAAATAGAAACATGCTTTCGATAATTATAGTGACTTAGTGAATATATAACAAAACATTTTAAAATAAATTAATTTTTATTCCTCAAATGTAAATGCTTCCAGAGGCAATTTATATGAAGTATCACATGAAAAATTATTTATATATTTCTGTAATTATCCATCGGTCCATTCATTGTTTGAATGCAAACAGTTTCTAGAGCACCATTTGAAAATTTGTCTTTTATGTGCTGATATTTACCTTTTTAAAATGTGAATTTGCTTACATTTGCCAAACAGTATTGTTTAGAAAGAGCTTTCATTCAACCATTTACTGATGGCTCAATATGTACCATTCTCTAGAGTTAATGAAGATAATGGATTTCTTGCACAAAAGTGTTTAGGTAACCCAAATTCACACATCCAGAAAGTGTTAGAGTTAGGATTAAACGTTAAGGTTCCTATTCATTCCAATATTATTTCTAACATACTGCACTATTCATCAGAACTTTTCTTAACATTATTTCAAAAGTAAAATCAAATTGTTTCAGATTATCTCAAATTCCAAATTAATGCCTGAGTTAAAATTTTTCCTATTTGTCCACATAAAAGTCATGGTTACTTTTGCTTTGACACTAATAATTGTTTTGGTAGAAATTTTTATGGAAGTCATACTCAAAAATGATAATGTCTTTTGTCCAGCTATAAAAAAGGAAAGGATATATATAGGTCATGGACAATTTATATTTACTTTTTCCCTTTACATGCACATTACTTGTAGACTTCTCCAGAACACTAATTTTTAGAGCCTAGCGCATTAGCTGTAAAAATCCTGGGTTTGTTCACGTTTTAAACTGAGGGAGAGCTAGCTGGGTTCTGCCTTTTTTTCCTGTGCCCCTCCCAACCTGCTCACAAATACACAGGGTGACCATAATGCTGGTCTGAGGCAATGGTGCTTTTGAACATAGCTTCACTGCTTTTAGCTGAAGGTTTGGCAGAGGACTAAATGCAGAATCTGGTATCTTGGCTGCCTTTACTCATAACTTGAATTTAAAAGAAAGAAAAAAGCTTTTTGAGTTAAGTACAAATTTTATCTTACTTTCCATCATCTAATTTCACCTGCCACCAGTCAGTGGGTTTACCTGGGGCAACTCATATTTGCTACATTGAATTTTACCAGTCAGCATTATTGAATTAATATTTAATTCTTAATGAACACATTGGACTTACAAGATCAGCAACTTGAGAAATCATAAATAACTGCTTTTTGTTTTTCTGTGGCATATATTGTACCCTTGCCAGTCAGCTATTGGTTAGACTTTTTTTCTCTTATATTGCAAATCTTTTGTGTTTTAGGATATGTGTCATAAATTATATTATCCATTCTCCACTTTACTCTGTGGATACTTAGTCTTTTAAATGTTCCAGAAAGCCGTCATTCTTCATTTTGATTTGTTGGAGGTGAAATCCATTTACTGAATGAAAAATCATTCTCAAATCATAATGATTTTCTTTGTTCTGCTTTTTCAATTTTGATGCAATAGACAGAAGCAAGAGGTTAGAATTTTCTGTAAGCCAAATAATAAGATTAAGGAAAAATGCCAATAAGAAAAATAATTTGAAGTTTTTCATCAAGATATAAAGGTTAAACTATGAAAAAGGATTGTTTCCAAAAAAGAAAAAAGAGGATTGTTTCAATCATGCTCAGAAACTCTCATGACTTAAATATTGTTTGGTGGGCCCAAATGTAAGCTTTCAAATTAATACGAAAACGGATTCCTTTACCTGGTATTTTTTCACTTAGAAAGTTAGTTAATGTGCTTTTTATCTAATTCAGAAAATATTAGAAGTGCAAAGAAAAAGATTTTGAAGAAATTATGCTAAAAATATCTTCGTGATTTTCTGCATGGCAGTGTTTTCAGTAAACATCAAACATAACAAAGTTATATCTAAACAAATATACTTCTAAAGAGATCATTTTGTTTCTATGCACAAACATAAGTATTCTTGACCTGTAAACTTTGTTAATGTGCATTCTAAAAAATGACAGCATCCCTTTCAGCTTATTCAGTATCCAATATGCCCCTTCAGCTGCTAACAAGCATCATTTAGCATTAGACTGACTTAAACTAAATTATACCAAGAAAAATTTAGTATGAAGGGTATTATCAGTTCAGTGAAGAATAAATTGATTTAGTAAAGAAATTCTATAAAATAATTAATGTGAATGTAATATATCAGTTTGAAATATTTTTATTAATTTTTTTATTTTCATTAAGGAAAAATTATGGGATAATTTAATAAGTAATATTTCAATTACCTCCTGTAATAAGAGTAATTTCTAAAAACGGATAATGTAAGGTTTTAGATTTACTTTCCCGAAAAACCATTTATTTAGCTATGTCACAACCGGATGTTTACATGGCACAAGTTTACCCATAGTTTAATAAGCCACATAACCTCTTTTCATGTAGAAAAGTATATTTTTACAGCTAATCCAGATTTCCCATATTTGGCAATTTTGGATCTTGGTTGATCTTTATATGTATACCGTTGAAATGTGACTTTCACAAAATCCACTTAGTTCCTAGAATCCTTTTGAGCACTTTCAGCTCCCTGAATGTTCCATGCTTTCTTCCCTTTCTGTAGGTATTTATACTGTCTTTTCTCTCCAACTTGACGGTCTCTGACCCCAACCCTCTTCTGAGACTATTTTAAAGTGGGCATAGTATCCCTTTCCTATCTCTGTTAATGTCCACAATACCACATTGCAATGCCTCATTTAATTGTCTAGGCTGAGCCATATAGACTGCACGAATGTAATAAGAGCTGGCACATAATAACAATTCCATAATTATTTGTAGAATGAATGAGAATTTGAAATAAATGCTTCAGAATGTTGCTGAACCGCTTCCTTTTAAAACAAAGCCCAATGAAATCTTTCAACCCTATAAATACACATGAAGGTAGAAACAAAAGGAATTTACGGTCATTGATATCATGCTGCTATGGGTTAGGCAAGAAACCAGGTTCTTTGCATACAATATCAGAGAGCAAAGCATCAATAATTCTAAAACCCACCTTTAATAAATGAATTGATTAATGGGTAATAATCTCGGTGTAATTAATTATTAATCTTGCTCCCTCCCTAACCCTATTCTTACACACTAATCTCTAAAAACCACACTCAAACCTATAAAGTTGAAGGCAAAAATAAAACCATCGTGATGTCAAAAACATACAAATAAAAAGTTCTTGGGATAATCTATATGTTGAAAATAATTTCCTGTCCTGTGGTACTATATGAAACTATGTCCTTCTCATATGTGCTGAATCATAATTGTAATAGGAAATATATGTATTTGTGATGGATAAAGTCCTGAGATGTAGTCACCAATGAATGTAGAGGAGAGTAAGAACAGTGTAGAGAATAATGGCTTTTCTTGTCCCCACTCACATAATCTCTGTACAAGAGAGCCAGTGTTGCCTGTGTATTTTATATTGCTGTTATTTTGTTTGTATATAGTTTTGTGATTAACCAACCTCCGTATACTTCTCATCCTGTGTCAGATTTTAAATTGTTATACAGACCATATTTTTTCTTTCTTTTGTCAATTTCAATAATTTTTTTCTCTGTGCAAAAATGAAGCTGCTGGGCCATAATTAGTAGTTAAAATTGACTTTTCTGTTCCTAGTGATGGATTTTTATTGATCCAGCTAAACGTTCTCAGCTGTTTTGGTCAGCAACACATTAACACACGCAAACATACACATGCAGTGGCTTTCCATGTAGATCATGAGACCCTAGAATGAAGCAACATGTGTAACTCATGGGCTATAGAGGTATAATCTGGATCGAACTTAGTTAGCAGAGCACGCTAAACCGGGAAACTAACTAACTAGCTACTACTCTGGTCATAGCTATTTCTCGAGAAAAACTGATGAATCACTTACTAATTCCTGTATATTTATCCTGAGTTTAAGACTACAAATAGTATAGGACAATATTATAGAGTTGTGTTGTGGCATTAATAAAGGTTTAGAATTACACAGTTACGGGGACCGTCAAGATGGTGGAGGAATAAGACGTGGAGATCACCTTCCTCCCCACAAATACATCAAAAATACATCTACATGTGGAGCAGCTCCTATAGAACACCTACTGAACGCTGGCAGAGGACCTCAGACTTCCCAAAAGGCAAGAAAATCCCCATGTACCTGGGTAGGGCAAAAGAAAAAAGAAAAAAACAGAGGCAAAAGAATAGGGACAGGACCTGCACCTCTGGGAGGGAGCTGTGAAGGAGGAAAAGTTTCCACACATAGGAAGCCCCTTCACTGGCAGAGATGGGGGATGGGCAGGAGGGAAGCTTCGGAGCCATGGAGCAGAGCACAGCAACAGCGGTGCAAAGGGCAAAGCGGAGAGATTCCCGTACAGAGGATCGGTGCCAACCAGCACTCATCAGCCTGAGAGGTTTGTCTGCTCACCTGCCAGGGCAAGTGGGGGCAGGGAGCTGAGTCTCGAGATTTGGAGGTCAGACCCCAGGGAGAGGACGGGGGTTGTCTGCATGGACACAGCCTGAAGGGGGCTAGAGCTCCAGAGCTAGCTGGAAGAGAGTCCGGGGAAAAGTCTGGACCTGCCTGAAAGGCAAGAGACCATTGTTTTAGGGTGCGTGAGGGTAGGGGATTCTTTCCCTCTCTGCCCACAGAAGGCAGAACAGCACCTAAACAAGCTCCAGAGATGGTGCAAGCCACGGCTATCAGCTTGGACACCAGAGATTGCATGAAACGCTAACACTGCTGCAACCACCAAGAATCCTGTGTGAAGCACAGGCCACTGTCCACACCCCCCTTGGAACCTGTGAAACATGCCTCTGCCAGGGACTTGTGATCCAGGGACAAGTTCCCTGGGGGAACACACAGAGCACCTCAGGCTGTTGCAACATCATTTGAGTATCTGCTGCCGCAGGCAGGCTTGCCCCACATTCCAATTATAACTACCTTACCCCTCCCTTGCCCCCAGCATGAGTGAGCCAGAGCCCCCTAATCAGCTGCTGCTTTAACCCTGTCCTGTCTGGGTGGGAACAGATGCCTGAGGGCAACCTACATGCAGAGGTGGTCCCAAAACCAAAGCTGAGCCCCAAAAGCTGTGCAAACGAAGAGAAAGGGACATTTCTCTGTACAGCCTTAGGAGCAGCAGATTAAATCACCACAATCAACTTGAAGTACCCTGCATCTGTGGAATACCTGAAATAACAACGAATCATCCCAAAATTGAAGTGGTGGACTTTGGGAGCAACTGTAGACTTGGGGTTTACTGTCTGCGACTGACTTTGTTTCTGATTTTTATGTTTACCTTAGGATAGTTTTTAGCACTTGTTATCAGTGGTGGATTTGTTTACTGGTTTGGTTGCTCTCTTCTTTTTTTTATTACTATGTTTTTATTTAAAATTTTTTTTCCTTTCTTTTTTTCTCCCTTTTCTTCTGAGCCCTGTGGCTGAGAGGGGCTTGGTGCTCTGGCCGGGTGTCAGGCCTGAGTCTTTGAGGTGGGAGAGACGAGTTCAGGATATTGGACCACCAGAGACCTCCTGGCCCCACGTAATGTCAATCGGCGAGACCTCTCCCAGAGATCTCCGTCTCAGTGCCAAGACCCAGCTCCACCCAACGGCCAGCAAGCTCCAGTCCTGGATGCCCCATGCCAGTCAACTAGCAAGACAGGAGCAAAACCCCACCCATTAGCAGAGAGGCTGCCTAAAATCATACTAAGTTCACAGACATGCAAATACACACCACCGGACGTGGCCCTGCCCACCAGAAAGATAAGATCTAGCCCCACCCACCAGAACACAGCCACCAGTCCCCTCCGCCAGGAAGCCTACACAACCCACTGAACCAACTTCACTCACTGGGGACAGACACCAAAAACCATGGTAACTACGAACTGGCATCCTGAGAAAAGGAGACCCCAAACACAGTAAGTTAAACAAAATGAGAAGACAGAGAAATATTCAGCAGAGGAAGGAGCAAGGTAAAAACCCACCAGACCAAACAAATGAAGAGGAAATAGGCAGTCTACCTGAAAAAGAATTCAGAGTAATGATAGCAAAGATGATCCAAAATCTTGGAAATAGAATGGGGAAAATACAAGAAACATTTAATAAGGACCTATAAGAATTAATGAGCAAACAAATGATGAACAACATAATAAATGAAATTTAAAATTCTCTAGAAGGAATCAATAGCAGACTAACTGAGGCAGAAGAATGGATAAGTGACCTGGAAGGTGAAATAGTGGAAATAACTACCACAGAGCAGAATAAAGAAAAAATAATGAAAAGAATTGAGGAGAGTCTCAGAGACCCCTGGGACAACATTAAATGCACCAATATTTGAAATATAGGGGTCCCAGAAGAAGAAGAGAAAAAGAAAGGGTCTGAGAAAATATTTGAGAAATTATAGTTGAAAACTTCCCTAACATGGGAAAGGAAATAGTCAATCAAGTCCAGCAAAATCAGAGAGTCCCATACAGGATAAATCCAAGGAGAAACACGCCAAGACACATATTAATCAAACTATCAAAAATTAAATACAAAGAAAAAATATTAAAAGCAGCAAGGGAAAAGCAACAAATATCAGATAAGGGAATCCCCATAAGGTTAACAGCTGTTCTTTCAGCAGAAACTCTGCAAGCCAGAAGGGAGTGGCAGGACATATTTTAAGTGATGAAGGGGAAAAACCTACAGCCAAGATTACTCTACCCAGCAAGGATCTCATTCAAATTTGACAGGCAAATAAGAACCTTTTTAGGCAAGCAAAAGTTAACAGAATTCAGCACCACAAAATCAACTTTACAACAAATGCTAAAGGAACTTCCCTAGGCAGGAAACACAGAGAAGGAAAAGACCTACAAAAACAAACCCAAACCAGTAAAGAAAATGGCAGTAGGAACATACATATCAATAACTACCTTAAATGTAAATGGATTAAATGCTCCAACCAAAAGACATAGACTGGCTGAATGGATGCAAAAACAAGACCTGTATATATGCTGTGTACAAGAGACCCACTTAAGACCTAGAGACACATACAGACCAAAAGTGAGAGGATGGAAAAAGATCGTCCATGCAAATGGAAATCAAAAGAAAGCTGGAGTAGCAAAACTCATATCAGAGAAAATAGACTTTAAAATAAAGACTATTACAAGAGACAAAGAAGGACACTACATAATGGTCACGGGATCAATCCAAGAAGATATAACAATTGTAAATACTTATGCACCCAGCATAGGAGCACCTCAATACAAAAGGCAAATGCTAACAACCATAAAAGGGGAAATCAACAGTAACACAATAATAGTAGGGGGCTGTACCCCACTTTCACCAATGGACAGATCATCCAAAATGAAAATAATTAAGGAAACACAAGCTTTAAATAACACGTTAAACAAGATGGACTTAATTGATATTTATAGGACATTCCATCCAAAAACAACAGAATATACTTTCTTCTCAAGTGCTCATGGAACATTCTCCAGGATAGATCATATCTTGGGTCACAAATCAAGCCTTGGTAAATTTAAGAAAATTGAAATCATATCAAGTATCTTTTTGGACCACAATTCTATGAGACTAGATATCAATTACAGGAAAAAGTCTGTAAAAAATATAAACACATGGAAGGTAAACAATACACTGCTTAATAACCAAGAGATCACTGAAGAAATCAAAGAGGAAATCAAAAATGACCTAGATACAAATGACAATGAAAACACGATGACCCAAAACCTATGGGATGCAGCAAAAGCAGTTCTAAGAGGGAAGGTTATAGCAATACAATCCCACCTCAAGAAACAAGAAATATCTCAGATAAACAACCTAACCTTGCACCCAAAGCAATTAGAGAAAGAAGAACAAAAAAACCCCAAAGTTAGCAGAGGAAAGAAATCATAAAGATCAGAAATAAATGAAAAAGAGATTAAGGAAATGATAGCAAAGATCAATAAAACTAAAACCTAGTTCTCTGAGAAGATAAACAAAAATGATAAACCATTAGCCAGACTGATCAAGGAAAAAAGGGAGAAGACTCAAATCAACAGAATTGAAAAAGGAGAAATGACAACTGACACTGCAGAAATACAAAGGGTCATGAGAGATTACTACAGGCGACTCTATGCCAATAAAATGGACAACCTGGAAGAAATGGACAAATTCTTAGAAGAGCACAACCTTCCGAGAGTGTACCAGGAAGAAATAGAAAATATAAGCAGACCAATCATAAGCACTGAAATTGAAACTGTGATTAAAAATCTTCCAACAACAAAAGCCCAGGACCAGATGGTCTCACAGGTGAATTCCTTGAAACATTTAGAGAAGAGTTAACACCTATACTTCTCAAACTCTTCCAAAATGTAGCAGAGGTAGGGACACTCTCAAACTCATTCTACAAGGCCACCATCACCCTGATAGCAATACCAGACAAAGACATCACACAAAAAGAAAACTATAGGCCAATATCACTGATGAACATAGATGTGAAAATCCTTAACAGAATACTAGCAAAAAGAATCCAGCAGCACATTAAAAGGATCATACACCATGATCAAGTGGGCTTTATCCCAGGATTGCAAGGTTTCAATATACGCAAATCAATCAATGTCATACACCATATTAACAAACTGAAGGAGAAAAACCATATGATCAACTCAATAGATACCGAAAAAGCATTCAACAATATTCAACACCCATTTGATAAAAACTCTCCAGAAAGTAGGCATAGAGGGAACCTACGTCAACATAATAAAGGCCATATATGACAAACTCCCAGCAGATATCATTCTCAATGGTGAAAAAGTAAAACCACTTCCTCTAGGATCAGGAACAAGACAAGGTTGCCCACTCTCACCGCTATTATTCAACATAGTTTTGGAAGTGTTAGCCACAGCAATCAGAGAAGAAAAAGAAATAAAAAGAATCCAAATCAGAAAAGAAGAAGTAAAGCTGTCACTGTCTGCAAGTGACATGATGCTATACATAAAGAATTCTAAAGAAAACTACTAGAAAACTACTAGAGCGAATCAATGGATTTGGTAAAGAAGCAGGATACAAAATTAATGCACAGAAATCTCTTGCATTCCTATAAACAAATGAAGAAAAATCAGAAAGAGATATTAAGGAAACACTCCCATTTACCATTGCCACAGAAAGAATAAAATACCTAGAATAAACCTACCTAAGGAGACAAAAGACCTGCAGAAAACTATAAGACACTGATGAAATAAATTAAAGATACAATGAGATGGAGAGATATACCATGTACTTGGATTGGAAGAATCAACATTGTGGAAATGACTGTACTACCCAAAGCAATCTACAGATTGAGTGCAATCCCTATCCAACTACCAATGGCATTTTTCACAGAATTAGAACAAAAAAATTCACAATTTATATGGAAACACAAAAGACCCTGAATAGCCAAAGCAATCTTGAGAAAGAAAAATGGAGCTGGAGGAATCAGGCTCCTGGACTTCAGACTATACTACAAAGCTACAGTAATCAAGACAGTATGGTAATGGCACAAAAATAGAAATATAGATCAATGGAACAGGATAGAAAGCCCAGAGATGAACCCATACACATATGGTCCCCTTATCTTTGATAAAGGCAGCAAGAATATACAATGGAGAAAAGACAGCCTCTTCAATAAGTGGTGCTGGGAAAACTGGGCAGCTACATGTAAAAGAATGAAATTAGAACACTCCCTAACACCATACTGAAAAATAAACTCAAAATGGATTAAAGACGTAAATGTAAGGCCAAACACCGTAAAACTCTTAGAGGAAAATATAGGCAGAACACTCTATGACATAAATCACAGCAAGATCCTTTTTGACCCACCTCCTAGAGAAATGGAAATAAAAGCAAAAATAAACAGATGGGACCTAGTGAAACCTAAAAGCTTTTGCACAGTAAGGGAAACCATAAATGAGATGAAAAGACAACCTTCAGGATGGGAGAAATATTTGCCAACAAAGCAATGGACAAAGGATTAATCTCCAAAATACACAAGCAGCTCATGCAGCTCAATAGCAAAAAAACAAACAACCCAATCCAAGAATGGGCAGAAGATCCAAATAGACATTTCTCCAAGGAAGATATACAGATTGCCAACGAACACATGAAAGGATGCTCAACATCACTAATCATTAGAGAAATGTAGATCAAAACTACAATGAGGTATCAACTAACACTGGTCAGAATGGCCATCAGCAGAAAATCTACAAACAATAAATGCTGGAGAGGATGTGGAGAAAAGGGAACCATCTTGCACTGTTGGTGGGAATATAAATTGATACAGCCACTATGGAGAACAGTATGGAGAGTCCTTAAAAAACTAAAAATAGAAATACCATATGATCCAGCAATCCCACTACTGGGCATATACCCTGAGAAAACCATAATTCAAAGAGAGTCATGTACCAAAATGTTCATTGCAGCTCTATTTACAATAGCCAGGACATGGAAGCAACTTAAGTGTCCATTGACAGATGAATGGATAAAGAAGATGTGGCACCTATATACAATGGAGTATTACTCAGCCATAAAAAGGAATGAAATTGGGTCATTTGTAGAGATGTGGATGGACCTAGAGTCTGTCATAGCGAGTGAAGTGAGTCAGAAAGAGAAAAAGAAGTACAGTATGCTAACACATATATGTGGAATCTAAAAAAAAAACATGGTTCTGATGAACCTAGGGGCAGGACAGAAATAAAGACTCAGACGTAGAGTATGTAGACTTGAGGACACGGGGAGAGGAAATGGTATGCTGAGACGAAGTGAGAGAGTAGCATTGACATATATACACTACCAAATGTAAAATAGATAGCTAGTGGGAAGCAGCCGCATAGCACAGGGAGATCAGCTAGGTGCTTTGTGACCACCTAGAGGGGTGGGATATGGAGGGTGGGAGGGAGATGCAAGAGGGAGGGGATATGGGGATATATGTATACATATAGCTTATTCACTTTGTTATGCAGCAGAAACTAACACAACATTTTAAAGCAATTATACTTCAATAAAGATGTTAAAAAAACAAAAGAAACATGGAATATTTCTAAGTGTAAATTAGATAAAACATAGAAAAAGTACATGCCTGGGTATAAAATATCATTGAAGAGTAGTAAATTTTAGCATCATTTTCAAGATCATCATCATTAATCTCTCATATTATTCACTTCAATTGCAGGATGATAAAATTTCAAATTGTTTTCATATACTATGAGCATTTGATTCTCACGAAATCTCTGGAAGTTTTTTTTCTGGTGTTATTACTCTTTTACTGAAAATTTATTGATGTGTACAGGAAATTAAAAAATAAAATGCATAAATTTAAAAAGAATTATACAATTAATAAAAATGGAACAAAAGCATTCTCATTTTCCTTCAGTATTGTTTAAAGGAAAAATAACCTCCCTGTTGGTTGATATATATATATACTTTTTTCGCTCAAAATTTATTATATCTCAGTTAAAGAACAATTAAAACAGCATATTAGCCTGACCAAAGCTTAAAATACACTCCTAGCATTTAGCATATTTCTTATTCAATGCATACATGAATATCCTTTGAAAGGATTACAGAGAAACCCAGCTCTTTAAATGAGATCTCTGCCATAAAGAAGCGCATCCTCTAACCTCCAATACGTTCTTGAAATATATTCTTTAGGTCCCTGTGCAAAACATAAAGTTATAAAAGTCTGAATGATGATTGCAAATCACATATCCTAGTAACTTCAGTCTGATGGCACGTTTTTGCCCCTCCTTGAAGTATGAAATAGGCAGCAGTTGATGAAAAATGGAAAAATGTAAGGATGTAAGTATAAATGTACTGTTTGTAACAAATGTCACACATGGTTTCCAAATGGATTTTTCATAGAGCATGAAATTATATGAAAACTGCTTCCAAATTGTTTGAAATTATTATTTGGGCTCAGATGCTAGCTCATCAGATTATACTCTGAAGAAATAATTATTTGTATCTTAATTCCTTTCCTTTTTGGAACTGATAATTCTGATTCAGGATTTCAACAAACGGGGCTTTAGAAGAAAATAGAGTCTAATTTGTAAACTATAAAAGAACATCTATAAAAAACAAATCAAACTTTTAAAGTAATTCTCCTTCTAACATACTGTTGCTTAATCTGAAAAAGCCCAAATTTCTCTCTTTATCAGTTCCCAGGTTCTGCAGTTAATCACAATGGTAATTGTTGTCATTTGCAAGAATTCAAAGTAAATAAAAATATCTGTAATTATTTTATTTATGAAATCATCAAAATGATATTTATTGATTTGAGACTCTTAGAACTGAAAGCAAGATAGAGACAGTAGACTTCTTGAACAGTGAAAAATATAATTTCTAATGACAGCATTATGAATATTTTTGAGAGAAAGGGTTGGTAAATTATATTAGTGATAAAAATTTTCTCTTATTTTTTCCCAGTTATCTTCGTGGAAGATTGTTTACCATTATATTATCTATTCTTTCAACTGTGTGTGCAGGTAGGGTAAAACTAAAGGAGAGAAAGGTGGATTTAATGGCTCAGGACAGCTCTTCATGGCCATCTAATAGAATCTTCAAACCGTGCTGATACGTGCCTCCATTGATTTCTCTTTTGGAAGGTAGAGTAGACAGGTCAAAGGTAGAGAGGTGAGCAGCAAGTCACAAATTTGGCCTTTTCAATTCAAAATTAAGGTCACTTGTAAAGGAAGTTTGTGTGCCTATTCAAAGAAAATGTGTATCCAGAGGGAGTGTTCCTCTTGTAGGATTCTGGTTTTTTCTGTTTTGCTTTTAAATTTAATATTCAAAATAAGATTTCAGCCAATATCACAAATGGGGCATACAATATATGTTTACCAGAAATCTCTGTAAGTATATTAACTTACTATTTTATGAATGAATGGTGGTTTTTAGGTTTCAGAATGCATTAAAATCACTTAGAAGAGGATTTCATTTTCTTTTTCTTTATGTTTTCTTTTTCTGTTTTCTGCCTGCAGTTTACCTGTTATCCTCTTCCTAATCTGCATTCCAATCTATAGCTTATTCTTATGTATATTCTTGCTTAAGCACTCTACCCAAAGAACATTCTAGAAGAAAAGTAATATAAGCATTTTAAACAAATCTCTAGTCTTGCCCTGTGTAGAACAGTTGGGGAGGAAGGATGGGCTAATGAAGGGAGTCTGTTAGAGGTGGATCACTTGCATTTAAATGTCTTTCTTTCATTTGTGTAGCATTTATAGTATTATCTTACAGTGTTATTACTTTTACTTAGGAATTCATGGTTTTTGTTTTCAAAATGGCATTAAATTTTAAGCACCACTGCATAACATTTTTATCTTTGGTTAGCATTTCAAGAAAGCTGAGAAAGCATTATTTGTACTTGTCCATCTCTAACTCACCGAGCTAAGAACTGCACCATCAGAAAGAAAAGGGAAAATGTTAAAATGACCTTTCCTCCTCTGTTCTTCCAGAGATCCAAGGCTTGAAGCATTTTAAACAACACAAATACCATGCACTAGACAGTCTCAGGGTCTGTCTCCTCCTGTTCATCAGGGACCAGGTTCAATAGCCTGCATACTAAACAGTATGACAACAGCTCACAGAATCCTTTCCTGAGTCTCCATAATGGGTGATGAGAGTTGTGATGAGAGGTGCAGGACTTGGGGAACTAGGAAAATAGCCTGGATTCCTCTAATGCTCTTTCATTCTGGTTTCATAATTTTCTCAAGTTAACAAGAGAGCAGGGATACTATTTGGAATTAGAGTTAAGGAAATGAAGAGAGCTCACAGAGTTCCATGGTAAACTTCCCTTCTCACCAAGGTGGATTTGACCAGGTCTCAAAGCACTATGACATTTGACTGATTTCATATTGCTGATCAAACAAAATTTTAATTTTGTTTGATAAATGAAAACTCTACCTTGGGCCAGTACAAATGTAGCAATTAAAATAGACTCTGCTTAAATAAACAATTTTTTTTTAATGGCCTGCTTGTATCTAAGATCCTCTGGGGATCTTTAGTCTTTGGTTGACAGTAAGATCAGCTGTACTGATGAACTCAGCCTTATCTTTTTCTTTCATGTGTTCTCCATAAAAATATTTTCCAAGTGAATCGATTGCTTTATGATACCTTTATTAGCAGGTTATCTTAAAATACATTTAATTTGCATTATAGATGCTACTTTTTGTATGCCTTTATTAATACTGATTCACCATCACATTGACATGAGTTTGAATTATTTTTCCAATAATGGAAGTTGATTGTGCTGACCCATCCACACGTTTTTGCCAGTATTTGATGAACCCACCTATTTTATGGAATGGTGAGGTCTACATAGTGTGATTTTAGAAGAAATTCTACAGGGATAAATGCCCCAAATAATTTTATCCAACCTGGTGCTAGCAATTCCACCAGCAGAGAAACATTCTTTTGGTTCTTAGGAGTTTTAAAAATTCTTATTTAAAATAATGTATCTCTGGGTGGCATAACATCTTAAGTTACCATAAATAATATTTTAAAAAAGAGATTGGATGATAGTCTTCTGTGGAAAGGTTCTTGTAGTCCCTAAAAGGTAGACCCCAAGGGAGAAATCAGCTGTCTGTTATAGGAGAAAGGATTGAAGAGAAGAAATATGAAACCACCAAAGGCATATTGCCTATGAATAATTCTACCCTGCACATGTTCTCTCCTGGTCCTGTTGCAGTAAAATGAAAATATTCATTTGAGAATGCTCTAAGTGAATCAGAAACTATGTGTGTATGACTGTACGTGTGAATGTGTGAGTGTGTGTGTGTGTGTGTGTGTGTGTGTATGTATGTAGTGAATCTGTTTCTATACATGCCCCTACATCCTCCTTAACCCCTGGCAACTGCTAACCTGTTCTTTTCTATGACTTGTCATTTTGAGAATATTACAGAAATAGAACCCTACAGTATGCAAATTTTGGGGGATTGGCTTTTTTTTACTAAAGCATAATTCCCTGGAGATGCATCCAAGTTTTGTGTATCTATAGTTTGTTTTTACTGCTATTCCATGGTATGGATTTACCATGGTTTGTTTAACCACTCACCTGTTGAAGGTCTTCTGAGTTGTTTCCAGGTTTTGGCTAATATGAATAAAACTGCTGTAAACATTCATTTACAGGTTTGTGTGTGAAAGTAAGTATTTCACTGAGATATGTGACAGAGGGCAATTACTGGTCATATGGTAATTGTATGTTCAGTGTTTAAGAAGCTAGAAAGCTGTTTCCTAGAGTGGCTATTTGTACTGCCTCAAGCAACGTATGAGGGATTCAATTTCTCCACATTTTTGCCAGTATTTGATGTTGCCACAGTATTTCATTTTAGCCATTATGATAGGTGTGTATTGATAGCTCATTGTAGTTTTAATCACATTTTCCTAATCTCTAAATTGTTTAACATTTTTTCATGTGCTTATTTTCCATCTAATATCAGCCTTGGTGAAATTTTTTGTGTCTTTAGCCCATTTTCTAACTATACTGTTTATGTTTTTACTTGGTATTGATGTATAATTCTTTATATATTGCTAAATTCTAGTTGCTAATATTGTATTTTGTTAAGATATTTACATTTATATTCATGAGGGATATTGGTCTCTAATTTTCTTTGGTTGTATTGTCTTTATCTGCTTTTGGTATGACAATAATACCAGCTTCATAAAATCAATTGAGAAAGTCTTCCTTCTATTTTCTGGAAGCGAGGACTCTTCTAGTCCTTTTGCAATAAATCAAAACATTCATGTGTGAATTTCTGAATGTTCATCCCTGAGTGAATCGGGGTGTGTGTGTGTGTGTGTATGTGTTTATGTGTGTGTATATATAGTGAGCCTGTTTCTGAACATGACCTTATAGGGTTATACAATAAGCTGCTAATAGCTTGAGCTACTCTAAAAGTATCTCTTAAGAACAGGGAAATTATCTTATGTGAATTCCTACTACAGGACTAAGAAGAAAGGAAGGTGAACATTTTATTACTAATTTTCAGTAATAGAGAACTATTCCACAACAAGTTCTATAATATACCTCTTGTTAATCAGGACACTTCACAGAAATATCCAGATTCTTTGAAATTGTCTCCCCAGACAGGTATAGGCCAGGATAAGGCAGTGTTCCATAGGGATGATGTTGCCTGATTTTGCATACAATTGGTGCTGGGATTTTGACTGCAATAGTCTAGTAGGGTCCACTTAAGCCAGATGATCTTATGTAACATCTGGATGGGTTTTTATAGTTTAGAACTTCATGAAGAAGACAATGAAATGATTAGTTGATAGAAAGTGAAGCAACACTCTGAAATGTGAACAATGAACACTGTGATTCTCAATATAGTTCCTTAAAAGTTATCACAAGAAAAAGTTAATACAAATATACCTATGGTCCTTATAATAATGTCCATTTTTTTCCTAGCTAAGAAATTGATGAAAACCGTAAGACTGCTGTGGACCTGTGTTCTAGGCTGGATTTATCATCCCTGCATTATTCAGATTCTGCTCATACTTTTATAATATCCCATATTAATGTTCCTTCTTGTTATTCTGATTTCTTTTTGTTTGGTTGTATTAGAACTTTTTGTTATTTTTTGTGGACCAATTCATATATTCAGAGATGCTTGTTAATATGATTTGATATGTACTAAATCTTTATCCCATATTATATTCTAAAGATGTTTTGTATTCTTCTAACATATTCTGAACAAACTTTCCTAGACATTATTCCATGGAACACTATTCTTATAAAATATTCCACATCCATTACAAGAAAAAATATTTTTAAAAATTGAATAATAAACTTAGCACTGAGCTTGGCATTGTGGATACAAGGGGAAAAGGTGGCTTTCTTGTCTGGATAAAATTAAAGTTCCTAAGGTTATTCCTAGGTTAAAATTCCCAGACATTTTTTTTTCTGGTGATAAGGCTCAAAGGTTTTATTTTTAAAACATATTTTTTTCCTCAAATCCATATGGAATCTTGGGAACCTAATGTGAGATTGTGAGATTAAAATTTATAATACATAATTAAGATAAAAATGAGAAAAACCATTGAAGATATATTCTTGCTGCGCTTGGTCAATTACCAAGGGTTCTACCTCCGTGGGCTTAAAAAAATAAGAGGAGGAAGGTTAAAGTACTCAAAAAGGGCTGATTGGCAAGCAGACAAATACTATTTGTATAAAAATGGTTACTATGAAAATTTTCTTCTAAATTCATTGTTTGACACAAGATAGGTGTCTTTTCAACATAATCTATTACAAATCAAGTTGAGGAGATTACTAAATTGATTCTTCAAGAAACTGAGTCTCCAAGCCTAGCAATTGCAAGTAGCTAAATACTTAAAAAAAAAAAAAAGATCATGATCGAGGGGGTGGAAAAAAGCAGATTTGGTAAATTGACATACTCATTTATTTTCAATCACTTTCACTTCCTAAAACTCCTTTGAGTAAGTTTGCAAC
This sequence comes from Delphinapterus leucas, assembly GCF_059928025.1. Classification (NCBI taxonomy): domain Eukaryota; kingdom Metazoa; phylum Chordata; class Mammalia; order Artiodactyla; family Monodontidae; genus Delphinapterus; species Delphinapterus leucas. Next base: position 53,787,164 of record NC_143132.1, on the reverse strand, counting down.
TTTCCACAAAGACAAACATATAGGGGTATCTGAAGAGTAATGGTAGGAGTTTCCTACTAAGTGACTGGTAAGCCGAGATCTAAAGGATGAGGAGGAGTTTACTGGGCTAAAGAATGGTGGATGGGGAGGAAGCCCTGCAAAGACCTTGTGGGAGTTGGAGCATGGAGTCCAAGGACCTGAAATTAAGCAGTGTGACTGACACAGAGACTTGAGGTGGGGTCCTGGTGTGGGAAGAGACTAGAGAGGTGAGTAAGACCAAGACCATACAAACTTGAAGGCAAGTTGAAATTTTATTCTAATTCTAAGAACAATGGGAAGACTTTTCTAACTTTTAAAAGATGGTGGGGCTGGTATTCATTCACATTTTGAAAAGATAACTGTAGCATCAGCAGGAAGAGCTCCTCGGGGAAAACAAGAAGGCAGGGTGGACAGTTAGGATGTGAATTGCTTTAGTAAGGGTAAGATATTTAGTGGCTTGTACTTTGGTGATGATAGTTTGAAATGGAGAGGAATGGGTAGCTCTTAGGGCTACTGAGTAAAACTGACAGGAGACTAGTGGTACTATTCATAAAATAGAGACACCAGAAGAGGATCAGCTGTTAATAGAGCTGTAATCATAGTTGGGATCGTTTAGGAAGAGCAGAGAGAAAAGAAAGCATGTTGTGAACAAGTTTTAAGAAATTCTAACATGTAGTCTCTAGACAGTGGAGGATAAACCTGCAGAAGAGACTCCAAAGTAGTAGCCAAAGTTGGAGGCGGCAACTTGGGGAATGAAGCGTCTCAGAAGATCAGGAGAGAAGTGTGCTCAACCTTGTGCTGCTGGAAGGTTCTTTGGTGTCATAACATGAGAACATCTATGGATTTAGCAAGAGGCCTTTCATTAGAGAAGAGAAAATCCAGACTAAAGTGGAATGAGGAATGAATGCTAAGTGAAAAAACTGGAAACTGAAACAGAAATTTAGAGAACTCTTTGAGATGCTGAGCATTGAAAAGAAGTCAAAAACTAGGATGGTATTTAGGGACTGGGATTCAGACTTGCCCTTTATCATGAACCTGTTCCTAGTTATCTGATGTAGTAAGTTTTGCAAACTATTAAGGTACTTATCTTGTAGATTCTTTTTCTTTTGAATACTATCACTTTTTTTTAACCTCTTTATTAGAGTACAATTGCTTTACAATGGTGTGTTAGCTTCTGCTTTATAAAAAAGTGAATCAGTTATACATATGCATATGTCCCCATATCTCTTCTCTCTTTCATCCCCCTCCCTCCCACCCTCCCTATCCCACCCCTCTAGATGGTCACAAAGCACCGAGCTGATCTTCCTGTGCTATGTGGCTGCTTACCACTGGCTATCTACTTTACGTTTGGTAGTGTATATATGTCCATGCCACTCTCTCACTTTGTCCCAGCTAACCCTTCCCCCTCCCCATATCCTCAAGTCCATTCTCTAGTAGGTCTGCATCTTTATTCCCGTCTTGCCCCTAAGTTCTTCTGACCATTTTTTTCTTCTTTTTTTAGATTCCATATATATATGTGTTAGCATATGATATTTGTTTTTCTCTTTCAGACTTATTTCACTCTGTATGACAGTCTCTAGGTCCATCCACCTCACTACAAATAACTCAGTTTCGTTCCTTTTTATGGCTGGGTAATATTCCATTGTATATATGTGCTACATCCTCTTTATCCATTCATCTGTTGATGGACACTTAGGTTGCTTCCATGTCCTGGCTATTGTAAATAGTGCTGCAATGAACATTGTGGTACATGACTCTTTGAATTATGGTTTTCTCAGGGTATATGCCCAGTAGTGGGATTGCTGGGTTGTATTGTAGTTCTATTTTTAGGTTTTTAAGGAACCTCCATACGATTCTCCATAGTGGCTGTATCAATTTACATTCCCACCAACAGTGCAAGAGGGTTCCCTTTTCTCCACACCCTCTCCAGCATTTATTGTTTGTAGATGTTTTGATGATGGCCATTCTAACCGGTGTGAGGTGATATGTCACTGTAGTTTTGATTTGCATTTCTGTAGTGATTACTGATGTTGACCATCCTTTCATATGTTTGTTGGCAATCTGTATTTCTTCTTTGAAGAAACGCCTATTTAGGTCTTCTGCCCATTTTTGGATTGGGTTGTTTGTTTTTTTGATATTGAGCTGCATGAGCTGCTTGTATATTTTGGAGATTAATCCTTTGTCAGTTGCTTCATTTGCAAATATTATATCCCATTCTGAAGGTTGTCTTTTCGTCTTATTTATGGTTTCCTTTGCTGTGCAAAAGCTTTTAAGTTTCATTAGGTCCCAATTTTTTATTTTTGTTTTAATTCCATTTCTCTAGGAGTTGGGTCAAAAAGGATCTTGCTGTGATTTATGTCATAGAGTGTTCTGCCTTATGTTTTCTTCTAAGAGTGTGATAGTGTCTGGCCTTACATTTAGGTGTTTAATGCATTTTCAGTTTATTTTTGTGTATGGTGTTAGGGAGTGTTCTAATTTCATTCTTTTACATATGGCTGTCCAGTTTTCCCAGCACCACTTACTGAAGAGGCTGTCTAGTCTCCATTGTATATTCTTGCGTCTTTTATCAAAGATAAGGTGACCATAGGTGCATGGGTTTATCTCTGGGCTTTCTATTCTGTTCCATTGGTTTATATTTCTGTTTTTGTGCCACTACCATACTGTCTAGATTACTGTAGCTTTGTGGTTTAGTCTGAAGTCAGGGAGCCTTATTTCTCTAGCTCCGTATTTCTTTCTCAAGATTGCTTTGGCTATTTGGGGTCATTTGTGTTCCCATACAAATTGTGAAAATTTTTGTTCTAATTCTGTGAAAAATGCCATTGGTAGTTTGATAGGGATTGCATTGAATCTGTAGATTGCTTTGGGTAGTATAGTCATTTTCACAATATTGATTCTTCCAATCCAAGAACATGGTATATCTCTCCATCTATTTGTATCATCTTTAATTTCTTTCATCAGTGTCTTATAGTTTTCTGCATACAGATCTTTTGTCTCCTTAGGTAGGTTTATTCCTTTGTATTTTATTCTTTTTGTTGCAGTGGTAAATGGGAGTGTTTTCTTGATTTCACTTTCAGATGTTTCATCATTAGTGTATAGGAATGCCAGAGATTTCTGTGCATTAATTTTGTATCCTGCAACTTTACCAAATTCATTGATTAGCTCTAGTAGTTTTCTGGTAGCATCTTTCGGAATCTCTATGTATAGTATCATGTCATCTGCAAACAGTGACAGCTTTACTCCTTCTTTTCTGATTTGGATCTTTTTTATTTCTTTTTCTTCTCTGATTGCTGTGGCTAAAGCAATCAGAGAAAGTATTTTTAATAATAGCGGTGAGAGCGGGCAACCGTGTCTTGTTTCTGATCTTAGTGGAAATGGTTTCAGATTTTTACCATTGAGGACAAAGTTGGCTGTGGGTTTGTCATATATGGCCTTTATTATGTTGAGGAAAGTTCCCTCTCTGCCTACTTTCTGGAGGGTGTTTATCATAAATGGTTGTTGAATTTTGTAAAAAGCTTTCTCTGCATCTATTGAGATGATCATATGGTTTTTCTCCTTCAATTTGTTAATATGGTGTATCATGTTGATTGATTTGCATATATTGAAAAATCCTTGCATTCTTGGGATAAACCCCACTTGATCATAGTGTATGTTCCTTTTAATGTGCTGTTGGATTCTGTTTGCTAGTATTTTGTTGAGGATTTTTGCGTCTGTGTTCATCAGTGATATTGGCCTATAGTTTTCTTTCTTTGTGACATCTTTGTCTGGTTTTGGTGTCAGAGTGATGGTGGCCTCGTAGAATGAGTTTGGGAGTGTTCTTCCCTCTGCTATATTTTGGAAGAGTTTGAGAAGGACAGGTGTTAGCTCTTCTCTAAATGTTTGATAGAATTCGCCTGTGAAGCCATCTGGTCCTGGGCTTTTGTTTGTTGGAAGATTTTTAAACATAGTTTCAATTTCAGTGCTTGTGATTGGTCTGTTCATATTTTCTATTTATGCCTGGTTCAGTATTGGAAGGTTGTGCATTTTAAGAATTTGTCCATTTCTTCCAGGTTGTCCATTTTATTGGCATATAGTTGCTTGTAGTAATCTCTCATGATCTTTTGTATTTCTGCAGTGTCAGTTGTTACTTCTCCTTTTTTATTTCTAATTTTATTGATTTGAGTCTTCTCCATTTTTTTCTTGATGAGTCTGGCTAATGGTTTATCAATTTTGTTTATCTTCTCAAAGAACCAGCTTTTAGTTTTATTGATCTTTGCTATCATTTCCTTAATCTCTTTTTCATTTATTTCTGATCTGATCTTTATGATTTCTTTCCTTTTGCTAACTTTGGGGTTTTTTTGTTCTTCTTTCTCTCATAGCTTTAGTTGTAAGGTTAGGTTGTTTGTTTGAGTTGTTTCAAGTTTCTTAAGGTAGGCTTGTGTAGCTAATAACTTCCTTCTTAGAACTGCTTTTGCTGCATCCCATAGGTTTTGGGTCATCGTGTTTTCATTGTCATTTTTTTCTAGGTATATTTTGATTTCCTCTTTGATTTCTTCAGTGATCTCTTGGTTATTAAGTAGTGTGTTGTTTAGCCTCCATGTGTTTGTATTCCTTACAGATTTTTTCCAATAATTGATATCTAGTCTCATAGTGTTGTGGTCGGAAAAGATACTTGATATGATTTTCAATTTTCTTAAATTTACCAAGGCTTGATTGTGACCCAAGATATGATCTATCCTGGAGAATGTTCCATGAGCACTTAAGAAGAATGTGTATTCTGTTGTTTTTGGATGGAATGTCCTGTAAGTATCAATTAAGTCCCTCTTGTTTAATGTTTCATTTAAAGCTTGTGTTTCCTTATTTATTTTCATTTTGAGTGATCTGTCCATTGGTTAAAGTGGGGTGTTAAAGTCCCCTACTTTGATTGTGTTACTGTCAATTTCCCCTTTTCTGGCTGTTAGTATTTGCCTTATGTATTGAGGTGCTCCTATGTTGCATGTATAAATATTTACAATTGTTATATCTTCTTCTTGGATTGATCCCTTGATCATTATGTAGTGTCCTTCTTTGTCTCTTGTAATAGTCTTTGTTTTAAAGTCTATTTTGTCTGATATGAGAATTGCTACTCCAGCTTTCTTTTGGTTTCCATTTGCATGGAATATATTTTTCCATCCCCTCACTTTCAGTCTGTGTGTGTCCCTAGGTCTGAAGTGGGGCTCTTGTAGACAGCATATATACGGGTCTTATTTTTGTATCCATTCAGCCAGTCTATGTCTCTTGGTTGGAACATTTAATCCATTTACACTTAAGGTAATTATCAATATGTATGTTCCTATTACCATTTTCTTAATTGTTTTGGGTTTATTATTGTAGGTCTTTTCCTTCTCTTGTGTTTCCTGCCTAGAGAAGTTCCTTTAGCATTTGTTGTAAAGCTGGTCTGGTGGTGCTGAATTCTCTTAGTTTTTGCTTGTCTGTAAGGCTTTTAATTTCTCCATCAAATCTGAATGACATACTTGCTGGGTAGAGTAATCTTGGTTGTAGGTTTTTCTCCTTCATCACTTTAAATATGTCCTGTCAGTCCCTTCTGGCTTGCAGTTTCTGCTGAAAGATCAGCTGTTAACCTTATGGGGATTCCCTTATCTGATACTTGTTGTTTTTCCCTTGCTACTTTTAAAATTTGTTCTTTGTATTTAATTTTTGATAGTTTGATTACTATGTATCTTGGTGTGTTTCTCCTTGGATTTATCCTGTATGGGACTCTCTGTGCTTCCTGGACTTGATTAACTATTTCCTTTCCCATATTAAGGAAGTTTTCAACTCTAATCTCTTCAAATATTTTCTCAGTCCCTTTCTTTTTCTCTTCTTCTTCTCGGACCCCTATAATTCGAATGTTGGTGCATTTAATATTTTCCAGAGGTCTCTGAGACTGTCCTCAATTATTTTCATTCTTTTTTCTTTATTCTGCTCTGCAGTAGTTATATCCACTATTTTATCTTCCAGGTCATTTATCTGTTCTTCTGTCTCAGTCTGCTATTGATCCCTTCTAGAGAATTTTTAATTTCATTTATTGTGTTGTTCATTACTGTTTGTTTGCTCTTTAGTTCTTCTGTGTCCTTGTTAAACGTTTCTTGTATTTTCTCCATTCTATTTCCAAGATTCTGGATCATCTTTACTATCATTACTCTGAATTCTTTTTCAGGTAGACTGCCTATTTCCTCTTCATTTGGTAAGTCTGGTGGGTTTTTGCCTTGCTCCTTCATCTGCTGTGTGTTTCTCTGTCTTCTCATTTTGCTTAACTTTCTCTGTTTTTGGTCTCCTTTTTGCAGGCTGCACGTTAGTAGTTTCCATTGTTTTTGGTGTCTGTCCCCAGTGGCTAAGTCTGGTTCAGTGGGTTGTGTAGGCTTCCTGGTGGAGGGGACTAGTTCCTGTGTTCTGGTGGATGTGGCTATATCTTATCTTTTTGGCAGGCAGGTCCACATCTGGTGGTGTGTTTTGGGGTGTCTGTGGCCTTATTATGATTTTAGGCAGCCTCTGTGCTAATGGACGGGGTTGTGTTCCTGTCTTGCTAGTTGTTTGGCATAGGGTGTCCTGCACTGTAGCTTGCTGGTCATTGAGTGGCGCTGGGTCTTGGCGTTGAGATGGAGATCTCTGGGAGATTTTTGGCTTTTGATATTACTGGAGCTGGGAGGTCTCTTGTGGACCAGTGTCCTGAACTTGGCTCTCCCACCTCAGTGGCAGAGCCCCGACGCCTGGCTGGAGCACCAAAAGCCTGTCCTCCATGTAGCTCAGAATAAAAGGGAGAGAAAAGAAAGAAAGAAAGAAAGAAAGAAGATAAAATTAAAAAATAAAATTAAAAGTTATTAAAATAAAAATTTATTAAGAAAAAAAATTTTTTAGGTTAAAAAAAAAAAACGGATACACTGAACTCTAGGACAAATAATAAAAGCAAAGCTTTAAAGACAAAATCACACACAGAAGCATACACATACATACTCATAAAAAGAAAAAAATGGAAAAAAATATATATATATCACTGCTCCTAAAGTCTGCCTCCTCAATTTGGGATGATTTGTTGTCTGTTCAGGTATTCCATAGATGCAGTTGATTGTGGAGATTTAATCCGCTGCTCCTGAGGCTGCTGGGAGAAATTTCCCTTTCTCTTCTTTGTTCGCGCAGCTCCTGGGGTTCAGCTTTGGATTTGTACCCGACTCTGCGTGTAGGTCACCTGAGGGCGTCTGTTCTTCGCTCAGACAGGACGGGGTTAAAGGAGCTGCTGATTCGGGGGCTCCGGCTCACTCAGGCCGGGGGGAGGGAGGGTTACGTATGCATGGCGAGCCTGCGGGCGGCAGAGGCCGGCGTGACGTTGCACAAGCCTGAGGTGCGCCGTGCGTTTTCCCTGGGAAGTTGTCCCTGGATCACAGGACCCTGTCAGTGACGGACTGCACAAGCTCCCAGGAGGGGAGGTGTGGACAGTGACCTGTGCTCGCACACAGGCTTCTTGGTGGCAGCAGCAGCAGGCTTAACGCCTCATGCCCGTCTCTGGGGTCCGCGCTGATAGCCGCGGCTCGCGCCCATTTCTGGAGCTCCTTTAAGCAGCGCTCTTAATCCCCTCTCCTCACGCACCAGGAAACAAAGAGGGAAGAAAACGTCTCTTGCCTCTTCGGCAGCTCCGGACCTTTTCCCGGACTTTCTCCCGGCTAGCTGTGGCGCACTAGCACCCTTCAGGCTGTGTTCACACAGCCAACCCCAGTCCTCTCCCTGGGATCCGACCAAAGCCAGAGCCTCGACTCCCAGCCCCCGCCCGTCCTGGCCGGTGAGCAGACAAGCCTCTCGGGCTGGTGAGTGCTGGTCAGCACCCATCCTTTGTGCGGGAATCTCTCCGTTTTGTCCTCTGCACCCCTGTTGCTGCGCTCTCCTCCGTGGCTCCGAAGCTTCCCCCCCTCCGCCACCCGCAGTCTCCCCCCCGCAAAGGGTCTTCTAGTGTGTGGAAACCTTTCCTCCTTCACAGCTCCCTCCCACTCGTGCAGGCCCCGTCCCTATTCTTTTGTCTCTGTTTTTTCTTTTTTCTTTTGCCCTGCCCAGGTACGTGGGGAGTTTCTTTCCTTTGGGAGGTCTGAGGTCTTCTGCCAGCGTTTAGTAGTTGTTCTATAGGGGTTGTTCCACATGTAGAAGTATTTCTGATGTATTTGTGCAGAGGAAGGTGATTTCCGCGTCTTACTCTTCTGCCATCTTGAAGCCCCTAACTTCTAATCTAATTTCTAAAGAGGAAAAAATTATCTTCTAAGTTTTCTGTGTCAGTCTGGGCATTTGCTGATGAACCCAGTAGTGCATAACTTTAATTAACATTATCATTTTTCTTAAGTGGTTCAATTTCAGAGTGTATTAATGCTATTTATATCATGTATTTTAATTTAATTCTATGCCATTAACTGGGAAATGTACCAATTTGCCAGTAACTTATTTGCCCTGTAAGAGGACCAAGATACTGATTGTGTTTACCTACAAAATAACTTGGTTCATTATGACTCAAGAGTCACAGAATAATTGAGAATCTACATTAGAAAGGTTTAAATGGTTCTGAAAGAGTCTTTTCTATATTATTGACCTGAGAGTTAGTGAATAATTTTTAGTAGAATTATTTGAATTGTTACATGAATTCTGTGTTGTAGTACTATAACAATTTTTTTTCTCTATTTTCAGAGAAAGTACATTTATATTTTCTCTGATTAAAATATTATTTCACTTGGAATATAAATAAAATATCTTAAAATTAAAGGAAGGGGAATATGAAATGTTTTGGCTGGAAATTTATAACAATTAGAGATAGTACTTCAATAATTAATGTGTTTTGAAATAAGATCACAAAGTTCATTACAATTGTTATTTGATTTCTCAAGGAGTATAAAAAGAGACACATAATTAAAAGGGAAAAAGTTAATTGCTAATTTTTTCCCACTATGAAAATTTACCTAAAAGCAAGTTACAAGATGTTTTAATCAGGCTGAATTTTTTAGTAGAATTTTAAGTTTAGGAGAAACATAAGAGGATGTAAAACTCTATTGATGACATTTTTTACTTTGGGAAGAAGTGATCAAAATGTGAAGGAATAATCAATCTAAAGACATTTTGTGTACATTTATGCCAGCCACTAAACAAATTAGTTTGAACTTAAAACTTAATCCACTTTTTGTTTCTTTATAAAAATGTCTTTCTCTCTAGCACTGTACTTTATAACTTTTACCTTACGAATCTATTAAGTGACTAGAAATCCTAACCCATTCCCAGTACTTTTTCTAGTCTGATTAATTGTCTTTTATGAAAACTATGGCTTTCACCTTTACTGAATTAGTTATTATGTCCTCTTATGTGTCAAATATTTATTCAGTATGTATTGCATATTCCATGTGCCAGGCAGTGTTACAAAGTCACATAAGTGTATTTGAAAAGTTTAGTTTCTAATGAAGTAAAATAGACATTGGAGTACCTTGAGTCAATTAAGGTTACATGGGCTCTGATAGGCAAATTTTCAGGTTATAAGGTGGGGGGGCGGTCAGAGAAGACAGATCATAGAAAGTGCTAGACAGATGATAGGAAAAGTAATCCACAAGCCTTCAGAGAAAAGATGACCCTTGAGGTGAGTTTTGACAGATGACCATGAGTTCCATAAAACTAAGAAGACTAAGGAGAAGAGGGAATGGGCATTACCAACAATAAGAATTGTGTAAATGAAGATGGAAGGCTGGCAACATCTTGTTTCAGTCTAACAATTGTCCGTTGTGTGATGTAGCTGGAGATTGTGATTGGAGTACAAGTGTCACAATACACAGGGGCCCAAGCATGCAGAGCGGGTGGAAGATCTTTCTTGGATGAGTTTATTCTGTATCCTATGGAATGGCATGCTTATGAGGAGTTTTAATCTGTGAAATATCATGATAAGATTTGGATTTTAGAGGTACTGTCTGGGCAAATATGTAGTGGAAGATGTGGCAGCCAGAAACCAATTAGGAGTCTACTATAGTACCTCATAGGGGAGTTAATGTAGTTTGAACAAAAAAGTGGCCCTGAGTAAGCATAGATAGGACAGGTCAGAGATCGATAAGGAAATAAGTCTTCAAGATTAGCTAATTGATTAGATATATTGGGAGAAAGAAACTTCCAGGTTTCCGAAAATTCACCTTTCTCCAAAGGGAATACAGGGAAAGAAGCAGGTTCATTTTGAAAAGATAGAGAGGGCTTGTACCTAATGCATTCACTTTTTTGTGCCATCGAGTTTAAGCTAGGTGTCATGTAGTCAGCTGCATATTTAAGTCTGGCATTCAGTGGTCTACTCCAGATGGAGATAAAGTTTAACGAGTGGATGTGTTAATACTTATGATGTGCCAAGCATTGTTTAAAGTATATTAATCCATTTATTCCTTGTGTGAATCATATAACATAGACAGTATTATTATTATCTTCATTTTACAAGTGAGGGAACAGAGGTACATACTGTTAAGCAACGGCTCGGCACCCAGCTAGTAAGGGGCGGGAACAGGATTCAAATCCAGGTAGCCTGATTCCAGAGCCCAGACCCTTAACCACCATGCTGCATTGCTTCTCCGATTTCTGAATCCCTGTTACATGGAAAGAAGCATCCTGGGAATTAAAAATTTAGTGGCAACATACAATATTCTATCATTTCAATCCAGGTACTTTAAAATGATTATCTTTTTTCATGATAATCATTTATCATAAAGAGATATTTAACCTTAAATTTATCTTTTTTAAATACTGTATTTCTATTAAAAGAATCAGTCTCAGAGACACACTGATTAACCTGGGGCATATTTGATTTATTCCATTTTCTGCTCACCCGATCTCAATAAATACTTAGCCCAATCAATCCTCTCACATCTGGCTTCTAACTATGCATTCTGTGACAGTTACCTAAATTCATAACCTCATTATTTCTTGCCTGGACTATTCTGATAGCCTCTAAACTGTCTTTTTACCTTCAGTATTTCCTTGCTACAAATTTATCACACATACTATTACCTATAGTACAACTCAAAAGCCACCAGTTCCAAAAAATTATTTATAATGTTATGCATAGGTTGTAAAGGCCTTAAAGACAAGGACTATTTTTTATCTATTTATCTCCTATGTCTATCACAATTATTCACACATAGTAAATTCTTGATAATATGCTATTGAATAGGTAGGTGATCTCTCTCTGTCCTCCACACTGGTGATGTTTTCTACTGTTACATATCACATTTTTAAGCTCTGTGAGAAAGATATGTTACTTACCTTTAAATTTACTAAAAATTACCTAGCATGATGTGTTTCCTATACCAGGGTTCAATACATAATTGATGAATTGATGGATTATTAAGTCAATCAGTCAATTTAACAACTATGGATAATAATAGAATGCTAGTAAGAAGAAACTGTAAATTCACATCAACTAGTAAATAATGGGGACTAAAATTTAATAAAAATTATATATGGGTACTTACAAAAAAGATTTATAAAATATATTTGTCTACATTTATTATGCAACAGTTCGGAAGCAGTTGAGTTACTATTTCTTTCCCATTTTATGGTCAAATTCACGTTTCTAAATTAATTATACCTCAGAACATACCTTCTGCAGGCAGACCATATTTGTTTGACTTTAGAAGTGGAAAAACAAAGGCATAATAGCATTCTAATTTTTGTGTGCTTCTAATTCAATGTTCAGGTCAGAACTGATGTTCAATAAATGTTTCCTTAATGTTTAATAGTAATCTTTTTTTGACAAGGTATGTTGAGATGATTCCTTTGCTTGGTTGGAAAAGTGTTGTAGAAATAATTTATCTGAATTGTATGAGTATTTAAAAGTTATTGTAGCTAAAATATGGAAATGTCTGTTGGGAAATAATACAATCAAGTACATTGGTAACTGGCTGAGTGCTACTTCTTGAATTAATGTCATCATAGAGGCCAGAGTGCCATTCTCCATGGTATTATTTGAGTTCACATTTTAGTTAATGGCATATGTGAGTAAGTGGGAGATGTAAATTGAATATGACATGCAGACAATGGGCTATGAGGATGTAGGGGAAGAAGAATCCTCCTCTGCTCTCTTAGGGTCTCTGGCTGAGCCTAAGAATTAAACTGACATAAAACAGATTAGGAGAAAAGCATACAAGATTTATTAAAATTTTACATGTACATGGGGGGCTTCATGGGAGATTGGAGACCGAAAAAAGTGGCCAGGGAAAAAAGCTTTATGCCTTTCAGACAAAGAAACAATAAGTTTGTGCAGGATTGATAAGTCAAATGGTTTGGGCTAGGGGTAGTAAATTGTGGAGAAGTGACTAGAAAGATGGAGTTAGTTTAACAAGGTTGGTTTGAACAGATTTCTTGGCCTGAATTCTCTGTCTCTGTGATAGGAATGTCTTCCTTCCTCCAGGTACAGGAAAGGTACCTTTCACCTGGGAGTTTTCTTTTAGGAAGAAAAAGAGGGTCAGAGTGCTCTTCTTGCACCTAATGTTTCTGAAGTCTTTCAACTCAAATAGTCAATATGCCAAAGCAGCATATTTGGGGATGACATCCTCTGGATTCCTTTAAGAAGAAAGGAAAGAAAGATAAGGCGTACAAATGATGCATTCAATGACCACATTCAGGATCTCAAGAAATATTGAAGGATCTGGATGAAAGGCTAAATCGAATGATGAAATCTAATAAGAATCAATATACTTTGTATCTAAAAATATCTACCTTGAGGAGCCATAATTCAGAATAGCACATGTAAAAAAAAAGTTAAGGTAAACTAAACTAGGTTATAGGCTCAGTGAGTCAACCTTTTTATATGACTTCTAAAGATGTTATTGCCACTTTGAACTGCTTCATAGAGGTATGGAGTTCCAGTCCAACTAATAATAACCCTATTATACTTTTCACAAACAAAACAGCCACAACAATATTGCAGAAATCATCCAGAGAATTGTGTCCAGTTGTAGGCACTAAAATTAAAGTAAATTAAAGTGTCCAAGAAAATGTTAACAGGGTATTAATGGTGATTGAAAACCATGCTTTGATGAAAGATTTATGACATTAGAGACATGTGGTCTAGAGGAGAAAAAACTCAAAGATGGAAAATATGATTTCAAATATTTGAAATAGAGATTATCCTTGTTCTTTCTGACTCCAAATGCCAAGATGAATTAGAGCTGCAAAAATGGACTTTTTAGCTAGATAAGCAAAAGTGTTTTTTTGAAAATGTGAGTTTTCATGTATCTATCAAACTATCATACGTTGTGCAAAGATTGGAGTGAGTTCCTGGTATAAGTACCAAACTAAGTAAAACATGCATGCTGCCTTTGAGGAGTTCATAGTTAAGAAAAGAGCTAGTCTTGTGTTTATTAAAATATGGCATGAGCTGATTGTGGAAGTAATAAAGTGACTGTTAACGAAATGTTCAAATATATGTGGGGCAGGCAGAATTCTAAGATGGCCCTCAGTATCTCCAGTTGCTAACATTAAGATATTAATTCTAACTGTACATCAGTTATTTAATCAAGCACTAATTTAGGAGCTGTATTGAAGGTGTTTTGCAGATACAATTAAGGTCCTAATCAGTTGACTTTATGAAAGGAAATAGGGTAATTTATCCTGGGGACACCTAACCTAATCAGGTGAGCTCTTAAAAGGGACTGGGCTCCCTCAGGAGTGAGAGACTCAAAGCAGTAGGATTTTTATTTTTATTAAATTTTTGAATTTTATTTTATTTATTTTTTTATACAGCAGGTTCTTATTAGTCATCAATTTTATACACATCAGTGTATACATGTCAAACCCAATCGCTGAATTCATCACACCACCACCCGCACCCCCCCCACCGCTTTCCCCCCTTAGTGTCCATACGTTTGTTCTCTACATCTGTGTCTCAGTTTCTGTCCTGCAAACCAGTTCATCTGTACCATTTTTCTTGGTTCCACATATATGCGTTAATATACGATATTTGTTTTTCTCTTTCTGACTTACTTCACTCTGTATGACAGTCTCTAGATCCATCCACATCTCAACAAATGACCCAATTTCGTTCCTTTTTATGGCTGAGTAATATTCCATTGTATATATGTACCACATCTTCTTTATCCATTCATCTGTCAATGGGCATTTAGGTTGCTTCCATGACCTGGCTATTGTAAATAGTGCTGCAGTGAACATTGGGGTGCATGTGTCTTTTTGAATTATGGTTTTCTCAGGGTATATGCCCAGTAGTGGGATTGCTGGGTCATATGGTAGATCTATTTTTAGTTTTTTAAGGAACCTCCATACTGTTCTCCATAGTGGCTGTACCAATTTACATTCCCACCAACAGTGCAAGAGGATTCCCTTTTCTCCACACCCTTGCCAGCATTTGTTGTTTGTAGATTTTCTGATGGTGCCCATTCTAACTGGTGTGAGGTGATACCTCACTGTAGTTTTGATTTGCATTTCTCTAATAATTAGGGACGTTGAGCAGCTTTTTATGTGCTTCTTGGCCATCTGTATGTCTTCTTTGGAGAAATATCTATTTAGGTCTTCTGCCCATTTCTGGATTGGGTTGTTTGTTTTTTTAATATTGAGCTGCATGAACTGTTTATATATTTTGGAGATTAATCCTTTGTTGATTCGTTTGCAAATATCTTCTCCCATTCTGAGGGTTGTCTTTTCGTCTTGTTTATGGTTTCCTTTGCTGTGCAAATGCTTTGAAGTTTCATTAGGTCCCATTTGTTTATTTTTGTTTTTAATTCCATTACTCTAGGAGGTGGATCAAAAAAGATCTTGCTGTGATTTATGTCAAAGAGTGTTCCTCCTATGTTTTTCTCTAAGACTTTTATAGTGTCCAGTCTTACATTTAGGTCTCTAATCCATTTTGAGTTTTATTTTGTGTATGGTGTTAGGGAGTGTTCTAATTTCATTCTTTTACATGTAGCTGTCCAGATTTCCCAGCACCACTTATTGAAGGTACTGTCCTTCATTGTATATCCTTGCCTCCTTTGTCATAGATTAGTGGACCATAGGTGAATGGGTTTATCTCTGGGCTTTCTATATTTTTCCATTGATCTATGTTTCTGTTTTTGTGCCAGTACCATATTGTCTTGATTACTGTAGCTTTGTAGTATAGCCTGAAATCAGAGAGTCTGATTCCTCCAGCTCCGTTTTTTTCCCTCAATACTGCTTTGGCTATTTGGGGTCTTTTGTGTCTCCATACAAATTTTAAGATTTTTTTCTTCTACAAAATGCCATTGGTAATTTGATAGGGATTGCATCGAATCTGTAGATTGCTTTGGGTAGTATAGTCATTTTCACAATATTGATTCTTCCAATCCAAGAACATGGTATATCTCTCCACCTGTTTGTATCATCATTAATTTCTTTCATCAGTGCCTTATAGTTTTCTGCATGCAGGTCTTTTGTCTCCCTAGGTAGGTTTATTCCTAGGTATTTTATTCTTTTTGTTGCAGTGGTAAATGGGAGTGTTTCCTTAATTTCTCTTCCAGAGTTTTCATCATTAATGTATAGGAATGCAAGAGATTTCTGTGCATTAATTTTGTATCCTGCAACTTTACCAAATTCATTGATTAGCTCTAGTAGTTTTCTGGTGGCATCTTTCGGATTCTCTATGTATAGCATCATGTTATCTGCACACAGTGACAGTTTTACTTCTTCTTTTCCAATTTGTATTCCTTTTGTTTCCTTTTCTTCTCTGATTGCCGTGGCTGGGACTTCCAAAACTATGTTGAATAATAGTGGTGAAAGTGGACATCCTTGTCTTGTTCTTGATCTTAGAGGAAATGCTTTCAGTTTTTCACCATTGAGAATGATGTTTGCTGTGGGTTTGTCATATATGGCCTTTATTATGTTGAGGTAGGTTCCCTCTGTGCCCACTTTCTGGAGAGTTTTTTTCATAAATGGGTGTTGAATTTTGTCAGAAGCTTTTTCTGCATCTATTGAGATGATCATATGGTTTTTATTCTTCAGTTTGTTACTGTGGTGTATCACATTGATTGATTTGCGTATATTGAAGAATCCTTGTATTCCTGGGATAAATCCCACTTGATCGTGGTGTATGATCCTTTTAATGTGTCGTTGGATTCTGTTTGCTAGTATTTTGTTGAGGATTTTTGCATCGTTATTTATCAGTGACATTGGTGTGTAATTTTCTTTTTTTGTAGTATCTTTGTCTGGTTTTGGTATCAGGGTGATGGTGGCCTCATAGAATGAGTTTGGAGTGTTCCTTCCTCCACAGTTTTTTGGAAGAGTTTGAGAAAGATATGGTGTTAGCTCTTCTCTAAATGATAGAATTCACCTGTGAAGCTATCTGGTCCTGGGCTTTTCTTTGTTGGAAGATTTTTAATCACAGTTTCATTTTCATTACTTGTGATTGGTCTGTTTATATTTTCTATTTCTTCCTGGTTCAGTCTTGGAAGGTTATACCATTCTAAAAATTTGTCCATTTCTTCCAGGTTGTCCATTTTATTGGCATAGAGTTTCTTGTAGTAGTCTCTTAGGATGCTTTGTATTTCGGTGATGTCTGTTGTAACTTCTCCTTTTTCATTTCTAATTTTATTGATTTGAGTCCTCTCCCTGTTTTTCTTGATGAGTCTGGCCAATGGTTTATCAATTTTGTTTATCTTCTCAAAGAACTAGCTTTTAGTTTTATTGATCTTTTCTCTTGTTTTCTTTGTTTCTATTTCATTTATTTCTGCTCTGATCTTTATGATTTCTTTCCTTCTGCTAACTTTGGGTTTTGTTTATTCTTTCTGTAGTTCCTTTGGGTGTAAGTTTAGATTGTTTATTTGAGATTTTTCTTGTTTCTTGAGGTAGGCTTGTATAGCTATAAACTTCCCTCTTAGAACTGCTTTTGCTGCATCGCATAGGTTTTGGATCGTCGTGTTTTCCTTGTCATTTGTCTCTAAGTATTTTTTGATTTTCTCTTTGGTTTCTTTAGTTGTCTCTTGGTTGTTTAGTAATGTATTGTTTAGCCTCCTTGTGTTTGTGTTTTTACGTTTTTTTCCCTGCCATTCATGTCTAATCTCATAATGTTGTGGTCAGAAAAGATGCTTGATACGATTTCAATTTTCTAAAATTTACTGAGGCTTGATTTGTGACCCAAGATGTGAACTGTCCTGGAGAATGTTCTTTGCACACTTGAGAAGAAAGTGTAATCTGCTGTTTTTGGATGGAATGTCCTATAAATATCAATTAAATCTATCTGGTCTATTGTGTTATTTAAAGCTTCTCCTTCCTTATTTATTTTCATTTGGGATGATCTGTCCATTGGTGTAAGTGAGGTGTTAAAGTCCCCCACTATTATTGTGTTACTGTCAATTTCCTCTTTTATAGCTTTTAGCAGTTGCCTTATGTATTGACGTGCTCCTATGTTGGGTGCATATATATTTATACTTGTTATATCTTCTTCTTGTATTGATCCTTTGATCATTGTGTACTGTCCTTCCTTGTCTCTTATAACATTCTTTATTTTAAAGTCTATTTTATCTGAGTATTGCTACTCCAGGTTCTTTTGATTTCCATTTGCATGGAATATCTTTTTCTATCCCATCACTTTCAGTCTGTATGTGTCCCTAGGTCTGAAGTGGGTCTCTTGTAGACAGCATATACATGGGTCTTGTTTTTGTATCCATTCAGCAAGACTGTGTCTTTTGGTTGGAGCATTTAATCCATTCACGTTTAAAGTAATTATTGATATGTATGTTCCTGTGACCATTTTCTTAATTGTTTTGGGTTTGTTTTTGTAGGTCCTTTTCAGCTCTTGTGTTTCCCACTTAGAGAAGTTCCTTTAGCATTTGTTATAGAGCTGGTTTTGTGGTGCTTAATTCTCTTAGTTTTTGCTTGTTTGTAAAGCTTTTGATTTCTCCGTCAAATCTGAATGAGATCCTTTAGTAATCTTCTTGTAGGTTCTTCCCCTTCATCACTTTAAGTATATCATGCCACTCCCTTCTGGCTTGTAGGGTTTTTTCTGAGAAATCAGCTGTTAACCTTATGGGAGTTCCCTTGATGTTATTTGTCATTTTTTCCTGCTGCTTTCAATAATTTTTCTTTGTCTTTAATTTTTGCCAATTTGCTTACTATGTGTCTTGGCATGTTTCTCCTTGGGTTTATCCTGTATGGGACTCTCTGTGCTTCCTGGACTTGGGGTAGGCTATTTCCTTTCCCATGTTAGGGAAGTTTTAGATTTTAATCTCTTCAAATATTTTCTCTGGTCCTTTCTCTCTCTCTCTTCTCTTTCTGAGACCCCTGTAATGTGAACGTTGTTGCCTTTAATGTTGTCCCAGGTGTCTCTTAGGCTGTCTTCATTTCTTTTCATTCTTTTTTCTTTATTCTGTTCCACAGCAGTGAATTCCACCATTCTGTCTTCCAGGTCACTTATCCATTCTTCTGCCTCAGTTATTCTGCTATTGATTTCTTCTAGTGTAGTTTTCATTTCACTTATTTTATTGTTCATCTCTGTTTGTTTGTTCTTTATTTCTTCTAGGTCTTTGTTAAACATTTCTTGCATCTTCTCGGTCTTTGCCTCCATTCTTTTTCTGAGGTCCTGGATCATCTTCACTGTCATTATTCTGAATTCTCTTTCTGGAAGGTTGCCTATCTCCACTTCATTTAGTTGTTTTTCTGGGGTTTTATCTTGTTCCTTCATCTGGCACATAGCCCTCTGCCTTTTCATCTTGTCTATCTTTCTGTGAATGTGGTTTTTGTTCCAAAGGCTGCAGGATTGTAGTTCTTCTTCACAGCAGTAGGATTTGATGCACCATTACTGACATGAAGTTGGAGATGGCCAAATGCCAAGGAATGCAGGTGGTGTCTAGGAACTAAATGCAGCACCTGCTGACACATAGCAAGGAAATGAGGGGCTCAGTCCTCCAACTGCAAAGAACTGAATTATGCCTACAAGAAGAATGAACTTAGAAGCCGATTTTCCCCCAGAGCCTCCAAATGGGGGTTCAAACTGGCTGATACCATGATTTGTGTTGTGATTTCTTGAGATGAGAATCCAGTTTTGCCACGCCAGAGTTCTGAACTGTGAGTGACGATGTGGAGGAAAGGAAACCCTTGTGCACTGCTATTGGGAATGTAAATTGATACACCACTGTGGAAAGCAGTATGAAGAGTTCTCAAAAAATTAAAAAAAGAATTACCATATGATCTCGTAATCGTACTTCTGGGTATATATCTGAAGGAAATGAAATCACTGTCTCAAAGAGATACCTGCACCCCCATGTTTCAGCATTATTTATAATAGCCAAGACAGGGAAACATCCAAAGTGTCCATTGATGGATGTATGGAATATTATTCAGCCTTAAAAAAGAAGGAAATCCTGCAATTTTTACAACATGGATTAACCTTGAGTCATTGTGCTAAGCGAAGTAAGTCAGAGAGAGAAAGGCAAATATTGTATGATCTCACTTATAAGTGGAATCTAATAAAACCAAACTTGTGGAAAAAGAGAGTAGATTGATGGTTGCCAGGAGCAGGGACTGTGGGTAGGTAGGGGAAATGGGTGAAGGTGGTCAAAGGGTACCAGCTATAGGATAAGGAAGTTCCAGGGACATAATGTACAGCATTAACTATAGTTAACAATACTGTGTTTTATATTTGAAAGTTGCTAAAAGAGTAGATCTTAAAAGTTCTCAATACAATAAAAAAATAAAGTTCTCAATACACACAAAGATAGTAACAATGTAAGGTGATGGATATGTTAACTAATGTGATAATCACAGTATGTATATATATGAAATCACCATATTATATACCTTAAACTTACACAATGTTGTATGGCAATTATATCTCAATAAAGCTAGGAAAAACATCCTGTAAAACTTTGAAAAGCTAATACAATATGCTGATTAGCAATTATCAGGTATCTCCAGACATCAATTGAGGAGCTGCCAAGTCAGGCTTCAAGGGTAAAAATATGCTCCTATCCTTTGTTTCTGAGTTGTCAAATGGAAGTCAGAGTCACAGAGCAAAAAAAAATGAATTCAATTTGTTACAAAAGAACAGTAGGTCTATCAGAGCCCCAAGCCCAGATGTGCACATACAAAGCTATAAACAACATATAATTCCTAGAGGCACTTAAATATCAGATTCATCTCAGGTAGCCACCAGAAACAATAATACATACATTAATGAAATAAATAGCTGGTAGCTTTTCAGATTAAACTTCTCTATGACTATAAAGAAAGTAATTCTGAAACAGATACTGTCTTATAGGACACTTTCATAGGACAAAAGGAAAAAATATATATATCCATAGAAAATTTGCCCTTTAACTATGATTTCTACCTTTTTTACATTCATTTATGGAACATATCATGATTGCCCAGAAATGAATGAGTTTTAAAGATCTTACTATTCCAAAGATATTATTGACCTTCATATGTGACTTTATCCATTCATTTAAATATTTTTTGTTTTAATATAAAACTACTAAAAATATTAGTGCTGGCTTTTTCAAAAAGGATATATCAGAAAGAAGCCAGAAGGATTTTTTAAACCCAGTGCTTCTGAGATTCTTGCATGATGGTTAATTGAGTTGCAAACCATTTAGCTGTGCTGTTGTCATTCCAGTGAATTCAGTCTGAATTGTGATCATAGAAGAGCCTATGTCAGATATACTTTCAAAGACCTCAGACCAAATATACGTAATTATTTCTATTCTCTGGAACATTTTTTTCTTAGAAGGAAGTAGTAATCAAATGCCTGACTAAAAGAAGATCCAAGAAAAAAAAATCCCTGTTTCCTGTCCCAATTATCCAAGTTGTAGAAGAAAGTGTAACCTTTAAATTTCAAATGATGTAGAAATAATTCTATTATGAGAAGAGAAACATCAACTCTAATAAGGGCTTTAATTAATCAAAAATAGAAAAGATGGTTTATTCCTTATTAACTTGAAAAACATGTATATATCTATATTAAATATATATGAATACATATACAAATATATATGGATATATACATATATGTACACACATGTATGAGAGTTTTTTTGTAGTATGTGGGGTTGTAAACCAGTGTTCCAGAAGACTATTTTTATCAATTTCTATGTTGATTCAAACTTTTAGGGTACATTACAATATAATAATATGCTTCCCATTGTCAGGCCTGCATTTTGCATAGTATTCCACAGCATGAATTCTTTTTCCACGTTGGGCGTAACTTGTGAGTTACTAACTCTGTTTACAAAGTGGCGTTAAGCAAGTGTCTCTTTTACAAGCACACTCTATTCGTAAGCTAGCATTCACCATTCGTCTTCTCAGTTGTGTGCTTATCCAAAGATGAATTTCCGTTCAGCTTGAAATGTTTTGCTGTTTCTCACTTCGTTCATTAGCGTGTAGAGATTGACAAGTTACCCTCCAGACAGGGCACCATCTTCTATTGTCGGTTTAGGAGCAAGCATCCAGTAGAACATAGACCAAAGGAAATATATAAATCTGTTTCAAAATTCAATAAATTCATAAGCCATGCTACTCACCAAGGCCTGTGGGAGCATATACATCATAAAACACCACTGTAAAACTATAAATATTTCAAGCACTTAGTAACGGCTGAGAGCCTACAGCTGAAAGCCTGGTTAAAGATGGGCAATGCACGATGCCCTAGTAAGAGCCAGTGCAAGGTCTTTGGTGGAGCAGTTGGTTTGTTTTTCCAAGTAAATGCAAAAAGCACAGTCCCAGCTGGCATCTAGTACTCCTTTATTTCAGGTTGCAGAGGCACTGGAAATCATCTTAAGCCCAACTCCCAGTTCTGTTTGTTCTCTCCTTCTTTCCTTCTGTCACCCGTTCTGTGGGTCCTGTTTCTCACCAGCTCAGATATGAGGAAGCAGTGACCCATACAGGTGTGGAAGGTATGCTAGGGTTGGCACACAGCAGGATCGGCCTCAGCACTTTCTTGGGTTATTGGGTCTCCCCCATCAGCTTTCAGTCCAGAGCAACCACATTCAACCCCTCATTTTAGTCTTGCATACCACTGTGTTTAATTTCACGAATATTTGCTCTTTGTTTTTCTTCCTGCTGCCATATTTGAATATAGTCTGATTCTTTTTCCAACTTCTTAAGGTGAATGCTTAAGTCATTTACTTTCAGCCTTTTATCTTTCCTAATATGAGCATTTTAGGTTTAGCTCCTTTCTATGAGTATATAGTTTTTAACACATCAAATCTTGTATTATGACTGAAAAAATCCAGTTCATGGTCAATTTTGTAAATTTTGGCCATTTTCCCATTATTGATTTGGAAGCTGTACACATTTTTTTAGTATATTATTCTAGTATTGTTCTAGTATCATTTAGCCTATTAATCTTTTAGTGGTTATTCTAGAAATTTTGATATACATTAAATATTAAATACAATAAAATCTAAAATTATTATCGTTACATTCTTCGTAAACTAAACAAACATCTAAGAGTATTTTAACTTCATTTAATTCATCCCAATTCACATGCTATTTTAGTCAAATGTTCTTTGCTGACTTTTTTTTTAACATCTTTATTAGAGTATAATTGCTTTACAATGGTGTGTCAGTTTCTGCTTTATAACAAAGTGAATCAGTTATACATATATATATGTCCCCATATCTCTTCCCTCTTGCATCTCCCTCCCTCCCACCCCTCCCTATCCCACCCCTCTAGGTGGTCACAAAGCACCGAGCTGATCTCCCTGTGCTATGTGGCTGCTTCCCACTAGCTATCTATCTTACGTTTGGTAGTGTATATATGTCCATGCCACTCTCTCACTTTGTCCCAGCTTACCCTTCCCCGTCCCTGCTGACTTTGTTTTGTCCCACAAATTATATTTTATTGTTTTATATTGTTAATGTTTAAGATTTAACCAAACAAATATTGTGATTTTTGTTCATCATTATTCATTCTTGAATCTTATACTTTCCTTCTGAAATCTTTTTCCTAAAGTACTTCCTATAGAAATGTCTCTTAGTGAAGGTTTTCTGGTGGTAAAAACTCCAATTTTGCCTAAAAAAGTTATAAAAATAATATAACTTCTCTTCACTCTTCACGTTGAGATACATTTCTCATTTTTGCTGCTGTTGTTGATATTAAAAAGTTAAGTGACTGTCCAACTGCAGTTTCCTCTGATTGCTTCTAAATCTTGACCTTGCTTTTGGTCTTGTGCATTTTCACCACATTGTCTGGTGGAAATCTTGAATCTGATCATTGGTGTTTTTCATCACTTTTGAAATATTCTTGGCCACTATTTCTTCTAATATGGCTTCTTTCTCCTTAGATCTGTGGTGGATCTTCTAATCTTTTCTTCACCTCATTTTCATATATTTTATTTTTTCTTTTTGCTTCTGTGCTACTTTCATCTTTAGATGTTTCTTTCAATATTTTGGTGTCATGTTCACCTGTGTTTTAATATGTCATGAGACATATTTGTGATGATACTAGTATTTCTATTTGGTAAATAATAGTATTACTCTTTGGGTGGAATTATGGGGTCAGAGGTAAGGTAATTATTTAAGTGTATGAGAAATTTTCTTGTGTTTATACTATTTCACATTCCCATAAATAATCTCTGAGAGTTTCAGTATCGCTATCATACTATGATGCTTATATCGTCACTACCTTTTATTTTAGATAGTCTAGTAATTTAATATTTTATTTCATTGTGATTTAAATTTATGGTTCTCTGAAATCTAATAACATTAAATACCTTTTTTGTGCATTTACCATTGTTTTATTTGATAAGTGCCTGTTGAAATGATTTACCTATTTTTATTGCATCGCTTGTCCTTTCATCGTTGTATTATCAGTGTTCTTTTCATGTCCTGATATTACTCTTCTCTTAGGTGTATGTATTACATATTTTGAAACAGTATTTTTGCTTGTCTTTTCATTTATTAACATTGTCTTTTGAAAAGCAGAGTATTCTTTATTTTATAAAGGCCAGTTTATCAATGATTAATGTATTTTGTGCCCTTAGAAGTCTTTCAATTTTATTCTTCTTTTATAATTCTGTTGTGGTTATTCTAGGTCTTTTATATTTTTATCTACATTTTTAAAAACAATTTTGTCATTTTCCATCAAAAAAGCTTGCTTGAATTTAGACTTGAATGGGCATGAAATCTATAAATCAACTTATTGATGATTAACCTATTTTGAATCTTCTAATCCATGAACATTGAATATCTCTTCATTTATTTAAGTATTCTCCCTGGCTATGCTGATAAATATTTAATAACCTACTCTATAGAATATACAGCTCTCATGTGTAGCCTTTGCCAATTTCTGTGAGATAAATAATCCTATGACTCATTTCTAGTAGTTACTGGTATGATATGACTGAGCACGAAGCTGGGAAAGCCAGTAAATGGGCTACAATATACCATGAGGGCTTCACTAATCTAGTGGAGTGATCTTGTACATTGTTTATTAAATTTATTTTTCTAATAATTTTATGTTTTGTGGTTATCAGAAGTGGTACATGTAATTTTATTTTGCAAATGTTTATCTCTAACATAATAGGAATATTATTTATTTTTATATTATCCTGTATTCTGTTACTTTGCTTTATTCACTTATTAATTCTAGCAAGTTTTTCTGTAGTAAGAATTCTTTAGGTATGAAAGGAATTATATAATCTATTAATAGAGACATCTTTGTACCTTTATGTCATTTTCAGCTTTATGTTTTTGGTTTTTCTTGTGAAAATCAATACTTACACATAGAATTTGCAATATTCATCTAAGAATAAGTCACATACTACCCCCATTATGTAAATTAAAGTTTTATCTCTTTTTTGGGGGGTGAGATACAGGTAGTATAATTTCTAACCCCAAACACATGAAATTTTATTATTAGAAATTTCGAAGAAGACATGTACTTGTTATTAATATGTCAGTGATTTTAGTATACTCATTATATTATGCACTCATCATCACTGTCTATTCTCAGAGCATTTCTATCACCCCAAAAAGAAACTCTGTCCTTATTAGCAGTTAGTCCCAATTTTTGCCTCCTCCCATCCCCTAGCAACCACTAATCAACTTTCTGTCTCTATTGATTTGCCTATTCTAGATATTTAATATAAATGGAACCGTACACTATTTGGCCGTTTGTCTCCACTTTCTTTAATTTACAGTAGTATTTTCAATGTTCGTCTATGTTGTAGCACATAACAGTACTTCATTCTTTTTATGAAATATCATTCTGTTGCATGGAAATACCACATTTGTTTATCCATTAATCAGATGATGGACCTTTGAGTTATTTCCACTATTTGAGTATTGTGAATTAATGCTGCTGTGAACATGCATGTACAACTTCTTTTGAATATATGTTTTCAATTCTCTTGGTATAAAACTAGGAGTGGAATTGCTGGGTCATATGGTTATTTTACATTCAACTTTCTGAAGAACTGCCAAATGATTTTCCACAATGGCTGCACCATTATACCTTTCCACCAGCAATGTATGAGAGTTCCAATTTGTCCAAATCATCACTACTATTTGTTATTTTTTGATTTGTTTTTTCCTTAATAGCCATCCTAGTGGGTATGAAGTTGTATCTCATTGTGGTTTTGATTTGTTTTTTTCCTAGTTACTAATAATGTTAAGCACCTTTTCATGTGCTTTTTGGTTATTTGTAGTATATCTTCTTTGGGGAAATGTCTATTTAAGTCCTTTGATCAATTTTTAGTTATCTGTCTCTTTGGTGTGGATTGTAAGACTTATTTATACATTTTGGATATTAGACCTTTATCAGATAGTTTGCAGATACTTTCTTTCATTCTGTGTCTTTTCACTTCCTCGATCGTGCCCTTTGACACACAAAAGATTTTAATTTTGATGAAGTCTAATTTATTTTTTCTTCTGTTATTTGTGCTTTTTGTGTTATAAGACTATCCTCTAATCCAAGATAAGGCAGGTTTTCACCTATATTTCCTTCTAAGAGTTTATAGTTTTAACTATTACATCTAGGCCTTTGATCCATTTTCAGTTAATTTTTATGCATAGTATGAAGTAGGATTCCAAATTCATTCTTTAGTATGTTGATATTCACTTGTTCCAGCACCATTTGTTGAAAAGACTATTCATTCCCCATCGAATGGTCTTGGCATCCTTGTGGAAAACGAATTGAACGTAAATGTGTGACTTTATTTCTGGACTCTCAATTCTAATCCTTGTGCCATTGTTCTATGTGTCAATCCTAGTGTCAGCGCTCAATCCTAGTGTGAGCACCACCTCGTTTTGATTACTGTAGCTTTGTACTAAGTTTTGAAATCAAGAATGTAAATCCTCCAACTTTGTGTTTTTCAAGATTGTTTTGTCTATTCTGTGTTGGAGGAGACATATGCTTTTAAAAATTCTTTCTGTTTTTCTGGAACTGAGATCAAGACTGGAAAATGCTGCCATTAACTTTCTGCAGGTTGTATTTTTGTCCTGGCTAATTCATCTGAGCATGCCCTTCTGTGCAATATCTCTGACCCCAATTGGGCCCAAGACTTTTTTGCCTCTTCTCGGGCATATTGCCTTTTAAAATCCAGGCCCTACATTTATGAAGACTCAATAACACACATAAT
Source organism: Delphinapterus leucas (assembly GCF_059928025.1). Taxonomy (NCBI): domain Eukaryota; kingdom Metazoa; phylum Chordata; class Mammalia; order Artiodactyla; family Monodontidae; genus Delphinapterus; species Delphinapterus leucas. The sequence goes on along the minus strand of NC_143132.1, from coordinate 53,760,600 downwards.
ACTTAATGGTGAAAGACAAAATGGTTCCATCCTGCATTCATTTCCTAAGGCTGCTGTAATATATTAGTATAAACTTGGTGGCTTACAACAATAGAAATCTATTCTCTCATAGTTCTGAAAGTCAGAGGCTGTAATCAACATGTCAGCAAGGCCTTGCTCCCTCTGACGTTTCTAGGAAGAAACCTTTCTTGCCTCTTTCAGCTTCTGGTAGCCCTTGATATTCCTTGGATTGTGGTATCCTAACTCCTATCTCTGCCTCCATCTTTACATGCTCGCTTCCTGTGTGTGTGTCTTTGTGTGTAATTTTCCATTTCCTATAAGGATACTGTCATTGGATTCAGGGTCCATCTTAATTCACTCTATCTCATCTTGATTCTTACTTTATTACATAAGCAAAGATCCTATTTCTAAGTGATGTCATAATCTGAGGTCCCAGATGGATATGAATTTTGGAGGAACACTATTTCATCCACCACCCTTGATTTTTCTAAAATCAAGAAAAAGTCAAGGTAGATGTTCAGCATTATACTGGGGAGGTGGGGAGGACCAGTGCAATAAGGCAAGAATAAGAGGCAAACAAATTAAAAAGGACAAATAAAATTGCTTTTATTTTGCTTTTATTATGAATTGATTGTATATGTGAAAAACATAAGGAATTTATGAAAAAGCTCATAGAACTAGTGTTAAGGAATGTTACACAATACAAATCAATATTTTAAAAAATGTATTTCTGTAGTTAGACAATGAACAATTGAAAATTGAAAGTAAAATTAACATTTACAGTACTGTAAAGACATGACAAAAGTTAACATTATATTTACCAAAAAGCATATAAGGCCCATATACTGAAAATTACATTTCTTATATTTAGGACTAAACATTATGCAAAATATTCAGCATTCAGAGATTGGTAAGTAAGTGTTGGTGATGCCAACCTTGACACATTTATTAAATATTTTGGTTTGTTAGCTTTAATCATTTTTTTAGGTTTCTTTTTCTTCAGTCTCTATTGATTCCTGGTAACTACCAAGGCATTACAGAAGCAGGCAGCATTATTATTTTTCACTAAAATCATATCTTGCCTTATTCTAAATATGAACAGGGTATAAATAAATGTATTAAAATATTGTAAGGAACATAGGATTTTCATTAAAAATGTGCCACTTGAAATTTTTTCCAGCTTTATTGACATATAATTGACAAAGAAGATATTTAATTGGTGCAATGTGATGATTTCATATATGTATACATTGTGAAAGATTCCCCTCCATCGAGTTAAACATATCCATCACCTCATTTATGTGTTTATCTATCAATTTATTTTAAGAACATTTAAATTCTACTTCCTTAGGAAATTTTAGTTATTCAATACAGTGTTATCAACTATAGTCACCATGTTATACTTTAGGTTCTTGGACCTTATTCATTTTATAACTGAAGGTGTGTACCCTTTTACCAACCTCTCCCTACTTTCCCAACACTCCCCCCCCCCAGCTTCTGGCACTTTTCTACTCTCTGTTTATATAAGTTCAAAAATGGTTCACATTGTTTTAGTAAGGAATGGTATTTTTTTGATTGTATATGACCAAAGAAAGAACATAATTCTCAGAAGTTCATGAATTCAATATATAGCTATTGCAGACTGAAGGAAATTATAGCTGAAAAATTCAGTATATAAAAATAATAAAATAAGTTTTATTTTTATGAGAATACATACACTTAATACACAAAGAGAGTGATGAGGCAGGCTGTACGGTGAAAAATATAATTCTTCCTAAGCAAACTTGCAAACAAAGGTATTCACTTTAGTCCTCTGTTTTAGTCCATATGTTTGATAACAAATAAGTTGAAATTCTCTTTACAAATAAGTAGCCATCATCTTACCTTGAAATAAAAGAGTTCTTAGAGAAAAGAAAACAAAATAGATCCAAACCATCTATTAAAATACCAAGAGAAACTGGGAAGATAATTCAGAGAGATGCTTCTCTATTAACTGAAAATTTTCATGTTACTGGACATTTTTCTTGAGGAATATGGATAAACTGCCCATTTTAGTGTTATCCCAACTCAGCAATGTCGATCTGGCCTCCAAAGCTTAGTGTGAGAACGGAAAAGACATTTCCTGAGCCTGAGCTATGACTTCCTACAATTCCTCTAGAATCCAACCGCCTCATAAAATATTCTTAATATGACAATGTTTGTTATGACACTTTTAAGAGCTTTAGTGTATCAACTTAGAGATATATTGGTCATTTGGATGTCCTGGTCCTTCAGAGATTTTAATTGCTCCCAGTGCTTAAAATGTGAACTCCTCTTTGAATCGACTAAGAAAATCTTTTTTTTTTTTTTTTTTTTCTTTTTGTGCTGTTTCACATAGTCTAGTGATTAATGGCTGGTTGGTCTTTGACTAAATTGATTCTAAGTTTCATCTTAGTGTCTTGAAGTGTGACACGTAGGAGCAATTGTATTACCTAAAATATTGCAGAAAGATTTTTCTAAATGTGCCATTGATTTAGCTGGAATCTAGAAATTAGGTGATTTTGATAAACTAATCAAATGTACAATGATTTTAAAATGACTATTTTTTTTGGTCACCTATTAATAATACCCAGTTGTTTCCAATCCTCACCTAATCCTTTGCCATTAGCTACTTGTAAGCAGAAGCTAAGTAACATGACATAATTTGATAGTTCTTGATTTGTGACTTCTTTCATCAACCTTCAGTTTTGATAAATCTCTCCCATCTTGGTTCCTTTTCAACCAGATTGTTAACAGCATTTTAGGCTTTTCGTGGAACATTTTGCACATCTGTAAATTGTTCCATACTTCGCATGATGTCAGATGTACAAATATGTGAAGCACGTAAATCATTTTTGTAAATCACTTTCAGGAGGGAATGCAAGCTGAATTGTATTCCCAGTGAGGTTGATGGATTAAGGCTGAAATACACATTTAAAAATTTGCATCCTTGTTAACTGACGCATACATTTACTGCGTGGCAAGTTGAAATCAGAGCAGCCTTCCATGGCAAAAGGTCAAAGAGAAGTGAGGCCTTATCAGTCTCTTCTACTGCAAACAAAGGAAATGCAGCTTCTCACTAGTGCCACTGCAAGCTGGGAGCTGAATATATGTAAAAATGGGAAATCTGTCAAACTCACCAGACTCCTTGATTTCAAGAAACAAACAATTACTGACCTGAAACTATTCTACTGCAAGCTCACGTGGGTTAACACGTTATCTTTTCCTACATGTCAGTGACAGTCATGGATCTTTATTTCTAATATTCATTTCTGTGTGCTTCATGAAACAGAATATTAAGAAGCACACAACTAGAAGTAATGGATGCATATGAAGACATTCTGTTTAGTTGGTACTTGTTTAGCCTTTTTCTCATCTCCAGACGGTGTCAGACAGGATTAATATTTAAGTTTTACAAAGAGAACTGGTTATATTGACTGTCAAGGGTATCACTACTTCTTTTTTTCTGTAGGCATATCTACACTAAGCAGTTTCTGAATCAATTTCTCTGAAAAATCTTTATTAGCAGCAATTACCCCCCAACCAAATGAGTTAGACAGAGATAGGAATATTAAATTGTTGGCACAGGAAACATTAGTTATAAAAAATTATATAACTTTAGAAATGTTATAAAACATGATTGAAGACTGAAGGCAATTACAGACACCTAGCTATGTGTCTCCCAATAATAATACCAAAAAGTACAAGAAGAGGAAAAAAAAGCTAACAAAAATCATCCCCACAGAATAACTTGAAGACAGAGAATGCTGAAACTTCAAAACAACTATGAATAAAGAGAAAAAAATCACCAATCCTATTGTATGACCTAGCACACTCTGACACATCCCTGCCCTGCTTCTAGGCTTTTTGGTGAGCAAAGGTAAACCATGAAAAACTGCAGGGAAGGCAGAAAAAGAAAATGAGAGAAGGGACCTAAAGTTGATCTAAAATTATTGTATGAAAGACTAGACTGTTCTAAGTCTGAAATTACTGAAAAAGCTCTGGGCAGTTAGGAGCATGAATCATAGGGAAGGGACCACAAAATATTTATAAATTAGAGGGCTATCTTTAAAAGGTATAGCTCTGGGGCATAAGAAGGAATCCAAAAAGGGAGAAATACATTTTAGCCATTGGGTGGTGAAGGGGGGAAAAAAGCAGAAGTGGGAAATGCAGGGTACTATGAATAAAAGGGAACTCATCAGCCCTTTCCCCACTACCAGACAAACAAAATCTGCTAAAATATCTGGACGTTGGTGAAACAGGAAACTTTAACAAACAACCCAATACCATAAAAATTAGGAAAGGTAAACAAATCCATATAGAGTCCCCTGGTTCCCATGGGAGGATGTGATTGGCTTGGTTGAATAACTCCTCCGCCTGGCAGGGACCTGAAACCTCAGGGATAAGCAGGAACTGCACCTGCTCCCGTGATAAGGAGGTCACTGGGTTAGGGCACAGAGTGAGGAGGGAAACTTGTCATTAGGCTATTTGAGCCATCCTGACTTTACCAGATGTCAAGGCAGCACATAGTACTGAGCCTTAATTTTAGGTCATCCATGACATACAACCACACCAAAGAGAATTGGGAAGGGATTAACTAATCTAGAAGAAATTGGAAAGAAGTATTTTGACTCAAGACTAAAGAAAAATAAACCATTTCAGTACTGTACTCTAGTTATTAATATTTTCTTTGTAAGGGTATGGGTTATCAATTCTGAAAATATTTTTATATAGTAGGATTGAACAAATAAGCAAATTTATTGTAGATAATGAAAACCAGGTAACTCACTGATGGAGGAAGATGATATAGATAAATGATTGATAGATAGATAGCTAGACAGATAAGGAAAATGGGAAGGCTTGAAAAAACTCTGATGGATTGGAATATGAGGTAGGAGTGTCAACTCACAGGATACATAGATAGATTGATAGGTACATAGATACACATGTAGAAAATTAAATGTAGATGTGTATACATGGGTTATTGTTTATAAATATATTTTCTAACTTTCTATGTGGAGTGCCTAGAAGAAATGCAATGAAATCTCTGTAATAAAGAGCACACCTAGTGCTGAGATTATGGTTTCTAAAAGTCATTCTCTAATAATGGAAGCCAGTGCTCCTTGGAGAAATAGTTGCTTCCAGGACTAGGGAAAAAAAAATATGAGAAGCTTGGAATATCTTGCGGTGCCAGAAAATAAGGAAGTGTTGAAAGTGGTTGAAGATGTTTTGAAAGGAGCTCTCAGTTGCCAAAGCTGGAACATTTTGAGCAAAAGAAAAACAATAATGATAGAATTTATAACATAATTACAATGTATAATGTAACTTTACAGTGGAGACGTGGTAGAAATCACCTTAACCAAGTGACAAAGTTTAACCTGTATCAGCATCATCTATATCATATATCTCCTGATAGAATGCACTGAGAAGGCTTCACCACTTTTGTGGTATTTTTGCCAACATACATAACCTCAACCTAATCATGAGAAAACAGACAAGTCCAAGTTAAATAAAATAACAAGGCAGTACTCTTCCAAAGTGTCAAGGTCATGTGAGACTTGGGGATACTAGGGAGACACAAGTAAATACAATGTGGAATCCTGGGTTAAATACTAGAATGGAAAAAAGGAGTTTAGTGACAAATTAGTGAAATTTGAACAAGATGTGTGTTTAATTAATAGTATTGCATCAGTGTTAATTTCCTGATTTGATAATTGTACTATGGTTTATAAAAGATATTAACATTAGGGGAGCTGAGTTAAAACTATAAGCTAACATAAAAGCCAGTATGGAAAGGAAAATCAAGAATCATCTTTGAGTCTGAAAACGGGCCCTTAAGCTGTGGTAAGTCCAAATACATATTAGAATTATAGAAGGAGCCCTATCACTTGCAGGGAACAGTTTAATAATTTTATGTCTGTGGCATTGCCTCTTAGGTTCTATGCTTTCCAAAACAGCGTATGATAGAGGTGTGTCATCTGTCTTTGTCATACTCAACTTATCAACCTCATAAACATAGTGAGTCGGGGCTAGATTTAAGAAATATACAATGTTGTCACTTTGTATATGGGGCCAAATTAGAAGGGAGTGTAGGTTTTAAATTACCCATACATTCTATCATCTATCTATCATCATCTATCTAGGTTAATAGAATCTAGATAGATACTTAGATAGACAGATATGTAGATACATGATAGATAGGATGTATGGGATAGATGGAATATAGATATAGATAGATTGATGTATAGACGTATATAGATATCTATATCTGTGATGTTATAGTATAGTACAGTCTAATAACTCTTCATTAGCAAATATCTTTCTGAATCTCAATTAATTCTTCAATTTTTCCCCAAGGCTTTTCAGGAAAGTCATTATCACCTTGCCTGGCCTTTCTAACAATGCAGTTAGCTCTTTATTGTAGGTCAGGAAATCCTTGAAACTATTGTCCCAATCCTTCAAAAGGTTTCACCAACCAGCATTGAATATTTCAGGTTTTTCTGTATCCACTGCTTGGGATATACTTGTACTGATACTGAGTGAAAAAGCAGGTGCAATTTCAAGAGAATTCAAATGGGTCTTCTTTTTTCTCTATGCTCCTCTCTTCTTTTTCATTCTGTATTTCATGATCCCAAGTTATGCAGCAACATTAATGACACTAAGGCAGACTGCTGAGGATTACTCTTATCTTTATTAAAATGCAGAGTACCCATTACCTCTGCATGGTAACAGTCATTGCAAGTTTATGAAGCACAGTTAATCAGGGGTTACAGCCTTCTGTCACTAGACCAGTCCAAAGATGTAGATCTCATCGTCCTGTGAGCCCAATATGGTGTTGGAACGTGGAGGTCTGTCAGTTCCACTAGGCCTCTCCTCCCTGTAAAATGCACGGAGTCAGAATTCTTTTCAGTGGCCTTGGTAGAGAAAAGGTTGGAAATCTCATATATTCATTATGTGCTAGGCAGATAAATGCTCAATCAATGTAAACAATAATGATAAGCATCATTATAGCTAAAAGAGGATCACAACCCTTGTCTAATTGTCTGCAAAATTTTACAAGTGATATTAAATTCTTTTAAATGTGTTGGATGGTAAATACGGCAATGCTAATTGCCCAATTTACTTTCTCTATAGATATGTCATTTTATAGTTTGGTCATCCTTGCTGTGGTGGCCAGTAATATAGAGGATACTGTACTTTTCTGTAGATCCATATCCTGACCCTTAATTAAGGTATCATTCTATTTCTTTTGGTCTGCAATTTTAAGTATCTGGTTCCATGGTAATGACATTTTTAGGGTCTCTGCTGTAATGATAAAAACTGAGAATCTTATGGAAATCTTTCTGTGAAAAATCTCTCCTTTTTTGGAGTAATATAATAATAAATATCATTCCTCTATCAAGGCCATCAAAATGTGTCAAGGGAAGGAGTATCCAATATTTCATAATTTAACTTCTGGTAAGGTAAAAATGATAAGAATCTAAAATAAAATAAATTCTGTGAAGTAAAATTTGAAAAATTCATGTTTTTAAAGCAGGTCCTTGAATTCTTTTTTAATGTTTCTTCATTAGATTGATAGGATCTAGACTTCTTTGCTAACAGACCTTATTATAGGCACATGTAATTCATCATTGCTCTTGCATGTAATTCATCATTGTTCTTGCTCTCAATCTTTTTTTCCCTTTTCTCTGAAATAATACCTCCTGCTTTAGCTCATACATTTTGAAAACAATGAAATGATGTTCCATCAAGTTGATCTATGTGTCCCAAATGTGTTTAAGGTACTTTAAAGACTTTGGCACTTACCCATCTTTTGAATACTTTTTTTCTAAGAGGATAGAAGAATATATATTCTGTGCTACTTTTCCTTTTCAAGGGATGTTTATGACCTGATTTATAAAATGAAAGACAAAAATGAAGAACAAAAAAGAAACTGAAATTTAAATAGAATTTAAAATTATTGTTCTATTTATTTTAAATAGAATAATACTTAAAAGAAGAAAGAAAAGGAAAGAGGAAGTGAGTGAGAGAAGGAAGGAAGGAAGAATGGGGAGGGAGGGAGGGAGTGATAAAACTTGAATCGAAATTGAGCATTAAAACAGAATAATAATCGGAAAGGAAAGGAAAGTACCCTTTTTTGAATATCCTTCTGATTGAATAGCTGTGGAAGATAAACTACCTGAGGATGAATCATTCATTAATTTTTTTCTTAGATATGGTGTTAGTACTGCAGAACTATTTTTAACATGTTACATTTGCACATTAAGGAAAAAAAATCAAATTTTTGTTCACACTTATGTTATAAACTTGCACATGCACATAGTACACAATAAGCTCCTCATAATTTATAGGTGGTGAGATGATGAGTAGTAAGACTTATATGAATGCTTATTTGCATACAAAGATGATCTTCAGTAAAAGTAAGGAAAAATATCAGGACAGTGAATTACAAGTAGAGATAAAGCTTTATTGTTTAGAGTTTCTAAAAAATCAGTTTTTTTTTAAATATCAAAAATTCTTTATTTTGAAAAACAGTGAAATCAATTTGACATAATTTATATATTGAACCTGTGGTACGCACACACAATAAAATTAATTTAAAAATTTTTTTGCATTTAAAAAATATTTTCAAGTGTAGTTGATTTACAATGTTGTGGGTTTTTTTTTTCTTTTTTACATCTTTATTGGAGTATAATTGCTTTACAATGGTGTGTTAGTTTCTGCTTTCTAACAAAGTGAATCAGTTATACATATACATATGTTCCCATATCTCTTCCATCTTGCGTCTCCCTCCCTCCCAACCTCCCTATCCCACCCCTTCAGGCGGTCACAAAGCACCGAGGTGATCTCCCTGTGCTATGCGGCTGCTTCCCACTAGCTATCTACCTTCCGTTTGGTAATGTATATATGTCCATGCCTCTCTCTTGCTTTGTCACAGCTTACCCTTCCCCCCTCCCCATATCCTCAAGTCCATTCTCTAGTACGTCGGTGTCTTTATTCCTGTCTTACCCCTAGGTTCCTCATGACATTTTTTTTCTTAAATTCCATATATATGGGCTAGCATACGGTATTTGTCTTTCTCTTTCTGACTTACTTCACTCTGTATGACAAACTCTAGGTCTATCCACCTCATTACAAATAGCTCAATTTCGTTTCTTTTTATGGCTGAGTAATATTCCATTGTATATATGTGGCACATCTTCTTTATCCATTCATTCGATGATGGACACTTAGGTTGTTTCCATCTCTGGGCTATTGTAAATAGAGCTGCAATGAACATTTTGGTACATGACTCTTTTTGAATTATGGTTTTCTCAGGGTATATGCCCAGTAGTGGGATTGCTGGGTCATATGGTAGTTCTATTTTTAGTTTTTTAAGGAACCTCCATACTGTTCTCCATAGTGGCTGTATCAATTTACATTCCCACCAACAGTGCAAGAGGGTTCCCTTTTCTCCACACCCTCTCCAGCATTTATTGTTTCTAGATATTTTGATGATGGCCATTCTGACTGGTGTGAGATGATATCTCATTGTAGTTTTGATTTGCATTTCTCTAATGATTAATGATGTTGAGCATTCCTTCATGTGTTTGTAGGCAGTCTGTATATCTTCTTTGGAGAAATGTCTATTTAGGTCTTCTGCCCATTTTTGGATTGGGTTGTTTTTTTTTTTGTTATTGAGCTGCATGAGCTGCTTGTAAATTTTGGAAATTGATCCTTTGTCAGTTGCTTCATTTGCAAATATTTTCTCCCATTCTGAGGGTTGTCTTTTGGTCTTGTTTATGGTTTCCTTGGCTGTGCAAAAGCTTTGAAGTTTCATTAGGTCCCATTTGTTTATTTTTGTTTTCATTTCCATTTCTCTAGGAGGTGGGTCAAAAAGGATCTTGCTGTCATTTATGTCGTAGAGTGTTCTGTCTATGTTTTCCTCTAAGAGTTTGATAGTTTGTGGCCTTACATTTAAGTCTTTAATCCATTTTGAGCTTATTTTTGTGTATGGTGTTAGGGAGTGATCTAATGTCATACTTTTACATGTACCTCTCCAGTTTTCCCAGCACCACTTATTGAAGACACTGTCCTTTCTCCACTGTACATTCCTGCCTCCTTTATCAAAGATAAGGTGACCATACGTGTGTGGGTTTATCTCTGGGCTTTCTATCCTGTTTCATTGATCTATCTTTCTTTTTTTGTGCCCATCCCATATTGTCTTGATTACTGTAGCTTTGTAGTATAGTCTGAAGTCAGGGAGCCTGATTCCTCCAGCTCCCTTTTTCGTTCTCAAGATTGCTTTGGCTATTTGGGGTCTTTTGTGTTTCCATACAAATTGTGAAAATTTTTGTGCTAGTTCTGTGAAAAATGCCAGTAGTAGTTTGATAGGGATTGCATTGAATCTGTAGATTGCTTTGGGTAGTAGAGTCATTTTCACAATGTTGACTCTTCCAATCCAAGAACATGGTATATCTCTTCATCTATTTGTATCATCTTTAATTTCTTTCATCGGTGTCTTATAATTTTCTACATACAGGTCTTTTGTCTCCTTGGGTAGGTTTATTCCTAGATATTTTATTTTGTTTGTTGCAGTGGTAAATGGGAGTGTTTTCTTGATTTCACTTTCAGATTTTTCATCATTAGTGTATAGGAATGCCAGAGATTTCTGTGCATTAATTTTGCATCCTGCTTCTTTACCAAATTCATTGATTAGCTCTAGTAGTTTTCTGGTAGCATCTTTAGGAATCTCTGTGTATAGTATCATGTCATCTGCAAAGAGTGACAGCTTTACTTCTTCTTTTCCGATTTGGATTCCTTTTATTTCCTTTTCCTCTCTGATTGCTGTGGCTAAAACTTCCAAAACTATGTTGAATAAGAGTGTTGCGAGTGGGCAACCTTGTCTTGTTCCTGATCTTAGTGGAAATGCTTTCAGTTTTTCACCATTGAAGATGATGTTGGCTGTGGGTTTGTCATATATGGCCTTTATTATGTTGAGGAAAGTTCCCTCTATGCCTACTTTCTGAAGGGTTTTTATCATAAATGGGTGTCGAATTTTGTCAAAAGCTTTCTCTGCATCTATTGAGATGATCATATGGTTTTTCTCATTCAATTTGTTAATATGGTGTATCACGTTGATTGATTTGCATATATTGAAGAATCCTTGCATTCCTGGAATAAACCCCACTTGATCGTGGTGTATGATCCGTTTAATGTGCTGTTGGATTCTGTTTGCTAGTATTTTGTTGAGGATTTTTGCATCTATGTTCATCAGTGATATTGGCCTGTAGTTTTCTTTCTTTGTGACATCCTTGTCTGGTTTTGGTATCAGGGTGACGGTGGCCTCGTAGAATGGGTTTGGGAGTGTTCCTCCCTCTGCTATATTTTGGAAGAGTTTGAGAAGGATAGGCATTAGCTCTTCTCTAAATATTTGATAGAATTCGCCTGTGAAGCCATCTGGTCCTGGGCTTTTGTTTGTTGGAAGATTTTTAATCACAGTTTCAATTTCAGTGCTTGTGATTGGTCTGGTCATATTTTCTATTTCTTCCTGATTCAGTCTTGGCAGGTTGTGCATTTCTAAGAATTTGTCCATTTCTTCCAGGTTGTCCATTTGTTGGCATAGAGTTGCTTGTAGTAATCTCTCATGATCCTTTGTATTTCTGCAGTGTCAGTTGTTACTTCTCCTTTTTCATTTCTAATTCTATTGATTTCAGTCTTCTCCCTTTTTTTCTTGATGAGTCTGGCTAATGGTTTATCAATATTGTTTATCTTCTCAAAGAACCAGCTTTTAGTTTTATTGAACTTTGCTATTGTTTCCTTCATTTCTTTTTCATTTATTTCTGATCTGATTTTATGATTTCCTTCCTTCTGCTAACTTTGGGGTGTTTTTGTTCTTCTTTCTCTAATTGCTTTAGGTGCAAGGTTAGGTTGTTTATTCGAGATGTTTCCTGTTTCTTAAGGTAGGATTGTATTGCTATAAACTTCCCTCTTAGAACTGCTTTTGCTGCATCCCATAGATTTGGGGTCATCGTATCTCCATTGTCATTTGTTTCTAGGTATTTTTTTATTTCCTCTTTGATTTTTTCAGTGATCACTTCGTTATTAAATAGTGTATTGTTTATCCTCCATGTGTTTGTATTTTTACAGATCTTTTCCTGTAATTTATATCTAGTCTCATAGTGTTGTGGCGGAAAAGATACCTGATACAATTTCAATTTTCTTAAATTTACCAAGGCTTGATTTGTGACCCAAGATATGATCTATCCTGGAGAATGTTCCATGAGCACTTGAGAAAAATGTGTATTTTTTTGTTTTTGGATGGAATGTCCTATAAATATCAATTAAGTCCATCTTGTTTAATGTATCATTTAAAGCTTGTGTTTCCTTATTTTTTTCATTTTGGATGATCTGTCCATTGGTGAAAGTGGGGTGTTAAAGTCCCCTACTATGAATGTGTTCCTGTTGATTTCCCCTTTTATGGCTGTTAGTATTTGCCTTATGTATTGAGGTGCTCCTATGTTGGGTGCATAAATATTTACAATTGTTATATCTTCTTCTTGGATCAATCCCTTGATCATTATGTAGTGTCCTTCTTTGTCTCTTCTAATAGTCTTTATTTTAAAGTCTATTTTGTCTGATATGAGAATTGCTACTCCAGCGTTCTTTTTGTTTCCATTTGCATGAAATATCTTTTTCCATCCCCTTACTTTCAGTCTGTATGTGTCTCTAGGTCTTAAGTGGGTCTCTTGTAGACAGCAAATATATGGGTCTTATTTTTGTATCCATTCAGCCAATCTGTGTCTTTTGGTGGGAGCATTTAGTCCATTTACATTAAAGGTAATTATCGATATGTATGTTCCTATTCCCATTTTCTTAATTGTTTTGGGTTCGTTATTGTAGGTCTTTTCCTTCTCTTGTGTTTCACGCCTAGAGAAGTTCCTTTAGCATTTGTTGTAAAGCTAGTCTGGTGGTGATAAACTCTCTCAGCTTTTGCTTGTCTGTAAAGGTTTTAATTTCTCCATCAAATCTGAATGAGATCCTTGCTGGGTAGAGTAGTCTTGGTTGCAGGTTTTTCTCCTTCATCACTTCAAATATGTCCTGCCAGTCCCTTGTGGCTTGCAGAGTTTCTGCTGAAAGATCAGCTATTAACCTTATGGGGATTCCCTTGTGTGTTATTTGTTGTTTTTCCCTTGCTGCTTTTAATATGTTTTCTTTGTATTTAATTTTTGACCATTTGATTAATATGTGTCTTGGCATATTTCTCCTTGGTTTTATCCTGTATGGGAATCTCTGTGCTTCCTGGACTTGATTAACTATTTCCTTTCCCATATTAGGGAAGTTTTCAACTCTAATCTCTTCAAATATTTTCTCAGTCCCTTTCTTTTTCTCTTCTTCTTCTGGAACCCCTATAATTCGAATGTTGGTGGATTTAATGTTGTCCCAGAGGTCTCTGAGACTGTCCTCAGTTCTTTTCATTCTTTTCTCTTTATTCTGCTCTGCAGTAGTTATTTCCAGTGTTTTATCTTCCAGGTTACTTATCCGTTCTCCTGCCTCAGTTATTCTGCTATTGATCCCATCTAGAGTATTTTTCATTCCATTTATTGTGTTGTTCATTATTGTTTGTTTCATCTTTAGTTCTTCTAGGTCCTTGTTAAATGTTTCTTGCATTTTGTCTATTCTATTTCCAAGATTTTGGATCATCTTTACTATCATTATTCTAAATTCTTTTTCAGGTAGACTGCCTATTTCCTCTTCATTTGTTAGGTCTGGTGGGTTTTTATCTTGTTCCTTCATCTGCTGTGTGTTTTTCTGTCTTCTCATTTTTCTTATCTTACTGTGTTTGGGGTCTCCTTTTTGCAGGCTGCAGGTTCGTAATTCCCGTTGTTTTTGGCGTCTGTCCCCAGTGGCTAAGGTTGGTTCAGTGGGTTGTGTAGGCTTCCTGGTGGAGGGGACTAGTGCCTGTGTTCTGGTGGATGAGGCTGGATCTTGTCTTTCTTGTGGGCAGGTCCATGTCTGGTGGTGTGTTTTGGGGTGTCTGTGGACTTACTATGATTTTAGGCAGCCTCTTTGCTAATGGGTGGGGTTGTGTTCCTGTCTTGCTAGTTGTTTGGCATAGGATTTCCAGCACTGTAGCTTGCTGGTCGTTGAGTGAAGCTGAGTGCTTGTGTTGAGATGGAGATCTCTGGGAGATTTTCGCCGTTTCATATTATGTGGAGCTGGGCAGTCTTTTGTGGACCAGTGTCCTGAAGTTGGCACTCCCACCTCAGAGGCAGAGCAGTGACTTCTGGCTGCAGCACCAAGAGCCTTTCATCCACACGGCTCAGAATAAAACAGAGAAAAAGTAGAAAGAAAACATTAGTAGAAGTAGAAAGAAAGAAAGAAAGAAAGGAGGGAGGGAGGAAGGAAGTGAGGAAGGAGGGAAGGAAGGAAAAAAAGAAAGAAAGAAGATAAAGTAAAGTAAGATAAGATATAATAAAGTTATTAAAATAAAAAATAATTATTAAAGGAAAAAAATTTAAAAAAAAAAAAAAACGGACAGATAGAACCCTAGGACAAATGGTGGAAGCAAAGCTATACAGACAAAATCCCACACAGAAGCCTACACATACACACTCACAAAAAGAGGAAAAGGAGAAAAAATCATAAATCTTGCTCTCGAAGCCCACCTCCTCAATTTGGGATGATTCACTGTCTATTCAGGTATTCCACAGATGCAGGTACATCAAGTTGATTGTGGAGCTTTAATCCGCTGCTTCTGAGGCTGCTGGGAGAGATTTCCCTTTCTCTTCTTTGTTCTCACAGCTCCCAGGGTCTCAGCTTTGGATTTGGCCCCGCCTCTGCATGTAGGTCGCCGGAGGGCGTCTGTTCTTCGCTCACACAGGACGGGGTTAAAGGAGCCGCTGCTTCGGGGGCTTTGGCTCACTCAGGCCGGGGGGAGGGAGGGGCACGGAGTGCGGGGCGAGCCGCGGCGGCAGAGGCCGGCGTGACGTTGCACCAGCCTGAGGCGCGCTGTGCGTTCTCCCGGGGGAGTTGTCCCTGGATCCTGGGACCCTGGCAGTGGCGGGCTGCACAGGCTTCCCGGAAGGCGGGTGTGGATAGTGACCTGTGCTCGCACACAGGTTTCTTGGTGGCGGCAGCAGCAGCCTTAGTGTCTCATGCCCGTCTCTGGGGTCCGCACTTTTAGCCGCGTCTCGCGCCCGTCTCTGGAGCTCCTTTAAGCAGCGTGCTTAATCAACCCTCTCCTCGCGCACCAGGAAACAAAGAGGGAAGAAAAAGTCTCTTGCCTCTTCGGCAGCTCCAGACTTTTCCCCGGACTCCCTCCCGGCTAGCCGTGGTGCACTAACCCCCTGCAGGCTGTGTTCACACCACCAACCCCAGTTGTCTCCCGGCGCTGCGACCAGAGCCCAAGCCTCAACTCCCAGCCCCGCCCGCCCCGGCGGGTGATCAGACAAGCCTCCCAGCCTGGTGAGTGCCGGTTGGCCGTGATCCTCTTGATGGAATCTCTCCGCTTTGCCCTCCGCACCCCTGTTGCTGTGCTCTCCTCCGGGGCTCCAAAGCTTCCCCTCTCCACCACCCACAGTCTCCACCCTCGAAGGGGCTTCCTAGTGTGTGGAGACCTCTCCTCCTTCACAGCTCCCTCCCACTGGTGCAGGTCCCGTCCCTATCCTTTTGTCTCTGTTTATTCTTTTTTCTTTTGCCCTACCCAGGTACGTGGGGAGTTTCTTGCCTTTTAGGAGGTTTGAGGTCTTCTGCCAGCGTTCAGTAGGTGTTCTGTAGGAGGTGTTCCACGTGTAGATGTATTTCTGGTGTATCTGTGGGGAGGAAGGTGATCTCCGCATCTTACTCTTCCGCCATCCTCCCGGAAACCTCAAAATAAGTTCTTAAAATAAGTATGTGTAATTAATTTAGGCAAATGGGAAGTATAGTCAATATAGTCGTCCCTCGGTATTCACTGGGTTTTGGTTCCAAAACCCCCTCAGATACCAAAATTTGCGGATGGCCAAGTCTCTTATTTCTGTATTCTTTAAATCAATTCTAAATTACTTATAATACCTAATACATGGTATTATATAAATAGTATGTAAATATTTGTAAATACAATGTAAATCCTTTATCAGTAGTTACCAGTGTGTGGCAAATTCAAGTTTTGCTTTTTGGAACTTTGTTGATTTTTTTTTTTTTTTTGGAATATTTTAATCCGTGGTTGGTTGAATCCATGGATACAGAACGTGGGGTAAAGAAGGCCAGCTGTATATTAAAAATTCTCACAAATTAGAAAAGAATAAGCTACTTAACATAAAAATGAGAACAACAGGTAATCCAGAGAAAATTGAATGCAAATGACTAATTAAAATCACAAGTAGGCAACAGTGCTGTTGCCATGTCACTTTTAAGGTAAACAAAAACTAGGAAAAATCATTGCATCCATTGCTGGAGGATGCAGGAAAATGGCTCCTCTCGTGTAATACCAGTGAGACTGCAAGTCAGCATACATTTTTTTGGAAAGAATTCTATCAGCATTTAAATTAAAGTTTAAACTATCATACTCTGTAACCCAGCAACACCACCTTTGGGACTCTAAACCATAAAACTAAAAATAAGATATATAAGGATATAGGATATATGTAAAAAGATATTTCTTTTAAGTGGTTTTTTATGTCAAAAAAGCTGCAAAAGTCTGAATATTAAGTAGGGAATGGTTTACCAAATAATATATTTCATACGTTCTCTTTTTCTGTTTTTCTTCTCTTTCTCTACCTCTCTGTCTCTAGCTCTGTATCTTAGTCTCTATCTAACTATATATAAATCTGAAAATAAAGTCATGATATTTGTAATCACAAAAAAAAGTTGAAGTAAATATATTGGGATATTATCCTATTTTTGTCAAAACCAAATCTATATATTTGTACATACAGAGAATGATCTGGTCTATACATCCCACATCAAAATATTTCTTGCAGTGACTAGACTGAAGAGCAGTATGCGGGAGGGTACCAAGTTTTTCTTTACACATTGCTGTCTTACTTGATTTGTTAAATCAAGCATTATTAACTTTGTAATAAATTTTAAAAACTGACAAAAATAAGTTTAAAAATCAAAGTCTGTCTCATCCACATTCTCCTTTCTTTGGTTAATTATTATATTAGTCTTCTGCTGTACCAGATGCTATGTAATGACTTTGAGAAGGCACATTCAGGCTGTACCCTGGAGTAGATTTAGTTCTAATTCTGCCAGTCAGGGACTGTTCTGGCCGCTTGAAAGTTCTTTCTTTTTGGTATTTTTCCTAGCCTATATATTTCTTTAGGTAAATTCAGTCTATAATAGTGATTCTGAACATGGTGTGAGAAGGACATATCAGAATTAGCTGAGGAGTATTCATCCACATATCCCCCTCTGCATTTGATACCCAACTGTCCCAACCCACAAGTGGTCAACACTATGGTGAGGACTGTTACTAACCGGAATGTGCTTCATGACTTAGTATGTTGGATTGGGAAAAGTTTGGGAGCCACTGATCCATAAAATGCTCATGCAGAGCATCGGAAGTCAGAGATGCTCAGTTCTCTTCAGCAGAATAGATCCATTCACTCCAAATATAAAAACATCAAATTGAAAGTAAGAATAACTTAATTCTTACTGCCATTTTAAAGCTATCATCACAGACTTTTGGACTGAAAGAGAATTCTTCATTATATAAAAGGGCAACTATAAGTCAAGGGTGTGAAGTGACTTGATCATTTTCTCATAAGTTGATGGTTAACTGGGATGCGCTTAGATTCTAGAAGTTCCTAGGACTTCCGTGAAGGAGATATGAGGGAGATTCTTTTTGTCTGAAGAGGAGGCTCAATCCAAGCCTGAAGAAGAAGGAGGGCCCATTAGGCACCCAGAGTGGTCTTCCTTAGCTGTATCTTTAATTCTGCCTTTTTTTAAATGGGAATTTTAGTACACTTTTAGCAGGGCTGAGCTGAGTTCTCCATTACTTTCCTCCCTGATGCTGTTGGAATTTAAGACCCCAGGCAGTGTGACACAAACAGTGTCACTGTGATCCAGGCGTTCTGTCATTAGGGTGGTCAGTACCATTTCTAGTGTGTGAGCTACTTTTCAAGAGCCAGTAAACCTGTGCCTTTGTGCACATACCTTAAGGTCTAGGATTCGAGTCCCATGAGAAATATATTCCCAGTGCTGTGTTCTTTGTAGCTCAGAGTCCTGAGACCTGGAATGTTTCAGACTGTGGCAGGAATGGGAGATAAACCGGCTGGCCAGCTGCTGTTGAAAGAATACAGTGTTATATCAGGCATATATTCAACTCAGACAGCTCTTCACTGTGGAGACCACAGCACTGATACTGGATTCGTGGCAGCCAGCACCCCCCATTTAACCCCATGGATGTAGAGAGATAGCAATTTTTGGCTTAGTTTCCGTAACCCCTTCCCTGGCCAGTGGGGTGGGGTTGTGCTAGTGGTTGCTAGTTGGCAGCCAGAGTACTGTCCAGGGGCTGGAGCCAGCAGAGTAACCTTGTGGGTGGAGTCAAAGGTCAACTGTGCACAGTCTCCTATGGGAGTGCTAGGTCTGAGTCTTGCAGGGGACCATGTGACGTCTGCTATTGAATGAGACAGGAACATGGCAAAAGGCATGGCAGTCAAGGCACAAAGTCAAGTAAGACCAGACATAAGGGCACATACTGAGAAAGGGTTAAACAAAGGAGGATGGAAGAAAGCCTGGAACAAGACAGAAGCCAATTATAAACGTCTATAGCCACTGGGTGAATGTGTCCATTGCATGTCAAGGAGTATTGATGTTAGGAGTCCATATCATCTCATTTTGTTCTCTCAGAAATCTTTCAAGACAGTGAAGGAGCTAAAGTGCAGGGAGGTTGGGTGACTTATCCAAGATAAGTCATCCAGTTGACACACAGAAAACACAAACTTAAAGCCTAGATCTTCTGATTTCAGATAAACTCCTTAGGCTGTAGTTTCCATTTGGTAACATCCTTCTTCTTCTCTTCCTCTAAAAGTTATCTTTAATTTTTGATTAAGAAAAATCTTTATGTATAATTTTAAAATTTTTGCTTTTTTTTCCGATTTTTGTATGGAAAGAGTAAGGAACAGACACTGAATATGCTCCAGGTCTATCATCTTCCTGATGATGGCTATTTATACAGTAGGTTGGACAGTGTGATTATAAATATCTTTGAGCATTTTGGAGAAGATATCACACTGCTTATAGTCTCCTTATAATAACACATTTTAAGAATATATGTAACAAATCAGTTTTCTTCCTTTAAAGATTATACCTGTGCATCTCTTTCCTTTAAACTATTTTGACCAGTATTATCCCATGTCTGTATCCTAATGTCTCTGGTTTTTCAATTTGAGGTCCAAACATACATGTTCAGAGTTTTGTAATGGGGACTTTGAGTAGATTTGAACCTCAATATTCTCTCAGTTCTATCAGCACAGCTCCTTAAGGAACTGCAGGCAGCTCAAATCCTGTGTGAACTTGCATAGGCATTACTACATGTGCTTCCTCTACCCAATAATAATAGCTATGAATCTTCACTAATACTTATTGAACATTTTATCTGTGCCAGACACCATATAAAGAAGCATTCATATTTTCCTCATTTAATCCTCACAACTGTACTATAAAGTATTATATTCAATTTATATATAAAGAAACAGGCTCAGAGAGGTGAGGTAACTCTCACAAGATAAGACAGTAATTTGGCCAGACAGGTTTCAAATCAGGTCTACTTAACTCTGTAGCCCATACTCCATCATGCTTTGTGGAAAGAAAGAAAAAAAAAGGATATTTAGTATTGTGAAAACCTGCATAATATATAGAAAGCTACTTTAAAAATGTGGGAGGATATCTTGAAAAGCAAGTCTCATCTTATTCTGTTTTAATGAACAGAATAAAACAAAAGTACATATGCATTGCTTCCTTGGAATGTTTTCCTGTAGTGATCTCTAATGATTTCTCCCTGCCTTATGTAGAGAATTAATCTGGTCTCCCAGACTGTGGAGATGTGGTTTTGTATTATATGTTTTTTTTTTTTTGCTGAAAAATAATTTTTATCCTTTAGTTGAACTGAAGTGATTTGTAAAATAGCAAAGGGCTGTGCAACATTCTAGAACAGCAAGGGAATTCATGTGGGAAGTTAGTGGCTATGAGTGAAAATAAAATAGTGGCTAAATCAGCTGTTGATGTGTGAAATTGTAAGAAGATGATTGGATCTGAAAATTCCTACTCATGCTTTCAGTTTTGGATTTTTTTTTTTTTGAATATTGAAGAAAGAAATAAACTAATATTTACTGAAGGCTTTCTGGGCCTGGTATTATACTAGGTACTTTTCACAGAAGTTTCTAATTTACTGCAGTCAAAAACCTTTTGTGAAATGCCGTATTATTCCTATTTTACCGAAGAAGAATGCAAGATTTTGCAGTTAGAATATGACAAACCCAGGAATCAAATGTATGTCTTTATGACTTCAGAATTTGAAATTATTATCCATGTAGAAATTTCACAGATGCATAACCTGACTCTCCCTCAAATTATTTCAACTTCATACTTCTAATAGAAGTTGCCATTCTGAGAATCTGAACAACCCCAGTGAAAAGAAGTTATGAAACATTTCTCCAATTTCTCCAGAGTTATTTGGCTGGAATATTACACACAGAAAACTACACATATGGCTATTGATTTTGTTATTACATTGATAAAACCCAGTTTCAATAGTGGCTGTCTCCATGTTTTAGACTGCCAGTAAGATACCCAGCCACATAGTAGGTAAGGTATTAGTGTTTATTAAACTGAACAAAAATCTCTATCTTCTAAGAACTAGTAGTCTCTCTGTTTGATATAGGAACCAGTTAAGAATCCATATGTGATCTGGATTACAACTTTGACTTCCTTTCTGAAATCCCAGCCCATCTGACAGATTTCTGCTGCTCTGAATTTCCTTTAGTCCCACATTACTCTTACTAATTCTTTATTTAGAAACCTACAAAGGTGGTCTTTTGCCTAACTACTTAAACACCTTTTCTTAGATTTCAGTCTTTAATAATCTATCCTACCATAACCAGCCAACTTGAGGATAGAAGAATGGAAAGGAACATTTGGGTGAGAAAAGAAGGAAAGAGAAGCAGAACACTACTATTATGAAAGTTTTTGGCTTTAAAACTGTTGGTGTGAGGCTTATGTGACTATTTTTAACTCTCTGAGTGATATGTCTGTGCCTTGTTAGCCTGTAAGAAAAATTTACTGCTTTTCTCATTTACTCTTCCCTACTTTCTCCATCTCCATTCACATACTTGGTCACTCTCTGTGGACATCCTACCTGGTCTCCTGCCCACTAGTGGAAAGATCCCTGTCTATCCCCAGATTTGTCCTTAGACTCTCCTCCCAACCCATTTCTCCAGTGTCCTTTAGTCAACACCCTTGGTCTATCTGGACCCTGAATGCAGGATATAAAGAATGGAACTTTTATGGGCTTCCCTGGTGGCGCAGTGGTTGAGAGTCCGCCTGCCGATGCAGGGGACACGGGTTCGTGCCCTGGTCTGGGAAGATCCCACATGCCGCAGAGCGGCTGGGCCTGTGAGCCGTGGCCGCTGAGCCTGCGCGTCCGGAGCCTGTGCTCCTCAAGGGGAGAGGCCACAACAGTGAGAGGCCCGCGTACCGCAAAAAAAAAAAAAAAAAAAGAATGGAACTTTTATAAACTCAAGTGCAATATAATTAACAAAAATGAGATGGAGAGATATCATTGCAGTGAGAATGGGGTGCTGTATACTCACGAAAATATAAAGCCAAAATTTGACCCAGAGTTAATTTTTAACTCCCAAAGTTTCTTTAAGAACATTAGTTCTGAAACAAGATTATTGGATCCAAGTGAGCATTTCCAGATACGGATCAGAAAAAAGATAGCTGAGGCTGGAGACTGATTCTTTTTTCTGGTATTTTTGTTGTTTTAACTGTTACTGTCAGACATTAGTATAGTATACCCAATAAGTCTACACTGGTGGTGCAGTAACTTCCCATACGATTGCAATTTGGAATTCATGCAGTAAAATACTGCATGGAGGCAAATAAAAGAAGGCTACTGCATGGATCGACAGATCCACTGGTTGTCAGCATGGAGTAAACTAGCAAAATGGCTTCTAACTCATTATCATCTTAATCAATGACCCATCCACTGTGGCTCTTTGTGCTGTGGATTCTAGAGTGCTCTCACACCAAGTGGGCTCCTCTTCTTTTCTGATTTCCTTCGAAGACCTTAGTTATATGTGGAAGTCATCTATTAAACTACTCATGTTTGGTGAGCTTTAGGCTTTACCGTCTGTTTCCTACCCCATGTGGCCATCAAAATGGTGTCTCAGAGTCTCCAAGAATCAATAGAAATTTCCTTGTTGAAAACTGGTTTCATGGATCATTTATCTTCTGTTATTTCTGCTTTCACATAATTCTTGACCTATGCAGAGTCCTTCCTTTTCTGTATGTTTTTCAATCCAGCATTTTAGGATTTTAGTTAGAGGAGTCTTCCAGAATTCTTATACTACCCCCTTGTCCCTGCTGCAAATGGAATCTGGGCTCCCTTGATGCTTCAGTTACTGAGGAGGGATTATTTTGGACCAGACTCTATCTTAGAACATTTCAGTGAAGTGATAACTAGTTGGTTTTTCTACTTAGAACACCTACATTTCAATCATGGCTTCACAAGCTCTTGGCTCTTGAACTTGTAGAATTATTTATTGCTGAGCCTCAGTTTCCTCATTTATGAAGTAAAAATAATGATATTACCTTCCTCATAGGATTATTGTAGAGACTAGATATGTGTAATGGGAAATGGGAGTGGTAAAAGAAGCAGACTAAAAGATGATAGAGGGTGTTGTGTTTTATTTCTCAAACGGCAGAACTACCATCTTCCCTCTGGAAAGGAAGCAACAGACAAACGTCCTTAAGCATAAGGGTTCTTATTTTACTGCTTCATTTACCATATACCGGAATGGCTCTAGCTTTACTTAAAAAGAGACAGAAGTTAAAAAAAGAAAAAAAAAAAAAAAGAGAGAGAGAGGAAAAAATCCAGCACCTAACATTTACTAAACATTAGTCATATGTCAAATTCGAAATGCTTAATATTAAGTATTATTAAGTTGTCAAGACAATCCTCAGAGGTATATTCTATTCTTTCCCCATTATAGAGGTGAGGAAACTGAGACTCAGGTTAAGTAACTTGTCCAAAGTCACACAGTTAGAAATGAATAGAGATAATTCGACTTTTAAGCCTATACCCCTGATTAACATGCTGTTACTGCAGTGTTTATGTATGAAGTCAAGGGTCATAAATAATTTGTGTGAATATTCATATTTGAATATTCCTACTTCCTGATATTCATCCCTCCTCCACCAATAGTGTGGTTGACAGTATTTCACATTTCTATTGAAATATCCTTGTCTCTCTGAAGACTTTCCAAAGACTAGCAGAATTAAATATTCCCTGTTCTCTGCTCTCAGAGCATTGCACACAAGCTGATAAAACACACATCACCCTCTTTAGTTATTTCTCCCCTGCCCTCCATCCTGTGACTTCCTGAGTATGGAAGTGTTGCCTGATTTCCTAACACGCCTTTATGATCATCATTGTTATTATTATTGTTGCCGATATTGCTATTACTTTAATTATCAGAGATGAGCACAATATCTGATATATTGGAAGGTCTCAATATTTGTTTTTTAAATGGACAGTCTATTAAAATTATTTTTCATACAATTAATAGTTTATTGAAAGCCCGAGACCTTCTTACCTACTAATTTTTCATTACTGACTGTGAATTTTTAAAATTTATTTATTTACTTTTGGCTGTGTTGGGTCTTCGTTTCTGTGCATGGGCTTTCTGTAGTTGCGGCGAGCGGGGGCCACTCTTCATCGCGGTGCGCGGGCCTCTCACTGTCACAGCCTCTCTTGTTGCGGATCACAGGCTCCAGACGCGCAGGCTCAGTAGTTGTGGCTCACGGGCCTAGTTGCTCCGTGGCATGTGGGATCTTCCCAGACCAGAGCTCGAACCCGTGTCCCCTGCATCGGCAGGCAGATGCTCAACCACTGTGCCACCAGGGAAGCCCCTGACTGTGGATTTTTGAAATGTGTTTGCTTCTGGTCCATGCAATTCTGCTGCCTTTTGGCAGCCTTTCAAGGTGCAGAAGCCATGCCTCGTCTATTTGTGTTACACTGGTCCCCAGATCACCGTAGGTTCCTAATAAATCTTCTTTCTAATCAGCTTTTGAAAATGGAGCTTCGTGCTTTTCTGCAGTCAGTTATGAAGATGACTGTCTCTAGAGCCTTCTCTTTAGCTACAGCCACTTTCCCAGAATTACTTTTCTTTCCTCAGCTCCATTTATGAGACTGCAGCTCTCCAGAACCATATGTTGCAGCTGAATTGTGCTTTCCCCTAGTAGCAGGATATCATTTTTTTAAATACCATGTTATTTGTTGGTCCCTTGATTATTCAAGAAAACTAGGAATCTCACACATGTTAGCAATTGTAGCTCCAGGAGCTAAAGATTTATACTACAGGCAAGCATACGTTTATAAGCCAGTTTTCAGATCTCATATCTTAACTTCCTGGCGATATAGCAGAAGTATAACTAAGCCTGAAACTCGTGCATGCTCCAGAACTGACAGACATTTGTGTGTGTGTGTTGATCCGAATGAGTACATAATGGGAGAGAACGATGCTTTTAAATTTAGTTGTGTCTTTAATATTGTTACCAGTGTTACATGTCTGTGATCATTTTTCCCCTGGCAAATGTAGTCTTCATTACAAAATCCAGTCATGCAATTTGCATGCTTTGGAGATAAGGCTGAGGCTCTCTCAGAGCACTTAACCACAGGTGTAAAAATGTTGTGATTAAAAAGAGATTGCACATTTAAGTAGGAGTAATTAGAAGTGAATTGTTAATTGCAAAGTTACACAAGCACTTATGCTTTGCTTTGTGATCCTCAGCCTTTGAAAGGTGCTATATAAATGCAAATTGCTTGTCACATCATTCATGCCATGTATTCATGACATTGAAAAATGTGCATTTATACTGAACTAAGCTTAATAATAAAATACTAAATATAAAGTATGTATTAAATAGACCTACATTTCCATCAACCAAGAAAGTACATTTCTGTATTTTCCTTATGTACCTGGGCTGATGAGATGCAAGTTCTGTCTTATTACATCTGATTAAGGGAATGAAGTATAAAAATAGAACTCTTCAGACTGATTAAACTACAAAACTGTAAACGGTTTTTTTAAAAATATTATTATTGTAGCTTAACAGCATTAAAATTTTCTGAATGTGAACTCACATGTTGGTTGTAGTACCTTTATTGCCTGTTGGTAATCTAAAGAAGGCCTTCTTTCAAGACTTATAGATATGGTAATTTATCAGTTATTGGAATATTCCATTGCTATAAATATTTCAGCCTTCTTTATGACCTCTTGATATAATTCCCACATCAGGAGTTTGGGTTGTGAATTAAGAAATGTAATTTTTATGAATATCAAGGTTTAAAACCACTTGGGAGAGAGTGAGAATCTCATCCTCACAAGATGGATGCCAGAAAATGATAAACATCAGGTCCCCCTACACCCCATGTTTCATGTGTTTGTCAACAGAAAGAAATTATTTCAGGGAGGTGCTTCTCAGTCACTGATGTGTCATTATGTCATTTGGAGATCTCATTAAAGTATAGATTCTGATTCAGTAGATTTGATGTGGGGCCTGAGATTTTGCATTTCTATCGATAACAATCTTTCTTGTGATGCAGATGCTACTGGTCTACAGACCACATGTGGAATAGTGAGGATTAAGGCAGGGCTCTGCTAACTTTTTCTGTAAAGAACCAGAAGATAGATAGTTTAGCCTTTGCAGGCCATAGGCTGTCTGTCACAGCTAGTCAGTTCTGCTGCTGAAGCACAAAAGAGTCACGGTTAATACATAAATAAGTAAGCATGGTGGTCTTTCAGTGAAACTTCATTTACAGGACACAAGGCAAGATGATTTGGCTCCGGGGCTGTAGTTTGCCCAGGCCTGTTTTAGGGAGTTATGAGTGTTTTTTTGTTTTTTTTTTAAGATTTATTTATTATTTATTTATTTATTTAATTTATTTTTGGCTGCATCGGGTCTTAGTTGTGGCACGCAGGATCTTCGTTGAGGCATGGGGGATCTTTCGTTGTGGTGCACAGGCTCTTCATTGTGGTGTGCGGGTTTCTCTCTAGTTGTGGCACTAGAGAGGGCGCATAGGCTATGTAGTTGTGGCAGTTGGGCTTAGTTGCCCTGCGGCATGTGGGATCTTAGTCTCCTGACCAGGGATCGAACCCACGTCCCCTGCATTGTAAGGCAGATTCTTTACCACTGGACCACCAAGGAAGTCCCTACTATGAGTGTTCTAAGAAATTCATTTTTATTCCAAAATTGCCCCTCTTCAGAGCTAACACAGCAGAGGAGAGGCTAACTTAAGTTCTCGAATAGTCTTCAGTGACAATCTGTCTCTGAAAGTTACTAATAGAAATCTATATAGGCCCCATTTGCATTTATCCATCTTCCATTTTCTTCCCCTCCTGGTATCTTTATCTTCTTTCCTCATTCTCCCAGTTGAAGAGCTCCAAGGCAACATTCAGTTCCCCGTAACCAAAATCCACAGATGCTCAAGTTCCTTATAACAGGGGTCCCCAACCCCTGGGCCACAGACTGGTAACAGTCCGTGGCCTGTTAGGAACTAGGCCACACAGCAGGAGGTGAGTGGCAGGTGAGCGAGAGAAGCTTCATCTGTATTTACAGCCACTCCCCATCGCTTGCATTACCGCCTGAGCTCTGCCTCCTGTCAGCACCATAACTAGACGAACTGATGAAATAGCAGAGGATATTGAGGCACAATTGTTAGAGAGGATGAATGAGTCACCGTGGTATGCAATCCAGGTTGACAAGTCTACTGATGTTGACAACAAGGCAACAATGCTTGTTTTTGTGTGATATATTTTTCAGGAGGATGTGCATGAGGATATGTTATGTGCACTTTTGTTGCCAACCAACACCACAGCTGCAGAACTATTCAAGTCCTTGAATGATTACATATCAGGAAAACTGAATTTGTCATTTTGTGTCAGTATATGCACAGACAGAGTGGCTGCCATGACTGGATGGCTTTCTGGTTTCACTACTCGGGTCAAAGAGGTTGCTTCTGAATGTGAGTCTACGCACTGTGTCATCCATAGAGAAATGCTGGCTAGCCGAAAAATGTCACCTGAACTTAACAACGTTTTGCAGGATGTGATTCAAATTATCAACCACATTAAAGTACATGCCCTTAACTCACGTCCGTTCGCGCAGCTCTGTGAGGAGATGGACACAAAGCACACACGTCTTCTCTTATACATAGAAGTGAGATGGCTTTCTAAAGGTAGATCACTGGCCAGAGTTTTTGAGTTACGAGAGCTGCTCCAGAGATTTCTTTTAGAGAAACAGTCACCACTGGCAGCACATTCCAGTGACACAGAATGCGTCGCAAAACTTGCTTACTTGTGTGACATATTCAACCTGCTCAGCAAACTCAGTCTGTCATCACTTCGGGGGAGAATGGCAGCTGTGTTCATGTTGGCACATAAAGTGGCTTCATTCAAAGCCAAACTGGAATTATGGGGCAACAAGTGAACATTGGGACTTTTGTCATGTTTCAAGCATTAGCAGAGATTTTGAAAGAGACTGAGCCAGGGCCTTCTTTCTCCCGGCTGGTGCATGTTCACCTATCTCAGCTTTTAAAAGAGTTTGAACATTACTTCCCAACCACAAAAGACCCCCGAACTGGGAAAGAATGGATCCACAACCCATTTGTGAATAAGCCAGTTGAATCGACTTTATCCATGCTAGAAGAGGATCGACTGCTTGAGATCGCAAATGACGGTGGCCTTAAAAGTTTGTTTGAGGGCTTCCCTGGTGGCGCAGTGGTTGAGAGTCCACTTGCCGATGCTAGGGGACGCGGGTTCGTGCCCCGGTCCGGGAAGATCCCACATGCCGCGGGGCGGCTGGGCCCATGAGCCATGGCTGCTGAGCCTGCGCGCCTGGAGCCTGTGCTCCGCAACTGGAGAGGCCACAACAGTGAGAGGCCCGCATACCGCAAAAAAAAAAAAAGTTTGTTTGAGACAACTTCAAATCTCCATACGTTCTGGATTAAAGTCAAGGTGGAGTATCCTGAGATTGTCACAAAAGCACTGAAAAGCCTGCTTCCGTTTCCAACATCCTATCTTTGTGAAGCAGGGTTTTCTGCAGTGACAGCAACCAAAACGAGATCACGGAGTAAACTGGACATAAGCACCACATCTCGGGTGTCACCGTCTCCCATCACCCCCAGATGGGACCATCCAGTTGCAGGAAAACAAGCTCAGGGCTCCCACTGATTCTGCATTATGGTGAGTTGTATAATTATTTCATTACCATGTGATAATAATAAAATTACCATGTGATAATAATAGAAATAAAGTGCACAATAAATGTAACGCACTTGAATCATCCCGAAGTCATCCCATCCCCGCCCCCGGTCTGTGGAAAAATTGTCTTCCACGAAACCGGTCCCTGGTGCCAAAAAGGTTGGGGACCGCTGCCTTATAGGTATAAAATGGCATAGTAGAGCCGGCCCTCTAGTCCTCCAGTTATGCACCCACGAATTCAACCAACCTTGGATTGAATTTGGTCCGGAATTGGTTGAATCCAGTACTCAGTTGGTTGAATCTGTGGATGTGGAAGCCGCATAGCTGGAGCTCCGGTTGTAAATATCAGATGTTATTTAATACACTCAGAATCCTCAAGAGTCTCCTCAAAGAGCAGAGCATTAGACCAATAGAGTTTTATATTTATTGGATGATCTCTCCCTTGTTCTTTTTTCCACGTTCTCTTTTCTTTTTATTCTCAAATAAAGCCACACAAACAACCAGTGTTGTTTACCAAAGGTGAACTGTCCAATCAGATTATCTACATCCAATCCTTTTTTTAAATCTCAATCAAGATCAGAGTCCTTCTTCTAGACAAACCTTTTTATCTTTCCAATTATCTAGCCTCCCTCGGTTCTTCCAATGGCTGTGTCATTTGACAACTCCAGAGCTGACATTTCATTACAGTGATCAGGTAGGCAGGTTTACTCTTCCCCAGAATGACCAGCCTCGGTACTAATGTCTAAAGTACACTTTACCTTATTTTTACATTTTAGAGGAAATAAAATTAAGGAATGTGCCAAATTGTGTTAGAAATTTTTAACATTAACTACTAGGACTGTTAATATCACAGTAAAATACTAGGCTATTGATAGGGCATATTCATTAATTTCACTAGTAAATAGTCAAGAACGTTGAAAGAATTTATATATAATTTATCTTTAAATACAAGCTGTAACGATTAAACAGTTTTAGTAGAAATAATGGATTAGGAGTTAAATAAACTATAGCCTGAGGGCCAAATACCACTCACTTCTAGTTTGTGTGTGGCCCACAAGCTAAGATTGTTTTTGTTTTACTTTTTAAAAAGGTTGAAAAGAAAATCAAAATATGAATAATATTTTGTGCCACTTGAAAATTGCATGAAATTCAAATTTCAGTTTCCATAAATTAAGTTTTATTGGGACACAGCGACACCTGTTCATTTGTGTATTGTCTGTATTATCTATGGCTACTTTGGCACTACAGCGGCAGAATTGATTGCAGCAGAGGCTGTGGCTCTCAATATTTACTGTCCGTCCATTTACAGAAAAAAGTTCGGCAACCCCTAAGTTAGGTGAAAACATGTCTTATGACTTATATCTGTGTGCTTCACTAAAACTTGATTACTTTAACATCAATTAGTTAAAACAAAACTAAGAAGGTTGAGCACAATGCATGTGGTATTTGGAAGAATGGAAAAAATTGTTTAAAATATCTGGATCTTGTCTAGTTCACAATATAATAACAGATTTATAAAAATTAACACTTAACACATCCTTACTGTTTATGTCAGGCATATGCTAAGAACTTGTGGGTCTTATATTTTATATTACAGCTAGTTAACTGGCATTATCTCACAACCCACAATTACCATTTGAAATAGGCACCACTGTGATCCTTATTTTGGCAACGAGGAGGTGAGACTTAAGTTAAATGGCTTGCCCCATGTCACCCAACCAGCAAATGGCAAAGTCAGATTTGAACAGAGACAATTTAACTCTTGAGATCAATATTTTAACCCTATAATATAGTTCATCAACATTTTACAAAGATAGTACAGTTGTCCCTTGGTGTCTGTGGGGGATTGGTTCCAGGACATACCCCCCTCCCCAACAATACAAAAACCCGAGGATGCTCAAGTTCCTTATGTAAAATGACATAGTGCAGTTGACCCTTGAACAACTCAGAGGTTAGGGGTGCTGACCCTCCTAACATTTGAAAATCTGTGAATAAATTAGAGTTGGCCCTCTATATCAATTCTTCTGTGTCCAAGGATTCAACCTTGGATTGTGTAGTACTGTAGTATTTACAGTTGAAAAAAATCTGCCTATAAATGGACCCGAGCAGTTCAAATCCTTGATGTTCAAGAGTCAGCTGTATTTGCATATAACCTATTCACGTCTTCCCATATACTTTAAATCATCTAATCATCTTTATATCTTCCGTATACTTTAAATCATCTTTATACAATGTAAATGTTGTGTAAGTAGTTGTAAACACAATGTAAAAATACTATGTAAATAGATGCCAGTGTGCATCAAATTCAAGTTTTCCTCTTTGGAACTTTCTGGATTTTTTAAAAAAATATTTTTGACCCGTAGTTGGTTGAATCTGTGGCTGTAGGACCCACCAATATGGAGGGCCAACTGTACCAATTTTCTTATACACATATTGATCAATTCAGTAACATGTATGTGGGAAGTATCCATTTGCTCACTACCTTGTGATCTTCTGGCCTGAATGTGGTCTTGTTCAATTTGAGAGGAAATGGAACTCTTGTAGATTATTATTAAAGTCACTGAGGTATACACTTCTTTTAAAATTGCTTCTCCTATTTCCCTTAGTGTTTGAGTGACTGTGAAGTAAAATGACAACAGGCAGGTTGAAGTTTAATCCAGGTAAGATGGAAGCTTTTGGAGAAGCTGAAGAGTATTTTCTTTACACTGAATTAAAGTCTTCACAGAGCAGAAGTGATTTAGATGGTGCCTCAGGAAAGAGAAACTTTGCATTATGCTTTGCATAGCACACAAGTTGTGACCATTTTTTTTTTTTACCTGGTGGCTTCATTACAGTTCTTAAAGGCTGATAACCTTTACTTAAATACCTTTTTTACAATGCCATGTTTATGCATGTATGCATACGTAAAATCAGATGAGCAAGGGAGCACAGTCAGGGCTCTCAAAGCTGAAATTAGATGCATCACCAGCTTTTTCCTCCACCAAAAATTTAGCTAGCACAGAAAACAATAGGCCACGTGCATAAAGCAATTAGTGATATCAAGGCCTGGACAATCACTTAATTCTGTAGCAAGCTACTTTAGACTGGATTATTTATTTACCCTTGCCTTATTTTACTGTGCTAGTGGGATTTCTTAGGGCTTAAGGAGAGTTAATTCTGCTGGTAGGCATGATCTTTATGCAATTCCACTGTTGGAATTATATGTATTGAGATAAATGTGGGATTCATTGTAGATTAAAAGGGTTCTTTTGTTTGGAGTTGAGGAAATAACAAGGAGAGTGTTTTGAATTCTCTGTTTGTTTGGTTTTTTCCCCCTCTTATTGCATCACACATTTCCACTGCTGACCTTCAGGCAGGCCTCTTTGTAGAGGTTTTTGCCCAAATGATTTGTGAGGGTCTTTTGAGTGGGTAATTGGACATTCAGTTGGAAGCTTTATTTTGACAGTGGGCTAATAGGTTAATTCTGTATTCAAAAACAGATGTGTTTGTTTGTTTGTTTTAAATAATGAGTTGTCAAGCCAATTCCCATTTTCCGGGCATTTTGCTTTCTTTTGATGGCAGGTAATTTGGTAAACAGATCATGTTACTTAACTGTATTCACTTCTTCATCCACAGCAGAAATCTTGTTTCTCCTCTAAAGAGAAACTTAAATATGATATTTATAATTCACGTGAAGGCTGTAGGAGCTAGCATCAAGTGCTTATGATTATATTCAGATGATAAGAAAATGTAATGAAAGCCTAGTAGAGCTTGCTTATTACCGTTGACCTCAAGTGCAACATCATTTAAATTGAAACGGCTCTGCCCTCTACTATGAAAAATTGTCCAAAGGGCAAAGAGTTGTCTCTAGGGCTATTCATTGATGTACATTAAACCTTCGTAGAGAATACATTTCCATTGACGGTATGAAAGGGAAAACCAGAGTGTTTTTTGGAAAACTACTTATTTCAGTAAATAATTTCCAAATGATTTCATTAGATAATTGAGGCTTTTCAAATATGAATATACAGAGAATTAGGACAGAAAGACAAATAGTGACATTTAGTAATGCCGCACCATGAAAACAGTCTTGGCTACCACTCTAAAAGCGAACAAATAATTATTAAAACCCCATCATCTTATTTTATTATTTTATTAGGGGCCATGGTCTATTAAGTTTCCTATATCCTGATAAAAATGTGAATTTTTCCTTAGCAGTACTGTGAATAATACAAATCTAATATCGTATTTGATTTTATTAACCAAAGGAAGACAGCAAACACACACACACACGCACACAAACACCCACACACACCACATCAGACTGCTCTAAGGGAAAAAAAAATCAGCAAACAAAACAAAACAACTGAACAAGTGTATAAAAAAAGCAGAAAACATTAGGAGCGGAAAAAATCAACTAATTTCTCTGGACAATCACCTAAGTCTGTAGCAAGCTACTTTATAGTGGGTTATTTATTTACCCTTGCCTTATTTTACTGTGCTAGTGAGATATTTAGAGAAAAGAAAACAGAAGCCTAAAAATATTTAAGAATATTATTTCTTAAATATTGATGAATATCTGTATCAAATAATATCTGACTTCTCAGGCAAAAAGTATATACACATTTCTTAGAGAATGTTAGGAAATAGTTTTGAAAATATTGGTGGAATGGTAAAATAACAACTTCTTTAGTTTTTTTCCATTTTTAAAAATATTAAAGTGACATTTTTGTCACTGATTTGATAAATAATCATGAACATTTATCATTACATTAGCTTATCATAGTTTTGCTTTAATTATCTTTAAAATGAAATGTGGACGAAGTAGTATTTACCCTGTTTACCTCATGGGATACTGACAGTGTCAAAGGAAAGATCTTATTAAATATATCGACTTTATTTCAGTTTGTTTCCAAGCTACCCCAAAATATTTTAAATAAACCAAGTATTGTATTTTCTCTAAGAAAACATGCAGAACTTTATTTTTTAGTGGAAGGAGAAAGTAAGTAATATTGACCAAATTCAGATCAATTCAGTTAAGCAGTTATTTCTGACTCTCTCTCAAAGAAAGTAATGCAGTGGCAAAACGTATTCACAATTATATGTGATTTAAGAAAAATGAGCAAATTTTCCCAAGTGTTGAGACACTGCTCATCAGCTACTGACCTGTTGTCCCCATATCCCTGTGTGCCACTGAGTTCTAGTATCATCCAACAAAACCAAATTTGCTCTCTGTCTTCCTTTAGTGTTTTGCCCCAATGCATTTTATCCCATTAGACCATTCTACTTAGATAATTCCTTATTTAATACTACCCAAGTTTTGATTTTCCTTCTTAGTCTGATCTTTGGTTTTTCTGATTAGATCATCAAGCTTCTTTCTCTCCCTCCTCTTTATTTTCTGAAGAACTAACCCATCCTTACCTAATCAGGCCATCTTCTCCATCAGTAGCTCAAATGTGGAGCACATATGAATGCCGCCAAATAGGCATCGTGGATAAGCTCAGTTACTTCTTCCACTTGACAAAGCGGATCTTCCATTTTGAAATACAGTGCACTGCAAATAACTGAGAAATAACATGATGAAAGGTAAAATGAGATAGCACAAGCACAATGTTTTGATCCACACACAAAATCTGACTTTTGGTCTGTTGAAACCTTTCCAGTCGCTTTTTTGTTTGTTTGTTGGTTTATTTTTTAACATCTTTATTGGAGTATAATTGCTTTACAATGGTGTGTTAGTTTCTGCTGTATAACAAAGTGAATCAGCTATATGTATACATATATCCCCATATCCCCTCCCTCTAAATTTTCATATGGAACAACAACTAAAAATATGATTAGTCACTTTGGTTTAATAATTTATTCTCATTTTCCTTAAAAGTAGTTTTGACATTTATCCTCTCTAAACCACATCATTACTTCAGCATAGCAAATTCCTTCTTCCCTTCCTCCTTTTTTCCTTCCTTCCTTGCTAGTTTCAGCATTCTCTCTGTCTCTCTGAAATAAAACTTCTCTTGAGCAACAACAATACAAATAGCCATGAAGATAATATACACCTAGAGACTACAAACAGAAATGATGTGAGAAAACCATCATCCCATTTTTAATAACTTAATAATTAGAGATGTCTTTGCATCAGTCTAAAATTGACTTCTTTCCTATCCCTGGAAATGACCATCATTTTGCCGGAAATAGATGGTGGACATATCTGGTAGATTATTTTTTCATGGTGGTCAAGAACAGATTTTTCATGTAGAGCACTTTCTGATACATTTTAATGTTTCTTACAGGCATATATATGTATCACAAGTGATAATTGTTAGAATTGTTTAAATGAAGGCCTTGCACCCTGCTTTATGACCAAGATTTGTACATTTACTGCCGCCAGTGACTTACACTTCATTTTACAATAACAACATTTGAAAACAGCCTCTGCCAAGTATTTGCTTTCTTCATCATTCTTTGCTATTTTCCTTGTCCATTAGATTATAAGCTTTCTGCCCGTATAGCTCCTGTTGGTACTACTCAAAGATATATGTCCATAGAACTGCACTGTCCAATATGGTAACCACTAGCCACCTGTAGCTATGTAAATTTATATTTAAATTAATCAAAATTAAATTTAAAAAATTTAGTTTCTCGGTCATGCTGACCACACACCAAGTCCTCAGTAGCTGCATGTGGTTAGTGACTACCATATTAGATGGTGAAGATTTAGAACTAGTAGACTAGCTCACCTAGCCAGCGATATTTTACAGCCTAGCACTGTTCATAGAGAAACAAAATAAATATTATCTGAATAAGCTTGCTAATTAATCTTTAGGGAGCAGCAATTCCATTTAATTTCTCTTCATGATGGAGTGGTAGATTTGGGATGCTGATATAGGAATATGCTCATTTTTAAATCTTTATTGGAGTATAATTGCTTTACAAGGTTGTGTTAGTTTCTGCTGTATAACAAAGTGAATCAGCTATATGTATACATATATCCTCATATCCCCTCTCTCATGCCTCTCCCTCCCACCCTCCCTATCCCATCCCTCTAGGTGGTCACAGAGCACCAAGTTGATCTCCCTGTGCTATGCAGCTGCTTCCTACTACCTATCTATTTTACATTTGGTAGAGTGTATATGTCAGTGCTACTTTCTCACTTCATACCACATACCCTTCCCCCCAACCCTGTATCCTCAAGTCCATTCTCTACGTCTGCATCTTTATTCATGTCCTGCCCCTAGGTTCATCAGAACCATTTTTTTTTTAATTCCTTATCTATGTGTTACCATACTGTTTTTGTTTTTCTCTTTATAACTTACGACACTTTGTTTGACAGACTCTAGGTCCAACCACCTCACTACAAATAATTTCGTTTCTTTTTATGGCTGAGTAATATTCCATTGTATATATGTACCACATCTTCTTTATCCATTCATCTGTCAATGGACATTTAGGTTGCTTCCATGTCGTACAATGAACACTGTGGTACATGTCTCTTTTTGAATTATGGTTTTCTCCAGGTATATGCCCAGGAGTGGGATTATTGGCTCATATGGTAGTTCTATTTTTAGATTTTTAAGGAACCTTCATATAGTTCTCCATAGTGGTTGTATCAATTTACATTCCCACCAACAGTGCCAGAGGATTCCCTTTTCTCCACACCCTCTCCAGCATTTAATGTTTGTAGATTTTTTGAAGATGGCCATTCTGACTGGTGTGAGGTGATACTTCATTGTAGTTTTGATTTTCATTTCTGTAATGATTAGTGACGTTGAGCATCCTTTCATGTGTTTGTTGGCAATCTGTCTATCTTCTGTAAAGAAATGTCTATTTAGGTGTTCTACCCATTTTTGGATTGGGTTGTTTGTTTTTTTGTTATTGAGCTGCATGAACTGCTTGTAAATTTTGGAGATTCATCCTTTGTCAGTTGCTTCGCTTGCAAATATTTTTTCCCATTCTGAACGTTGTCTTTTCATCTTGTTTATGGTTTCCTTTGCAGTGCAAAAGCTTTTAAGTTTCATTAGGTCCCATTGTTTATTTTTGTTTTTATTTCCGTTTCTCTAGGAGGTGGGTCAAAAAGGATCTTGCTATGATTTATGTCATGTCTATGTTTTCTATTTATGTCATGCCTATGTTTTCCTCTAAGAGTTTGATAGTGTCTGGCCTTACATTTAGGTCTTTAATCCATTTTGAGTTTAGTTTTGTGTATGGTGTTAGGAAGTATTCTAAGTTCATTCTTTTACATGTAGCTGTCCACTTTTCCCAGCACCACTTCTTGAAGAGGCTGTCTTTTCTCCATTTTATATTTTTGCTTCCTCTGTCAAAGATAAGGTGACCATATGTGTGTGGGTTTATCTCTGGGCTTTCAATCCTGTTCCATTGATCTATATTTCTGTTTTTGTGCTAGTACCATACTGTCTTGATTCCTGTAGCATTGTGGTATAGTCTGAAGTCACGGAGCCTGATTCCTCCAGCTCTGTTTTTCTTTCAAAGATTTCTTTGGCTCTTTGGGGTCTTTTGTGTTTCCATACAAATTATAAAATTTTTTGTTCTAATTGTGTGAAAAATGCCGTTGGTAGTTTGATAGGGATTGCACTGAATCTGTAGATTGCTTTGGGTAGTATAGTCATTATCACAAGGTTGATCATTCCAATCCAAGAACATGGTACATCTCTCCATCTGTTTGTATCGTCTCTGATTTCTTTCATAGGTGCCTTATAGTTTTCTGTATACATGATTTTGTCTCCTTAGGTAGGTTTATTCCTAGGTATTTTATTCTTTTTGTTGCAGTGGTAAATGGGAGTGTTTCCTTAATTTCTCTTTCTGATTTTTCATTGTTAGTGTATAGGAATGCAAGAGATTTCTGTGCATTAAGTTTGTATCTTGCTACTTTACCAAATTCATTGATTAGCTCTAGTAGTTTTCTGGTAGCATCTTTAGGATTATTTATGTATAATATCATGTCATCTGAAAACAGTGATAGTATTAATTCTTCTCTTGTGATTTGGATTCCTTTTATTTCTTTTTCTTCTCTGACTGCCATGGCTAAAACTTCCAAAACTATGTTGAATAATAGTGGTGAGACTGGGCAACCTTGTCTTGTTCCTGATCTTAGAGGATATGCTTTCAGATTTTCACCATTGAAAAAGATGTTTGCTGTGGGTTTGTTGTATATGGCCTTTATTATGTTGAGGTAGGTTCACTCTATGCCCACTTTCTGGAGGGTTTTTATCATAAATGGGTGGTGAACTTTGTTGAAAGCTTTTTCTGCATCTGTTGAGATGATCATATGGTTTTTTCCTTCAGTTTGTTAATATGGTGTATCACAGTGATATATTTGCATATATTGAAGAATCCTTGCATCCCTGGGATAAACCCCACTTGATCATGGTGTATGATCCTTTTCATGTGCTGCTGGATTCTGTTTGCTAGTACTTGGTTGAGGAATTTTGCATCTATGTTCATCAGTGATATTAGCTTGTTGTTTTCTTTATTTCTGACATCTTTGTCTGGTTTTGGTATCAGGTTGATTGTGGCCTTGTAGAATGAGTTTGGGAGTGTTCTCCCTCTGCAATATTTTGGAAAAGTTTGAGAAGGTTAAGTGTTAGCTCTTCTCTAAATGTTTGACAGAAATCGGCTGTGAAGCCATCTGGTCCTGGGCTTTTGTTTGTTGGAAGATTTTTAAACACAGTTTCAATTTCAGTGCTTGTGATTGGTCTGTTCATATTTTCTATTTCTTCCTGGTTCAGTCTTGAAATGTTGTACTTTTCTGAGAATCTGTCCATTTCTTCCAGGTAGTCCATTTTATTGGCATATAGTTGCTTGTAGTGGTGTCTCATGATCCGTTGTATTTCTGCAGTGTCAGTTGTTACTTCTCCTTTTTCATTTCTAATTCTGTTGATTTGAATCTTTTCCCATTTTTTTCTTGATGAGTCTGGCTAATGGTTTATCAATTTTTTTTATCTTCTCAAAGAACCAGCTTTTAGTTTTATTGAACTTTGCTATTGTTTCCTTCCTTTCTTTTTCATTTATTTCTGATCTGATCTTTATGATTTCTTTTCTTCTGCTAACTTTGGGTTTTCTTCTTTTTTTCCTTCTTTCTCTAACTGCTTTAGGTGTAAGGTTAGGTTGTTTATTTGAGATGTTTCTTGTTTCTTGAGGTAGGATTATATTGCTATAAACTTCCCTCTTAGAACTGCTTTTGCTGCATCCCATAGGTTTTGGATCATTGTGCTTTCATTGTCATTTTTTTCTAGCTATTTTTGGATTTCCTCTGATTTCTTCAGTGATATCTTGGTTATTTAGTAGTGTATTGTTTAGCCTCTATGTGTTTGTATTTTTTACTGTTTTTATCCTGTAATTGATATCTAGTCTCATAGCATTGTGGTTGGAAAAGATACTTGATATGATTTCAATTTTCTTAACTTTATTGAGGCTTGGTTTGTGACCCAAGATATGATCTATCCTGGAGAATGTTCCATGAGCACTTGAGAAGAAAACGTGTTCTGTTGTTTTTGGATGGAATGTCCTATAAATATCTATTAAGTCCATCTTGTTTAATGTGTCATTTAAAGCTTGTGTTTCCTTATATAGTTTCATTTTGGATGATCGGTCCGTTGGTAAAAGTGTGGCATTAAAGTCCCCTACTATTACTGTGTTACTGTCATTTCCACTTTTATGGCTGTTAGTATTTGCATTATGTATTGAGGTGCTCCTATGTTGGATGCATAAATATTTACAATTGTTATATCTTCTTCTTGGATTGATCCCTTGATCTTTATGTAGAGTCCTCTTTTGTCTCTTCTAATAGTCATCATTTTAAAGTCTATATTTTCTGATGAGTATTGCTACTCCAGCTTTCTTTTGATTTCCATTTGCATGGAATATCTTTTTCCGTTCCCCACTTTCAGTCTGTATGTGTCCCTAGGTCTGAAGTGGGTCTCTTATAGATAGCATATATATGGGTCTTGTTTTTGTATCCATTCAGCAAGCCTGTGTCTTTTGGTTGGAGCATTTAATTCATTTACACTTAAGGTAATTATCAATATGTATATTCCTATTACCATTTTCTTAATTGTTTTGGGTTTGTTTTCGTAGGTGTTTTCCTTCTCTTGTGTTTCAGGCCTAGAGAAGTTCTTTTAGCATTTGTTGTAAAGCTTATTTGGTGGTGCTGAATTCTCTTAACTTTTGCTTGCCTATAAAGGTTTTTATTTGTCTGTCGAATCTAGATCATTGCTGGGTAGAATAATCTTGGTTGTAGGTTTTTCCCCTTCATCACTTTAAATATGTCCTGCCCCTCTCTTCTGGCTTGCAGAGTTTCTACTGAAAGATCAACTGTCAACCTTATGGGGATTCCCTTGTGTGTTATTTGTTGCTTTTCCCTTGCTGCTTTTAATATTTTTTCTTTGTATTTAATTTCTGACAGTTTGATTAATATGTGTCTTGGCATGTTTCTCCTTGGATTTATCCTGTATGGGACTCTCTGCTCTTTCTTGATTTGATTGACTACTTCCTTTCCCATGTTAGGGAAGTTTTCAACTATAATCTCCTCAAATATTTTCTCAGTCCCTTTCTTCTTCTCTTCTTCTTCTGGGACCCTTATAATTCTAATGTTGGTGCATTTCATGTTGTCCCAGAGGTCTCTGAGACTGTCCTCAATTCTTTTCATTCTTTTCTCTTTATTCTGCTCTGCGGTAGTTATTTCCATTATTTTATCTTCCAGGTCACTTAACCGTTCTTCTGCCTCAGTTATTCTGCTATTGATTCCTTCTAGAGAATTTTTAATTTCATTTTTTGTGTTTTTCATCATTGTTTATTAGCTGTTTAGTTCTTCTAGGTCCTTGTTGTTTCTTGTATTTTCTCCATTCTATTTCTGAGATTTTGGATCATCTTTCCTATCATTACTCTGAATTCTTTGTCAGGTAGACTGTTTCCTCTTCATTTGTTTGGTCTAGTGGGATTTTACCTTGCTCCTTCGTCTGCTGCATATTTCTCTGTCTTCTCATTTTGTTTAACTTACTGCATTTCGGGTCTCCTTTTCACAGGCTGCATGTTCATAGTTCCTCTTATTTTTGGTGGCTGCCCCCACTG
Organism: Delphinapterus leucas; assembly: GCF_059928025.1. NCBI lineage: Eukaryota > Metazoa > Chordata > Mammalia > Artiodactyla > Monodontidae > Delphinapterus > Delphinapterus leucas. The sequence goes on along the minus strand of NC_143132.1, from coordinate 53,720,068 downwards.
GGTGAGGTTGATTTAGTGGCTTGTGTTGGCTTCCTGGTGAGGCGGACTGGTGCCTGTGTTCTGGTGGGTGGGGTTGGATCTTGTCCCTCTAGTGGGCAGGGCTGCGTCTGGTGGTGTGTTTTGGAGTGTCTGTGAACTTAGTTTGACTTTAGGCAGCCTGTCTGCTAATGGGTGGGGTTGTGTTCCTGTCTTGCTAGTTGTTTGGCATGGGGCATCCAGCACTGTAGCTTGCTTGCCGTTGGGTGGAGCTGGGTCTTTGTGTTGAGATGGAGATCTCTGGGATAGCTCTCACTGATTAATATACGTGGGGCTGGGAGGGCTCTGGTGGTCCAATGTACTGGATGCAGTTCTCCCATGTTGGAGGCTCAGGCCCGACACCCAGCCAGAGCACCAAGACCCTGCCAGGCACGTGGCATGGAAGAAAAGGAAGAAAAAAAACCAAAAACGAACAGACAGAACCCCAAAACAAATGGTAAAAACAAAACTAAAGAGACAAAATCACACAAGGAAACGTACACACACACACTCATAAAAGGAAAAAAACCAACAAAAAAACCTGAACAGACTGAACCCTAAGTCCAATGGTAAAGCAAACCTAAACAGACAAAATCACACCAAGAAACTTACACACACACACTCACAAAGGGAGAAAAAAAGAAAAAAATGGAAGAGAGTAACCAAACCAATAAACAAACCCACCAATGAAAGCAAACACTAAAAGCCTTAACTAAGATAAACATAAAAGCAAAAACAAATCAGATGCAGAAAGCGAACCCCAAGTCTACAGTTGTTCCCAAAGTCCAGCACCTCAGTTTTGGGAACATTCATTTTCTATTCAGTTATTCTACAGATGCAGGGTTTATCAAGTTGATTGTGGGGATTTAATCTGCTGCTCCTGAGGCTGCTGGGAGAGATTTCCCTTTCTCTTCTTTGTTCCACAGCTCCTAGGGTTCATCTTTGGTTTTGGCCCTGCCTCTGCGTGTAGGCCACCCTCAGGAGTCTGTTCCCCACCCAGACAGGAGGGGATTAAAGCAGCCACTGATTAGGATTCTATTGCTCCCTCAGGCCAGGGAGAGGGAGGGGTATGGTAGTCATAAGTGGAATGCAGGGCGTGCCTGCGGTGGCAGAGGCCAGCATGACATTGCAGGAGCCTGAGGCACGCCGTGTGGTCTCCCGGGGAAGTTTGCCCTGGATTACGGGACCCTGGCAGTGGTGGGCTGCACAGGCTTCCAGGGGGGTGTGGGTAATGACCTGTGCTTGCACAGAGTATTCTTGGTGGCAGCGTTAGAGGTCCTTGCCCACCTCTGGGGTCCGAAATGATAGCCGTGGCTCGTGCCCATTTCTGGAGCTTGCTTAAGCAGTGCTCTGCCATCTCTGGGCACACGGAGCAGGAAGCCCCTCTCCTTGCTCACCCTGAAACAATGGTCTCTTGCCTCTCTGGAAGGTCCAGACTTTTTCCCGGACTCCCTCCCTGCTACCTATGACACACTAGCCCCCTTCAGGCTGTCTTCACACAACCAATCCCAGTCCTCTCCCTGGGGTCTGACCTCCGAAGCCCGAGCCTCAGCTCCCAGCCCCAGCCGCCCCGGAGGGTGAGCAGACAAACCTCTCAGGCTGGTGAGTGCTGGTCGGCACTGATCCTCTGTGCGGGAATCTATCCGCTTTGCCCTCTGCACCCCTGTTGCTGTGCTCTCCTCTGTGGCTCCGAAGCTTCCCCCCACATCCCCACTTGTCTCCACCAGTGAGGCGACCTCCTACTGTGTGGAAACCTTTCCTCCTTCAAAGTTCCCTCCCACTGGTGCGGTCTCGTCCCTATTCTTTTGTCTCTGTTTTTTCTTTTTTCTTTTGCCCTACCCAGGTGTGTGGGGAATTTCTTGCCTTTTGGGAAGTCTGAGGTCTTCTGACAGCATTCAGTACGTGTTGTGTAGGAGTTGTTCCACGTGTAGATGTATTTTTGATGTATTTGTCGGGAGGAAGGTGATCTCCACGTCTTACTCCTCTGCCATCTTGGAGGTCTCCCCAGTACGTGTACCTCTAAGGGTTTTGCTATTGTTTTTGTTTCTTTGTTTTTGTGGAAGAAGTCTTAATGCAATTCCTAGCTCATATAATCTACTTCCTAGACCAGAAAGGCAGTCAAGAATGATCACATTCTAAGAATTCAATCTTATCAATCCTTATGAACATTGATAGACATTAAGGAAATGGTGGTAGTAGTGGGGACTTGTCGTAGTCTGTTTGGGCTGCTATAACAAAATACCACAGACTGAGTAGCTTATAAACAACAGAAATTTATTTCTCACAGTTTTGGAGGCTGGACATCTAGATCAGCGTGCCTGCACAGTCAGGTAAAAGTCAGATTGCAGACTTCTCATTATATATATATCCTCACATGGCTGAAGGGGCTAAGGAGCTATGTTGTGCTTCTTTTATAAGGGCACTAGTCTCATTCATGGGGGCTCCACCCTCATGACCTAATCACATCTCAAAGGCCCTACCACCTAATGCCAAAACTTGGAGGTTCTGTTTCAACATATTAATTTCAGGGAGACATAAACATTCAGACCATTGCAAGACCTTTTAGAATTATAATGAAAGATTTCAGCAATGAGAATCTGAAGTTTCAATTGTATCATGATAACTTCTTTGACTCCATAAGATTGAGGGAAAAGCTTTGAATCAAATACGTGAGTTTAAGATGATAGCAAAGGGACTATAGAAAAATAATTGTTAAAGAAATTTGTTTTTTAATTAAATGTTCTTTCTTTAACTTTCTGTCATTCTAGATTTTTTTTTCATTAAATTCCCCAAAGCTAGATCCAATTTAAGGCCTGTCACTCCATCTTTGGTTCACACTGCTAAGATACAGTACCACACTGTAGTACACAATATTGTGCACTGACCACAGACCCAGGAAGAATAGAATTTATTGTTTTCTCGTCATTGATGAAATTTAGCCAGGCATTAATATCTATTCACTGTATAGAACTGTTTCCTTTTGGGGCTATAATATTAAAACACAGAGAAGAAAGTGATGAGATTCTTTCAACATGCTATTTGTAGATTTAACTGAAGTGAAAAGAACATCTTAAGGCTCAGATTAGGGAGGACCATAATGAAAGCATGACAATGTGAAGAAAAAAATAATCATTAGCCTTTCTCCCAGTGTTCTTTTATCTAAGGAATTCGCTAATCTAACAGAATAGTTAAAATAAGTGTAAATCAATAGAATGTGAGCTCTGAAGTTATTTAGCCAAAATTCGTTTTGGGTACAGAGGACATGGAACCACCAGAGATCTCCTAAGTGTCAGCAGCTAAAATTAAAAATCCTTGACACTATGCTAGAGAAAAGGGAGTTTTGAAATGCATTCTTATACCAGCAAATATTTATTGAGCATTTATAAATGTCAAGGTATTGAGAGGTTTTATTCAAATATGAGACAGACATAATTTCAAAGATCACATAGTTTAGATAATTGCGTTGATTTTCCCTGTCTCAGAGACATACTCTCTAGCATCTACTCTCATCAAAGATAATAGGATTGTATATGACTTAAAAGAGTGTCTGCCTCATTCTGTTTAACTGACATTTTATAAAGTAACACTCATCAGACTTCAACAGTAAAGCACAGTATTTAACTAGCAATTGCTCTAAACACTTAGCAAAAATATGCCCTGGAAGAATTATATTCATTAATGTTTCCCTGGTGAAGGATTGGCCAACTAAAAAATTTATTGACCCTTTACCCTGCAGCTCTGAAACACAAGATGGCTATTTAGAGACCAATTTTGGTGGGAGAATGTGAAGATGCTTTCATTCATCCACTCTTTCATTCAACAAATATTAGTTCAGTATCTACTATATAGGAACTGAACTAGATGCTTGGGATTCAACAGTGTTTGTTTTGTTAAACAAACATTCCTGCTCTCCAGGAGCTTACCTTTTAGGCAAAATGGTTATAAAATTTAAAAAGTATATGTATTATATATAGGTTTTCTTGTGTGTTAGAAGATGATAACTGGCAAAGCATATGTAAGAGGAGCAAGATGAGGAGTATCAGTGGAGGGAACATATTTAAATAGGATGGTCAGGATTGGCATTATTCATGTCTTCTAGCAAATGCTTGCAGAACAAGAGGGCATCAACCATGTTGAAATTTTGAAGAAGATTCTAAAAAGAAGGACCAGCCAGTAAATGCCTTACCTTAGGATGGTACCTAGTTTGTTTGAGAAGTAGCCAAGAGGCCAGAGGGGACTGGAGCAGAGTGACTGAGAGGGAGAGCAGCAAGAGAGAGATCAGAGAGGTAGCAGGTGCCAGTTCATACAAGATCATTGTGAGGACTTTGACTTTACTCAGAGTGTAATGCAAGGCCATTTCAGGGTCTTACGCAGAGGAGTGGCACGATCATGACTCATATTTCTACTTAACTTTTGTTGGACAAAATTACCTTTAGCTGATTATCCAAAGTAAATCTTATGTAGGTTACACCGTAAAACAGCTACGGAAAAGAGTTGGACCCGCATTCAAGTTACAGTCACATTGCTCATTCAGTAGTAAATCGTTATCAAACACACTTTGTATGCCCTAGTTGTGACTTCCTGGTAGAACAATTTTATGCCAGATTTAATGCTTTTTAAATATTTAATTCAAGTTTAGATATTCATATTTCTAATTAGGTATTATTTGTGCAAAGTTATTTAATAAGCATATCTCTAAAGAAGATAGGTAAGAGCTAACAAAAATCAGGGAATGAACTCATTGTTATTCTTACTTTTTCATAAGAATCTGTTTTGGATGAAACTTTGCAAGAATTTACTGTGAGCAGATTTTTAATGCTTTCCTACTTTCCTATGTCTTCCTAATGCTTTCCTTTAATGCGTTCCTTACTCCAAAAGAAACTGAAGAAGAATAATCAGATGGAAAGATGCCTTTAGGAAGCATAGGTAAGGACAAAGCTAATTTTTCCTTAAGAGACCTATCTGCAAAGCTGGTTTGTATCATTTCTACTGAATACATATTGGGGGAAAATCATTCACACAAAACCAAACCATCACCAGCAGAGCAATCTGACAAAATGAGTCTATTCTGAGACATCTGCAAATTGTTTTCATCTAGAATTTTCTTTCAAACCAGTCTAGGGTAACTGACTATCATTAGCATGACCACATGATTCAGGAAAAGGTAGAAGCAAATTTCTGCAAAGAAAATGTGGATAATACTAATACATTCTTACTCAAAAATTTTATTCCTTAAATGTGTTGCGTTTTCACAGCACTGTGTGATCTGACCTGATTTCCTTCACATTTTCTTTAGCACCCTTTCATTCCTCTTTATTTTCACTGTAGCTGCACAGTAGAGCAACTTATCACAAAAGACCAGTTTTAATTACTTGCCTGCAGAAGTCTAGCTTAAAGACTTACTGCCCACATTAAGTTCTGGTTCATTCATGGGTCAGCTTGGGGATCTTGGGGAAATTCTTGAACCTGTCTTAACCTTATCTTCTCCCCTGGAAATAGGAATTACTATAACATCAGTCTCTAAGTACATTTAAGATGACACAATCCATGTTGGTCACCTAGCACAATGCCTATTACACAGTAAGTGCTGAGTAAATTTTAGGTATTAGTATTATCATCCATCCATGTTATTTCTTATATCTAGATTAATTTTTATAAAGCATTGCCACCTCAGATAAAAGATTTTTAAGAATTTCTCTCTTCCCATAGGATAAAATGCTTTTTCCTTAGACTTGTATTAGAAGTCCCTATGTACTAGCATGTCCCTATGGTCTAGTATGACCTAGATTCCAGCTAGTTTTCAATGGATATATCCTACAGTTTTTTTTTTTTCTTAAAGTCTATTCTGACCAGTTAGATATGTACCTTCTTCCTAAACCAGTCCCCTACCATGTGCCTTAATATAAGTTCACACAACTATCAATGCCCAAAATGGATTTTTCATTTTCCACTGTAAGTCTGAATTCCTTTCACCATCAAGTGATGCTTCCAGTTAAATTTCTTCTATGAAGTAGTGACTACAGACTTTTTCCTTAAAAATCTACAGTACCTTATTGCCTTTCTACTCATTTCTCATGTATCGTATGTTGTTGCTATTCGACTTTTTTGTTGTTTGTAGATCGTTGATCCCTAGATAGTTGAAAAGCTCCTAGAAATGAAGGACCATATTTCTCTGTATAAACTATAGATCCTGGCACAATGTTAGACTCAGAATCAAACCCAAATTTGGTCAATGTATTGTTCCTAATACAATGATCTACATAGTGTGTACATTAAATTTAATGGCGGTGAAATGATGAGTGAATTTTTCTGAGACCAATGCAGTAGGTGTCATAATAAAAACAAGGGCAGTAAATTATTCAGGCATTTGATGATTGAAGTCCTAGATGTTTTATTAAAGAGTAGTAATTTTTTTTTTATGGATACAGTTTTAGGTACTATTGCTACAACTGTATTTAGAACCAGGCAGATACTGATAATCTAAGCTGACTGTGATCTCTAGAGTAAATTCAATCATTATGAAGATTGATGAATGTGTGTGGGGGGTCGGGGGGAGAGGGAGAGATCTAAACATTTCTTCCTTCATGATGTTCTGTGATAATAAATACATATAAAGCAACATACACTATATTTAATACTTGATTATTGGAAGAGCATTTTGAAATTAAACCCACGTTCTCAAAGAAGTTACATAAGAAGGCCTCAAGGAATATATTTTAGAACATGTATTTTAAGGACAAAATCTTGAAAAAAACCCTAGATTATTATGTATTTTCTCATTTTCAGAAAACTTGAACACAGCTGCACTTCCTGTATATACCCGTGGTCCAAAGTTTTCCATTTCTCAAATTGCTTGCTAGAAACTGGAGATCTAATAAATTTGTTGACCCTGGTTGTAAAAACTTTGTTTACTACACAGTGATCAGCCTAGTACTGTTTACTCTAGATCTTAAATTCTTCCAAATAAAAAGACATTTTAAATTTCTCTATCTAAATAGAACAATTAAGGATAAATTTTCAAATATCTAAGTCTCCCTCCCTCCCAGTGAAAGATCAAATGAAAAAATAGAGTATGTCATTGAACCATATGTTTGTTCTGTACCAGCAGAAATGGTTAGGAGTTAGGAGGCATATATTCGCTTTGTTCCATAATAACTTACCATCTTCAGGGAACTGTGTGATTTTAATGGCTTTAAATGTGAAATCATTCAAATATTGGGCTAATTACTTTCTGCATTGATGACAAATATGTTATCTTATTTGGCATTAATAATTTTGTTTGCTTTTTTGATGCTGCATATTCAAGAAATAATGACATTCATTATTAATATGCCCTAACAGTTTATTAACCTAATATAACTAAAATTATAGTTTTATTTTTATTTTAAATCTTACAAACTAGTGATTGCTATTGTCATTTTGTTGTGCTCTTCAAAATTTAATTCCAGTGTTGGCCATCAACTATTTTTCCCAAGGTATTTTCTCTAAGTTTTTATTTATTTATTTATTATCGAAGTATAGTTGATTTACGATATTGTGTTAGTTTCAGGTATACATGTACAAATATATATATATACATATATGTATGTTCTTTTTCAGATTTTTTCCCTTATAGGTTATTAAAAAATATTGAGTATAGTTTCCTGTGCTATATAGTAGGTCCTCGTTGATTATTTTATATGTAGTAGTGTGTAATTGTTAATCCCAAACTTCTAATTTATCCCCACTCCCCCACCCGCACCTTGTTTTCTTCTTTGGTAACCATAAGTTTGTTTTCTATGTTTGTGGGTCTATTTCTGTTTTGTATATAAATTCATTTGTATCATTTTTTTAAGATTCCACATATAGGTGGTATCATATGATATTTGTTTTTCTCTGTCTGGCTTACTTCACTTAGTATGATAATCTCTAGGTCAGTCCATGTTGCTGCAAATTCCATTATTATTTTTTTTATGGCTGGGTATAATTCCATTGTATATATGTACTACATCTTCTTTATCCATTCATCTGCCGATGGACATTTAGGTTGCTTTCGTGTCTTGGCTATTGTAAACAGTGCTGCAGTGAACATTGGGGTGCATATATCTTTTTGAGTTATGTTTTTCTCCAGATATATGCCTGGGAATGGGATTGCAGGATCACATGGTAGCTCTATTTTCGGCTTTTTAAGGAACCTCCACACTATTCTCCACAGAGGCTGTACCAATCTACATTCCCAGCAACAGTAAAAGATGGTTCCTTTTTCTCAGCACCCTCTCCAGCATTTATTATTTGTGGTCTTTTTGATGATGGTCATTCTGACTGGTGTGAGATGATACCTCATTGTAGTTTTTATTTGCTTTTCTCTGATAATTAGTGATTTTGAGCATCTTTTCACGTGCCTCACATTTATATGTCTTCTTTGTAGAAATGTCTATTTAGATCTTCGGACCATTTTTTGATTGGGTTGTTTGCTTTTTTGATATTGAGCTGTATGAGCTGTTTGTATATTTTGGAGATTACTCCCTTGTCAGTCACATAGGTTGCAAATATTTTCTCCCATTCTGTAGGTTGTCTTTTCATTTTGTTTATGGTTTCCTTTGCTGTGCAAAAGCTTTTAAGTTTAATCAAGTCCCATTTGTTTATTTTTGTTTTTATTTCCATTACTCTAGGAGACAGATCCAAAAAGATATTGCTGCAATTTATGTTGAAGAGTGTTCTACCTATGTTATCCTCTAGGAGTTTTATAGTATCTGGTCTTACATTTAGGTCTTTAATCCGTTTTGAGTTTATTTTTGTATATGGTGTTAGAGAATGTTCTAATTTCATTCTTTTAAATGTAGCTCTCCAGTTTTCTCAGCACCACGTATTGAAAAGACTGTCTTTTCTTCATTGTATAGTCTTATCTCCTTTGTTGTAGATTAATTGACCATAGGTACATGGGTTTATTTTTGGGCTTTCTATCCTGTTCCACTGATCCATATTTTTGTTCCTGTACCAGTACTATACTGTTTTGATGACTGCACTAAAAAAGTATAGTGTGAAGTCAGGGAGACTGATTCCTCCAGCTCTGTTTTTCTTTCTCAAGATTGCTTTGGCTATTTGGGTTCTTTTGTGTTTACATACAAATTTGAAAATCTTTGTTCTAGTTCTGTAAAAATATTTATGTTTTGTTTTGAGTTGTTTTTACAAAATTATCATTTATCTTGTGGTCCATTGTTGATTAACTTTACTCTTAAAAATGGATTATATCTGCACTGTATTAAAAATGTCATAGTTAGCTGATATAATTTAATATTAACTAAATTATAGTATATATATATTTACACACATGCTTAGACATAGAAATTTCCCTACTAAGAATTTATCCTACAGCTACATTCACAGATGTGTGTGATATATATAAATATGTAATTATATTATTTATCTAAAAGATAATATATATAAATATATCCATAACAATCTATCAATTTGTAGAATATGTATAGAATGATCTGCCAAAAATCATCAATAATGAATTTCTCCATTTTAATATGACTTTCCAAATGACCTTTGAGGATAGGAATTAGGCAGCCAAGGCTTGGGAATGAAGTCTATTTTAATCTATAATTTCTCCTATATTATTAAATATTTTATTATGAGTATAAGTTTTTTATAATTAAACAAAATTGACCTAATTTAATGTATGCTTTTCACTATTTTTCTAGATATAAATGATTTTTGATACATATGAAATAAACTTCCTAACCTCAAGAAATAAAAAGATAGGAATTAAACTCCAAAATTTTTATCATTGTTTGTAAGAATAAAAGGTGAATGCATTAAGGATGTGTATTTGTTGTATTCACCAGTCAGAGAAAAGGTTATGGTTGGCACCTTTTGTCATTTTCTAAGAGGACTATAAAACTATGCAATTTCATAAATTTAGAATGGCGTTTTAAAGTATATCCTTCTGTGTAATTGTGTGGCTTTGTTGTCCTACTGTCAGTTTTGATTGACACTTAATAATTAGGTGTGGAGGTATAACGGATGGTGAGTTTTTTTTTTGTTTGTTTTTTTCAGTACGCGGGCCTCTCACTGTTGTGGCCTCTCCCGTTGCGGAGCACAGGCTCCAGACGCGCAGGCTCAGTGGCCATGGCTCACGCGCCTAGCCGCTCTGCGGCATGTGGGATCTTCCCGGACCGGGGCACGAACCCGTGTCCCCTGCAGTGGCAGGTGGACTCTCAACCGCTGCGCCACCAGGGAAGCCCTAGTTTTGTGTTTTTTTAACATAGCTTGGATACGGGTGGAAATTGTCAAATATTTTCCCAGAATGCCTGAGTAGAACGTCAAGATCACAAACTATTTTTCTTTCAATTTCTCTGAGTAAAAGAAGAGGTCTCTTTGTTACAAAGGCAATTTATTAAAAAGTAAGAACACCAAATCCCTTTGAGTATAAATTGAAGGGCATGCCAACTGAAACATTGGTTTACTCTCCTAATAGCATTTAGAAGCGAAATTTCTCCATTTTAATAAGACTACCCATATGAACCTATTCAACTTTCATAAATACCTTACTCATGCTGAATATGTTATTTAACAGTGTTAAACAGTGTCCATATTATATAGAAAATCGGCATTTCTGTTTCTTCATGAATCTAAAAAGGAAGAAATCAGAATGCAACCTTGAATGTAAGTGTAGAAAATAACCAATTTCTTTTTAAAACATGTACTTAAGCACATTAATGATCCCTAAAATTCTGAAGCATAAGCCAAAAATATATGTTATATATTTTTAGAGAGCTCTATGATGTGATTATGTAGATAATTCTATTGATGGATTCCATTTTTTTAATCCAAAGAAAAACTAATGTTTTTTCCCATTTGGACTGCTGAAAAAATTTTTTATTGAACAGACCATCTCTAAAAGTTCCCCTACCTTATTATTTTAAGATCTTTGTTAACTCGATTTTCTTCAGTTCTTTGGTAAAAGAACTTCAGTAAAATTACCTTTTTTTGCTCATTCTCAATACCTTGCCATTTTTTGTTGGCTTTCAAAAGCCATAGGAAATACCTTTGATTTGTGCTGTTGTGACAACCTCATATTTGTACATTTCAGGTTTCTTTATTATTTCATTAAGCAGATATGCCTTCATGTTACTATTTTCATCTGTTCTTGATATCTTCCCTACTATTTCCTAAAAGTCTGTCTACATAATCACTAGGAAAATAATTTTTAGCAATTGCTTAAGTGTTTAAGAATCAAATATGCCTAGTAGCATTTTGAAATCTTTTATGCATAACATAAAACTGTGATGATTCCTTTTCTGTTACGTTTAGATCAGACTTTAGACATATTTTTTTCTAATCATTCTACTTGGAAATTGAAAGAGATAAATTATATTTCATATAATATAAATTTATGTATTTCATATAATACAAGGTACATTGAATACATATTTCATATGAAATAGCTAAGGTTGGATGAATTAGGGGAGAAGAGAGAAAAATGAATCATGTGTCTTTTGTTGGGTACTGGTTGGAAAACAGAATGGTATCTAAAGGTAGAAACAATGTGAAGTTCAAATAAGTGCTGCCAAAAAATGTTGATAGCTTTAAAAATTAATTTTTTCTTAACTCCCTTATATCAAAATGATTGTTGAGAGTTTTTCTTCTACCATATTCCAGATTTGAAAATTAGATTAGTAAACCTTAATTTGAGTTTGAATTGAAAAAAATCCCTTCAAGATATTGTGTTAGAAAACATTTTACTTCTTTTTTTTCCATTATATTTTACTTCTATAGGGAGCCAGAATAATAGAAAAATGACATATAGAATGGTGCAAAAGAAAGAATGCTAACCTGGTTGTTGAGAGTTTTGGATTCTGACACAGTTATGCAACTAGTTAGACCTGGTTTCAAACACGTCACTATTCATATCTGTACCTTGGTTAAATCATATATCAAAGACATGGCTAAACTGGATGATAGTTAAGGCCCCTTCCAGCCCTAAGATGTTATGGTTCTATAATACCAAGTCTCACTGGGAGTCAATATGGTAAATTAGTAACTCTCATGTAGGTCTTATATAGATAGCATGACTTAATATCTGTGGATTGATTACTGATACTCTTTGTAGAGTTTCTTATTCATCAACAACTATTTAATGAGTACTACTAAGCTGTAGTGTCTGAGCTCCGTGGGGAGCTGTTGAATGAAGCAGCGTGTTCATTTAATTCTATTGTCATCTCAATTATAATGAAGGATAAAACTTACATGCCACTTTATAGTTAGAAGGATATATAATAAATCAGGTATAATAATTTTGAATTAACACAGATTACTAAATAATGTTATGTTCATATACTAATTTGTACCTTACAAAAGCACTTTTACGTATTGAAATATTTCGGTCTTCATAATAACCCTTGAAGCATTCATAAAACACACACACACATACACACACACACACACACAGAAGAAACATACAGAGCTTGCCCTACATCATATCATTAGAAGACACCCTAACTGCATGCCCTAGGTCACATAAAAGACAGTAGAAATAGAATTTGAACCCAGGTCTTCTCACTTCCAGACCAGTGCTCTTTCCAAGATGTAATATTTTAGTTGCTTCTCTGAATACTGGGAAGGAGAAAAATGTCCCTAGTATTGATTTCTTTGGCTATCCCATGGAATTTTTTTAAGAATTGAGAGTATTTGCTTTTTTATAAAGTTAATTTTTTGCTATACAATTTAGTGATGTTATTTTATTTTATTTTGTTTTTTAAGTGATAAATTATTTTAAATGACTTTGAAAATAACACACACATATCAATCCTTTGTTGATACAATACGTACTTTAAGTATGGTTGTGTATAGTGTACACTAGAACATTGGAAAACATGATGTTAATTGAATTCAACTCCTATGGAGAGACTTAAAAATTGCACTGAACTTCTTTTCAGTTTACTAGTGAACTTTTTATGATATAATGTACCAAGTGGGGGTGTAGTAGACATTGTGACCCCTTCTTTAGGAATAAAGGGCTTCCCCCCAACCTGCCCTGCCAACTGCTGTTAGAGATGTAAACTGAAAGTCCTTAATTATTAGTTCCATTCAGATTGCCTCGGCTAAAAGAGCCTCCTCACCCAAGATCACATCCCCTTCCCTGGGCAGCCTGTATCCACCAACTGGTCGACACAGAGGTATAGCGTTCTGGCTATTTTGCCACAACTTAGAATAATTCTGAAGGGTTATCAAAGCTTCAGTGCTCCCTGTGAGGCCAGCTGAGATCTCTTCTGAGAGAGCGTCACAGTTCAATTTTCCTTCCATCCAATCCTGTATCCTTTACTTTTCTGTAGATGTTGATTTTGAGAGCACTCCCCAATAAACTTCCTGCTTAGAAATTGCTATACAAAATCTGCTTCTGGAATAACCATTTACTCAGGAAAGGGAATACCCAACCATTTGGAGTGTTAGACACAGGGTCTGAGTTGACATTGATACCAAGGCACCTTCATACCCCCCATCTCTGAAGAGACTTGAATTATCTGGACATCATCATAATTATCTCATTAGTACAGTATATTGATGACATCATGTGAATCCGATTGGAAAAGCAAGAAGTAACAAGTATGTTAAAGGTGTTTGCAAGACACAAGCATTACAGAGATGGGAAGATTCAGGGGCTTGTCATGTTAGTGCTCAGGGATTCAATGGTCAGGGACAAGTCAGTATACATCCCCTAAAGTAAAGGACAAATGATTACCTCTGATATCTCTCGCCATGAAGAAGGAAACACAACAAACACTGCGTAGACCTCTTAAGGTTTTGGAATCAGCATATTCTACACCTGGAAAAACTGCTCTGTCCATATAAAGTGTGACATGAAAAGCTGCCAGCTTTGACTGGATAACAGAAAAACAAAGGTTTCTGTAGCAGGTCCAGGCTGTAGGACAAGCAGCTCTGCTTCTTGAGCCTTATACTGTATCGGAGAGGTCTGTAATGGAGGAAAATGTCTGGCGGGGTATTGGGTAAGTTTCAGTGGGACAAACACAATACAGTTTATTCTGGAGCAAGGCTCTGCTGAGAATTTTATGCCTTTTGGAAAATATCTTTTTTTCTGCCACTGGGCACTGGTAAAGATGGAATGTCTCACCATGGGGTCATCAAATGACCATGTGGTCAGAGCTTCCTTCATGAGTAGATCTGTGATTAAAATTAGTAGCCCTATAAGGATTTCATTGTAATATAGAAGTAGTGCATCTGAGATCTGGTATAAGCAATGCCCAAAGACTCAAGTTAAGCTTGTATCTTAAGCAGATGGCTGAGCCCACCCCCCTTATCATCACTACAACCATAGCATTCACTCTACCATCACTACCCCACCTCCCCTCACCCCCCACCAGATCATTCACTTTTGCACCAGAACCTCTCACTCTACTTACATTTATAGATAAATGGGGATTTGGAGGAGGAAACGAATCAGAGCTTGGTTCATAAATATGTTAGTTTAGTACGTTGGTTCAGCAAAAAAGCATTCTATCCTCGGGGAGTAGACAAAAAATGTGAAATTTTTTTCATTGCAAGCTGATTCCACCAGAGAACACCCATCATGGAAGAGGCACTAAACAACCAAGTAGACAAAATGAATAATCCAATTGATGTCAGCCAGACTCTGTCATGGTCCACTCTAGTGCTTACAGAATGGGCACGTGAATGTAGCAGACATGATGGCAGGGATGGAGGCTATGCATGGACTCAAGACCATGGGCTCACACCCACCAAGGCTGGTCTAGCTATCCCCCTACTGAACTGTCAACCTCTCAGCAATAGAAACAAACACGGAGTCTAATACAGCACCATCCCTCAAGAAAACAAAGAAGACACTTGGTGGCAAGTTGACTATACTGGACCCCGTTACCCTTCAGTGGCAATGATTCATTTTAAGAAGAATAGGTATATTTTCTGAGCATGAGTTTCCCTTTCCTGACTGCAGGATGTCAAACAGCACCACTATCCAAGGGCTTAAAGAAAGATCCACCAGATCAGGATCTCACTTAATATCACGTCAGATTGAGACACTGAGACACTCATTTTACAGCAAAAGAGGAGTGGGAGTGGACACATGACCATGAGGTCAACAGGCCACATTGCACTGCCCAGAAGCTGTCAGCCCAATAGAACAAAAAATGGAATTGTGAAGGCAAAGGTTCCAGCGTGAAGATGATTCCTTGCAAGGATAGGGCACTGTCTTCCAGGATGCAATATATGTGTGCCATCAAGAGTTGGCAAACTTTTCTGTGAAGAGACAGATAATAAATATTTCAGGTTTTGCAAGCCATGTGGTCTCTGATGCAACTACTTAACTCTGTCACTCCAGTGTGAAGGCAGCCTTAAATAATATGTAAATGAGGGTGTATGGCTGAGGTCCAATAAAAGTTTATTTACGTAAATAGGCAAACAGGATGGATTTGGCCTGAGAGCCGTAGTTCACCAACCTCTATACTGAATCTATGGCCTTTATATGTATATGAATTCAAGAATCAAGGGGTTAAAGGACACGTGACCCCATTTACTATCATTCCTAGTAATCTTCTTGAGAAATTTGTGCTTTCTGTCTGCACAACTCAGTCCTTCTCCTGGGAAATATCTTCTGTGTTGAATGGCTAGGATCCATCATGGCTGAAGACTCTGGGGCCTTTTCCACAGGTCTGAGTGTCTTCCAGTTATCATTTGAGGAGAGTCAGAGGCCCTCTTCTGCAAGAAACCTATCTCTAGATCATGCTTCTGGAACCTCCATATATGTCCATAAGGTATTGGATATTATGCCATTAAGTAAGACTTTATGAAGGTGGTTACATTCACCCATTTAAAATTTTTTCTCACATCAATATTCTACTTAATAGTTTGTATGAATGAGACCTACTTGGAAACATATGCTGCTTTTGAGTGTCATGCTTGTTTAAGACATTGCATTGAATCTTCTTTGACTTTCTTGAGGCTGTGTTTTAGAAAATGGGAATGATAATACTGAATGAAACTGAAAATGGATGAAAAACAAACTTATGAAGAATATACTCACAATCTAATAAATTAGGCTGTAAATTACAAAGTGGTAAACAATCCTTGTGGATACATATCAGGTTTGAACCACCTAACTCTTAAAGTCTATTTTCTGGCAGGAAACCGTAGGGTCCATCAGTGTATTGGGGAGATAATCTAAGCATAATGTAACTCAGTGTTCATGCAGAGCTCATTGCAGGTACCTGAGTGCAGGGGAAAGCTTTGAAACAGACTGGTATCACTGCCTCCTCAGAAGAGCATTTCTTTTGAAGAACTGGTGCACTTTTTGCCCCAAGATATTTAACACCCCTCTCAGGCTCAATACTTGAGGTTTATTGTTTGCATTTAAAATCTGGTTAAATCATTGGAGCTATGGTTGCTAGGACGACAGCGTTATTTGGAGGCTACTTTACCATCTCCCTTCTAGTCACGCCCTTAATTAGAAGAGCCATCAGGCTGCAAAGTTTTGACTCAATGTATATTTCCCTTTGAAAGGTCGTTGAAAATAAAGACCACATTTCCAGCATTTCCACTTCTCTATATTCAAAAACTGTTTGTGTAATACATTCCCTTGTGGACTTGATTAAATTATCCTTATTAAATAGATTCCTATGTCTCCCGTTGTATTAATACTTAGCATTTAAAAAATTCTCCTGATGTGGATTTCCATTGTGAAAAAAGCAGTGTTCATTTATAAGAACAGCTAAAGGGTTAACACTTACAGTTGGCAATTTAAATACCAGAGACCTTTAAAGGAGAGCTAATTAGTTAAATAAATCACAGTAATATGCTTTTACTGCTTTCTTCACATTGACAGCATTTTGGGTGCATTGGATAAATATTCACCATTTCCAGTCTGCCGTTTAGGATTGTTTCTTTGTTGCCATTTCCTCTTTTTACCTCCCCTATAAAATAATGTTATTTTCTCAAGCTGTTGGGCTGTGACTCTACCAACTTCCTGAATGAAATGGTGGGAACATGATCTTCCAATTCAATATTCTTAAAAGGTTGGACAGAGCTTACTAGCCTAAGAAAATAATATCAGCAAATTATGCATGCTGTCATCTATACCAATCATGCAGATTACAGAATCTCAGATTAGCATTTACCCAAAGCATAGAAAAAAGAGATTATAAAGACATTTAGTACACTTTACATCTCCTTATTATAAACTTGCTGAATTTTCAAGAAAAGATATGGGAGAATGTGTTCTGAGGCCACATCTTTACACGGCAAGTGACAGCAGAGCTAGGCAGTCTGCTAGTGTTTCAGGGGATCAGAGAATAGTTCATTTATTCAATAAGTATTTGTTGGCACCTAACAGCAGCTTTGCTAATGGCCAAGGGTAAAATGAAAAAGCAATTATGCTTCCTTTGCTAAAGGAACTTTTATTCCAGTTAAAGGAGAAAGAAGACATGTGCACAAGAAGCATAAAAAAAACCCAGGAATATATTTACTGAGGGAAAGGACTGATTATTTGCACCCCCAAGCTAAAGAGGATGGCTTGTGAATGTCTTGTTTATCCTGGACTGCCATGTGTACAATCACAGCCTAATATAATCCCTTGGGTATGCAAAAAATGAAAACTATCTTAACAAACATTTATTTCCCTCAGATATTCACCTTAAGAGCTTATATGACTCTTTCTTTGATATCAACGTTGCTCAAAATATTTCTGAACACATCTTTGCAAGTGACCTTTTTTTTTTTTTTTCTTTTTGCGGTACGCAGGCCTCTCACTGTTGTGGCCTCTCCCGTTGCAGAGCACAGGCTCCGGATGCACAGGCTCCGGAAGCGCAGGCTCAGCGGCCATGGCTCATGGGCCCAGCCACTCCGCAGCATGTGGGATCCTCCCGGACCAGGGCACGAACCCGTGTCCCCTGCGTCGGCAGGCGGACTCTCAACCAGTGCGCCACCAGGGAAGCCCTGCAAATGACCTTTGAAGTCTGTCACTTTTTGCAGATCCTTATAGTCTATTTATAGAATTTGAAATTGGACTTGGGTGTTGGAAATGAATGAATATCATTTAAAGATGAGTCTGGTATATATTATTGGTCATTCTTGAGTATGGTTTTATTATAAAACTAATATATGATTTAAAGTAATGAGATGCCAAAGAATTTTCTTCTATTTCATGGAAAGCAATCCCTCCTACCAAAAATAATTAAAAAAATTTGCCAGTTGGCAACATGGTTTTAATAAATACATGACCTCCAAAGAGTCAACACTTTTATGCACGTATCAACTTTGCTTTTCCTGACCAACTATATTTAACCTCCTTATAGACTCTGAATTAAAAATGATAGTATTTCTCATTTTGTTTTGCCTATTAGGAAGCTCACAGCAAAATCAATGACTTATATTTAAAGAAATTTTGGTATGCATTTTTTGGGTAACCTTACCTTGAATCTCATTTTCTATTTATCTTATTTTTCCTTTTTTCTTGTTCTTGTTATCTATTTCTGTGCCATTGCAGTGTATA
This sequence comes from Delphinapterus leucas, assembly GCF_059928025.1. NCBI lineage: Eukaryota > Metazoa > Chordata > Mammalia > Artiodactyla > Monodontidae > Delphinapterus > Delphinapterus leucas. The sequence continues at coordinate 53,701,548 of NC_143132.1, read as the reverse complement.
TGTTTTATAAATTATTTCAAATCTCTTTGAAAAAAATTGAATATAAATATTTATATTCTTCAATGTTTTTTCTTTATAGATATATCTCATAATTTATGGATAGTTGTCCATTTTTCTTTTAAGCAAATAATTTAGGGAAGTGAGAATATGTAATTAGGAGATTATTCGGTAAAAAATCAGTAGAAGGTTCAATGAGGTTATGCATTTAATTAAGTCTAGCTTAAATAGTAAATAACTCTTTTGGAATTTATAACAGATTTATTAAAAAGTTAGCATAATATTAAATAATAACAGCACATTGATTTGCTAGATTGTAGAGATTAACAGTGAACAAGCTAGATACATTTCTAATTTCCAGGACATGAATATGTTCTGGAAGTCATAAACAATACTTCATTTACTTTATGAGTAAAGACATGATTTAAAAGGATCCGTTTTCAAAATAAGAGGGAAAAAATACCTCTGTGTACACTTTGTTTCATACACATATATGTTTAATTAGGAATGCAAGGTTTCGTTAACCAATTTGGGCAGAAAGGGATAGGGCTTAGTCTCTTTAAACTTTTATGAATGATTGGAATTTACACCTGAATCAGTGAAGTGAGGTGGTGTCCACGGCAGTGTATGATGATGTTGCAGTATTTACAGATGATGTCTTTCCATAAGTTGCTTTGGGATTTGGAAAGTAGATCCAAATTCAAATCAATATTCAAGATCTGTTTTCAACTCATTTAAGAAGATAGTGTCATACGTTGGTAGTATTAAACATTTGAATCCTCATATGTTAAGTTTTGTGTGACACACTTTCATCAACTGACAGACCCACCCTAGGACCTTAGGTATTAAGAGAGCTGATTACGCATGGCAGCATGAGGATACATACTCTCTTACTTTCTGTATTCTCCGTAACGGTTAAGAGCATGGACTTTAAAGTCAGAGAGATCTGGATTCATTATTTAACAGGTTATATAATTTCTTTGTTACTCAGTTTCTTTACTGTAAAATGGGAATAATTATACTTAGGTTTGTTTTAAAAATTATACATATATAAATTGCTTAGCGTAGTAGGTCATCAGTAAATAACATTAACTAATAGTAATAGGAGTTTTAGTACTAGGAGTAGTAATAAAAGTAGCAATGATAATAGTAGAGTAATTATTCAAGAAACATATGAGGAATATAGATTCCATATGAAAATGCCAATATTAAATAATATTGGGTTGGTCAAAAAGTTCATTCAGGTTTTTCCTTAACATCTTATGCAAAACCTGAATGAACTTTTTGGCCAATCAATATTTCTCATATGCAAATGCTATTAGTCTTGTGGTTCTATAAAACATAGTTAATAGTTTGCCTTATAGGGCCAGAGTATGAAACACATGTGCACAGGGAAGTGAAATGGCAGCAGAAATGAGGTCTTAAAACCCTTCATCTCTAAATGTTTTTAATAAGTATGTGGCAGAAGAGACTGTGTAATTGGCAAAATGAGGTGGAAGACGGATATGCATGACAAAGAGCTATTTGCAGTGATAAAGTAACAGATCTTTTGTGTGTATACGAGTATATGTGTATGCACATGTGTACGTGTGTCTGCTCTGTAATCCTCAGTTGATGATTTATCCCTGAGATTGTTCATGTTACTAAGAATACAGTGCAGGAATGAAGGATGCCTAAATTGACATATACCAAAAACAAAATCCAGCTAAAGTAATTACCTTTAAGATGGAAAATTGTTTAATGGCCATGTCATATTTCACACAGCTAGGGCAGTTGGTGTGTTGAGGGGAAGTGATGCTGAAGGTGTGCAAAAGGAGCAAATAAGCAAAATCATACTGGCACAGTGTGGGAGGGGATGCGGGGGTAGGAATCACCAAGATTGCAAGTGTTTGCCCAGAATACTACCTTTTATGATCTCCATGTACTGCTTTCATAGGTTCTTTTTTTTTTTTTTTTTTTGGGGTACGCGGGTCTCTCTGCTGTGGCCACTCCCGTTGCGGAGCACAGGCTCCCGACGCGCAGGCTCAGTGGCCATGGCTCACGGGCCCAGCCGCTCCGCGGCATGCGGGATCTTCCCGGACCGGGCGGGGCACGAACCTCTGTCGCCTGCTTCGGCAGGCGGACTCTCAACCACTGCACCACTAGGGAAGCCCACTTTCATAGGTTCTTTGTCCTCTGTTTCTGCAGTGAGTTTTGAAAGATCTAGACAGGATAAAGCCTTGGAGATTCTTAAGATTAAGAAGCTTTCATAAAAAGTAGCCTCTGGAGTTGAATGAACCCAGCAGTCCTGCTACACATTCCATCTTGCTGTTAAGAATACCTTCTTTCATTGAAACGGGTAATAAGCTTGGCTGGCAAATATGGGGGTAGGTCTTCTGAGCAGATTTTAAGAAAGGACTGTGACATTTCTCCCAATGTCTCCACTTGCATTAGGAGAGAAATTGGATAGAGTCGCTTTTCCTTTATCCCCTCCCCTCACCAGTGAAAAAGCCTTGATAGTATGGAACCCTATCTGATTCCTCTATCTCCATGGCTGTGACTGTCCTTACCCTCCCAGCCCCACTTATTCAGCTACTATAAATATATCCTTGTTTATCAAGGCTTCCTGATTTTATAGGAAACCTCTAAGCTATGCATTTTTTTTTGTATGGGATAGTGGCAGCTTGCTCTCATTACTTGTTGGGATAATTTGCTGACATCTCTCCAATTGTAGTGCTAGGAATCATGATAGGAAGCCAATGGCCTCCCCATTTCATGAGGTATCTATCTTGATACAATCTGTTTTAAACTGTCTGTTGGACTCAACTTTATGGTCATTGACCCCTAGAGTCCTGGTGCCTAGGTAAATGCATTGACCTAAGATAAGCCCAGAGACTCCAGTTCACTTTTATTTCTGCTGATCAAACCTCCTGACCTCAACCCAGGATGTGCATGTCTCCCAGTGCTTGATTTTCTCTCTAAATGGCCATGGATCTGACATACAGATCTACACTCTATTGAAAGTTCATATGTATATGTTTACTTAAAAAATACTAGAGTGTTGCTGCTAGTTTCTTATCTACAGAATAAGTTCAGAATCCCTAGTAGGTGCTCAACACAAATTTATGAAATAAATTATTGATGGACTTTTAAGTTAGTGCCCCGGTGTTGCATGCTTTAGTGATATTCCTGGTAAATGATGGGTATCTGTTGACAACAGTTTAGGGGTACAGCCCAAGGCCGAGGAACTGACATACAATGAATCCATGACCTTGCCCTCATGACTACAAAATCTCAGTTAACAAGATAAGATCCTGGCAAAACACTGTATTTTTTGCTGGTACCAGTGCCAAATGCACCCAAAGTGTTCTCATCCCTGAGACCCCCTTGAGATTTCTTCAACATGACCTCCTTAGGTTCCCAAACTCTAGTTTTAGTAAACCCCCTGCCACGGAGTTATATGTTCACAGAAACTGGTATAATCACAGAACGCCAAAGTGTTCTATTTTGTAGCTGAATTTCAAAGTGAGCTGGATAATCCTATGACAAGCAGTAAAAGTAGTAATGAGAGCTAAATTTAAAAAGCTAATCAGATCTCATGTTTCAGGATATAAACTTGTCACCATGAGCATTAACAAGACTTTTCCCCCTTAGATGCCATGCAGTATGTTATAGAGGATTTTCACGTTTTAGTCATGTGAGCCATATGTTTGTTCCTGGGAAAATTTAATTCAGCTGCATTTATTAGGTGCCTACGGTGCATAAAGCACCATCCTAGGCAAGATTTCATAAGATTGAGAGGCTTGAAAAATAGAATTAGGCATAATCTCGTTGCAGAGGGAGAGGTATGCAGCCAGAGCCTACATCAATGACTCCAAGGCACCAAGAGTCATAGAATTTCTAGGAATTCTCATTCCAAAAAGGACCTAAAATTCTTTGGGGGCAACTGTAAATGGAGTATTATGATCAGAAGTTAGTTCTTTTCAATTAAAATCTTTATCAAAGGCTGAGATGAAGGGTGTCCACCCAACCCTGGAGAGGGTTCCATGTGACAACCCTAAATGTCAGAGAATATTTAAGGGACCAGATGTGAGAGTAGAATAACGTTAGGAAAAGCCTAGTTTACCATAACCTGGTCTGAATTTCTTATCTAAGGGAGTTTTAAATCTAAAAAAGCAAATATCTCTTTAGGAGATTTTTTAAAATGCATAATTTCTTAGAGGTGAGTCCATCTCTGTGAAAACTTCGTCATGTTTGGAAGAAAGTTTTCTTCTATGGCAGAAAGAGCCATGATTCTAAATGGGCATTCATCAGGAATACCAGAGAGTGGAGAAGAAAGGTAATGGCCAGGAAGCTCAGGTCGTTAGGGAGGAGAGGAGAAATAAAGCACAGGCAAGGTCAAATTCTAGGTGCTAAAGGGGTACCTGATAGTGAGAAATACCACTGGGAACATCCAGTATCAAGTTACCCCTGCTACTTGGAGGGAGACAGGAAATTATGGGCAACTCTATTTTCCCTGTGGCAATAAAGCAGCTAAGGAGGAAGAAAGCTTTCTAGACTGGAGTGTGGACTAGGAATTCTAAAGCAATGGGGCAGGGGCTTCCAAGTTGCTAGTATAGCCTAAACTTCAGCTACAAAGATCTACTATAGAAAGCAGTATAAAATAGGTGCTATATGATAGAGGAGCAATGAATGGGCTGCAGAATTTTTTAAAAAGCAGCTAATTCTGAATGGAAGGGCAAGGGAAACTTCCCAGAAAACAGTATTTTAACAGATATTTCAAGGATAAGTAGGATTTCATGGGATGTTAAGAAGGCATTACAGTGTGGGGCAATCCAGTATAAGCAGATAGCACAAACAACAACAAAAAGTTTAACTTCCTGTTTTTCAGCAAAGGACTAATACCCTTTGCTGGACTAATACTCTTTTGCCCTTTGTTGGAGAAGATGAGACTGGAACCAATCTCAAGTTTGTAATTTCTTTAGTAGACAATAGGGAATCTATAAACAGAGGATGGCCATGATCTGAAGCATTTTTAAGGATATAAATCTGTAATCATTGTGAAGCTTGGCACTGAGAGTCAAGAGACAAGAAACAGATCATTCCCCTTGTCTGGAAAAGTGTTCCTTCTTTTATTTTCCTTAATTAGAGAAGGGGCTCACCACTGGGTTTTGGCTTAGACATTCACCTGTTCCGGGAGCCTTAATGATCCTCAGCTCTGGATTAGTACTAAATTTAACTATTGATTTATTTGTCATTATCTACCTTAGACTATCAACACCATTAAAACAGGTATCTTGTCTGCCTTATTCTCCACTCACAATTTTCTTTTTTGTGCCTGGCCTTAGTGGATACTTAATCCATATTTATTGAATAAGTAAATGAAAAATGTGTGAATACATTGAACAAGTCAGTTGGGGGAGAAGGACATCAGAAGAATAGTGATGATGGAAATGAAAAACATGGGAAATATACTGTAAAATTCTATCCAAAGGATTGGAGACATGTGAGATGTGGAAAGACAGATTTAAACATGTCTCCAGTGTATCTGTCCTGATTGGGATAGTGATGCTACTACAATGATGCAGTAGAGTCTTGTGTCCTCCCAGAGATAATCTCCTCCTTGTACAAAAATTTTCATCCAGGTGTTTGGAGATCCCTTATTAATTTTAGAAATGTGGCCATGGTCTCCCCATAAATGTACCCTCCAGGCTGGTTCCTAGGATGAGAAGTTATGAATAAGATCCTGGTGCCAACTAAATAGGGTCTGATACTCCTCTTGGGTGTGATTTCTTATCATCCTACAATCGTGATGGGAAGAGAATCGAGAAGTTGGGATGCTTAGATTTGATGCTATTGACATCTGAAGCCTCCCAAATTGTTTCTGGACCCCTTCTCTATATTCAAATAATATATCTGAGAAACGTAAGAATATTTATTGAATAATTTCCTAGAATAAAAGGGTTTAAGTCTATGAAAGTCTGTAACGTTGGCACCGTAGCAATAGAATAATCAAATAGATCACAAAGATTCTCGTTCTACAAAACATGAAAGTGACTAACCTGTACCCAGTTTCATGGAGTAGTCATGGTGCCTGGGCTGGAAGTTAAATCTTCCATTTAAGGTACCTGTTTTGAAGCAGAATAACTGAATAGGATTACTATATAATGTAATATATTTTAATACATTTATTGTAATCAAAATTCATTGTTTCAAGAAAGAAGAAAAAAATTCTATTATTTTAAAAAGAAAGTTAATTTTTATTGAAAAAACATCTGCCTAATTTGCTAGCCAAATATCAGAATGAAAAAGTAAAATTCTCAAAGCCACGATTCAAAATCTGAAATAATTAAATTCTTAATTTAGATTGGAAGCATTGTAACTGGTCATATTTTTCTGCACATTAATCTAAAAGAGTTTTGTATTTGGATTATTTCTATCTTGTGTACCCAGCCACTTGGCGATTTATCCATTGAATATGCACCTGCTTCTCATATTGGCAAAGCAACAATTTACTGTGAAGAATCAGTTGTTTTGAATGACTAATTGGTTACAGGTGCAATGAATTAACCATCTGCCTTAGAGACTGACTCAACTAAGGAAAGGAAAATCCCTTTCCTTTTTGTCACTTTGGGAGCACATCAGGGAGATGTGATTCTAACTTGGAATTTGTAGATCCTATGGTGGTGGGTGGGGTGAGGTGAGTGGGAGGAAAAGAAAGCAAGTTCAGAGGTTAATCAGAAGAATATTACAGAGTCATATGTGAGACTAGTTTATTAGCTTTTCAGTAATCTAATTATCTTTTGAATTAAACCCACAAACATCTCAAAGTATAAAATATTTGGACTGTATCTGGAAGAGAGCATGTAAACCCATAGATGGATTTATACCAGAACATTTGACATTGTCTTCGTTTATGTTTTTATTTTCTAGCTGTTCTTTCTTGGTTCAAATCTAATTTTCAAAATATTCTGAACGTTTATGACATTAATCTGTTAACGTGTTACAATATTTAAAAGCAAATCTTTAATTTACTCAGGTGACTGTCTGATTGGTCAGCTGAGGTGAATCATAACATTTTTACATGGGCAACAATCACTTTTTTTTCTGGATGATCATAATCTCCTGACTCCAAGATGATAAAGTGAAGTTCTTGTTAACTAGGAAATGGCAATCTGCATTGGGTGACTAGGTGGGGAATGATATTAGATAATTTGGTCTGACTCTACCTCTTTGCCTTCAGGTAAACACTTCATTCTTCTTCCCCATAACTGAATTCATGTTTTATATGTTGTTTAGTTTACTATGCCTAACTTTTAATAAATATGTAAGTGTTCCATTTGGCTTAACATGCTTCCATGTTAACACGTTTCCTCAGTTAATTGTCAGAGAATCACAGAGTCCTGTAACCTGTTCTGATTAAGGATTTTTCTGCAAGCCTCTCTGCCTACCCACATTTATCTTGGGGAATTGGTAAGATGAAAATTAGCATTTCCTCACAAAGTGATGAGGAATCTTTCAAGGTGCATGCACCCAGAAGTAGTTTCCCTTCCAGCTAGTCTTATAATACATCCTGATGTTTGATTGACTTGGTCAAACAAATTAATACTTTTTCCTTAATTATTTTCAGCAAAGCACAATCATTTGCCTGTATGTTGCCCTTATAAAACCACATGACCTCTTGACATCACTGAAAAAGCAATCTATGTAGCCAAGTAGAAAGGACTTTTCTACATCATTTTAGTTATTAAGAGTATATGAGAGTTTTAGGCATGATTTATTCTTTTCCAAAAGTGCTTCATTTCTCTTATAAAATATACTCTAATACAAACAGAATATTTTGGGAGAATCCTATTTTCAAGATTCTTTTTAAGGAGTTAACTCTAGTTGGGTTGTTTTAAAAAATATTTCCCATCAAATAATAGTAGGATATTGAGTAGATGAGGTACATTATAATTCCAGTTTTCTGTACCTAGTCAAAATGTCATAAAATGAGATATCTTTTAACAGAATGCCATTTTAATTTCCTTTATTCATTTAGAAAAATACATTTCTGAATTTTCCATTCTCTTCGAATACAAATAAAATTTTATTGTGATGAAATCTTTGTACAACAATGAAATATTTCTGACAAAAGCTCACTCTTTTCACATGCTATTCAGTACAACATTTTATCTGATCAAAAAATTTAGTTCAAGAGTTTCTTAAGATCATTGTAAACATCCATGGTTAATGTATACCTAATAAATTGCTCTAGAAATAATTTGAGTTATTAATTAGCACTACAGAAGTTATGTTCTTTCACTTTCTTTTTTTTTTTTTTTTTTTTTTTTGCGGTACGCGGGTCTCTCACTGGTGTGGCCTCTCCCGTTGCGGAGCAGAGGCTCCGGACGCGCAGGCTCAGCGGCCATGGCTCACGGGCCAAGCCGCTCCGCGGCATGTGGGATCTTCCCCGAGCGGGGCACGAACCCGTGTCCCCTGCATCGGCAGGCGCACTCTCAACCACTGCACCACCAGGGAAGCCCTCACTTTCTTTTTTAAATTTCATTTTCCTTTCATAATTTCATTTACTTTTGTAGCCCATTCAATGGAAAACTACCAAATAGTAGCATTCTTTTCTACTTATTTCTGAATGAATACAAATGCTCATATTGACTTTCTCTTTTAACAAAGTGAAGGCCCTTCACTGTCTATCTCCACTATATTCCCTTCCTTTATTAGTGTTTTAGTGATGCCCATTCTCTGATGTAAATTTGTGTTGATGAAAATCCTGTCATAGGAGCTGTGTGCACAGAGGTTACTTAGGGTAGAGTTGAGAATTATACACCTTGTCTACAATACCTTTGCCATCATGAGAGCTGGAAGTCACTTTAGAAACCCTCTTTTAGACTACGAATTTTTCAAGCATTTTATGGCAACAGGACTCCTTTAAATGAAAATGTAAAATGCAATAGAAAAATGCAATACTACAATTCCAGTCGATGCAAGGATAAAATGCTCAGATCCATTTTTAGTTACTGTCCCTGTTGTGTTCTATAGTCCTTAATGTTATGGGTGAAATAGTCCTTTTCTAACCATATTTTTTTCTACTGGGAAACGGAGGCATGGAAAAATCATTTGGTTTGTCTAAAGGCAACCAATGAGTTATTAACAAAATCAGAGGGAAAACTAAGTACACTTGAATTCTGATCTAGAGTTTCTCTACTGTTAAACTATTAATTTTAGTATTTGAATTATCCATGTGGTTTCTTTTTATTGGTTAAAATGCCTTTGGTCACTTACCACTCTATTTGACCTAACCTCTGTATATGAAGTTACTGTGCGAACCCCTTCCTAGATCCTCCCTTCTCTGAGCTCATGATAACCTTAAATCCCAGTGCCTAGGACTTTCAATCTCTTAGACAATTGATTGTGTCAAATGCTTAGCGCAGGACCAATGGCTAGCTCCAGGCTACAGATGATTTCATTACATTTTCCCCAATCTATTTGTTTACACAATTTCAGCTGGAAAAAAAAAAATGCATTGAAATCAAACATCTCATTTCCAGTACTGTCCCGAGGCAAAAAGAGACAATGATACATGCCCCCAATTTAGACTAGATGAAGCTAGCCACATTTCAAATAGAGTTAAGTCACATTGCGAGTTAAAACCAAGTTACCCTGAAAGGAGCCATTTTCTCCCAGCATATCTGTGCACAGCTTCAGTTGATGGCACTGTGAACTGTAAAATGGAACCAAAGGCCAACATTTTTTCTAAAGAAACTTTAAAACTAGGAAAGTTGCTCAAAGATTGCCTTAGAGTTGCCTCCTCTATTGTCTTTCCTGCGGTGATGGTCTCTGTGGCATTCACTGGTGGCAAATAGATGAAAGTTTCCTACTGAATTGTCTTGATTGCCATATTGATCAGTTTTTGTGCTTTTGTTCTTAAGACAACAGTAAAAGAAAGTAATCAAGAAAAGTTTCACTTTGACCAAAAAAAAAAAAAAAAAAAAATTTCAGGAGAAGCAGTTGGTTCCAGTTAAGAATCAGTTAAGAACTTTCTTTCGACTTGGAAGGATAGCTTTTGTTTTGTAAGGAAGACTGCCAATTAGTCACAAATGAACTTGAGCACATTTTCTTGATAATCATGCAGCTGCTGACTGGATGGATGAGCCACACATGCTTTATAGTTAGTCTCACTGCACTGTCTTTACCTACTGTGTTCCAAGTAGTAGCAAATATTAAGCCGTTAATAACTGATCAACATTTTAAAAGAAGGTTTCACAAGAAATGTAATTAGATTGTATAATTGAGTTTAAGCTAATGTGTGTTTCTGCAAAAGATCAGGTGCTTAGATTATATTTCAATTTATGCTTGCCATCTGCTAAAGTTTTTTTTTTTTTTTTTTTCCCCTTTCTCTCACTGTATATATTCAACATCCTGATCAGGTCTCTATATTTCCAAATCAACTTTGATTATTCAAGACTCACTGTAAATTTCAAATACCAGATTGATTTCTTAGTCTCCATGTTCTCCATGTATGCTTACAGTTTTATATAAGAAAAGCCATTTCTTATGTATTAAGCACAGTGTATTAATCTTTCTTCACTATGCAGTATTCTTGTAGTTCTTGAATACTATGAAGTATTCAAAACATCTCACTGGAAATATTTATGCTCTGAAACATAATGTTTTGAATTGTTGAATGTAAGTCATTTATACTGTAGTACTTTATGGGAGAAGCATATGTTGACTTTTAATGTTGTTTTAATTTGCAGTCCAAAATTGGGAATGCATGTATACAAAACCATGAAGTGGTTAATGAAGTATTGTAAGCTGGCTACATAAGATTCTACTGTCTGTCTATCTATCTATCTATGTTATGTATATCTAATGATATAAAACTTTAAAGAAAAGATTCTTTAATTATCAAGTAAATAATGTTGTAACTCCCCAAATGGTATTCATGTAGATGGTACAGAGATTGAGATTTTGAGAACAACTATTGTAGTTGCTAGACAACTGACTTCAGTAAGCACCAGCATTAGAATCAGTTAGAGAGCAGCTTGACCCCACCTGAACCTCCAGACTCAATCTCCAGGAATGGGTACTGACCTTTTGCATTAGGAATGAGCTGTCCAGGTAACTCTGACACTAAAGTTGGTCTAGAGAGATTTTTCTCTAAGAAAGGGTAAAGGGCTATGCTGTGCTTGCTGTTTGCTTCTGCATACTACCATGTTTTTGTGCTTTAAAAATCATGTCTGGTAACAGATTTTTAGAACAAGATTTTAGGGTTTGGAGGAAGATAGCCAAATTGACTTTATTTTTGCTTGCTTATATTTTAGCATAGGCCATTAATTGTGTTGGCAGCATTTCCTACAGAAAGACCCTCTAGCACTCTTCAGAAGATGGACGTGAAGGGTAGATAGTGTGAAACCAGGATGTCTATGCTGAAGTGTGTAAGATATCAGTATAATACTAGCCTCTGAGATGCCTCACATGATATTTTGAATTTAGACTACAGATAAAGGTGATACATTGCATTATACTTTTTTATTATCTCTCTACTTTAATGTATACTTTCTTAATTTTGCAAAATATAATTTATTTAATAGAATTACAAAATAGGAATGAGCTTAAGGAATGAAGCTTATACTTGTATTTTCAGTGTTAGATAGGAATTTACCTAAAATATAAAAAGGTAAAAGTCTGGGAAATCAACCAAACAAAACTTGAGAATTTCTCCTGACTTTTAATCCATATTCTTATGTACTTTGTCCTCTCGAGCATTTTCTTTTCCCTTTGTTTTAAGAAGAAAATGAAGAAAAATGTGTCCTTTGTGTGCTGTCTCTGTCACAATTCTTTTCTGTACTTTGTGTCATGTAACTTGGTGCCTTCAAGAACCTCAGAGGGAAAAGAGCTTGTTCTTCCATCAGGAGATTCTGGATCTTCAGATTGTGTAGATATGAGGAAAGGTAATGAATGGGTTTCCATCAGATAGATCACCTTGGAACATTTTAAGGATAGTTTACAGTTCCTGTTGTTATTCTCATGTGCTGTTTTGCTACATATAAACAAAATGCAGCACCAAAGATGTTTATTTGTTTAATGGCAATAATGGTATTGCTAGAGACCAAAAGCTTTCTAACAAACTAACAGCATCATATAATGTAACAAACACAGAATCTAAATTTTCTTGTTCTTAATGTAAGTTAATAGTGGTGTGGAATTGAGTCTCAGTCTCCTCCTTTCAGAGGAGAATTTCGGCTAAGAGTACAGACTCCACTGCCAGACTGTCTATGTTTAAATCCTGAGCTTGCCACTTAGACGTTATGTGACTTTGTGAACATTACTTAACTTTTCTGTACTTCTGTTTTCCTGTATGTAAAATGGATTCTTACCTCAATGGGTGCTGTGAACAATACGTTTTTAAATATGAGTAACGCTTGTAGAGTAGCCCTTGACATAGTACACGTTAAATAAAAGTTATCAGTATTCAGTTCAGCCTCCAAAGAAGAACTTTACAGTTTACCCCTTGGGACATCAAATAGCAAAGGAAATGGCCAGATTAGCAGAAGGTAATCTTGGCATCATTCTCAAGCCTAAGAGTGTCTGGCTACCTGAATGTTCTGATGATGGATCAAGGAGACATGCTTTCATTGGGAAAAAGCTGCTTTCCCGAAGATTTTTCAGGGCAGAGGCTGCATGGATCATGCCCATCCTGTGGTCTTATGGGGACTCAGCCCTGTGAGAGTCACTTGGTGGGGAGTTGGCTCAATAGAGCTTTTCTGGAGTAAACTGCTCAAAACCAGGGTGATGAGAGAATATTTATAAAAGATTAGATGGAGGAGATATGATCTGAATTTAGGAAACTAGACCTTATCCCAAGTTGGGGGAAGGAATGGGGGGTGGTGAGGGGAGACTAAGTTTGAACCATTTTCCAAGCCTAGGGGGTCAGATATAAATACCTACCACACTCAAAGACCAAAGTCAGAGTTCATTAATGCTGTTCAAGTATCATCTCTCCTTTCCCTCACATCTCCTTCCTTCTCCCTCATCTTTTTTTACCCCCAAGAACCTGGCAGCAGCCTCATTAATGGAGTGGAGTCGTAAATGAGACAGGCAGGAAAAGGAAGTCAACTACACCCCACTTATGCCACTGAAGCATTTCCAAAGCTAACTTCAGTCAGAAGCGGGAGTTTTTCATCATACACAGAATGACATTTTAATGACTGAAACAGTACCTTTCTACAACTAAAGTGATTGGAGAACTTTTTCTCTGCTTCCTTTTACAGCAAAACTCAAAAGGGCTGTCAATATCTGCCAGCCCTATCAGTCAGGCTTTTGCCCACACCATTCATCAAAAAATGCTCTTGTTAAGGTCACAAAGGACTTGCAAACGTTCACAAGTCCAGTGCTCTCCTCTCAGTCCTCATCTTGTTTGATCCAAAGCCATCATATGACACACCACCACCTTTCTCCTTTGTCCACTTTCTTCATTGGCTCCAGAACATAATTCCTTTGTTTTGTTTTGTTTTTCTTACAACATTTTCTTAGTCTCTGCAGCTTTCCCAAATTCCTTACCTCTAAATTATGCAGTGCACCAGGGTTTGATCCTTGCAGCTATCTTCCCAACTATAATCACTCCTTAGGAGAGTTTATCCAGTCCCACAGCTTTTAAAAACTATGTTTTAATATGTAGTTGACTTACAATATTATATTTATTTCAGGTGTACAACATAGTGATTCAAAATTTTTATAGTTTATACTCCATTTAAAGATATTATACGATATTGACTATATTCCCTGTGTTGTACAATATATCCTTGTAGCTTATTTATTTTATCCGTAGTAGTTAGTACCTCTTAATTCCCTAATCCTATCTTGCTGCCCCCCCCTTCCTTCTCCCCAGTGGTAACCACTAGTTTGCCTTCTATATCTATGAGTCTGTTTCTTTTTTGTTATATTCACTGGTTTGTTTTATTTTTCAGATTCCACATATAAGTGAAAATATACAGTATTTTTCTTTTATTGTCTGACTTACTTCACTAAGCATAATTCCCTCCAGGTCCATCCATGTTGTTGCAAATGGCAAAGTGTCATTATTTTTTATGGCTGAATAGTATTCCATATATAATACATCTTTTTATCCATTTATCTGTTGACGGGCAGTTAGGCTGCTTCTGTATCTTGGCTATTGTAAATAATGCTCTATGAACATTAAGGTGTATGTATATTTTTGAATTAGTGTTTTCATTTTCTTCAGATATATACCCAGCAGTGGAATTCCTGGATCTTATGGTAGTTCTATTTTTAGTTTTTTGAGAAAACTTCATACTGTTTTACACAGTGGTTGCACCAATTTACATTCCCACCAGCAGTGCACAGGGGTTTCCTTTTCTCCACATCCTCACCAATATTTGTTATTTGTGTTCTTTTTGATGATATCCATCCTGACAGGTGTAAGGTGATATCTCATTATGGTTTTGATTTGCATTTCCCTGATGATTAGCGATGTTGAGCATCTTTTCATGTGCCTGTTGGCCATCTGTATGTCTTCTTTAGATAAATGCCTCTTTAGGCCTTCTGTCCATTTTTAAACTAGGTTGTTTGGGTTTTTTTGATATTGAATTGTATGAGCTGTTTATATATTTAGGATATTAACCCCTTATTGGTCATATCATTGCAAATACTTTCTCTCATTCAGGAGGTTGTCTTTTTATTTTGTTGATGGTTTCCTTTCCTGTGAAAAATCTTTTGTTTAATTAGGTCCCATTTATTTATTTTTGCTTTTGTTTCCTTTGCCTTAGGAGACAGATCAAAAAAAATATATTGCTACAATTTATGTCAAGGGTGTCTGCCTCTGTTTTCTTCTAGGAATTTTATGGTTTTCAGTCTTACATTTAGACTTTTAATCTATATGGTGTGAGAAAATGTACTAATTTTATTCTTTTACATGCAGTTGTCCAGTTTTAAATATAATTTATAACTTCTTATTGACTCCTATACAATCCTAGACCACTCATATGAACTCCACATGTATTTTACTGTGTATTCAGCTTATTCACTTGGATGTTCACTGGCTTCTCAAACTTGACATGATTAGAACTTCCCTTTTTTTAATATTTATTTGTTTGTTTGTTTGTTTGTTTATTTACTTATTTATTGTCCACGCTGCGTAGCATGCAGGATCTTAGTTCCCCGACCAGGAGCCAAGGGTCGAACCTGTGCCCCCTGCAGTGGAAGCACAGAGTCCTAACCACCAGTGCCAGGGAATTCCCAGAACTTAACTCTTGATTGAAATCTGACCATTAAACCTGTTTCTATCTTGGTCTTCTTCCGTCTCAGTATATAGCAACTACAATCCTCCAGTTGTTCATCAGAAAACTGTAAAGTCATTTCTGATTTCTTTTCTCTGACATCTTATATCCAATTCATTAAGAAATCATGTTGGCTGTACTTGTAAATGATATTGAGAAACTTACTACTTCTCAGTATATCCCAATGTATCACTGACATGCTCATATAAGTCACCGTCATTTCTCACCTTTGCTCATTTAAAAGCCGTCTAATGGTAGTCTCCTTATTTTGATGTATGCCATGTACTGTTTACTTTCCAACACAGTAGCCAGGGTGATCCTATTAAAATAAAATTCAGAATATGTCATATTTATAACCATCCAAATGCATTCCTTTTGTTCCATAGAAAAGTCCATAATTTTTAACCTGACCTACAAGGCCCTACACGATCGGGGCCCTGTTGCCTCTCTGATGTCATTTTCCTCTGCTCTCCCCTTTGCTAAGTCACGTACTGTCTCCCCAACTTCTTCTCTGCTCCAAGAGCACAGGGAGCCTGCTCTTTCCATAGAAGTTTGCCTTTGCAGTTCCCTCTGTCCAGAATGTTTCTGCCCACCCACATAGCCTCCTGGCTTATTTATTCTGTTGGGTTTCAGATATAACCTTTCAGAGGTACCTTCCCAGACCAGCCCATGTAAAATTGCACCCACATACAAGTCATTCTTTATCCCCAGTTCTCTAGATCACTTGTTTTCACCATATTATAAAATTTTAAAAAACTTTTTATGCTTCGAGTTTTGTTACCTTCTGCTTCGCACACACCTGGCAAATAAGAGATGCTCTTATTTGAGAGTGATTGGGACAATCGTGGGACCTGTCAGAGAGTTCATGGAGAGGAAAGGAAGAACATGTTCCCCAGAGCTGGTTTGAAAGGACACAAAATGGGGAGTGGGGGAAAATAAAGTTGTTTTCTGGTACATCCTTTGGACTAACATTTTTTAACTTAGTGTATTCATATATATTAAATAAGCAGTTATAATTAGAACATTGTACATTGCTGTTAATTGGTGATTAAAGTTCATTTATTTGCTTTCACTCCTAAATAGTATAAATATTAACTTTATTTGTACTGATATTTGTTTCTTTATCTGTGTTTTAAATGTGCTCCCCCAACCCTTTGTGGTTTTGGCTGTTACTAGTTTTTCTTGGATCTTACTGTAATTGTTTGTTGGCATACTGTCTCCCCTCTCAGACTATATATGGTCGGCAAAGGTAGGTTTTTTTTTTTAATTTTTAAAATAATTTTAAATAACCTTGGGGACTTCCCTGGCAGTCCAGTGGTTAAGACTGTGCGCATCCAATGCAGGGAGCACGGGTTCGAACCCTGTTTGGGGAACTAAGATCCCACATGCCACATAGCGTGGCCAAAAAATAAAATTAAACAAAAGTGATGTAAAAAATAACGATGACACCTTGGTCAAGGTGTACGTACTTGAAACATAACAGGAACTAAAAAAGTGCTTGTGAAATTTATTTTTAGTAAGTATTTGACTCAGTTATCTCTTTTAACATAAATATTGTATACTGAAGGAGTCTCAGAATATGTGAGCCAGGGATTTTACATCTAAGCAAGTTGTTCTTCAAACATAAAGGCTACAAATACTGAATTTTTACACAAGAACGCTGAGAATATTGTTTTCTTAAGTCCTCCTTGAGAAAAATCCTTGAGTCCTCCAACAAATTAAGGGTACTTTAGCAAAAGAACTGGCAATAGGGCTTTCCTGGTGGTGCAGTGGTTGGGATTCCACCTGCCGATGCAGGGGACGTGGGTTCGTGCCCCAGTCCGGGAAGATCCCACATGCTGCGGAGCAGCTGGGCCCGTGAGCCATGGCCACTGGGCCTGCGCATCCGGAGCCCATGCTCCGCAACGGGAGAGGCCACACAGTGAGAGGCCCGCGTACCGCAAAAAAAAAAAAAAAAAAAAAAAGAACTGGCAATAAGCACTGAATAGATTTAATTGCAAACCTAAGCCAAAAAAAGTGAATATAAGGATAAAAAAATGGAATGTAAATTTTAAATTTTCTTAGACATAGAAATGATATACGAATAATAAAAATTGGGAGAAAGAGGAATAAACACTGGAAGTAGAATAAACTCATGGCTTACTCATTTGTGAGCGTTGGGGATCAAGGAATATCATTTAAACTGACTATTCTAGTAGTGAAAGTGTTAGCAAATTTAAGGGAACAAAAGCAATCATTCAGTAAAAAGATAATTGTATGACAAAGGAGCAGGGAAGGATAGAAGGGAAGAGGATTAGAGCTGACGTTATTGGTTTTCATAAAAGATAACATTTGTTATCTAAAGGGGGGAGGTCTAAGGGTATTGTATCACAGGATAAGTATAAAGTTAACCACTAGAACAAAAATACAAGAATTCCAAAATTTCAGAGGAACTTCAAAAAGAGGCAAAGAAAACAAATCATGCAGACACATGCACACACATGCATATATGCACGTATGTAATTTATACCTGTTTATATACACATTCACATGTATTTAAGTTACATAATGTTCATGTATATTATGCAGCACATGTTGTTTTGCATGCTAGCTGTTATATAAGATAAAATTTGAAAGACTGTCATATGTCTTTTTCAGTAAGTATAAATGAGCTTAACTATTAAAAGATAAAAGATTTTTAGCATGCATGGCAAGTCTTTGCTGTCGAAAAGTAATATATCTAAAAACAAATTGATTTTGAACAGTTAAATATAAAAAATGGACTAGGTATGTCAGGCAAATACAAAGTAAATAAAATAACAGGTAGTGATCTTAATCTCAGTGTAGAATCTAGGCCGAAAGCATTGTAATGCTAAAGCTACAAGATCCAGTAAGATCTAATACTTAGGAATATATACATACAAATACTGTAGCAGCAAATTTTATAAAGCAAAAGTTATAGATGATATGGAAAGGGGGCTAAAAAAGTAACTTCACAGTGTAGAAACAGAATAGTCTGCCACAGCTGTGTGGGAAAGCTTACCTTCCATCAGTGATTAAGTCATGTCCTTGATACGATGTGATGAGAATGGCAGCTTTCCCTCTGTGGTTTTCCTCCCCAAGACCCGTAACTGCAGTCTAATCATTAGAAACATAATGGACGAACTCAAATTGAGGGGCATCCTTCAAAACGCTCACTAGCACTCCTCAGAACTGCCAAGGTCATCAAAAACGAGTAAAGTAGGAGAAACTTGTCACAGCCAAGAGGTGCGTGAGGAGACATGACAACTAAATGTAGTGTGGTATCCTGGATGGGATTCTGAAACAGAAAAAGGACATTAGGTAAAATCGAAGGAAATCTTAAAAATATATGGACTTTACATATATATATAATTTATATATTTACATATAATTTATATATTACTACTTTACAGTAGTAATTGACTCAGAAATCTCTTATTAAAATGGCTTAAATTTAAGTCTACCATGTTAGAGTCATGCAAATTCAGAAAATATTGATTCCCAAAATATATTTTTTAGTTGTCTAAATTCGGTTAATATGTCTGGACAACAGTTTGGCAAAGATAGAGTAATTAAGCATATAGTAATGCACTGTATTATAACACTAGTCTTTAAATTGTGTAAAGTACTTTCACATATATTATCTCTTTTATTTATTTGCCTTTTAAAATAAAGAATAATAAGTAGATTTTCTCTCCTCCCTCCCTCCCCCTTCTTTTTCTCTCCTTCCTTGCTTCCTTCCTTCCTTCCTTCCTTCTTTCTCTCTCCCTCTCCCTCTCCCTCTTTCCCTCCCTCCCTCCCTCCCTCCCTTCCTTCCTTCCTTCCTTCTTTCTCTCTCCCTCTCCCTCTCCCTCTTTCCCTCCCTCCCTCCCTCCCTCCCTCCCTCCCTCCCTCCCTCCCTTCCTTCCTTCCTTCCTTCCTTCCTTCCTTCCTTCTCTCCTTCCTTCCTTCCCAATGTGGAGTGGCAGAGGGAATAGGACATAAGAGAATCAAATTTATTCTAGTTCCTAATTCAGTGCTTTCCACCATATTTTGCCGTCTATGTGAAATTATCCTACTGGACATAAATTCTGCAGTAAATTGTTCTCTTGAAAGAGAAGATTGCAGTGTAGTTACCTTCAGTCTCAAAATAGGTTGAGTAACATCCCTGTGTGCTGTGAGCAGATAACAGTGAATGAGTAATAGTTTTTAGATAGGATGGGCCAGATTTGAACCAAAAACATGACCAGGAGTAGATCGATAATACATTTACCAGCCTAAGAACTGTCAGGAACTTAATAATAAGGTCTGAGCATTCCCTCTGCTGATTTTCTTCAATTGTGAATGACTTCCAGATAAACTTACAAATAAACCATGACTGGTGTATTTCCACGGCTAGCTTCCCTAGGGAGTGTGTGAATGAAGATCACCACTTCAAGGATAGGAAATCATAGTATCATGTAATGCAGATTCTTATACTCAGGCCTTGCTCCCTTTCTTGAATATATTAAGTGAGCACTATTTTATGTTTTCAAGTTGTATGTTAAAGTCACTAGATGTATTTTCTTTAATTTTTTTTTTTTTTTTTTTTTTTTTTTACAGTTCCCTCCCCGAAGTGCAAGTCCCATCCCTATTCTTTTGTCTCTGTTTTCCCTTTTTTCTTTTGCCCTACCCATGTACGTGGGGAGTTTCTTGCCTTTTGGGAGGTCTGAGGTCTTCTGCCAGCATTCAGTAGGTGTTCTGTAGGAATTGTTCCACGTGTAGATGTATTTCTGATGTATCTGTGGGGAGGAGGGTGATCTCCGCGTCTTACTCCTCCATCTTGAAGGTCCTCTCTGTAAGATCTCTTTTTTTTTGGATTTTTGAATTCTATTTTATTTATTTTTTATACAGCAGGTTCTTATTAGTTATCTATTTTATACATATTAGTGTATATATGTCAACCCCAATCTCCCAATTGATCTCACCACCACCAAACCCCCCTAAAAATTTTTTTTATTGAAGTGTAGTTGATATACAATATTATATGTTACAGGTATACCATATAGTGATTCGCAATTTTTGAAGTTTAGACTCCATTTATAGCTATTATAAAATATTGGGTGTATTCCCTGTGCTGTACAGTATATTCTTGTAACTTATTTATTTTATGCATAATAATTTGTACCTCTTAATATACTACCCCATGTTGCCCCTCCCCTTTCCATCTCCCCACTGGTAACCACTAGCTTAGTCTCTATATCTGTGAGTCTGCTTCTTTTGTTTTATTCACTAGTTCATTGTATTTTTTAGATTCCACATATAAGTGATATCATACAGTATTTTTCTTTCTCTGTCTGACTTATTTCACTTAGCATAATACCATTCAAGTCCATCCATGTTGCTGCAAATGGCAAAATTCCATTCTTTTTTATGGCTGAGTAGTATTCCACATATATATACTATATATATGTGTGTATATATATATATATAGTGTGTGTGTGCATATATATATATATATACACTACATCTTCTTTATCTATTCATCTGTTGATGGACACAGGTTGCTTCCATATTTTGGCAATTATAAATAATGCTGCTATGAACATTGGGGTGCATGTATATTTTTGAATTAGTGTTTTGGGTTTTTCTTAGATATATATCCAAGAGTGGAATTGCTGGTTCATATGGTAGTTCTATTTTTAGTTTTTTGGGAAACCGCCATACTCTTTTCCATGGAGACTGTACCAATTTACATTCCCACCAACATTGTACAAGGGTTGCCTTTCCTTCACATCCTCTCTAACATTTGTTATCTGTGGTCTTTTTGATGATAGCCATTCAGATAGCTGTGAGGTGATGTCTCAGTGTGGTTTTGATTTGCATTTCCCCGATGATTAGCAATGTTGAGCATCTTTTCATGTGCTTGTTGCCCATCTGCATTTCCTCTTTGGAAAAATGTCTATTCAGTTCTGCCTATTTTTTAATAAGGTTGTTTGTTTTTTTGCTGTTGAGTTGTTTGAGCTATTTAAGTAAGTTGGATATTAATCCCTTATTGGTCATAATATTTGCAAATATTTTCTCCCATTCAGTAGGTTATTTTTTCATTGTGTTGATGGTTTCCTTTGCTGTGCAAAACCTTTTAAGTTTATTTTCCATTTAATTTTTAACTATCCATATTGAAATAATGTATCTCTTTTATTTAGATTTCAATATTTTAACACATTAAATGTCTCTTTTCCTCCCCTTTAGATATTTTGTCAGTTATTCCATTCCTTGGTCTAACCACTAGAGAAATAAAAAGTCATTCAAGCTCATCTTTCAGATATTATCTAAATTAATACCTTTGGTATTAATTTAAATAAAGGCTATACCTCTAAGAAGCTTCCAGCCTTTTAGAAGAAAAATAAAGCAGACATATGGATAAATATGTATATGTAGTTTCAAATTGTGACAAGTGATATGAAGGAAAATAATCTTATAGGACAAAATTAATATCTTAGATGGAATTGGAGCTGAATCCTGGTAGATAATTAAGCATAAGCCAGACCATGAGGGACAAGAGAAAAAGGTCCAGGCAGAGCTTCAGCTTTCACTAGAGGCCTAACACGTAAAGAGTTCTGCATAGTTAAGGAAACAAAATAAACATGACCATTTCCTATGTTTGAAATTGAGTGCTTCCTTTCTAAAATGTATCCCTGTTAATAGATCTTCAGGACCTTATAGAGGTAGATTATATTCCAGTACAATAGGTGGTTCTTAGAAGGGTTGTGGCATGATTGAATTTATATTTCTAAAACACCCACTCTGACTGCTCTGTGCAGATCACTGCAGAGGACTGCTGGAAAGTGGCTATTGCAACATTAGACTAGATGAGAGACAGAGCACTGGACTAGGGTGGTTTATTAGATGAGTATTTTGCTGCAGTAATGCCGTGTAACAATAACCTCAGAAATCACAAGCATTTATTTTTATCAATCATGGCTCTGCAGGTAGACTGAGGGCTCAGGGGCTTGCCTCAAGCATCGGGTGCAAGTCTGTTCTACGTATCTTCTCTTTCTCATGGGACGAGAAGTTTCCCCAGGTATGTTCTTTTCAAAGCAAATAGGCAGAAATGCAAAAGTCTACTAAGCCAAAGTATCCAAGCACATTAAAGCCCCTCTGTCAGATGGGGCATATATTATATTTGCCTACATTTTATTAGCTAAAGCAAATCATATGACCAAGCAAAACACTGGGTGGGGATTAAAGTCTGACTGCTCCAGTGGGAGGTACTACAAAATTATATTGCAAGAATATATATATGTATAAAATTCTGTAACAGTGAGTGAAGAATATAATCTAATGGATTATTATAATAGGTTGGATGTATAATGTATTTTGCAGGTAGCATTAAATTAGATATGAGGGATGAGAGAGGGAGTTATAAATGACGATTCCCTCAGTTCAGGCATAAACAACTGTGTAGATGCAAGTGCCATTTACTGATAAAAGGAAACTAGTGTAAAAGAAAATCAAGGCTGAGAAGACCACCAGTATTTCAGTTTGGAATATATCAATGAAATAGACAAGTGATAGAGGTGGGTAACTGCATATTCTTGATAGTGAAAAGTGTGGTTAGGGCTAGAGTTGTTGGCATATCAATAGTATCTCTCTCTCTCTCTTTCTTTCTTTCTTTCTTTCATTTTTTTGTTGCTTCTTTTACAAGAATAAGCAGAAGTAAATTGTAGAAGCAGCAATGGGGAAGACCATGGGCTCCACCTCTGTACCCTGAGGTATGACACATGTGGGAGAATAAATGCCTATAATAAAGAGAGACTTCAGGGGAGGAAGAGTGGTCAGGACCAGGTAGTCAAGTCAAAGCAGGGGAGTCAGGGGAAGGATTTAGGAGGACTGAGATTTGGGCCTGACAAAGGGATATATGGAGCACTATGGAAATGAGATATTGATAAACAAATGACCAAAGAGATTTAGAAATCCAGTTTTGATGAACTTAAAGAAAAATGTAAGACATCATTCTTTTGTTTATGTTCCCAACTTTTAAAATATGTATTGTAGAAATGCATGACGTTTCAAGATACTTGTAAAAGAATAGTCACCATTTTAATTTTTTAGCACCTTTTATTTTATTCATATGCATATATTCCCCCCATTAATTTATTATAAGTCAAATGATATGGAAATTTATAAGAGGAAAATTAATATTTTTCTAACCCTGGCAAATTCTACTCTTTTTCGTAACTAACGATAACAGTTTGAGAATTCTTTTATACGTTTCTGTATGCTTGTGGGTATGTGTATACTTATTTATATGGCTTTTTATATTGTTCCAGTTTTTCTCATATAAACTTGCCTTATTCACTTGACAATATGTCTTGAAACATCCCTCTAAGTCAATAATGTAGATATATCTTTTTATATGGGATAGCTGTTATGCTATCAGATGTGATAATGTGATGCTGCATTATTTGTACAATATTAATTCAACCTGTGTCTTAATGATGAACATACATGTTTCACGAGTTAGTATTTTTGTTATTGTTTTTATTCTTTACTTTATTGGCTACTATAAACAATGCTTTCATAAATGCTTTATGCATAGGTCCTTATGTACTGAAGCTTTTATTTCTGCCTGATAGATTTCCAAAACTACCAAGATTACTGCTCCAAGGAAAGTGGAGACTTTTTTTTAAAATTTTAGTACATGTTGTCGGTTACTTAATCTGAAAGTTTGTGGCAATTCACATTTCCACCAAAAATATATGTGTATCCATTTAGTGGTACCATTTTCAGCATTGTTTGTGATTGCTTTTTTTGTTGTTGATCTTATCTCTCTTTTTTAAAACTAATATTTTTGGTGACCACATTATTCATTTATTCTAAAAACATTTCCTGTGTTCTTAGTGTACTAGGCACTAAGAAATACATTGACAGGCAAGATAGGAATAATACCAGCCTTCCTGGACTCTAGTAGGCCTGGAAGTTAGTTTATTGTTAATTAACAAATTTATTTATTGTCACAAATGCTGTAAGGAAAAATACATGGTGCTAAGGAATATTGTCTGCTAGGGCTTCCCAGAGAAAGTAACACCTAAGCCAAAACATAATAGATGAGTAGGAGTCAGCCAGGTGAAGGAGAGATGGGGTGCGGAGAACCCTTCTAAGCAGAGGAAGTAAATCAAAGGTAAAGGTCCAGAAGAACTAGAGAACCTGGTTAGCACATAGCACGGGAAGTAAAGGAGAGCCCTGCAGTGAACAACAGTTTGCCTTTTAAGCCTAGTTGAGGAGCGATATACAGTAACAGTAAGAAAACATTGGAAAGACTTATGAAAGAGAGTGACATGACAAGATTTGTATTTTACAAGGATCTGTTGGTTTGTGGTATGCAAAACCTATTGGCCAAGAGAGGAGGTGATTGAAACAATTCAGGTGAGGGACCCCTGGAGTGAGGCAGTAGAAGAGGAGCTAGTAAAGTAGAGAAGGCTTTGTGTTTAATTGGATGAGTCAGTTAAGTAAAGAGGAGGGATTCCCAGGTTTCTCATTGTAACAATTGAGTGGAGGGTGGTTCTGTTAACTAAGAAAGAATATATTCTGGCTTATAACCAAGTTTAACGGGTTTAATTTCAAAGCTGCCAATTGCCCTAGTCGGGCTGTCTAATTGGCATCTGGGTAGATGTGTCTGGAGCTCAGGGTTGAGCTTGAGATGAAAGTTTTTCCTTCCTTTAGCTCCTTTCTTGAGGATAACTTCCCAAAGTACGCCAAACGGTCATGAATATTTTATGCTTCTCGGTGCTCATTACTATAATTTTTATAAAATCAGTTTCTTATTTACATTCCTACTAGTAATATATGACTATACCATTTTCATCTCATAACTGCTCTCATTGAATAATGCCATTAATATAATTTTTCTTTGAGTAAGTGACTGAAGACAGATTTGTCTTAATTTCTACTTCTTTGATTTGCATGGTAAACAAGGCATGTTTAATTGATTTTATTTCCTCTTGGGTGAATTGTCTATTCCTCTCCTTTTCCTCGTCACCACTTGTGCTGTCATCTATGCATGTGAGCTCATTCATTAAGTAATCATTTGTTGTGTACTTATCACCATGCATTAGGCAGTTACATAACAGTTTGGAGCTCAGAAAAAATAATGTATGAGACATTTTCTTTGCCTTCTGGTTCTGAGAAACAGAAACACACACAGTAACTAGAAGATTAAAATAGCATGTACTGGGCTCCCCTGGTGGCGCAGTGGTTGAAAGTCCGCCTGCCGATGCAGGGGACACGGGTTCGTGCCCCGGTCCGGGAAGATCCCACATGCCGCGGAGCGGCTGGGCCTGTGAGCCATGGCCACTGAGCCTGCGCGTCCGGAGCCTGTGCTCCGAACGGGAGAGGCCACAACAGTGAGAGGCCCGCGTACCGCAAAATAAATAAATAAACAAAATAAAATAAAATAGCATGTACTTAGTTCTATGAGAGAGATATTTCTAGGTTGGCATGGAGGTATCTGGAGGGGTGTCTGACCCAGACTGGGCAGTGAGTGGGACAGAAAAGGAAACAACATCTGAGCTAAAAGCAGGGGTAACTGGGCCAGGAAAAGGTGGGTTATGGGGACGATTGGGGTGTGCTGAGAGTGCAGTGGGTCAGGTAGAAGTAACTGCTTGTATGTAGGAAGGCAGAGAGAGGAACACAGAAGTTCAGGTACAAAAATTAGTTCAATAAGATTAAGGCATTGAGTGGGAAAGCAGAGAAAGGCAAAAATAATACTAGAAAGATGAGCAGAGGTCAGATTACAAGGTTAGCTGTGTGGTAAATCTGTGTTTCCTTGATATGTCCACTTCAGAAACTATTCTATTTATACACAGACACCATACTTATGTCCTACTTCCATAGGATGGAATTTGGTACAAGGTATTACATTTTCTGCTCATTTTGACCCACATGGATGGAGAAATCAATGAAATAAAGATTTTATTGTTCATAGCAGAAATACAAACAAAAAAATTGAAGCTGGATTGTATTCTATTCCATTTATGTCCCAAACTTCTTTCAAGTCTCAAGGCCATCTCCTTCATGTGAGTGTTCAGTGATTTTTTAATGTTTCAAGGTTGATTGCATCCATAATTGTTAGTTTCACAGATTTTGATAAGCTAATACTAATTTAGAAAAATGGGATTAATTACATAGACTATTAAAGACCCTATTCATGAAGTCAGAACTTACAAAAATGAAAAATATAGAATTTGAAATAAACAATAAATGAACTGATAGTTTCTGAATCTCATACTTTCAGATATTCTTTTATTTTGTTATTGGAAGTAATAAACACATAGTTTTAGATTATTATTATTCACCAGGTAGTTTGTTTGTGAGATGCCAGATAGGCTGCCAGTGCATGAAAAAAAATAAAACCAAACACAAAACCAGAAAAATACAATTCTACTCTCTTGTCAACACAGGAGGATTAGTTGTTATTTCCTGTTTAATTAGCACATTTGCTTACATTGTGCTTAATTTGTTAAACTTCATACATAGTAGCAAAGTCATCAATTTTAACTGGAACATACAGTTTATAAAGTTAAAAGAGCAATAAAATACCCAACATTTAAATAAAAAACTGTCTTTTAGGATCTTTGATGGCATTGTATTTTTTAAATTTCTAATATAAAACCAGGTACTTTAAATATATAAAAGTATGTTTCTGCATACTGCAAACCATATTTCTTTGTGGGAATATGTTTGGCAACATTTGTTTAGTTCATAACCTCTATCATCATAGGTATTCAAATAGAAATGAATTTGCCAGCAAATTTAATTTATTTGTCATGCAGTCTTCATGTATGGTCTTAATGTAGAAAATAAAATATGGAAATAAAAACAAAAATAAACAAATGGGACTTAATTAAACTCAAAAGCTTTTGCACAGAAAAGGAAACCATAAGCAAAATGAAAAGACAAGCCACAGAATGGAGAAAATATTTGCAAACGATGTGACTGACAATTAGTCTCCAAAATTACAAACAGATCACGGGGCTCAATATCAAAAAAACAAATAACTCAATCAAAAAATGGTCAGAAGACTTAAATAGACATTTCTCCAAAGAAAACATACAGATGGCCAAGAGACAAATGAAAAGATGCTCAACATCACTAATTATTAGAGAAATGCAAATCAAAACTACAGTGAGTACCACCTCACACCAGTCAGAATGGCCATCAACAAAAAATCTACAAATAATAAATGCTGGAGAGGGTGTGGAGAAAAGGGAACCCTCCTACACTGTTGGTAGGAAAGTAAATTAGTACAGCCACTATGGAGAACAGTATGGAGGTTCCTAAATAAACTAAAAATAGAGCTACCATATGATCCAGCAATCCCACTCCTGGGCATATATCTGGAGAGAAACATGGTTCGAAAGGGTACATGCGTACCAGTGTTCATTGCAGCACTGTTTACAGTAGCCAAGAGATGGAAGAAACCTAAATGTCCATCAACAGATGAATGGATAAAGAAGATGCGGTACATATATACAATGGAATATTACTCAGCCATTAAAAAGAATGAAATAATGCCATGTGCAGCAATATGGATAGACCTGGAGATTATCATACTAAGTGAAGTAAGTCAGACAGAGAAAGACAAATATCATATGATGTTGCTTATATGCAGAATCTAAAAAAAAGATACAAATGAACAAAACAGAAGCAGACTCACAGACTTAGAGAATGATTTTATGGTTACCGGGGGGAAGGGGAGGGATGAATAGACTGGGAGTTTGGGATTGACATGTACACGCTACTATATTTAAAATAGATAACCAACAAGGACCTGCTGTATATAGCACAGGGTACTCTGCTTAATATTCTGTAATAACCTAAATGGGAAAAGAATTTGAAAAAGAATAGATACATGTATACATATAACTGAATTGCTTTGCTGTACACCTGAGTATAACACAACATAGTTAATCAACTATGCTCCAATATAAAATAAATTTTCAAAAAGTGTTTGCAGAAGTTAATTTTCACCTCAGTCACCTTGACTGATATTCAATCCAATCCCATTCAAACTCTTAGTTTGAAACATATAAATGAAAAAGAATTACTTTCACTGTAAAATAGAGGCTAAAAATTTACAAAATATAATTACCTAGGCAAATAAACCAAAGCAATGTAGCCTAAATAAATATCAAGAAACAGTGTAAAAACCATCTATACTTTGCTTAAAAATAACCCATGCTACAACATCACATGTGGAAAGACTGGAGTTAGTAACCAATGGCATATACTGATAAATGCTGCAATGTTATACATACAGGTGAGTTGTAACCTTAGGTTATTTCAGATATATTATAAATGTTCCAGTGTAATGAATCAATAGAACTCTGACTAGAATAGATGAATTGATGAATACTAGAATTCAACTCATGAATGTGTTATCTAAGTGTCCTTGAACAAGTATTTCTGAGTTCCTTCCATATGTTGAGTACTATCCTAGGTGCTAGGGATACAGAAGCAAACATGATGGACAAAAACCTTGCCATCAAGGAGACTGTATTCCATTAAGGGAACAGGACAGTAAGCAAATAAAGAAAATAAATAAATAAATAAACTTATTTCAAACTGTGATATGCACCTTTTAGTAAATAAAATAGGGTTATAGTATAGAAAGAATTTTAGATAGACTGACTTCTCTAAGAAGTGAATATTTGCAATGAATCTTGAAGATAAGCGAGAGCCAACAATGCCTGTTAGAAATCACAGCAGAAAGGTCAAACACACAAATGAATGTATTAATGTGGTGCTGAGGGGAACAAAACAGAGGTATAAAGTTTGGAGTTATAGTATTCAGTGCTGTTTAAATCCATGGAAATATACTCACCCAGGAAGATAATATTGCTAGAGAAGAGAATAGGGTACAAAACCAATCCCAGGAGTGCTCGCATATTTTGTGTAAGGGTATTTTATACAGTAAAAAGCTAAAGGGTCACAAGGAAAAGTTAGAAGGATATGAATTCTTAAGCCTAAAGATAGGGAACTACATCAACTGTGTTGCCTTTGACAGAAATGAAAAATGATAACATGTTTCCATTGGATTGGACAATAAGGAAGTATTTAGTGATCATTAAAGTAATTTCAGTGGGGAAGTGAGGAAGAAAGCCAAATCAGAGTAGTTCGAAGAGTAAATGGTAGATATAGATGGATTTACCACTTAGTGTATGGAAAATATTTTCAAAAATAGGCCTTTGAAACAAAGAAAAACATGTTGGGGTGATAACTGAAGGAGGATATAAGCTCAAAGAGTACATTGATAATTCAGAAGAGAGAGGAGACAAGTTCCTTGAGCAAATGAGAGGTGATAGGATCTAGTGTCCAAGTGGAGGAATTAATATTATAAAGGAGTAGGAACAATTCTTTTATGAAATAGAAGGAAAAAAATTATATGAATACAGAAAAAGATGGAAAATGAGATTGTATGTATCTAATTGTTTTTTCTCAGTGAGTAAGGATTGGAGTCATAGGCTGAAAAAGAAAGAAAACTCTTTTGGAGGTTTGATATTACATTGTTATGTTGAAGACTGAGAAAACAAATTTACTGGTGAAATGTAGAATAATGGCTTGGTAGTGCTAAGTGCCCACTTGGAATCTGGGTTGAAGAATATAAAGTGAGGGCTTCCCTGCTGGCACAGTGGTTGAGAGTCCGCCTGCCGATGCAGGGGACACGGGTTCGTGCCCCGGTCCGGGAAGATCCCACATGCCACGGAGCGGCTGGGCCCGTGAGCCATGGCCGCTGAGCCTGCGCGTCCGGAGCCTGTGCTCCGCAACGGGAGAGGCCACAACAGTGCGAGGCCTGCATACCGGAAAGAAAAAAAAAGAATATAAAGTGAGTCTAGGTAATAAGATTCTGTTTTCTCCATTTGTATTCATATGATGGGGTCCTGTCATGGAATAGATTGGATTTGGGGTTTAACTTGTTTTTTCAGGTATATTCAAATAAGATAGAGGGAACTGGGGGGCGTGATAGGTAAATTCAAAAGTATGATTATCATGATAGCTCACTGGCCAGTAGCTGAGTAAAGAAGAAAATAAGAACATTGAGGGGAGCAAGAGAGCAGAAATAGTTGGACCAATAGTTTGTAGATATTGGTGAAATTGAAGTTGGAGGACAAATATTAAGGACCTGGAAAAATAGATGACAGTTGACAGAGAGAATGGAAATAAGAATGAAATAGAAAAGAAAATGTAGTTAATTTGTTACAGAACAACAGTTTTGTCTATCAGAACCCCAAGCCCAGAGATGCACGTATAAGACAATAAAGAATATGCAATCCTGAATACTTTAAAATATTACTTCCAACTAAGACGCTAACAGATTGAAATAACACACATCTTAATGAAACAAACAGCTGGTAGTTTTACAAATTAAACTTTTATTGCTCTGTGATGATAAAGTAAGTCATTCTCAAACACAATTTTATAGAGTAGACTGTCTTACAGCAAAACTGTAGAATGACAAAGGAAAAGTATATTTATAAGAGTTTAAATTCATAAGAATATTTTGCCCTTAAACACTGAAATACTTCCTTCATAAATTTAGAAAACATAAGTCATGACTCCCCAGACATGAATGAGTTAGAATTTTTCTTCTTTTTCCAAAGATAAAACTGTCTTTATAGGTAATTCAACCGATCCACTTTTTAAAATGTTTGTTTAAATTTTAAAATATGGATTCTATTTGTAAACGGGGAGGTTTGAAATAAATGAATATTTTCTCCCACTGTCTCTGAGATTCCTGGCTAATTGGTAATTGAGTTATAAATTCCTTTGATATGCTGTTGTGAATTTAGTGAATTCAGTTTGCAATTGTGAATAGAAGAAAATCTAAGTAAGATATGCTTAAAAGCCTGAGACTAAATGTATGATTATATTTCTATTATCTGCTACATTTTTTTAGAAGGAAGTAATAACAGAATCCCTAACTGAAATACTAAAATCCATTTCCCTGTACCTATCACACAAGAAGTAGAAGAAAATAGGGCTTTCCGATTGCAAGTGATAAAGAAATATTCTAATATGAGACAAGAAACATCAACCATGATAAGGACTTTCATTATTAAACATAACAACAGCAAAAATGATTTTATTCCTTGTTACATTGTAAAATGTATGTGAGTGTGTTTGCGTGTGTGCACACATGTAAGATTATGTGTGCATGGTATGGAGGAAAAGAAAGGAATGGGTGCAGATGAGTGGTCCTATAACTTTTTGGATCAATTTCTATGTTGCCTCAATCCTGTAGGATTTTTTGAGTATGACTGTCAGGAGAGTGTTATGCTTGAAAGTGAGATTTCTCTATGAAGAGACTAGGAATCTTAGGACTCTGGATTCAGTTAGAGAGGGTTTATCATGGAGAGTATTATTGAAGCAGGAGGAAAATTTGTTGAACATGTTTACAAGATAGTAATTATAATAATGGATTTTGGTTTAAACTTTTCTTCTTATATTAGTATTTAACAGTGTAACTTTAAATATCTGTACTGGTTTAATTACATCCTACATACTTTGATATTTTATTTTAACTGCATTTCATTCAAAATACTTTCTAATTTATCTTGGTATTTCTTTTTTAACCTATGGCTATTTAGAGTATGTTGTTTAATTTCTAAATATTTGGAGCTTTTCCAGATAACTTATGGTTATTGACTCCTGATTTAATTCACTTGCTGTCACAATACATACTCTGTAAAGTTTATTCTTTTGAGCTGCATTAAGACATATAGTTCAGCATTTTGTCTATTTTGACACCCATTCCATCCATACATGAAAAGAATACATATTCTGCAGATGTTGGGTACAATATTCTCTAAATATAAACTAGATCAAGACAGTTGATGGCATTATTCAAATATTCTATATTCTTATTGATATTTTAAAATAGTTATTTTGTCAATTACTAAGAAAGTGTTAAAATATCTCATTAGATTATAGGTGTTTTGTGTTTTTTTTCTCCTTTTAGTTCTGCCAGTTTTTGTTATAGATATCTTGAAGCTCTTTGATTAGGTGCATACCCATTTAGGATTGTTATGGTTTTCTGATGGGATTGACCCTTTTGTTATTGGAAAGTACCATTCTTTATCTCTGATAATATTCCTTGTCTTCAAATAGAAATTTACCCATAAGTGAAATCCATAGCAGCTTGCTTTCATTTGTGGGTGTATTTTGATTGATTTAGTTTTCCATGGACTATGGATCACATTTTCCTGTTTCTTTCTATGTCTAGAAATATTTCATTGTATATTGAGCAATGTGGATAATATAATATATATACTGTATGTCCTATTATCTTCCTCTGAAGAGTGTTGATTTTGCTGTAGCAGGCAGTTAAGTTAAAGGTCTATTATCCTGAACGTGTGAGGGATTGGTTTCATATGAATAATTTCATATGGAAGAATGGCTTGTCCTGATTTTGCTCTTAGTCTTAAGGTTATGTTTAGCGCTGGCCTGATATCTTTTCTCTTAAGGCTTAACTGTCCTGGGTTTTTTTTTGTTTTTGTTTTTTAATTAATTTATTTATTTTTGGCTTTGTTTGGTCTTTGTTGCTGTGTGCGGGCTTTCTCTAGCTGTGGCGAGTGGGGGCTACTCTTCATTGCGGTGGCTTCTCTTGTTGCAGAGCACAGGCTCTAGGCACGTAGGCTTCAGTATTTGTGACATGCAGGCTCTAGAGCGTAGGCTCAGTAGTTGTGGCACATGGGTTAGTTGCTCCGCGGCATGTGGGATCTTCCCGGAACAGGGATCGAACCAGTGTCCCCTGCATTGGCAGGTGGATTCTTAGCCACTGCGCCACCAGGGAAGTCCCTGTCCCAGGGCTTTAATGGAATGTGCAAGCTGCTCGTCAAGGCCTTCTAACACAACAAAATTAAAACTTCAAACTCTGTCTCCTTTGTTACGGATATTAGCTGAAATATCTGCTCATTTTTTTCAGCTTTACAAATATCCCCTGCTGCTGGATTTTGGGAGTCTGTCCTATATTTATGTAACTTAGAAGTTAAGCCAGTGCTGGAGATTTCAGAGCTTTTCTCTCTGTGCCTACCTCCTTTCTGGCACTTTTCCCTTCAAATTTCCAGCTGTACTAGCAGCCCTAAATGTCATCCTCTGAGATTTCAAACCAATAAGACTTTGGCTTTTTGCTTGAGTTCAAACTGCACCAGCCATACAGACAGGGAAATGCCCCGGGGGGGTGGGCGGGGCGGGGCATGTAAACATAGATCTTTACTCAGCGTAATTTCCTTCTTTCTTGATGGAATCACTTCCAATTCTAGCCTGCCTTTGGGCATTCCCTAGTGCTTTCAACTAGTTGTTGTCTTTCAGAAGTTTGGTTCAGAGTTTATAGTTATTCTTAGTGGGAAGATTAGTCTGATACAAGCTACTTCTCCATTACTGGGGCCAAAACTAGTGTGATAGTGAACTTCAGAATTACACAATTTGGTTAATTTACTTTCACTAACGAAATGCTTACTTACTACCCAGTGTGCTAGTAAACAATGCAAGTATTGTAAATGATAAAGTTATTGCTTTACAATCTACAGATTCAATGCAATCCCTATCAAACTACCACTGGCATTTTTCACAGAACTAAAACAAAATATTTCACAATTTGTATGGAAACACAAAAGATCCCGAATAGCCAAAGCAGTCTTGAGAAAGAAAAACAGCTGGAGGAATCAGCCTCCCTGACTTCAGACTATACTATAAAGCTGCAATAATCAAGACAGTATGGTACTGGCACAAAAACAGAATAGAACAATGGAACAGGATAGAAAGCCCAGAGATAAACCCACGCACATATGGTCACCTTATCGTTGATAAAGGAGGCAAGAATATACAATGGAGAAAAGACAGCCTGTTCAATAAGTGGTGCCGGGAAAACGGACAGCTACATGTAAAAGAATGAAATTAGAACACTCCCTAACACTGTATGCAAAAATAAACTCGAAATGGATTAAAGACCTAAATGTAAGGCCAGACACTATCAAACTCTTAGAGGAAAACATAGGCAGAACACTCTACGACATGAATCACAGCAAGATCCTTTTTGATCCACCTCCTAGAGAAATGGAAATAAAAACAAAAATAAACAAATGGGACCTAATGAAACTTAAAAGCTTTTGCAGCAAAGGAAACCATAAACAAGACAAAAAGATAACCCTCAGAATGGGAGAAAATATTTGCAAATGAAGGAACTGACAAGGGATTAACCTCCAAATTATACAAGCAGCTCATGCAGCTCAATATCAAAAAAACAAACAACCCAATCCAAAAATGGGCAGAAGACCTAAATAGACATTTCTCCAAAGAAGATATACAGACTGCCAACAAACACATGAAAGGATGCTCAATATCATTAATCATTAGAGAAATGCAAATCAAAACTACAATGAGATATCATCTCATACCGGTCAGAATGGCCATCAGCAAAAAATCTACAGACAATAAATGCTGGAGAGGGTGTGGAGAAAAGTGAACCCTCTTGCACTGTTGGTGGGAATGTAAATTGATACAGCCACTATGGAGAACAGTATGGAGGTTCCTTAAAAAACTAAAAATAGAACTACCATATGACCAAGCAATCCCACTACTGGGCATATACCCTGAGAAAACCATAATTCAAAAAGAGTCATGTACCACAATGTTCATTGCAGCTCTATTTACAATAGCCAGGACATGGAAGCAACCTAAGTGTCCATCAGAGATGAATGGATAAAGAAGATGTGGCACATATATACAATGGAATATTACTCAGCCATAAAAAGAAACGAAACTGAGTTATTTGTAGTGAGGTGGATGGACCTATAGTCAGTCATACAGAGTGAAGTAAGTCAGAAAGAGAAAAACAAATACCTTATGCTAACACATGTATATGGAATGTAAAAAAAAAAATGGTCATGAAGGACCTAGGGGCAGGACGGGAATAAAGATGCATACCTACTAGAGAATAGACTTGAGGACATGGGGAGGGGGGAGGGTAAGCTGGTACAAAGTGAGATAGTGGCATGGACATATATACACTATCAAATGTAAAACCGATAGCTAGTGGGAAGCAGCTGCATAGCACAGGGAGATGAGCTCAGTGCTTTGTGATCACCTAGAGGGGTGGGATAGGGAGGGTGGGAGGGAGGGAGACGCAAGAGGGAAGAGATATGGGAACATATGTATATGTATAGCTGATTCACTTTGTTATAAAGCAGAAACTAACACGCCATTGTAAAGCAATTATACTCCAATAATGATGTTTAAAAAAAGTTCTTGCTTTAGTTTGGCAGGAAGGACAGACTCTATAATATTGGGAAGGACAGACTCCACTACATGTCTATGATACAGCATGAGAAGTGCTAAGAGAGGAATACTTCCAAGGGCTATGCTAGCACAGTTCTGGGAGACTGGAACTCTACTTAGTCAAGTTTTCCTAGAAGAGGTGATAGCTGGATTGGATCCTTGAAAAATATGTCAGGGGTTTACCTAAAGAAAGGTGTGAAAGTTGTGAGGAAGGAAATTTTAGACAAAGGCAACATACAAACCAAAGAAGTGTGAAGCTGTTTTGAAAATGGCAGATGAACATGAGTAATAAGTTTAGTTGTAAAGATGTTATGATCAAGATTGTAAAGGATGTGTAATAGTAATAACAGTAGTTAACAATTACCACCACTTACGGAGAGCTGATCATGCAGGTGCTTAGGCTAAGCAGTTAACATGTTTTCTCTGTTGATTACAACTACAGCCCTTTTCAGGAGGTACTATTAGGATTCTCCCATTTTTCAGATGAAGATATTGAGGTTTAAAGGGATTGAATCTGTTGGTAAGTGCAGCGTTGTGATTCAAACTTACTGTTTTTGATTTCAGATTATACATACTTAGCTACTCCCCTAAAGAGTTTGAAAGTAAATAGGAAAACCTGAATAGTTTAAAAGAGGCCAGTGTCTTTATTAGATCTGAATTTTAGGAAAGTTAGCTTTATATTATATATGGAAGTTCACAGAGGAAAGAGATAAGAAGAAAATTTACTGAATTCTACACATAACACTTTATAAAGGCATTTAAATTACCCCACAGTTCATTGCTGGTTGTGGGTTTTATGGTATATAGAGACAAATAATGGAGTGTAGAAGGTGGAAAAAAGATCAGGCCAGACAATTCTTATGTCCTTAAATTTAACACCATCATACAATAGTTTAGAGTCTTATAACTCCAGTTGCCATTATCCTCCCCTCTTTCCCCATCCCATTTTGTAAAATGCCACCTGATATACATTAGGGAACATTCTGATTAACCTCGATGACCAAAGATAGATTCTACACTCTTAGCCAGTTTTGGATTAACGTTTATTCTGATAACTGCTGCTTTTTTTCTTTTTTAATTGAAGTATAGTTGATTTACAATGTGTTAGTTTCTGGTGCACAGTGAAGTGATTCAGTTTTATATATATATATATAATTTTTCAGATTCTTTTCCATTATAGGCTATTACAAGATACTGAATACAGTTCTCTGTGCTACACAGTAGGTCCTTGTTGTTTATCTATTTTATGTATAATAGTGTGTAGCTGTTAATCCCAAATTCCTAATTTATCCCTCCCGTCATCCTTCCCCTTTGGTAACCATAGGTTTGTTTTCTATGTCTGTGAGTCGTTTTCTGCTTTGTAAATAAGTTCATTTGTATCATTTTTTTTAGATATCACATGATATTTGTCTTTCTCTGTCTGACTTACTTCACTTAGTATGATAATCTGTAGGTCCATTCATGTTGCTGCAAATGCCATTATGTCATTTTTTTTATGGCTGAGAGCTTTTACTAATTTGAAATACCAACTCAAAAAGAGAGAAGTTGGTTTAGATCCACCTTTGAAATAAATTGGGGTGGATAGCTCAAATAAATGTATTTTTCTGTCTTAAAGGGAAATGTTCACCTGCCTGTATTCATTTCCTAGGGCTGCCATAACATATTATCACAGACTTGGTGGCTTAGAACAACAAAATTTTATTTTCTCACAGTTCTGGAGGCCAGAAGTCTGAAATCAAGGTGTCACCAGAGTTGGTTCCTTCTGGAGTCTCTTGAGTCTGTTCCACGCCTGTCTCCTTGCTTCTGTTGGTTGCTCACAATCCTTGGGATTCCTTGGCCTATAGAAAAATAATCCCAATATTTGTCTACATCTTCACATCATCTTCTCTCTGTAACGAATTTTCCTTTTCTTTCTTTAATAAAGATACCAGTCATTAGACTGAGGGCCAACTCTAAATCTAGGATGATCTTATCTCAAGATCTTTAACTTAATTGCAACTGCGAAGACACTATTTCCAAAAAAAGTCACATTCACAGGTACCAGGGTTAGAGCTTTGACAAATCTTTTTGGCACCACTATTCAACCCACTACACTGCCAAATGCTAGATTAGGGGAATTGTTATAAAAATATTAATATTCTGATGACAGCATAATAACTGACAAGGCACTAAAGATACATGAATTAAATATAAGTTGTCACAAGCGCAATTGAGATGTAGAGAAAATAAACTTTATACGTGAAATGATTATTTATTCAATAGAGCATTTAATAGAATTCTAAATTATCTAGACCAAGGAATTATACAATAGGATAGGTAATATGTTCCACTCAGGAGTCAAAATAGAAACATTCAAATGGAATTTAGAAATAACATTTATTTCAACCTAATTTTTTTTTTTTTTGCGGTATGCGGGCCTCTCACTGTTGTGGCCTCTCCCGTTGCGGAGCAACAGGCTCCGGACGCGCAGGCTCAGCGGCCATAGGCTCACGGGCCCAGCCGCTCCCCGGCATGTGGGACCTTCCCGGACCAGGGCACGAACCTGTATCCCCTGCATCGGCAGGCGGACTCTCAACCACTGCGCCACCAGGGAAGCCCTCAACCTAATTCTTAATCTTATCATGGGAGCTTGTGTAATAGAAAAAAATCTCTATATTATGTACTTCACTTTGAATTCTCTTAAGTCAGTTTGCATACTTGTTTGATGGACAGAATGTGGACCTTGCAATTCAGCAGAATTGGGTTTAAATGTCATATCACTACTGTTAGCTATGTGATCCCAGGAAAGTAAATTAACCTGTTGGTGTCCCAGTTACCTCATCTGCAAAACAATTGTGTTAATTGCAACTTCCCAGGTGTTTAACTTGCTATTTGCACAAAATTTGAGAAATTGTATAAAGGGGTCCTGATACAGAAGTGCTCAGTAATGTGGAGTTCTTTCCTGCACTTGGCTGTTCAAGTGATGCCCAATCTGATCAGGCACTAAACTAAACTAAACTAATGAAACACACAAAAGGCATTTTTAATTGATATTTTTCATATTATCTCTCTCCATGCAAGTTGGAATAGTTGATGAATGACTTTTTATTAATCTTACCAACATCTGTTTATCTATTTGTGTTAGATAAGGGATGAAGCAAAACCCCCCTCTCTCTCTCTCTCTCTCACACACACAAAGGCACATACACACACACACACACACACACACGCACGCACCTAAATTTTTCATGGCTTGAGTCATACCACAGATCCAATCACTACTCTCTTATTGTAATAAGTGAAGTCCGGGGCTTCCCTGGTGGCGCAGTGGTTGAGAGTCCGCCTGCCGATGCAGGGGACACGGGTTCGTGTCCCGGTCCGGGAGGATCCCACGTGCTGCGGAGCGCCTGGGCCCGTGAGCCGTGGCCGCTGAGCCTGCGTATCCCGAGCCTGTGCTCTGCAACGGGAGAGGCCGCGACAGTGAGAGACCCGCGTACCCCCAAAAAAAAAAAAAAAGGAAGTCCAATCCAGTTGCTGTGCTTATGAAAATTGACTCCTACTGACATTTGTTTTGTTGTTTTTATAAATGGGAAAGTGAGGCATGATCAGAGTAATCATACCCTGACAATCTTAAGGTCTTCTAAGAACTCTTGCCAAGTTGGTAGAAACGTTTATGTATGTTCTCTTTCAATCCAGACTGTTGGTGCCTTGTGACAGTTTAAGTTCCCAGGAGTGTGTGGAAAGTGGCTAGCTATATCAGGAAGACTTGCAAGGAGGCTTTTATGTTGGTGATTTGCAGAAACTCAGGGTGTGATTCTTAATCTTCCAGGTGCAAAAACTCGATCATGTTGGTGAAATCAGACTTAGGGATCATGAGTCATACTTGTTAACTCAAGAGAGACTGAGGTACATGAACAAAAAAAATAATTTATTGAGTAAATAGGCCATATTGCTTTCTGATGAGAGTTTTAGTAATATTTATTAAGAAACTTAACTATATTGATATGCATTTATTTATATCTAGGTGTAATAAGGAAACCAGAGACCCACACTTTCCACATAATCATGTTCCTTTATAATTGTCTGCATATTTAATTAAGAATATTCATGCTTATCAAACATTTTTATAACAGAAAAAATTTAAAACTGCTAAATATTCAAACATAAGACTAGAACAGTGCTTTTCAAACTGTGAGCCCTAATCCATAAATGGTCATGGAAACAATTTACTGTATTGCAAAAAGCATAGTTTTATAAATTACCCCAATTTATCAATGAGAGAATCGAGGCACAGAAATACTAAATAAAATGTCTAAAGCCACGGAGTTAGCCAGGGGAAGCTGAGCTTCCTGACTCAAAAATCTCATGTTCTTTTATTAGAGTTGGGTCCTTCCAGAAGCTGATATGCTATTTGTCTGGTGATGTAACACTGGTCTTAAACAGGGAAAATGGGGACCATGTGCATATGAAGGTGGTTTGGAATGGGTGAGGGGAGTTGGCTCTCAAGGGAAGAAATGGGCAGGGTTGTCATCATTTTTTATTCCTGATATTTCTTAAGAGCTTTATTTTTATCTTTGGAGTATCATGACTAATTACAGGCAAATCTCATCTGGCTAGTCTGAATTTTTCAGGTATTGGCCTTAAGAAACTGACAAGTTTCTAACATATAACCCAAGTTTTTCATCCTGTGGAAAGCTAGGACATAAGAGTTACACATCTTTATTAACTGTCCTAAAAGTTCTCATCTTATTTCTATTTCTAATAAAATATTTCAGGCATATAGGAAAGTAAGTGTACAGGGTAACGTGAAAAATTTCATGGACCCAACATCAAGCTTTGCCTGCCCTTCCTTCCTTCCTTCCTTCCTTCCTTCCTTCCTTCCTTCCTTCCTTCCTTCCTCCCTCCCTTCCTCCCTCCCTCCCTCCCTCCCTCTTTCATTCATTCTTTCTTTCTCTTTCTTTCTTTCTTTCTTTCTTTCTACCTTTCTTTCAGAAAAACTGTTGCAGATTAGCTTTTGATTTCAGTACAGAGAAAACTTGTCTTCAGTGTTCTTTATAGTCAGTATGTGTATGTGTGTGAATATATGTGAATGCTTATATAGGGAGTATGGCTTGACTTATACTCCTTTAGAGCTAAGCCTCACTTTTCAAAGTTTTTTAATATACATATAAATATGTATTTTTGCCATGATAGGTATGACCTAAATTACCCATATTCTTCTTATATAATCACAATTTAATGAAACAATAAAAATATTACAGCTGCTTCTAAGGTTTGAAAGAATGACAGGAGAAAAATACTTCATTAGGATGACTCTATAGATTTTTTTTCCCAATTAAACTTATGTAGGTAAGGGATATTGATTCATCCCCACAATCTGATAACTTTGTGAGCTTCAGCATCTTTTAGCTCAATGAATTTGCTGATTATTTTACTATAATTATTATAACATTCTTAATATATTCTAGGTACCATTTTATATAGCAGTAAATAAGAAACATGTCTCCCCATCATGGAACTTGCATTAACAGGAGCATTAAGGCCAAATATAATATATCCCAATATATTATTTGCTGGTTTGTTTTTTTAAAGCAAACAGTTTGTATCATTTCTGGAGTTAATTGTTGTGTCAAATTAAAGGTTTGGGAAGTGAAGGGGAAATTTTAGATAGAATGGTCAGGAAGGCCTCCCTGAATAAATGACA
Source organism: Delphinapterus leucas (assembly GCF_059928025.1). Taxonomy (NCBI): domain Eukaryota; kingdom Metazoa; phylum Chordata; class Mammalia; order Artiodactyla; family Monodontidae; genus Delphinapterus; species Delphinapterus leucas. Next base: position 53,660,295 of record NC_143132.1, on the reverse strand, counting down.
TTTAAACAGAAACTTTATTTGAAGGAACAAACCATGGTAGATCTGGAATGAACATTCTAGAAAGAATAGGTAGTTTAAAGGTCTAATCTACTTTGTTTAGGACAGAGCAAGATAATACCAAACAACAGGGAGGAGCCAGATCATATGAGGCCTTATAAGAAGTGTAAGTAAGCAGTCTGGATTTCATTCTAAGTATAATCAAAATCAGTGGATAATTTTGAGCATGAAAGTCATGTTCTGATTTACATTTTAAAGAGGTCATTCTTTGTGCCCCAAACAGAATAAATAAAAGGTAATTGTTGGCTAGTTCAGTTGTTCTGGCAAGTATATGTTAGTTTGCAGAGAAGAGTGGAGGTGGTAAGAAGTTGTAGGATTTTGGATATGTTATCAAGATAGACTATTTAGGACTTGCTCTGATTAAGATAACATTTCTAATAAGTGGTGAAAGAATAGACTATGGAGGGAAGAAAACCAGATACCTTTCTCACTGATAAAAATAAATGTCGAATGAAAGAGCTACTTGTTAAAAAAAAAATCTAGGAGCAAGAGTCACCTCTACCCACCACAAGTCAGTCCCATGAGGAACCTTACACAAGCCTCTTAGATAGCCTCATCCACCAGAGGGCAGACAGCAGAAGCAAGAACTACAATCCTGCAGCCTGCGGAACAAAAACCACATTCACAGAAAGATAGACAAGATGAAAAGGCAGAGGGCAGGTAAAACCCCAGAAAAACAACTAAATGAAGTGGAGATAGGCAACCTTCCAGAAAGAGAATTCAGAATAATGATAGTGAAGATGATCCAGGACCTCGGAAAAAGAATGGAGGCAAAGATCGAGAAGATGCAAAAAATGTTTAACAAAGACCTAGAAGAAATAAAGAACAAACAAACAGAGATGAACAATACAATAAATGAAAACTACACTATAAGGAATCAATAGCAGAATAACTGAGGCAGAAGAATGGATAAGTGACCTGGAAGACAGAATGGTGGAATTCACTGCTGCAGAACAGAATAAAGAAAAAAGAATGAAACGAAATGAAGACAGCCTAAGAGACATCTGGGACAACATTAAAGGCAACAACGTTCGCATTATAGGGGTCCCAGAAGGAGAAGAGAGAGAGAAAGGACCAGACAAAATATTTGAAGAGATTATAGTCGAAAACTTCCCTAACGGAAAGGAAATAGCCACCCAAGTCCAGGAAGCACAGCAACTCCCATACAGGATAAACCCAAGGAGAAAAACACTGACACACATAGTAATCAAATTGGCAAAATTTAAAGACAAAGACAAATTATTGCAAGCAGCAAGGGAAAAACGACAAATAACATACAAGGGAACTCCCATAAGGTTAACAGCTGATTTATCAGCAGAAACTCTACAAGCCAGAAGGAAGTGGCAGGATATACTTAAAGTGATGAAAGGGAAGAACCTACGAGCAAGATTACTCTACCCGGCAAGGATCTCATTCAGATTTGACAGAGAAATCAAAAGCTTTACAAACAAGCAAAAGCTAAGAGAATTCTCAAGCTAAGCTAAGAGCCCACCAAACCAGCTCTACAACAAATCCTAAAGGAACTTCTCTAAGTGGGAAACACAAGAGAAGAAAAGGACCTACGAAAACAAACCCAAAACAATTAAGAAAATGGTAACAGGAACATACATATCGATAATTACCTTAAACGTGAATGGATTAAATGCTCCAACGGAAAGACACAGGTTCGCTGAATGGATACAAAAACAAGACCCATATATATGCTGACTACAAGAGACCCACTTCAGACCTAGGGACACATACAGACTGAAAGTGAGGTGATGGAAAGAGATATTCCATGCAAATGGAAATCAAAAGAAAGCTGGAGTAGCAATACTCATATCAGATGAAACAGACTTTAAAATAACGAATGTTACAAGAGATAAGGAAGGACAATACATAATCATCAAGGGATCCATCCAAGAAGAAGATAAAACAATTACAAATATATATACACCCAACAGAGGAGCACCTCAATACATAAGGCAACTGCTAACAGCTACAAAAGAGGAAATTGACAGTAACACAGTAATACTGGGGAACTTTAACACCTCACTTACACCAATGGACAGATCATCCAAACAGAAAATTAATAAGGAAACATAAGCTTTAAATGACACAGTAGACCAGACAGATTTAATTGATATTTCTAGGACATTCCATCCAAAAACAGCAGATTACACTTTCTTCTCAAGTGCGCACGGAACATTCTCCAGGATAGATCTCATCTTGGGTCACAAATCAAGCCTCAGTAAATTTAAGAAAATTGAAATCATATCAAACATCTTTTCTGACCACAACACTATGAGATTAGACATGAATTACAGGGAAAAAAACGTAAAAAACACAAACACATGGAGGCTAAACAATACATTACTAAATAACCAAGAGATCACTGAAGAAATCAAAGAGGAAATCAAAAAATACCTAGAGACAAATGACAATGAAAACACAATGATCCAAAACCTATGGGATGCAGCAAAAGCAGTTCTAAGAGGGAGGTTTATAGCCATACAAGCCTACTTCAAGAAACAAGAAATATCTCAAATAAACAATCTAACCTTACACCTAAAGGAACTAGAGAAATAAGAACAAACAAAACCCAAAGTTAGCAGAAGGAAAGAAATCATAAAGATCAGAGCAGAAATAAACGAAATAGAAACAAAGAAAACAATAGCAAAGATCAATAAAACTAAAAACTGGTTCTTTGAGAATATAATCAAAATTGATACACCATTAGCTAGACTGATCAAGAAAAAGAGGGAGACGACTCTAATCAATAAAATTAGAATGAAAAAGGAGAAGCTACAACAGATACCACAGAAATACAAAGCATCCTAAGAGACTACTACAAGCAACTCTATGCCAATAAAGTGGACAACCTGGAAGAAATGGACAAATTCTTAGAAAGGTATGACCTTCCAAGACTGAACCAGGAAGAAATAGAAGATATGAACAGAACAATCACAAGTAATGAAATTGAAACTGTGATTAAAAATCTTCCAACAAACAAAAGTCCAGGAACAAATGGCTTCACAGGTGAATTCTATCAAACATTTAGAGAAGAGCTAACACCCATCCTTCTCAAACTCTTCCAAAAAAAATTGCAGAGGAAGGAACACTCCCAAACTCATTCTATGAGGCCACCATCACCCTGATACCAAAACCAGACAAAGATGTCACAAAAAAAGAAAATTACAGACCAATATCACTGATGAATATAGATGCAAAAATCCTCAACAAAATACTAGCAAACAGAATCCAACAACACATTAAAAGGATCATACACCATGATCAAGTGGGATTTATCCCAGGGATGCAAGGATTCTTCAGTATATGAAAATCAATCAATGTGATACGCCATATTAACAAATTGAAGAATAAAAACCATATGATCATCTCAATAGATGCAGAAAAAGCTTTTGACAAAATTCAACACCCGTTTATGATAAAAAAAACTCTCCAGAAAGTGGGCATAGAGGGAACCTATCTCAACATAATAAAGGCCACAAATGACAAACCCACAGCAAACATCATTCTCAGTGGTGAAAAACTGAAAGCATTTCCTCTAAGATCAGGAACAAGACAAGGATATCCACTCTCCTCACTATTATTCAACACAGTCTTGGAAGTCCTAGCCACGGCAATCAGAGAAGAAAAAGAAATAAAAGGAATACAAATTGAAAAAGAAGAAGTAAAACTGTCACTGTTTGAAGATGACATGATACTATACATAGAGAATCCTAAAAATGCCACCAGAAAACTACTAGAGCTAATGAATGAATTTGGTAAAGTTGCCGGATACAAAATTAATGCACAGAAATCTCTTGCATTCCTATACACTAATGATGAAAAATCTGAAAGAGAAATTAAGGAAACACTCCCATTTACCATTGCAACAAAAAGAATAAAATACCTAGGAATAAACCTACCTATGGAGACAAAAGACCTGTATGCAGAAAACTATAAGACACTGATGAAAGAAATTAAAGATGATACCAACAGATGGAGAGATATACCATGCTCTTGGGTTGGAAGAATCAATATTGTGAAAATGACTATACTACCCAAAGCATTCTACAGATTCAATGGAATCCCTATCAAACTACCAATGGCATTTTTTACAGAACTAGAACAAATAATCTTAAAATTTGTATGGAGACACAAAAGACCCCGAATAGCCAAAGCAGTATTGAGGGAAAAAAACGAAGCTGGAGGAATCAGACTCCCTGATTTCAGGCTATACTACAAAGCTACAGTAATCAAGACAATATGGTACTGGCACAAAAACAGAAACATAGATCAATGGAACAAGATAGAAAGCCCAGAGATAAGCCCATGCACCTCTGGTCAACTAATTTATGACAAAGGAGGCAAAGATATACAATGGAGAAAAGACAGTCTCTTCAGTAAGTGGTGCTGGGAAAACTGGACAGCTACGTGTAAAAGAATGAAATGAGAACACTCCCTAACACCATACACAAAAATAAACTCAAAATGGATTCGAGACCTAAATGTAAGACCAGACACTATAAAACTCTTAGAGAAAAACATAGGGAGAACACTCTTTGACATAAATCACAGCAAGATCTTTTTTGATCCACCTCCTAGAGTAATGGAAATAAAAACAAAAATAAAATAATGGGACCTAATGAAACTTAAAAGCTTTTGCACAGCAAAGGAAACCATGAATAAGACGAAAAGACAGGCCTCAGAATGGGAGAAAATATTTGCAAACGGAGCAACTGACAGAGGATTAATCTCCAAAATATACAAGCAGCTCATGCAGGTCAATATCAAAAAAACAAACAACCCAATCCAAAAGTGGGAAGAAGACCTAAATAGACATTTCTCCAAAGAAGATATACAGATTGCCAACAAACACATGAAAGGATGCTCAACATCACTAATCATTAGAGAATGCAAATCAAAACTACAATGAGGTATCACCTCATACCCGTCAGAATGACCATCGTAAAAAATCTAGAAACAATAAATGCTGGAGAGGGTGTGGAGAAAAGGCAACACTCTTGCACTGTTGGTGGGAATGTAAATTGATACAGCCACTATGGAGGACAGTATGGAGGTTCCTTAGAAAACTAAAAATAGAATTACCATACGACCCAGCAATCCCACTACTGGGCATATACCCTGAGAAAACCATAATTCAAAAAGAGTCATGTACCACAATGTTCATTGCAGCTCTATTTACAATAGCCAGGACATGGAAGCAACTTAAGTGTCCATTGACAGATGAATGCATAAAAATAACGTGGCACATATATACAATGGAATATTACTCAGCCATTAAAAAGAAATGAAATTGAGTTATTTGTAGTGAGGTGGATGGACCTAGAGTCTGTCATCAGAGTAAATTAAGTCAGAAAGAGAAAAACAAATACCGTGTACTAACGCATATATATGGAATCTAAAAAAAAAAAAGTTCTGAAGAACCTAAGGGCAGGACAGGAATAAAGACGTAGTTGTAGAGAATGGACTTGAGGACACGGGGAGGGTGAGGGGTAAGCTGGGACAAAGTGAGAGTGTGGCATTGACATATACACACTGCCAAATGCAAAGTAGATAGCTGGTGGGAAGCAGCCACATAGCACAGGGAGATCAGCTCAGTGCTTTGTAACCACCTAGAGGGGTGGGATAGGGAGGGTGGGAGGCAGACGCAAGAGGGAGGGCATATGGGGCTATATGTATACGTATAGCTGATTCACTTTGTTATACAGCAGAAAGTAACACTACAATGTAAAGCATCTATACTTAAAGATGTGAAAAAAGGAAAGTCATGGTAAAGCTTAAAATCAGCCTAACGTAGATCTTTAACCCTGAAACACTTTGAAGACAGAAATATTTCATACAGAAAAAAGAGGAGCAGTGAAAAATTATGCATGTGGGACATCAGACTTGCCATTGCTCATTCAAACTGAGTATACCTTTATGAGAAATTTAATGTGAGAAAGCTTATCAAGTCATAGTAAAAACTGGTCTAGAAATTCCATATATCAGATGTGATGATGTAATGTATTTTATTTGTTTTGAGAGTTAGAGGAAAAATGGCTCTATATAAATTCTTCATCTCTAGTTAAAGATATTAAAGTACTAGTAACAGGGTAGCAAGCAATTTGGCAAGAGGGTAGAATAATCATGCTAGAGTATTTTCCATATGTGTTAGGTACAAAAGGTAAGAAGATAAGCATCTGAATTAAAACAGCCAAAACTTTGAAATCCTTCATAAGAAACAGACAATTTGGCTCATTTGGGGAACAAAATAGGAAATGTGTTTTAGGTCACTAAAAGGAAAATTGGGTCTCATCAGACAATTTATAGCCTGTCCTGGCAGTGACCAAATAGCTATATTAGGGTGCAGAAGTAGATGTAATTTAATAGGAGTTCAGATGGGACTTTTGACAGTCTATCAGAGAAGAAGTTAATGAGCAAAATGCTAGACTTCAGTCTAAGTGCTAGCTTAGCTAGCTAAAAACTAGCAATCTAGCTAAAAAACTGATTGTAGCCTAAAATATATAGGATAGCAGTAAATCGTAGCAAATCCTCGTGGAGAGGTGACAAATGGAGTCCTTCAGCACTGATTGCCAGACCCATTACTTTTCAACACACTGTATAAGTTATGGTGTCTGAATTAGCTGATAATATTAAAAATCCAACTTTATCTTTTGGAGAAGTTATTAGATAGAACACTTCAGTTGCTTTGAATTTTTTCTTTTAAGCTATGACTTCTTAGACTAATTTCATGAACTCTCACATTGTTTAGGCTTGTCTGAGAGAGAATTTCAAGTTCATACCTAGAAAATATGTACCCCTTCATTATTGCAGGTAATTATGTATGAATTTCCAATTATTGGAAATATTGGTTAATAAATATTTATTGAACACTTATTATGTGTAGGACTGCCAATAATTTTTGGTAAGAATGCATAATACAAGGATTATGCGAACACAGATGAGGGAAGCCTGCCTAATCTAGAGTTCAGGGTCATCCTAATAGAAGGAATATTGGCCTAATCTTGATGTATAATTGAAAGTCATTAGAGAAAAGGAAGAGTGAAGATGCGAAAGAGGGCACTGCCTATGTAAAGGCTTGGAGGTGAGAGAGAGAACCTGACTCTCTCAGACTGCTACAAGTATATAATCTAGAATCTTGGTTGGATAGTAGATTGTAAAAATGGCTGCAGTTATTCCCCTCCCTGGATCCTTGACATTAACAATATGACGTTTCAGCTCCTCCCATAAAGAAATTGAGTCTATTTATTCACCCCTTGAGTCAGGGGTGGCTTTGTGACTTACTTTGGCCAGTAGAATGCAGCAGAAGTAATGGGCCGGTTCTGAGCAGAGACTCAAGAAGCCTTGACACTTCTTACTCTCCTGGAAACTTGTGCAGCCACTATGTGAACAAGCACAAGCTGAGCTACCAGAGAATAAGAGACCCTGAGGAGTGAAGCCAACCATTCCAGCTGAGGCCTGCTGCAGCCGACCTGGCTGCTCATTACAGACGTGCGGGTGAACCCAGCTGAGACAGGAGAACTGGCCAGCTAAACCTGGCCTAAGTCACCAGACCGAGTGATACAAATGATTGGTGCTTAAGTCACAAATTCAGGATCATATGTTACTCAGCAAAAGTGAATTAATACAGTAAAATATGAGGCTGGAGATAAGAGGGTAACAAGATTATGCTGTCTTTGGGGCTCTGTACTGAAGGCTCTAGTAGTCCCCTGAATTTCTGGCTTTGATTCTTCCTAAATTGCTAGTTTCTGAGAAGTGTAATTATATCCTGCAAGGACACTGAGGTGGAGCCATCTTCAATCAGCTATTTATGGGTACCAGAAGAAATGACCATATCTAAGTTATCTGAAGGTTGAATAAAATAGCTTTATACATATCTAATTCTACATATCTAAGTCCCAAGATGGGTTCAACTGTGCCAGAAAAACTTAATTCTATCCCATGTAGATACACTCAGCAAAGTGTATTCTGGGGAAAGCAGGATAGCTCACTTGAAATGGTGTTCTGGAGTCTCTCTTATAGTTTATGGATGGTATTGCTACCCAGAATTCGTTCCCCTACCTTATTTTTGCCAACACATCTTTTTTTTTCTTCTTTTATTTTTTAATTTATTTTGGCTGCATTGGGTCTTTGTTGCTGTGCACAGGCTTTCTCTAGTTGCGGCGAGCTGGGGCTACTCTTCATTGCAGTGTGTGGGCTTCTCATTGCGGTGGCTTCTGTTGTTGCAGAGCACGGGCTCTAGGCTCGCAGTCTTCAGTAGCTGCAGCACACAGGCTCAGTAGTTGCAGCTTGATGGCTCAGTAGTTGCGGCACGTGGGCCCTAAAGTGTGCAGGCTTCAGTAGTTTCAGCACGCAGGCTCAGTAGTTGTGGCTCGCTGGCTCTAGAGCGCAGGCTCAGTAGTTGTGGTGCACGGGCTTAGTTGCTCCACAGCGTGTGGGATCTTCCCAGACCAGGGATTGAACTCATTGGCAGCCGGATTCTTAACCACTGCACCACCAGGGAAGTCCCTGTCGACACATCTTTATCCTGCTTCTTCATCCTGATCTGCATGTTCCTAGTAACATCGTATTCAGTCTGAAAATTATAAGTTGTCATAGAGAAGCTAACTGTTCTGGCTGATATGTGGTGATGCATGACCTTTAAAGGATATGCAGCAGCTACTTTTGACTGAAGCATGAGACACAGTCACCCAGAAGCTTTGGGTATATAAGGCTGAACAAGCAATCCCTGATTTATAAAGCAAATATTATGCCAGGTTAGCATATGCACTCCTGGGGAAATGCTCTTCTGCTAAGTCAAAACTAGAATGATTGAATGTGGCATTGTTTGAAGGTAGGATCAAGGTGAGGCTTGGGGAGAAGAAATGCTGCTTTTAATCTTTTTTTTTTTTTCTTTTTCTGCACGAATAGGGAGGATCACAAGATGTTTGTCACGTTTCCTCTGGGGCCAGTTCTATATTTCAGGGGTGTATGTGTGTCCTGGTGTGTATGTATGTGTATTTAAAGATGTTGTTGGGTCACATGTACCTGCAGTAGTCATTGATCTTGATCCTTGGGATCAGTGGTAATGGTTAAATAATCACCAGCTATTGACTAACAATTTATTCTCTTCTCAGCATGATACTAGATTGGAGATGGACTCGAAAGAAAAATAGAATCCCTGACTTCAAGGTACACATTCCCTAGATAGCAAGGCTAACCCATGTGAAAAGAATTAAAGAACAGCACACTTCAAACATTCTGTTTTATGAAAATTATAGTGAACTAAGTTTGAACACAGCCTTGCCCAGTTGCATGTGCTGGATTTTTTTTTTTTTTTTTTTTTTTTTTTTTTGCGGTACGCGGGCCTCTCACTGCTGTGGCCTCTCCAGTTGCAGAGCACAGGCTCCGGACGCGCAGGCTCAGCGGCCATGGCTCACGGGCCAAGCCACTCTGAGGCATGTGGGATCCTCCCGGACCGGAGCACGAACCCACGTCCCCTGCATCGGCAGGCGGACTCTCAACCACTGTGCCACCAGGGAAGCCCCATGTGCTGGAATTTTCAAAAGCTTATTTCAGTGAACTCTTTGGTCATATTTCGTACTTGACCTATTGTGTCTTGTGTAATTCTTATAAGGCAGTAATATTATTGTTGAGAAATTATTCCCCTTCGAAGCTATCTTTTTACAAAGGGAGTAGGAAGCAGGAAACCATTAGAAGCCTGTTCACTCAGCAACCTTATTTCATATCTAGTTTCTGAATCCCAGTCTTCCGTCCCTTCTCTGGTAAAGAACTGTGACAGAGTTAATCAGTGGCAAAGTTAATTGGGTTCTCTTGCTCTCTTAAAAAGTCTCCTCTCCTCAGGGATTTCTCAGGCTCCTGTCAAGAGGCCACTTAGGGAAGCAGTCTTCTTCAGAAGTTTCCTTGCTCAGGGGAGATAATATGTGTTCAGGGAGATAAAAGTGGTGTTTACACATCAGGGGGCAGTGAACAAGATTATAAAGCAGGTGAGGCTTGTAGTCCTCACCTCCCCAGTCTGAAGCCTCGTCCGTCCACGTGGGTCCCCCGCTTGTATTCCAGCGGTCCTCTCTCCGTGCAAGTTTCTTCCTCAGGCACCCATCCAGATCCACCTGCTATGGGAATAGTTCTTGACCTTTGCTTTTCTTCTCCTCCCTAGCCAAGCTTATCTAACCTTCAGCCCATTTGCTTCGGGCCTCTTTTCTGTTAGAGAATGATCATCCACCGTGTGTTAAGGTAGCAGTAGGTTTTGATGAGACCCTTCGCTCTCTCCCCACCCACCGTATAACACATTACATTTTAATAGGGGCCTTGGGGGACAACGGTTTAACCTAAGAGAACAATTTCAGCCACAATGTGTGATAAGTTGGTACCTTTAAGCAGTCACCAAACACTTTTGGCTTCTCTTTGTTACAGTGAAAATGTATTACCTTTCTCAGAGTTGTAGGGAGTCAAGTACATTTGATTCTATCTGAAGAAAATGTAAAAGTGCTGGAGTCCCAGCTAATTGTCTCACCTCTTTCCTATTCCTCTGTCAAAGCCAGCAGCAAAATTTTGAACATACTTTCTTTTAAGCTTTTATCCTAGTAAAATAAAACCACAGTGTATTTTAAAATTTTATATATTTTGTGCTTTAAAGGAGAAAAAAATGTGTGTATGAGTGCGGGCAAGTGTGTGTGTGTGTGTGTGTGTGTGTGGTTATGTTACTAGGGGCTTGTTAACTTTCTATTACTGTACAACAATTGTATTATGCACTTAGCAGCTGAAAACAACACACATTTATTATCTCACTTTTCTGTGGGTCAGAAGTCCAGGCATAATTCAACTGGGTTCTCTGCTCAGGGTCCTCTAAAGCTAATATCAAGGTGCTGGCCATGTCCAGGTTCTCATTTGAGGGTTAGAGTTTGCTTCCAAGACCATTCAGGTTATTGGCAGAATTCATTTCCTTTTGATTGTAGGACCCAAGTCCCTGTTTTCTTGCTGGCTGTTGACTGGGGCTGCTCTCAGTTCTTAGAATGTAGTTGTTTATTCCCTTCCACATGGCTCTCTCTAAAACATTGCTGTTTGCTTGGTCAAGACCAGCAGGAGAATGTCTCTGTTGCCTTGAATCTCTGACTTCTTTCTCTTATTTCTAAACCCTCTTTTAAAGGCTCTCACCTGATTAGGTAAGGCCCATCCACGGTCAGGGTGGGGAATTGTACTGGATGCATATACCAGTAGTGGAAATTTTGGAGACTTTCTTAGAATTCTGCTTACCACAGAGCTTTTCTTGGTTTTCTTCTAAATATTCAGTGAAAAGGTGGAAATATAAGAGGGGAAAATAAATGAATAAATGTAATAGGAGGAGAAAGTAGAGACTCCCCCTTGAGGCTGAAACCACACACCCAAATATATGTAGCACCCTGCCTTTCTCTGGAGACAGCACTGTCCAACAGAACTTTCTGCAACAATGCAAATGTTCTATATCTTCTCTGTCCAATGTGGTAACCATTAGGTGTATGTGACTACTGAGAATTTGAAATGTGGCTCATAAACACTGGATTTCTTATTTTATCTATTTTTAAGTAAATCCTATTAGTTCTCATCCCAAGGAAAAAATTTCTTCCTATTTCTTTAATGTTGTATCTAAATGAGACAATCGATGTTCACTAAACCTATTGTGGTAATCATTTCATAACGTATGTAAGTGAAATCACTATGCTGTACACCTTAAACTTATATAGTGCCGTATGTCAATTATATCGCAATAAAACTAGGGAAAAAATTGAGAAAGTAAAAAAAAAAAAAACGTTTAAAATTCCATAGCCATGTGCCCCTGGTGGCTGTCATAGTGGGCAGCACAAATTGAGAGCAATATACACCTCCCAGTTCCTCTTCACCTTCCTGAGTTATAGAATCATCTCCCACATGCTGAAATATTGTCTGGTGTTTATATTCTGTTTTTATTTTCCAACTGTACCTGGGCTTTTAGTTTAAATTCCAGTTGCTAACTTTATATCAACATTTTATACCTGACTCTGGCTTCCTGACGAACTTGCAATTTTAGATATTGAGTCATTTCCTATACAAATACATAATTATAAGATGTTCTAATGTCATCTAGACTAATCTCCTAATCAAAGTAGAAATCCTTTCTCCTCACTGCCTTTGTCACTCCATGCACACCCAAATCTACTTGTTACCTTCATTGAGTGTTTACTTTCTATGCAAAGCACTGAGCGAGGTGCTTCAGACATGGTCTCAATCAATCTTCACAATAACCCATGTGGTATTATTATGATTCCTATTTTACAGATGAGGGAACCTATATTTGGAGAAGTTAAGTGACTTCCTAAAGTCTCACAGTTATTTAGTGCTGAAATAGAAGTCAACCTCAAGTTCACTGTCTGCAATCACCCCTGATTTTAGTCTCTGAACTACATCACCATTTCCTACGAACATTCTTGTACAGTGCAATTATATCTTGTTCTAATATTATTAGTGACCGTGAGCGCATAAACTTGAAAGACAATGCATTCCATTTACAGCTTTAAGAGAGCTTTGGTCCTTCTGTGGTCTTTTAGTGGTTTCTCAAGCAAAAAATGACTATGTCATCTACTTCTCTGGGTTTTCTCCTGTAGGTTTGATCCAGGTTTTAAATGTTGATTCCCAAGCATGAGCTTTAAACATGAGTCATTCTCTGGTCTTGAGTGCAAATCTTTCTCCCAACAGTTTCTACTCATTGTTCTTAATTTAGCTTCTTGAGCTCTTCTAAACAAATGGGTGCCCTTAGACTATGGGGTAGAGATTAGGAGCTAGGGTTTGGGATTCAGGCAGCTCTAAGCTTAATAACTGGCTCCAGATCTTATGAGTTGTGTGACCTTCTACTTCTCCATGCCTCTCTCTCATCTATAAAATGGGATTAAAAAACCTATCTCAGGGCTTCCCTGGTGGCGCAGTGGTTGAGAGTCCGCCTGCCGTTGCAGGGGACATGGGTTCGTGCCCCGGTCTGGGAAGATCCCACATGCCGCGGAGCGGCTGGGCCCGTGAGCCATGGCCGCTGAGCCTGCGCGTCTGGAGCATGTGCTCCGCAGCGGGAGAGGCCACAGCAGTGAGAGGCCTGCGTACCGCAAAAACAAAAACAAAAAAACACAAACTATCTCAAAACAATTGTTTCAAGGAAGAAATGAAATGCAGTTGATGAAGCACCTGGAAGAAAGTCTAGCATACAGCAAGCACTTGGTGGTAGGTAGCTACTCTTATTTTGGTCTTGTTATAATAGAAGATAGCTTTCATGTTCCCCACCCCCAGTTTTCCCTGTCACAAAATAAGTCACAAAATAAGATATAATAATAAAAAATGGTTATGTTTCTAACTTTCCTTGGTTTTCTCCCTGAGATTTGATACAGGTTTTAAGTGTCGCTCCACAAATTGTGAGCTCTAAAAATGAACATATTCCATAAGCTCTTATAAATGCTCTGCTTATACCAAAGACAAATAACTTTGTGCCATGTTTCAAGCTAAACGAGTAAGGTCGAATAAGGTCTCCCCTGCAGTCCGAGCAGTGAGACTGCATAGGCTTTTATTGGAAAATATAAAGAAGCTGCAGTCTGTGATTGAGAAGCAAGATGGAGATTCTGACATAATGCAACAGACATCACTTCTACTGGGTAGGCTTTGAGTAGGCAAACTTACAGGTGTGGTGCAAAATGAAAACATGAGGCCACTTTTTCAAAAAGCAAAAAAAAAAATTGCTGTTAACAGTATTAAAATTAAATTTATAAAAGCTGTTTCTCCTGCAGTTTTTCTTTTGGTTTGTCAGGGTTTGTTATATTTCCTGTTTAATGCTGTTCTAAGTTAAGAAAAATTAACATTTTAAATTTTAGTGTAACTTTTTAAAATTAATTTATTTATGTTTGCCTGCGTTGGGTCTTCGTTGCTGCACGCGGGCTTTCTCTAGTTGCGGCGAGCGAGGGCTGCTCGCAGTGAAGTAGCGAGGGCTACTTCATTGCGGTGCGCGGGCTTCTCATCGCGGTGGCTTCTCTTGTTGCAGAGCACCGGCTCTAGGCGCGCGGGCTTCAGTAGTTGTGGCATGTGGGCTCAGTAGTTGTGGGCTCTAGAGCGCAGGCTCAGTAGTTGGGGTGCACAGGCTTTGTTGCTCCGCGGCATGTAGGACCTTCCCAGATCAGGGATCGAACTCGTGTCCCCTTCATTGGCAGGCGGATTCTTAACCACTGCACCACCAGGGAAGTCCCAAATTTTATTGCAACTTTTTATGTTTATCCTCTATTTATCTTGTGTGATGCTAGTCTTAAATGCAAAAGTAAGAACAATTAACTCATATCCAGAGTCACCAAAATTACATAATTTGCATTTAGCAGCTCACATGGGCATATGTATTTTGTTCTGAATAGAACAATAGAAATGCTGCACAAACTGAACTCGACTTTTATTTCTCTTCTTAATAACATTCTATCTTCAGCTTAGTGAGTAAGTAAGGACAGAAGGGAAAAGGATCTGTAGGTTGCCCTATTTTTCCTTTTCCTTCTGTGTTATCATTTTCAACATTAGTTAGTGCTTGGTTAATACAGAGAAATAACATGTAAAAGAAAGAATATAATAGGATTCCTTGATGGATTGTGTTTCTTGGAATGTCATCACTGTGGTCAATGATTAAATTGCTTACTCTGCTCCTTCTGATTAGCTGCATGGGTCTCTCTCTCTCTCCTTCTCTCTCTCTCTGTTCTTTTCAGCATGTTTTATGTATATATATATATTTATATATATTTATATATATATATATATGGTCTCCACCTCAATCACTATCTAGAATATATATTTAAAATTTCTTAGTAATCCATTTAGAACCCTGTACTTACAAAACCCACACTATTTTATTTCCTGTGGCCGTTTTGTCCTATTTATCTTTATTTTCTATTTCTTTAAAAAAAATTCTCCAAATATGAAAAAGCTTCTTAATATCTATGCTTTTGATCAAAGATTTCCTACATGACACTGGCACCCACATCTTTTAATTCTTTGTTTTTTCACCCCACAATTTGTTTTAACATGAATTAAGGAATTTTCAGTTTTCTTTTTTGTTTGCATTAATATCTAGGAACACCATCTTTGAATTCATCTTTCCTTCCTTCAGCCATAACTACAGCTTTTTAAAAGTGTGTTTGTGATATAAGTCCATTGTGATATTGAGTTTGAAAATAACTGAACTATTTATGGAATACCTACCATGTGCTATACACTGTGCTAAACATTTAGGTTATTTCTAATCCTTGATATATTCTTGTCAAATGTGTATGGTATTTAAGAATTGGTATGGATGCCAGTGACTGACTGGGGTATAAGAAATTACTGTACATGAAATTTAAAACTATTGTTATATCCAGAAATAGAGCCATAAAATCAGAATTGAGTTGTTTGCATATATTTTTCTTAAAGAAAATAAAATCAAACAAAAACAAACAAACAAACGATACTGGTGACAATATCCCCAGATTATAGAGGATTTGTTATCATCCCATTAAATGAAGGCCCTGAAAGGAAGAGACAATATCTAATGTTTTGGGCTTGTTTTTTTTTTTTTCCTAGCTCCAGCTGCTAATGTTGTACCCGGCACATAGCTGAAGCTCCAAATGTGTTTGGAGATTAAATTCAGAAAATTTAATGAGAATAAAATAAGTTGCTCTTGAGGTTTTCTGTGTTAAAGAAATGTATTTTAAGGTATAGTTTTTCATTAGGTTTTCTCACCAAAGAACACATACCATTGTACCATAAGAACAATCAAGTTTTAGTTTGAGTACTTTTGAAATTTATCAACTTGTCTCCTTCGTGCAAAAAGGAGGCAAAGGTCCTAGAACTACTGCATAGTTGCAATGCCACAGACTTCTTTATGTTTTTAAACCTATTTCCCTCTGCTCTCCATCTTCGTACCCTAACAGTCTTGACCAGAAACTGAAGTGCTGCAGCAAGAACAATTGTATAATTAGAAGACAATCATTTACTTTGGCAGCATCTAGAAAGCATACGTTTTAAAGAACAATTAAAACTTCTGTGTGTTTGATTGGAATGTGTTTATCCTGATTACCAGTTTGCAAACATTTCTTTCTCTAAACCTTCGCTGAGAAAATCTCAAAAAACTTTTAGCCTCCATAGGCTTTTAATTCCAGAATAATCAAAGGCTTATACTGAACTTAATAACTCATTCCATTTATTTCCCCCGTGACAGCAGAATTGCTTTAAATAAAGCATTCAGTCTATCTGTAGTTCTACAGAGAGATGCTAAAAGTCAAAATAATCAAATAAGAAGACCAAAGTTCCAAATGTGGCATAAATTAAATCATCCTCACTTGCCAAACTTGAGAATAATTTTCAAATCATGTCATTAATATAAAAGAAAAAGGTCCATATTTCCTCTTTGGAAAGACAACTGCAGAGGTTAATAACACCCAGTTGCCTGCCATTGAGAGCATCTGCATCACTAGGACAGTTTGATAATGAGATTTTGTACAAAAGAAATAGACATTTTTTGAGAGAAGTCACGATGTAAAATGGATTCTTAGCAAGACAAGTAAGAGAAGCTGAAATAAAATCCTTGTAGATTGCAGTGGTGAGAATATTTCTAGAATCAGAGCTCTCTGGTTGATGATTTTTTGGAACTTGTTTTAATTGCAGTACTTATATGTCAACTCATAGTTTCACTGGGACCTATTATTTGCAAAGTGCTTTTAAATTTACAGAAAATATTCCTATATGATAAACAACTAATTTCTTCATTTTAGACGTTAAGAATTAGAGGTTAAGAATGTTGCTTAAAATCCTATGAAACTTTTGCAAAAATAAGAGAATATGTGCCCATTTTCTCAGTTTTTTTACTCTTACATTATTTCCTTGGCCTCAAATCCAGAACTTCATGATCACATTCCAGTGCACTTTTACCGTAGAGCAAACTAGTTAACTTCTTCCTAATCCCTCTTCATGAGAAATTTACAAATCCCTTACAATGAATTCAGACTAAATGCTGTATCTGGAGATCTTGAATCCAGGGATCTATCTGAACAGACATGAGGCAGGTTGAAAACAAAATGTTGGGGTTACTTTAAAAGTTGTGCCTTTCATAAGTATGCTTTTAAAAAAGGTTGTAATTAATGCAAGATTAGTGTTGAAAGAAATTTCCCTTCTTTTAGGTTATTTCCATGATGATACATCTGGTGATAATGAGTTTGATTTTCTATACATATGCGTTCATGACTATTTATATTATCTGTATATATGAATGAAAATTTGAGTTAGGTTTTTTCTTCACAGTCGTTCTAAATCAGATCAGATGCCTATTAATCAAATCACACATATTCTATTATATTCTGCCTCCCACTGCTGTATTCAGAAGTAACTTTTAAAATTCTTCCTAATATTGTTCTAATAGAACTGGGGTTGCTGGTTTAACAAATAAAAATATAGGGTACCTAGTTAAATTTGAATTTCAGATAAATGATGAATAATTTTTTATATTAGTATGTCCCTAACACTGCATGGGACATAATTATCCTAAAATAATTATTCATTGTTTATCTGAAATTCAAATTTAACTGGGCTTCCTGTATTTTATCTGGCAACTCTAAATGGAATGAAAGGGAAATTAAAATGGTTTTATCATTGGTTCCATGTGTGATGAGCAATAGCCAGAAATAAGGGCAGAGTCACTGAGACAAGAATAAATTGTCCATGAATCTCATTAAAAATAGCCTGATGAGCGAGGGATTATATTTTTTTCCATATAACTGAAAAGTCAGAATAAGAAGAAATCAGTCCCCAGGTACAGTATGATCAACAGTTCAATAATGACCTCAAGGACATGGTTCCCTGATAGCTTTCATCTCTCTGCTAGGGAGCCCTCGGGCATCCCTTCCTGTGTGCATATAGCTACAGTAGTTCCTGGGTCACATCAGGAAGTGGCAATGTCCAGAGGCAGAAAATAACACTTCTGTGTTGTTTTCTTAAGAGCAAGGAAACTTTTCCCAGAAGCCCTGTGAAGACCTGACTTCATGACCACATGCCCCCTCTCCCCAAAACCAGTCATAGTCAGGAGTAATGGGATCATGAGTTTTATTCTAAAAGCTGAGCTCATCAGTGAACAACCATTGTATGGAAAGGATATGTTTTAGTGAAGAGGAAGAAAGGAAACCAATACTTTCCTCCTGTTTCAAGTCTTACAGAATCTTTCATGTTCCTCTAGAGTGGACCTGGGTTTGTTGTTTAAGATCGTATTTCAGACACCCACACAGAAATACGGGGAACTCAATTTATCTCAGTTGCAGCAGGAGAACTGTGAGTCACCTCCAGTGACATTTAGTTGGTTTGCTGAGAATCTGTGTTTTGAGATTAAAAAAAAGAACCAAACAAGAAGATATTCTTTCTCCTCTTCTCCTCTCCCTCCTCCTCCTTCTTCTTCTCTTTCTTCCTCTTCTTCTTATTATTTTATTTACAGCTATTCTTAATCATAAACAAGACTGTAACTTAAACTTTGATGGTATAGTTTGGAAAAATTGTATTCTTGTACAGTGGAAATTTCTACTCTATTTGAGCTGAATGAATATTCTTGGGATTTGGAATAAGCAAAGTAACTATAATTAGTTTGACATATGAATGAACTATCATGTTTTTCTTTCTGGCTTTAGCTTAATATCGAAATTCCTTATGCTACAAGTATGCAGGACTCCCATACTGTGTTAGTAGCCTAATGGTGCTAAAGTGATTAGAAGCACAGAATGCAGGAAGTGAGTAGACACACACACTGCTTTTAAATTAATTTTTATTGGCGTATGGGTGCTTTACAATGTTGTGTTAGGCTCCACTGCACAGCAAAATGAATCAGCCATACACATATAGATATCCCCTCCCTTTTGGACTTCCCTCCCATTTAGGTTACCACAGTGCATTAGGTACAGTTCCCTGTGCTATATAGTATGTTCCCATCAGTTGTCTATTTTATACATAGTATCAATAATGTATATGTGTCAATCCCAGTCTCCCAATTCCTCCCTCTCCACGCCTTTCCCTCTTGGTATCCATAAATTTGCTCTCTACATCTGTGTCTCTATTTCTGCTTTGCAAATAAGATCATCTATACCATTTTTCTAGATTCCACATATATGCATTATTATACGATATTTGCTTTTCTCTTTCTTACTTACTTCATTCACTCTGTATGACACTCTCTAGGTCCATCCACATCTCTACAAATGACCCAATTTTGTTCCTTTTTATGGCTGAGTAATATTCCATTGTATATATGTACCACATCTTCCATTCCTTTGTCCATTAATCCATTCCTCTGTCAATGGACATTTAGGTTGCTTCCATGTCCTGGCTATTGTAAATAGTGCTGCTATGAACATTGGGGTGCATGTATTTTTTTGAATTATGGTTTTCTCTGGGTATATGCCCATTAGTGGGATTGTTGGGTCATATGGTAATTCTATTTTTAGTTTTTTAAGGAACCTTCATGCTGTTTTCCATAGTGGCTGTATCAATTTACATTCCCACCAACAGTGTATGAGGGTTCCCTTTTCTCCACACCCTCTCCAACATTTATTGTTTATAGATTTTTTGATGATGGCCATTCTGACCAGTGTGAGGTGATACCTCATTGTAGTTTTGATTTGCATTTCTCTAATAATTAGTGATGTTGAGCATCTTTTCATGTATTTGTTGGCCATCTGTATTAGGCACACACACCTTTAGGAACTCTTTAATCTACCTACCAAAGCATTAGCCCTTACTACTGGGAATAAGTCCTCTCATCACCAATGAAAACAAGGTTTCTGGTTCTGATTCCTCACAATAAATTCCTGTAGTTGCTACTCTAGAGGTGGGCGTGAGACACAGATGTTTTCCTGTGAACCATAAGGAAGCTGGTAGCTTCACTAAATAGAATATAAGTAGAAGCAGCAACCTTGAGAAATGTATCAAGTTATAAAAGTGGGGAATTGAGTGATAGGAATATTACAATGACACATATCAAGAGAATCACATTCCAGAAGAGTCTTTGAAATGAACAAAGGTCTTAGGCTCTACCCTACACCATCCAAAAAACCACAGATTAATACATATATCTAGTGAGCTCAGCAAAGAGAATATTGAACGGCTACTATGGCTTAATGGTAATGTTCCAGAACAACCTTCATGTCTCTTTTTCTCTGAATCTATATCTAGTAATTTTTAATTTTGAATGTTTTAAAGTAGTTTCTTCTTCTAGTATGGACTAAATGTCAGGAATGCCTGTTAGTTATATTTCTTGGTACAAATTAGTAGATTAATTTGGCTTTTGTTGAGTTCTGACAGTATTCTAGACACCAGGGACACAAAGACAAAAAGGATGGGGTAGAAGCACAGGTATGAGAATGACAGTACATTGTCACGGCTCTTCTGGAAGAATGATTGTTACCTTCAGGGAGCTTACATTCTTGTAAACAGAAAATGATTGCCTATTAATTAATACTTGCAGTAAAGGAGACACACGTTCTTGTAAAACAAATACAAATAGAGAAAGCACCACAGTGTTACTAAATATAACATGGACTGGAGAATATGTGGGGCTTTCTGGGAAGCCTTCGTGAGGGATGTAAGATTTGAGTTGGCTGTGGAGGGATGAAGGGACTGTTTTCAGGGAGAGAAGGTAACAGGGAGAAATGTGAGAAAAAGCATGAGGGGTGAAATAAAGTATGCTGGTCTGTAAGGAATTCAGTGTGACTGGAATATAAGTATGGGCTGTTGGGCTGAGTGCAAAGGCCTTTCTGTAATCCAGCTGAAGGGTGATGAGACTACAGACTAAGTCAACAAGTGAATGGAAAGTAGAAACTGAAACGAGTTGTCAGCGAGCAGGTCTTGGTCATCAAGTGAATGTGAAAGATGAGGAAAATGGTGGTCCTCCTCAGGGTTGTTTACTAAATAGCTCCCTTTTTTTTTCTAAACAGTGTTAGTCCTGCACTTTCTTTCCCTGTCCCGTGAAGTGAGGTGGGGCCCTGTGGCTTGCTTTGGCCGATAAACATGAGCAGAAGTGGTACGGGTTGCTTCTAGGTGTTACTCCTTAAACAATTTGACATGCTTTCCTCCCTTGGCTGTGGTAATCATGAGGTGTGTGTTGAGACAGATCGTGTTAGCTCAGGTCCCCAAACAACTATGGTGAGCAGAGACCCCTGCCAGCTTATGTGAAACATGTTTTGTGAGTAAGAAATAAATGTGTTGTGTGAAGCCATGGAGATCTGGCAACTGTTGTTGACATAATCTACCCCCACCAACACACATACCATCCAGCATTCCAGAACACACTCTTAATTCAAAAGTACCTGTTTGACCTGAGTGAACTCTTAAATTCATTATTTAGATTTGATTCCATGCCGAGATATAGATTTTGAACAAGTTCTATACATCAAGTCATGCAGGTTAGATTTAGATTTTGAACAAGTGCTATACATCAAGTCATGCAGGTTATTAGATTTTGAACAAGTTCTATACATCAAGTCATGCAGGTTAGCTGCTTATTAGGGTCATTGTTAGATGACCTTGTTGGAAGATGAAGACCCCTTTTTTCAGTTTTAAATCAGAATGTAGCACAATAGTCACCAGCAAGAGCATATTTGAAGAACACAGTAGTATTTAGTTCACCAGACAAACCTTAAGGACATATGGATTCCTACCTTAAAATCACATGTTGTAGAGTCTGCAATACTGGACAAAGGAGATATGTAACACTTTCCAGGAAAGGGCAGAAAAATGCTCCATTCTGATTGGAAAATGATAGTTGTTGAGGTATGTACAGTCAGAGAAGAATAGCATATATGGAATTAGATTATCTTTTGTCTCTGCAGTACAAGGGTCAATGAAAATACAGAGAGCTGTGGAAAAGCATGTTTTGTAGTTAACTCCTGTTCACGTGTGAGTTGTTTCCTCAGCTCTTTCCCTTCTTGTCTGGAGCTTTGTGAACCTGAGGCTGAGTCTGTGACAGCAGAACACTTTTCCAGGGCTGCAGACTACCTCAGCCTTTTCAGAGGACCATGTCTCCAAGAGCAAGCCCTCTCTGAACTCCAGGAAACCTAAAATCTGTCCCACAAGTTTCTGCAGGGCACCAACTAGCTGCATTCACCATGACTAATTTTTGTTCTTTATTATTATTATTACATTGACACTTTCCAGTTTAGTTCCATGCACACCTCCACTGCTTTACAATATTATTGCTTAATCTTTATTTTTTTAATAAATTTTGAAAAAGCAAGAGAAATCAATGGGGGAAAAAAAAAGACAGTTTAGTTACTAACTGAAGTTTACCCTTAAGTGGCTCTCTTGGGATCCACCCATAGAATTGTCAGATCATCTGAAACAGTATTTTTCAAAATTATTTGATGAGGTTCCACATAAATAATTCCATATCACCCACACAAACATAAACATATACTTAAAACAAAAATATACATTAAGCAATACTTATCCTTACTGTATGTTATACACACATACATAGTCATGGGGATTGTTCAGCTGGTAGTTGTACTTATTTGGAGGGAAGAGGGGAAGGGAGCCACTACCTCACTTCTCAGCATCTACTATGTGCCTCTAAGCCATCTAACTCCGCTCAGAACTGCTGAAGTCCTGGAGCCACAAGCTTGTTTCTCATTCTAACATAATCTTTTACAGGATACTAGAAATTTCTGACATTTGATTATCTTAGGACATGGAAACTCTGGCAAGGTGACAGTTTTATTGTTGGCTGCTGTTGTAGTAGTAGCTGTTGTTACTGTCTTTAGTTTAAAAAAATATTCTGTGTTCACAAGAAGAGTGGACTACAGAGTGGACTTGGAGAGTTAAAAAGAAATCCCAGAGCTGTGAGAATTGTCAGAAATTCCAAAAGTAATGTCTGGACCCCTATTTCCCTCTTATATCCTGGAACCTTTACAGCCTAAAAATTATATCCCAAGACTCGCTTTTCAAACCGTGAGTCAAGAAAAAATAATGAGACTTAAGAATTATTTAGTGGGTCATGATCACACTTTTTTTCAAGGAAATATATAAAATATAGAAGAATAAAATAGAATGCGTTGCACATCATAAGGTAATTATTATATGATGGAATTTTTGTTTATACACACATGTAAAGTGTGTTCTTATTGTAGTAAAAGTAGTTCAAAAAATTGTTTATATTTTAACAGTGATTCTTACGTGCCAGAATTTATTCTGAGTGGCTATATGTTAACTCCTTTTATCCTCACATCTGATCTCATAATTTTTCCCATTTTACACTGAAGCACAGGGAGGTTGAGTGATTTGCCTGACTTTACAGAACTATTCAAATCTAAGCAGTTTTGCTCGGAAGGCATCTTAGCTCAGGCTGCCATAACATATTACCAGAGATTGGGTGGTTTAAACAACAATCATTTATTTCTCACAGTTCTGGAGGCTGGCAGTTCGAGATCAGGGTGCCAGCATGATTGGGACCATGGTAAGTGCCCTCTTTCTGGTTTACAGAGGACCATCTTGCTGTGTCCTCACATGTCAGTGAGAGCTCTCTCTGGCCTCTTGTTATAAGGGTACTAATCACATTCATGAGGGCTCCAACGTTATGACCTAATTATCTCCCCAAGTCCCCACCAACATGACCCAGTGTGATGAAATACCAACACACTGGGATTAAATTTTCAACATATAAATTTGAGGAGGACACAAACATTCAGTCCATTGCAACAGGCTACAGTCATAACACGTAAGCTATCTATATTGTTCTCTGTGGACATTGAAAACATTGTCCTAGGAGACCATTGGCATACGGCAAGAAGGAAAATTTCTTTGGAAAAAAATGAGTATAGAGAATGAATCATATGGACCAAAACAGGGAATTCCAGGCATAGGTAAAATATGTATGGAGAAAGAGGTGGTAGAAAAGGAAAAAATAGTAGGGAGAAATTCCAGTGCAAAGGCAAAGATTTATGTAAAAATTGGTGGGGATCACTTGCTTAATTTAGCTATTAGGAGAGGTCAACCCATTCTAGACGATGACATTGCGTACTCCATAACTTCCAGAACACCTTTGATCATCCTTGTTTCTATCTGACTTGGAATTTAGATCCTAGAATTTAAACTTCCCTTTTTCTTTGGAAATACTTTCATAATTGCCTAAATTTTAGGTTGGGAAATATTTCCAGAAAGTCACTCTACCCTCATCAATTCAATTTCCTCTCCATCCTTTATTTATAGCATTTAAAACAACTTCTCTGCAAGTCACATATTTGCTGACCATTATCATCCTCTCTCTGGCCAAACTAAACAAATTTCAATGTTTTCATGTGAGTTTATGAGTCATCCCCCTCCTGACATTTCTGTGGTACACAGCACCCCAAGGACCACTGCTCTCACCACAGTGGTCCAGGTGTGGTTCAGACTCTCACAGACTCTGCTCAGCCCCTCCAGGCTCAGAGCCAGGTGTGTGGGTGAGAGAGAGGCCAGTGGCTGCATGATAGGAAGGAGGGACATTCATGCTTCCAGTCTCTAGGGACCTCTGGGAAGCTGTATCACCTTTTAAAAGTTTCCATACTTTAGCTACGTCCCTTGAGACCAAGAATTACCAGCTTGTGTAATCAGAGAGATTTCAAACAGATGGTTTTGCCTGTGGACTTTCTTGAAAATGTCTTATTTATTTGCCCTCCAGGACAAGAAGGATAACTTGTTTCCTTTTCTGTAGATTTTTAAAAATCAAATGAATTATCCTATTAGTAAAAACAGGTCACATTCACATCTATTTAGAGACCAATTTAAAACAAACATACACACACACACACACACACACACACTAAATTCCAGACATAGATAGTGGGTCTGTGTCAATTTCTTGGTATTGCCTTTTCTTAAATATAAGAAAAACTTGCTGAAATTGTTTCTTTTATTTAAAAAAATTTTCTGTTCTCAGTCCCTTCAAGAATGATATAATTGCATTTCATTGTATTTTTAGAGATAACTGTGAAATAAATATGGCCTGACCTGAAAAATGCAGCATTTCTGTTTCCAGAGAATTTATGGGAAAAGCTGAAGCTCTTTGGTTACCAAATATAATGGAAACAAACCACACTTCTTCCTAACAAAAAAGACCAGCAGCTGCATTAGCAAAGCCACTGCAGCTGAGGCTGTGGTTTCCAAGGTGTTCCTTATTCTGAACACTAGAGAGCACTGATGATTTACTCAACTTTTCTTGGTTTCAGGGCTTTTAAAAATTCAGTGTGTTGCCAGCAACTTCTCAACTTTCAGTGGGCAGGAATGGAGTGGAAAATAACTGTTCAAAAGTCTATATTTTGAGAGAAAGAGAGAGAGGTTAAAAATGTTCTCTGCAGAACCTATCAGGAGAAAGAAGGAAAGTGGCCAGTCTCTCTTATATGCTGGTGAACGGTCCTCATCCAGTTGTCCTGGGTTCAGACTTCATCACTTGTTAAAACAAATGCCAGAAATGAAGTGTAAAATAAGAGATGGCTGGTTCCAATCCTATGTTTGAACATACTGTTTTCCTTTTGACTCTTATTTTTGCTGTCACATAATGAAATGGTTTTGTATGTATTGGAAAGACATTCTGGGCCACAAACACTGATTAAACGGAATATGTTCATTTGGACATAATGAGGTGAGACCAAAAAAGGATTAAATAAACAAGGGCATGAGAGTATAAGATACCTTCACAAACAGAGTTTAAAATAAAACAGCAGAAACCCTAGTTATCTGTATGATCCATGCTCCCAGTGCTTTGAGGCACAGGGGAAAAACAGATGACAGTGCAAAAACGACTGAAAAAAATTTAAAGAGACACCAATATTTGATGTGAAACATTGAAAGAAGCTACCAATTAAAAGCATTGACAATAAATCCGTTACGTGTGACCAGGAATCAAAGCAACAGCAAGCAGAGGCCACTGTACAATTTACTTGGTATGTAATTATTTTCCTAGCCCAGGTTATTTTTTAAAACTCATTTCATATTTCCCTGAAGCTTATAGCTAGAGAATTTAGAAAGGGAAGCCTATTTTCTTTTCAGAATCTCCTCTTGCCCAAATATGTCAGTTCTTACCACGGGCATGGAGGGAAGCGTGAGAGAGAAGGTACTGCATGTTCTTAGCAGGAAACACATACTAATAGCGGCCAGAGTTAGCTGTCTTCCTAGTTCAGTGTTACTCCCTGAAGAGCTGGGTCACTCCAGCCCTGAAAGACTGCTTGATTCCCACTCCGTTCTCTCATGTATCACTGCTGAGGGTAAGTCAACTGCAACAGGGTTGTCTTCTTGTACACTATACACTGTGCGCTGTGGCAGTACATAACGGTGACGTCTATTGGGCAGAGTCACACAGAATCCTGTTAGGAAGAGTGTTTGTCCAGGATAATAACTACCAACTCAGAGCCTCCTCTGGAACTCAGGTGTCACCTTACTCTCTAATAAGTTAGTTTCTCCTAATCGCAATAAGCTTCCTTTGACCTAAAGACTTATTTTGCTAACTGGTTTCTACTTCCCGTCCAGATGACTACATTGTTTGGTGACTTCAAAAGTCCTTTTGTGTCAGCTGAGGAGATAATGGTTGTTTACTGACGATGATCTTTAAAACAGTTTAACCACCCAGAAATTCTCATAGTTTATAGAGACGGATGGAGCAACTTACTCTACATGATGTTGTTAACAGAAAGATTTACCTTTCCTCTCATTGCACTTAATCCTCTGAAGAGCAGGTTGATAAAGAATCCATATTATTAAAATGCACAGAGAAGTAAAACTGTAATATATATTTGCTTAGTTTATAGAACAGTTTTATCTTGGTGGGTTTAGGTATTGAAGGGGCATGCACATACATATTAAAACCTTGGAAACAATGTTATTGAGGATGCACAGATCAATGGTATGGAGGTAGTGAGGTAGTGAGATAGTTATGTTTTGACTTATACTGTTTACATTTCTTTTATGAAGTAGCTATACATGTCTATTATAAAATGAAAAACCTCATAACTGTTTTATAAGCCTCTGCATATTCTTGTACATTCTTATGTTCAATCACACACACACACACACACACACACACACACACACACACACACACTCGTTTATGACCAAGAGTCAATTTCTAATTTATTTTTCTGGGAAAGAGCTAATAAATTTTGAGTCATTTTTGTTTGTTTCAAAAATGACTGACTTTAGTTTGTTACAGTAAAAAGTGGAATGGGACATAGAAGTAGTAGACTTCTTTCTTAAAATTCTCCTCTCTTCAAATAACATTAACTCTATTTTAACTATGTGTGTGTATATTATCACGCACTATTACATACACATATATGCACACACATATTTTTAACTTTTACAATTTCTAATTTAAAGTACTTTAGCTCTATTTAAAGACTTCTTCACTTTTGTTTAAAGGTAAAATTCTTGATTGAGACATTGTTTTTCCTGGTGGTAACTAGTTTAGAAATTCGGGGCATTTTGACTTTATTCTGTTTACTATCACAGACTTTGTAGGAAACATTTTGGACATGATTCTTCTTTGGTGACGGCTGCTCAAGCTTCCACATTCTACATACCTCAGGGTCAGAAGGTGGTTCCTACTCATTGCTCCCAAGGGCTATTTTAAGATCATTATTCTCTTGTAAAAAAACAAAACAAAGCAAACAAATGAACTCTGTTCTCTCCAAATGTACACTATTGGCACCATCAGTTTTCACCTTGTCTTTTTCAAGGTCACCCATTAATGTTCTGGTACCTGGCTCATAGTTTACCTCTCCACTCCAAGTCCTCCCATGAGGTCAGGTGACTGAAATTTTCATGTGGGCTCAATTTCTTGAATGCTGTGTATGCAGTGACTCCTTTCACCCTTCTATTGGGCCATCCACTCCATTATGTTTTGGACTTTGCATCACCTTGAAAGAACTGATTTAAGATCCTGTTTCTTGACCATGACCTTCTATCTTTCTCAAAGATTCTGACTCCGTCTTTCCTTTATGAAATTTTCAACTTTTTCTCTAGCATCAACCTCCTCCTATTTTGACTTTGCTGGGTTACAGAACCAAATCAGTAACCCGGCGAAGTTACTTTTGTTGTTGATATTCTAAACTCCTCTGTTGTTTTGTCCTTTGGAAGCCCATCTTCAGTCCATTCTCTCTGCCTTTCCATCTTCCTAAAAGACTCCCAACCCTCCCACTGTCCCTCTCTGATACATTCTCAGTCTGGAGAACATGTACTCCACCTTCAATCTATGGCTTAGATGTAGTATGGAACCTTCTGTACTGTAATAGCCTATTAGCTTTATCTCATACAGTCCTCCAAATGAGTTTCATTTCCCCTTGTCCACTACTCACTTTGGTAACCATATGTTCATTGTCTTATCTTCTCAAGTGTTGCCTAAAAGCAACCCCAACTGAAGGAACTACAAAATCTTAGTACCTGCCTCTGTGTATAGCAGTCTACAATAGCTAATGAAGAAATACCTGTTGAATGAATGATACATGACTTTGGGAATCTAATCAAATGATTTTAATGTTTCTCAGGAAAAGCTTAATTCCTCTAACTCCCTGATGTCTCTGTCACTCCCTGTTATCTTCACCAATTCTATTGTCTTTCTGGTTTTAATAAAACACTTAATATTTGCTGAGTGCTTAATAAATGCCAGTCACTGTGACAGGTGTTCTTTATACAATATTACATAACCTTCCCAATCATCTCTTGAGATAGCCCCATGTTTTTTCCAATCTTAGGGATGAAGATCTGTAGATTAAGTTGCCTGCCCAAGATCAAGGACTAATATGGAAAACTGAAGACAGGAACCAAAGTCATTCTGGCTACAAGCCCATGGTTATATTAATAGGGTCTCCAAGAGTGTGTTTAAGCTTGGATGAAAATAATATTTTTAAGTGGGGTCTTTTCCATTTCTAGCAAAGGTGGATTGGTTAAAATTCTACATAATATTTGTATTTCATCCCTGGGTTGCCTTTAAGATCTTGGACTCTGATATTTTGTACTGGCTTCCTCTTCCCATTCCACACACTCTTGTCAGCCTTATAGTTAAGTGGTGACAACTAATAAGAAGACTCCACCACATGCGAATGACAATTTGTTCACAGGGTGCATCTGAGGATGACTCTATGCTCATCAATCTCCTTTTCTTCCAGTGCACAAAAAAGTCTTAATTTTTCACCTTCATTTGTAGTTGACTGAATCCACGTGACTGGACTTTGATTAATGGTACGGGGGTTGAAGGGAATGCTGCTCTCAGGATCAGTCTCTAAAATCCCTCCATTTTGTTTGTCTGTTGCTGCAAAAAATTACTCTAAAACTTAGTGGTTTAAAAAATAAATACATATTATCTCAAATTCTTTGTTGATGAGCAATCTCTAAGTGGCTTAGCTGGGTGGTTCTTGCTTAAGACCACTCGTGAAGTTGCAATCAAGTTGTTCGCTTGACTGTAGTTATCTGAAGGCTTGTCTAGGGCAGGAGGATTCAGTTCCAAGATAATCTACTCACATGGCTGTTAGTAGGAATCTTCAGTTCTTCACTGGTCATTGGTAGGTCCATTATCACATGGCCCTCTGCATAAATCTGCTTGAATAGCCTCACATGGAGCTGGCTACATAATCTGTGGAGCTCTGTGCAGCATGAAAATGTGAGACCTCTTGTTGAAAATTATTTTAAGACTTTTTTGGTGTGGACCATTTTTTAAAAGTCTATTGAATTTTCCACAATATTGCCTCTATTTTTATGTTTTTGGCTGCGAGGCGTGTGGGATCCTAGCTCCCTGACCAGGGATCTGACCTGCACCCCCTGCATTGGAAGGTGAAGTCCTAACCATTGGACTTCCAAGGAAGTCCCTGAAAAATTATTAATAATTGTAATATGACAACCACTGTGCATTTAAACAAGTCTGGGAACTTTCTAAGTGTTGGGCCTATGAGATTACACAGGACATACACTTGTGAAGCTAACCCTGTGCTCAGAACCTGGTATCTGGATTTTTCCGAGAATGTTGTCAAAGAAAGAAAGAGAGAAGCAAGGAGGAAGCTGAATGTGTTTTGTGACGTAGTTTAAAAATTTACTCACCATCACTCCTGTCCCATTCAGTTAGTTTAAAGCAAGTCACCAATTCCAGACTACACTCACAGGAAAGAGAATTAGCCTCCACCCTTTGATATGAGGATTGCAAAAGAATTTGTAGACACATTTTAAAATCACTGTGTGGTGTCTACATCCAATATGTTTTCTTTTCTTCCTCGTCAGGTAGACAGGTGGAGGGAAACCAGTGGAGAGCCTCAAGGAGTCCCTAGAGAGTGGCAGAAGCATAGGATAGAAAATTCTAGATCCCTGAGTCACTATTTAGAAAACAGCTACCCAGGAGAGCAACTCAATCCTACCTTAGACTGTGATTTAAGGTAGAAATAAACTTCTTGCTAAGTCACTGAAATTTCAGGGTGGTTATAACATTAATTACCCTTTCTAATTCATAGGCCTAATTCAGAATTTACTAACACAGTTTCAAAAAGAACAATCTCAAGATGTATAGAAAAAAGCAATCTCTATAGAGAAAAGTCTCCATGTCCAAGTAAGTTAGAAAAAATACTAGATACTATACTTCTCTTTTAAAGACCCACAATGTATACTACCAATTAAAGCTCTGAGAATTCCCTCAGTAAAAAATCTGTTTAACTCCATTTAACTCAATATTTGCCAAATGTATATAACTACACTAACAGGTAAACAGGACTGATATTCACAACGATGCAATTATATTGGTTGTTCAAAACATTGAAATGCTTTCATTTTGGTTGGTAAATACCATTGCCCAAGCCATCCAAATGTCCCTGTCCCCACTGCCCTGCCCCAAGGTCACCTAAGTGGATACTTCTGATGAGTTGTTCTGGTACCCACCAGCCAAAGCACTAGCCCATGAACCTGCCATGACACCTGTGAGATGGCTTCAATCACCAGATGTAACCCTTTGTTCTGAGCAGCCTCCAACTCTGTCAGGGGAAAGAGACAAATGTTCAGTGCCTTTTTGGTCCCCTGTAAAATATCACTACAGGCCAATATTTCCTCATATGATCTTTTGTTGCATGTGGCAATTTTAGGAAATTGCATCTTCTAAAATATTGCCTACCAGTGGTTAAACATTTTTAATCTCACTTCTTCATGGAACCACCAGTATTTTAGTCAATTTCTGTTTCCAGGAAGACATTTTTAAAAATCTTGACTTACTGCCTTACCAATGTACAGTCAAGGTGAAATAAACCTATTATTTATTTTTTATTTTATTTATTTTTGGCTGCCTTGAGTCGTCATTCCTGTGCGTGGGCTTTCTCTTGTTGCAGAGAGCAGGGGCTACTCTTCGTTGCGGTGCACAGGCTTCTCATTGTGATGGCTTCTCCCATTGCGGAGCATGGGCTCTAGAGTGCAGGCTCAGTAGTTGTGGCACACGGGCTTAGTTGCTCTGTGGCATGTGGATCTTCCCAGACCAGGGCTTGAACCCATGTACCCTGCATTGGCAGACGGATTCTTAACCCCTGCGCCACCAGAGAAGTCCTGCAAAATCAATTTTATATCTATATACTGGAAATTTGGAAAAGAAATTTTAAAATACCATTTATAATATCAATGAACATGAAGTGCTTGGAAATAGACGCCATAACATATGTGCAGGACTGGAAAACTACAAAATATTGTTGATAGAAATTATGGAAGGGCTAAATTAATAGTCATGCTATTATGGATTGAAAGACTCTATATTGTTAAGATGGCAATTGTCCCCAAATTGATTTGTAAATTTAACACAATCCAAATCAATTTTTCACCAGGGTGTGTATGTGTGTGTTTGTATGTATGTGTGTTTTATAGAAACTGACAAGCTGAGTCTAAAATTTATATGAAATTGCAAAGAACTTAGAGTAGCCAAAACAATACAAAGTAAAATAAAGTTGGCATACTCACACTACCTGACTATAAGACTTAATAAAATGTGATAATACTCAAGAAGGTGTGGTAATGGCATAAGGAGAAACGTAGATTACTCTAACAGAATAGAATGTCTATAAATAGACCACACACATGTGGTCAGTTGATGTTTTACTACATTCCTGTGCATATACAAACAGACAAATAAAACCAAACAACTCTAGGACTTTCATACAACAGTATGAATCTTAAAAAACATCATGCTAACTGAAAGAATTCATATACAAAAAGGGTACATACTGCATGATTTCATTTATACAACATTCCAGAAATGGCAAAAGTCATAAGAATGGCAATCAGATCAGTGCTTGTCTTGAGCCAGGGGGTAAGGGCAGAGGATTTACGACAGAGCGTCACAAGGGAATTTTTAACTTTATATAACTTTATATCTTGCTCCAACTATGTAGAGAAATACAAAAGCAAACAGACAAAAATTCAATCTTTAATTATTGTCTCTTCCACTAGCATGACTTGGCAATGGGCAAGATAATTGAGATAAAAGTTGTAACATTTTGAACTGAGTCCAGTCCTTATAATGTTGACCTACTTTACTCATGTCTAGACCATCCCTTGAGAACAACAATTTCTGTCAGCAGTTGTGAGATAGCCTGAAAATCTTTAGTTAGTACTTTTTTATTTGACAAACCTTGAGCTTCTGTCATGTGCCAGGTCCTTTTTAAATGCTGGAGATAACAGTGATCAAAACAGAAAGATATGACTTCCCCTTGGAGCTCATGTTCTAGATAGACAGTATAAACAAGATAAATATGACATACACTTTGTTAGGTGGTGTAAAGTTTTAAGGATAAAATGAAGGCAGGTAATGGGGGCTAGGGTGTATGAGGTGTTGCATTTTTGATAGGGTGTCAGGGAAGGCTCCAACTGAGAAGGTGACATTTGAGTAAAGCCTGAAACGAAGTGATAGGGACTTGGCCATGTAAATATCCAGAAGAAGCACATTCTAGGAAGAGAGAGTGTAAAACATATGAAGAAAGAGAGACCTAGGCTGTAAGAGGAAAAGAAGCAGCTAACCGACTGTTGTAACTGGAGCCAATAGCGTACTTGGGCAGAGCGGTAACGGTGAACCAGAATATATAGGACATTGTAAGCCATGGGGAGGCCTTGATTTTTACTCTGACTGCTATGGGAGCCTTTGGAGATCTTTGAACAAAGTGGTGTCATGATCTGACTTTTGTCTTTAAAGGACCACTCTTCCTGCTGTGTTGACAATAGACAGGAAGGGAGCAAGGATCAAAATAGGCAAAATAATTAGTAGGTCATTGCAATAAACCTGGAAAGAAATGATAATAGCTTGGATAAGGGTAGTAGCACTGGATGGGGTGATAAGTGTTTAGATTCTGGATGTATTTAGATGGTATAGATGACAGGATTTACAATCAGATTTTTTTTAACATCTTTATTGGAGTATAAATGCTTTACAATGTTGTGTTAGTTTCTGCTGTATAACAAAGTGAATCAGCTATACATATACATATGTCCCCATATCCTTTCCCTCTTGTGTCTCCACCCCACCCTCCCTGCCTCACCCCTCTAGGTGGTCACAAAGCACCGAGCTGACCTCCCTGTGCTATGCGGCTGCTTCCCACTAGCTATCTATTTTACATTTGGTAGTGTATATATGTCAATGATACTCTCTCACTTCGTCCCAGCTTACCCTTCCCCCTCCCCACATCCTCAAGTCTACTCTCTATGTCTGCATCTTTATTCCTGTCCTGCCCCTAGGTTCATCAGAACCATTTTTTTTTTTAGATTCCATATATATGTGTTAGCATATGGTATTTGTTTTTCTCCTTCTGACTTACTTCACTCTCTATGACAGACTCTAGGTCCATCCACCTCACCTCAAATAACTCAGTTTTGTTTCTTTTTATGGCTGAGTGGTATTCCATTG
Source organism: Delphinapterus leucas (assembly GCF_059928025.1). Classification (NCBI taxonomy): domain Eukaryota; kingdom Metazoa; phylum Chordata; class Mammalia; order Artiodactyla; family Monodontidae; genus Delphinapterus; species Delphinapterus leucas. The sequence goes on along the minus strand of NC_143132.1, from coordinate 53,626,325 downwards.
TATATATGCGCCACATCTTCTTTATCCATTCATCTGTCAATGGACACTTAGGTTGCTTCCATGTCCTGGCTATTGTAAATAGTGCTGCAATGCACATTGTGGTACATGTCTCTTTTTGAATTACGGTTTTCTCAGGGTATATGCCCAGTAGTGGGTACAATCATATTTAGGATGTAAACTATAATAGATTTAAGAAAGGAATGAAGATGATTGCCGAAATTTGGACCTGAGCAATTGGGAGGCCAGAGAAGCTCGTTTGGCATATGGTACGTATAATGTGGTACATTGAAGATGAGAAGCTCAGTTTTTAGCATGTTAAGTTTGAGATGGCTATTAGACATCCAGATGGAGACAGTGGTTAGGCAATTGAATATTCAAACCTACAGCTCAGGAAAGAAGTGTAGGCTGGAGATTGAGATTTGAGCATCATTGGCATATAGACAGTATTTAAAGCCATGGGAGAAGATGAGAGTGAAATAAGAATGAGGGATTAAATGTGGAGAGAGAAAAGAAGCTGTCCAAGGACTGTGTCCTGAGACACAGATGGTGGGAGATGAGAATAATCCACAAAGGAAAGGAAGAAAGACAGAGACAAAGAAAAAGCAGGGAGAATGTGGTATCTTGGTTAAAGAACTAAAGTTTGCAAAATTTACAGTTTTATAAATGAAAGTGGATCCAAAGTTATTTCTGTGATAATATCACTCCCACTACTTGCAGCCTGATATGCTTTTTTTTTTTTGAGTAAGAAAGAAAATGATAGAACCTCAAAGCTAGCAGGCCAGAAGCTGTGCAAAAGCAGCCTGTTTCGCCCACACCGCTGTCTAGACCAGGTGATCATTACTGGCAGGTGATTAATTAATGTAGCAGTTAAAACAAAAGAAACAAGCAACTAAACTACAATGTCAGTTTCTGTTTACTTTTCTGTTTACTCCACCCTCTACCCCAGTCCTTTTCAAATACTGCAGGCGATATCCAAATCTGGATATATCCATGCAATAAATCATATTCATGAACAATATGTTCCACATGCTAAATTAGGAAAAACACTGAGAATCTCAGGTAAAACTTATTCGAGGTACCTCACCGGCCACATCTGTGTTAGTTTTTTGGTCAGAGCCACATGTACTTCTTAGTGTAACAGTACATCAGTAATAAGCTTTGTGCTTTAATAGGTTTTTCAAACAGCAAAGGGCAAAGTGTCTATAGATTAGATTTTGTGGCTCTGTAATGAAATTCGGGCCCTGTGCATTTCATAGCAAGTGCTTTTCTATGGTGACTGGCTCATAACTAAAGCCGATGTTAATCCACATATTAATCCACAAATAATGGGTAACCAGTGATATGCAATCTCAGCAGTATCATTCTTCTTGTTGGTGTAAACCACAGGAGCCAAAGGAACCAATTCTCCCAATTACATTTTAGTTTAGCTTCCATGCATTTTTTTCATAATATATTACTGAACGTGTTACTTAACTATAATTAGCTTATGCTTACTCAAAACACAGATTAGGGCTTCCCTGGTGGCACAGTGGTTGAGAGTCCGCCTGCCGATTCAGGGGACACGGGTTCGTGCCCCGGTCCAGGAAGATCCCACATGCCGCGGAGTGGCTGGGACCGTGAGCCATGGCCGCTGAGCCTGCGCGTCCGGAGCCTGTGCTCCGCAACGGGAGAGGCCACAACAGTGAGAGGCCCGCGTACCGCAAAAAAAAAATTAAAAACACAGATTAATCTAATATATATTGGCCCTAACTGCGTGGACCATATTACCCAAGGATATTAGAGTAATTTAATATTAGGGTAGAAATTCTTATTATATGGCATATATCTAAAATTGCTATTTCTCTCATTGTTCTAAAACATAATGATACCCTAGTTTTTAAAAATGTACAATGTGATAAAATGGAGATGCTACCCATGAGACTTAACCTAGATCTCGAGGTATTACCATGCAAATAATGAATTAAGATTAGTGAACTGTTTTGAGTTTCTCAAAATATAGTATATAGTTATCCAGAAAAAAAAAAAAATGTACGATGTGTTAATGAAATTACCTCCAAAGGCAAAATAAGCAGTTTTGCTTGATGTTGCTTGGTTTCCTCATTTAATTTAGATCTTTATCAGAGCTATACCTATGTAAATTATTTTCTTATTTAAATATAATTTTCAAAAACCAGGTTATAGATTTTAACAGTGTTTGCTGCCACTTGGGTTTTGTTGTTGCTGCTGTTTTGCTGTGATGCCTACATCTGGGTTGCCTTGCAGTGTTGTTATGCCTGATGGAATGAAGGCATAACTCATGGTTTTGGAGGTGGTCAGCCTTCTGTTCCTATGCCTTCTCTGTCACTTCACTGGTAAAGTTGCACTAGCTATTTTGACTTAATCTCATATGTGTAAAGGAAGTGAAAATATATATCGCCACACTAAAGTATATACATACGTAGACAGACACATACACACGATCTTTAAAGAGCATGGTGTACTGGCTGATTTAAGCCCTTCTTGTCTTCATACCTTCCTGCCTGCCTTCTACATCAGACATTATTTCTCTACCTTAAGTATATTAGTCTCCACTCATCAGGATGTTTATCTATCTGAATTGTTGTCTGTCCATCTGTTCTTCCTACTGTCCTTCCCTCTGTCTAGCCATCCATTAGTGTGCCTGTTGATTCATTTGTCCTCCCATCTTCTCAGTTCATTTGTCTATCTGTCCATGGGATCGCCTATCCATTCACCTTTCTATTTTTATCTAGAGGTATACCCATCTATTTCCACTAGATCCACGATACTACAAAAAGAGGCTTTCGGTTTCACCTAGTAAAACACCTTGAACACGTAAAATCCAACATACTTAAATGTAGAAAAGGCCTTAATTTTTGTTTCTAGTTCAAACTTCTCTATTCACAGATTACGGAAGTAAAGTGAACTGACATCTATTATTACTATCTAGTAAGCATCATAGGTACTACATAAACTAGTATCAAGGATTCTCGACTCTCTTTAAACTTCTTTCCTTAGACAAAGTTTTTCCCAAAATATTTTGTGTAATTTGAACTTTTGTTAATTTTTCCTAAATATTTTGGGATAATTAGGTTGATTTTAGCTGCAAATTTCAGAAAATGGAATCCAGCTGGCTTACCAAGCAATTGGGGTTGGCGTGTATTTCCACTTCTTCCATCTCTAGTCCTTCAATTCTGTCTGTCCTCTTTGGTGTCTTACTTTTGTCTTTCAGATTTTTTTTTTATTCAGGGTATGTCAATGGCTGGCAGCAGCAGCAACTGGGACAACATGCATTCTTGTTCACCTACTTTTGCCCATTACCAAACTCTACCAATTATGACATATTCATGTTTTCTCCTCTGTTCTAATTCAGTCAGCTGAAGTCATATAGCTACTGCTGGGTCAAAAACACTCACCAGAGTGATGCTGTGCTTGGCTTGGGGGATGGAATTATAACTATTGGTTTTAGACCATCAGAATCTGCTCTTAAACCCTAAATGGGTTCCCCTTTTTGCTCACTTGTGCTACGTAGACAGCTGTGTATACCTCAACAAACTTGGAATTATATATTTTGAAGAATATATAACATAAGAATATATAATTTATAACAAAGGCAGTTAGCAGTGTCAATTGCAGGCACTTATCATAAAGGTCTCTTTTGTTCTCATCTGAATTTTTTATTGCTTTTATTTCTAGATTTTTCTTTTTAATAAAATTTATTTTTCTGCTATAAAAACTGTTATCCATTTACTCATCCACTGAATTTTCATGGTACAAAAGCTGTTATCCACTTATTCATTCGATTTTACTTTGTCTAAGCCACTTGAAGCACATAAATTTCTTTTGCATTTGTTTGTTTTCATGGTTTTGTCTTGTACTACACTTAAACTCTCATAAGCAAGAATTGTGTCTTTCAACTTTGCATTTCAGTGTATTTAGTATATCATAGGTACTCAATAGATACTTATTAGATCAACAAATAAAGAAACAGACTATCCAGTAAAACAATTCAGCTATAAGACAGCCTAGGGTTTTTTTTAAGATTTATTTATTTATTTATTTATTTTATTTTTGGCTACGTCGGGTCTCAGTTGCAGCACATGGGATCTTCCTTGAGGCATGCGGGATCTTTTGTTGGGATGTGCAGTCTTCTCTCTAGTTGTGGTGTGAGGGTTTTCTCTTCTCTAGTTGTGGTACGTGGGTTCCAGAGCGCGTGGGCTCTGTAGTTTGCGGCATGAGGGCTCTCTAGTTGAGGCGCATGAGCTCAGTAGTTGTGGCACATGGGCTTAGTTGCCCCGTGGCATGTGGGATCTTAGCTCCCTGACCAGGGATCAAAGCTGCATCCCCTGCATTGTAAGGCGGATTCTTTACCACTGGACCACCAGAGAAGTCCCAACAGCCTAGTTTTTACTATACTTTTTTTGTATGTGGAAATATATAAAAAGAATTTAGTAGTCAAAAATGGGAAAGTGGTTGGGAAGAATATGGTATATCAACAAGAGAGAAAAAAGTATGCATGAGAGAAAACCTTAAAATATTGAATAAAAAAATTAGTATACTAAATTATATACATTTAATATAAAATATGTAATTTATAAATTAAGAAAATATTAATAGTGCTTATGAGAAATATTTTCATCTTTAGATTTCTCTGTGCATGCTCAAATTCCTATAATAAACTTTTTCTAAAATTGAGGTATAGTTGATGAACAATATTATGTAAGTTGCTGGTGTACAGTATAGTGATTCACAATTTTTAAAGGTGAATTTTATATTCCATTTATAGTTATTATAAAATATTGGCTATATTCCCTGTGTTGTACTATATATTCTTGTAGCTTATTTATTTTATACATAGTAGTTTTTACCTCTTAGTCTCCTACACTTACCTTGCCCCTCCCCCCTTCCCTCTCTCCACTGGTAACCACTAGTTTGTTCTCTATATCTGTGTATCTGTTTCTTTTTTGTTATATTCACTAGTTTGTTTTATTTTTTAGATTTCACATGTAAGTGATAATCATACAGTATTTGTCTTTCTCTGTCTGACTTATTTCACTTAGCATAATACCGTCCAAGTCCATCCATGTTGCTGCAAATGGCAAAATTTCATTCTTTTTTATGGCTGAGTAGTGTATACATATATACACACCACATCTTCTTTATTCATTCATTTGTTGATGGACACTTAGGTGGCTTCCATGTCTTGGCAATTATAAATAATGCTGCTATGAACGTTAGGGTGCAGGTATCCTTTTGAATTAGTGTTTTCTTTCTTTCTTTCTTTCTCTCTTTTTTTTTTTGGATAGATACCCAGGAGTGGAATTGCTGGATCATATAGTAGTGCTATTTTCAATTTTTTATAATGAAATTGTGTTTCAGGATGCTGTGAGCAATAAATAAGTCAATTAGTTTATTAAGGAATACAAAAGTTTACACATGACAAAATACCCTGAGATAGAACAGTTCTAGGGTTACTTAATTCAGCAGCTCAGTGACATTGATAAAAACCTAGGTTCTTTCTTCTTTCCGCCTTGTCATCTTTAGCACATCAGCTTAACTCCACCAACAGTTGCAAAAGAATGCCAATTTCCAGGATCAAGGAAGACATGACAAGCTCCAGCAGAGAGAGTGCCTTTTCTTCCCGTATGTCTCTTTTTAAGAGCACAGAAAGTCAAACTAGGGGTCTTCTCTCATATATCATTGGACATACCTGAACCATATGCCCAATTCTAAATAGATTATTGGAACACATAGAAGTATCACGCCCAGCTGAGTCACTTGATACACTTCTGAACAAAATCAATAAGAGAGCTCAGCTCTAAAAGGGGGAGAAACAACAGGCTGCTCAGGGGCCAACTAACACTGTCTGCAACAGCATGGAAGCAATATCAATTGCTGAGGTACTTTACTCCTTTCTGTATTTATTCCGTTGGCAAATTAAATCACACAGCTATCAGTTGATTTGTAAAATTTTTTTCCATTGTTTCTGAATATTACTTAGAACAAACTTGGGTCTGTACTGGGCCATTTTTAAATTCTGAAAGAATGTGCTAGATTTTTCACCTAAGGTAAATTTATTTCCTTCATCTTATTATTCATAATAACATAAGTTTTTAATATTTTCTCCACCTTCGAGTGGTGTTTTAATCAACTCTTTAATTGCTCTGTGCTTTATATCTCTCAAAAGTGGAAAGGCTAGATGTAACTATTATTGATTCTATTATACAGGATTCAAAAGTATATGAATTTCTTAAGAAGAACATCACACATAAATGAAACCAGTAAAGACTGGGACTACAGATGGTCAGCTATAAAATAAAATGTAATATATGTATTTTTAAAGATTATACATTTGCTTCTACCTACCTAGCTATTCTATCTTCATCTTGGAACAAAAATACTAGTAAGAAATTATTTTTGATTTTCCTATACTTTAAAAAATTACCTCTGGTAATTCTTTTTTTTTTAAAATTTTTATTTTATATTGGACTATAGTTGATTTACAGTGTTGTGTTAGTTTCAGGTGTACAGCAAAGTGATTCAATTATACATATACATATATCTATTCTTTTTCAAATTCTTTTCCCGTTTATGTTATTGCAGAATATTGAGCAGAGTTCCCTGTACTATATCCAGGGCTAAGGATAAGACCTTCTAAATATATTTCCCTCTTAATGGTGGGGTATTTGAAACTATTACTCAAAGCAAAGAAGGAAGAAAGGAAGAGCGGGAGGAAGGAAGGAACATAGAAGAGAAGGACTGATTAACTCATGGTAAACGCCATGTTGTACAACAGCAATTGATGGTTGTTATTATGATTAGTTTACATAGGGTAGCAGAGGGAATAGCAGCAAAATAGAAGTGTTTTCTGTTCCTTTTCAGTCGTGCCATCTAGGTTGCTCTCTACTCAAAATACTCCTGACATTGGTCCTATTTGAATCTTCCAGGTGAAATATTTTTGTTTTCCAAGGCTCATACAGCCATCTACCCTCACTAACTTTTTAAAGCACAGTATTTATTTTTCCTTGTGTGGAAATGATTTTCAGATAAATTCCCAGAAGTATACATAGTTTAACAACACAAAACCTACTGGAATGGATTACCAAAAATTATTTGATGAAGAAGACGACATAGAATTTATCGAGCACCTACTTCGATTCAGACACTATATCTAGCACGTTCTAATTTATGGTCTTATTTAAATTTTTATAGAAATGATCTTACCAATAAGGAAGCTGATTTAAGCAAGTCAGATCACTCAAATAAGGTAGTATATGTAAAGCCCTTAGGGTAAGGCCTGTCTAACAAATGCTCAGTAAATTCCATTATTGCCAATATATCTTTGCCCGGAGTCACACTACTGGTGTGAGATGAAGCCTTATTTCGAATCTAGGGCTCTTAGCCTGTGAGACATTTTTTTAATTCCCATACTCTATAATGCAATTTTTTTTCTGAAATGTGCACCTCAATAGCAATTATTTCCTCTCCCTTTGGCATTCTGCTCACCAAGTAGACTCACAATGACTACAAACTGAAGTCAAAGTAAAATATGTGCATAACAGCTCTTCAGTGTCAGTGTGACAAAGCCTGCAGACCCTGCTGGACTATATCAAAATGTGCTGAGATCAGTGGTTTCTCCAGCAGTGAATGAATAAAAGGAGAGCAAAGTTAGAGCACGGATATGTCTGAAATGTAATTCCTATGAAGAGCTTAGCAGTTTTGTGGGCTTTTCTCTTGAATTTTGGGGACAGTCAAATGAAGTGAATTGTTTTCCTTCTGTGTTTTATTAACCATTATTTACCACTAACTCTTTGGAAAATCTAATAGATCAGCCTTCAGATGGGTGATGTTGAGGATAAAGGGATGGAGCAATACAGGGAAATGTGGTTTGGCCCACATTCACCTCTCTGTTGTTGCCTCTGTGTACAAAAGCAGCCAGCAACCTGTCTATGAGACCATCTAGAAGTAGCAGTTTTAGCTATTGTCCAGAATTAAGTGATTTGAGACCCAGGTGACAACTGGGGGCCAAAGAAGAAGCATATGACATTGAGGTACAAGAGGGCAGCCTAGTAACAGAAAAGACCCACCTTCCCTTTTCCCAACATATGCTTGAGTGGCATTTCTCAAAATATGGTCACCAGGCTTCCCATGTCATGATAACCTGAGGATACTTTCTAATGAAGAATCCTAAACTTTGGCGCATATTTGTTGAATCAGAATCTCTGGTGATGGCACTAGGAATACACACTTGAACTCACAAATTGATTTTTATGCACACTAAAATTTGAGAAACACCAGGTTAGAGGATAGTGACCCTTGAGGGAGAGAGAAGGTGTTGCTCCTGGTTTTACTGCTTTAACATGTGTTGGCAGGGTGCTGTGTAGACACTTGACTGGGTCACATTTCCATATGATCAACACAGTGACAATCTTTGGTTTGGTTTCTGGCTGCATTAAAAAATTTTTCAGTGTTATCATGCTTCTTTGCTCCCCAGCCTTAGGTTTAACTAAAGTAGACCATCTTTAATTTTAGCACCATAGTTTAATCTGTACTTCCCTCTGTTTTTTAGAAGGACATATATAATTTTTTAAAACATATCTGCTTCATAGTATCTAATCACATCTTTTGCGTACACTGACTATGATTCCATCTTTAAAATTTTTCTCACACTCAAAAATATATGTGCATGTATATAGGGTGTTGCCTTTCAGCCTTTATTCAGTTTAACTGAGTTGTTTAGTAATGAGCATTGCTCTAGGAATAGTTGACTGGTTATAATCTAGGACTTTAATGATCCTGTCCTGCCATCTGACATCAAATGGGACTTGGGAGTAGTGCCGTTCAGGAGCTGGAAGTGATATCTGTGACAACACACAGTCAGATACGACTGACATCTATGGCAGGGTTGCTGTCATACCTGATCATCCATAGCTGACTTCACAGGTTCATAGAATTTTAGAACTCTAATGGGATCTAAGAGTTCATACAGCAGACAGAAATATTGTCACTTGATTAATTAGGACCAGAACCCAATTTTGCAGGTTTTTAGTTTGATTTCAGTTTTTTTTTAAAACCGGTCAGTGCATTTGAGGATAGTGTGCTTCATAAGTAGCAGTGTTATTGCAAAATTTAGGTTCAAATTCCTAGGAAAATATGGAGCTAACAACTTGATTTCCAGGTCCAGGATGATCTAAAACCTTAATCTTCTACAATATTTGTCGAAACTAAAAAGCTGTGATAATTCTTGAAAAGCAGTTAATATTCTGCAAGCATGTCTGAAGAATAATCTGCATGTGCAGTCATGTAACTTTTATCTTAAGTTGTTTTGAAAATGCATTAACCTCTTCATCAAAAGTGTTACTAGATTAGTGAAATGACTCTGCACATGTCAAGCACGCCTCTCAGAAGTCTAATCTCAAATAGAGTGACTGAGATTTATCTCATGTGATCCTATTTTATTTATGAGAAGTGGGTTCAGACAATAAATCATTAATTCATTTGAAAAAAACCTTGAGTACCTACTATGTGTAAAATGTGGTACCAAACATTATGGTGGATCTAGTGATTTTTTTTTTTTTTAATAAAAGACATGGTTCTATAGGGGAAACTAGCCTCTCCACCATTAACAGAACTTGTTCTAAGCACTAAAAACTCAATTGACAAAAATGTAAATGGCAACTTCTTACTCACTTCAAAGTACCTCATATCCTTTTTATAAATCTTCAGTGTCCGTATCCTTTGAACAAAGAGTGTTCCTCAACTTTAGAAACATATGTTGGGCAAAAGGAGGTTGGGCCGTTTTCTGTTACTAGGCTGCCCTCCTGTACCTCGATGTCATATGCTTCTTCTTTGGCCCCCAGTTGCCAGCTGGGTCTCAAATCACTGAATTCTGGAAAATAGCTAAAACTGCTACTTCTGGATAGTCCCATAGACAGGTCGCTGGCTGCTTGCATATACAGAGGCAACAACAGAGAGGTGAATGTGGGCCAAACCACATTTCCCTGTATGTATATATATACTCACAGACAGGTATGTATGTGTATATGCATGAATTTACAACTCTGACCAAAGCAGAGTATGTTAAATATCATAAAAGATAATATGTTATGAATGTAAGGGGAAAAGATTACTCCTTACTTGGGAGAATATGAATATTCTAGATTTTTAGCATAAGTTTTAGGGCACTGAAATTAGTTTCAAACTGTTAGAATTCAACTATATTAATGGTGTTGATAAGGATTAGGTCCAGAAAAGGCTGTGAATTATTTCACTGTTGCTTTTCTATCTACCTCAGGGACCCAGTGCTTTCATGTTGCTTCTTCATTTCACTTGCAAAACCTTTGTATTTTTGTGTCAGTTGCTGTGTTGGGTCATAGGGAGAGACAAGAGACTGATTCTGACAGTGTGGTGGCAGGGTTGGATAGGGGTACCACAGGGCTACATGGGAACCAGAGGAGAGGCATCTAGAGAGGATTGGCCTCTTAGGAGCACACAGCAGTAGATTTTTTTGTGCCATGGACTTCTTTGGCAATCTGGTGAACTGGTAACTCTGGCAATATATGAGCCCCTTCATAGAAGAATACATTTAGATTTGTATAATAAAATATGTGGGAATTTGAGGGAATCAAGAATAATAAAATACAATTGTCAAAATATTTTTAAAAACACATTTGTGCTGCTTTATTAAAACATTAAATAACAAGACCTAGCAGCAGACATAACAACTACTATAATTTTGAAGTGTAATGTGCATAAATAATATTTAGAGATAGGCAACTGTGATGTGATATAAAAATATCTGTCAGTTCTTTGGTTGGAAAATTAAAGGTACCGCTGATGCAACTGCTGTTGTTGCCAACATTTGTCACTAAAGAAATGTTAAATTTCAATGGGATTTTCATGAAAGTAGAGGTGAAAATTTTTGCGCATCCAAGTTAATAAATTTCCTGAATTTTCTCTACTCAGTAATGCTTTTGGGGGGCCATAGGCCCCAGGTTAACAACCCTGCATTGAAGCTCAGAGTTAATGCAGTTTAGGAAGAAAAAGGAGCAAACGTTCGTTATACAGATGCCATAGATATCTAAGAGAGTGACTCACCATCCCTGAACACTCTAAAGGACCTTACTTCTTACTGCCGCCTTTATATTTAACAGCCTTGTTTCCTTTCAGTCAGAGGTCTGTTCTGTGTTAGGCTAGGAGCAGTAATCCCTGTGAGCTACTTATGTGTTATCAGAACTGATACAAATATTTTCATTCTAAACATTTCTTGTCATTCTTATTGAAATCCTGTTTCTATTTGGAAATTTCACCTGTAACAAGCTTGAGGGTTAGGAATTCTCATCAGATGAGCTAGGGAAAATTTTATGTACCTTCTTGTGTGATGATTAATAAGTCCATCTTTGGTTAACTCATTCTATATTCTTGAATTTGTCTATCGCTTTCCTTTTTAAAAATTACTTAAGTATTCCAGTCTTGCGTAAAAAACATTATTCATATATAATACGAAAAACGAAGCATAAAATAAAATTAGTTATGCTACCAAAAGGAAAACTCTTCTTCCCTACCACATGGAATAGCCAATATTTGTTAGTTTTTTTGTGTATCCTTTCACAGTAGATACACAGGGTTTTTTTTGTTTGTTTGTTTTTTTCAGATTCTATAAGTACACATTTTACAACATCTTTATTGAGATATAATTTCTATGCCATGAAATTCATTATAAAATGTACCATTCAGTGGTTTTTGTATATTCACAAAGTTGTGCAACCATCACCACAATTTGTTTTGAACATTTTTGTCACTCCAGGAAGAAACCCTATATCAACAGTCACTCCTCATTCCTCCCCACCCCCTCCCCTAGGCAACCCCTAATTAATCTATTTTCTGTCTCTATAGATTTGCCTATCCTTGGCTTTTCATATAAATGCAGTCATGTAATACGTAGTCTTTTGTGACTGTCTTCCTTCACTTAGCTTAATGTTTTCAAGGTTCATCCATGTTGTAGCACGTATCAGTACTTTATTCCTTTTTACTGTCCAATAATATTCCTTGGGATGAATGTAATTGATGTATGGATATTATTAATATCCATTTTATGTATCCATTTATGGACATTTGGGTTGCTTCCATTTTTGGGGGTTTTTTTACATCTTTATTAGAGTATAAATTGCTTTACAATGGTGTGTCAGTTTCTGCTTTGTAACAAAGTGAATCAGTTATACATATACATATGTTTCCATATCTCTTCCCTCTTGCATCTCCCTCCCTCCCACCCTCCCTATCCCCCCGCCCCAGGTGGTCACAAGGCACCAAGCTGATCTCCCTGTTTAGCTTTTCTGCTCCTCAGTGGAACTCCCTCAGTCTATCTTCCTTCCTCTTCCCTTCCTCTCCCCACTTCCTTTCCTTCTTTCCTCCCTTCCTTCTTTTCTTCCTTCCTTCCTTCCTCTCGTATTTCTTGAGCATCTGCTATGTTCTAACACTACCCTAGATGCTGACAGTATAGATATGAATAAGGTGCAGGTTCAGGCTAGAGAAGGGTGCTGAAAAGTAATCAAATAAAATGAATTTAATAAGAATAGATTTGTCTTAGAAGTATGAAGAAAAGAACTCTGAGGATAAAGTAGATGACTCTGTTTGGGAGAGGCAACAATATTCTACAAAGAAAGGACTATTATGTAGAGCTCTTGAAAGATGACTAGAAAGTGCTACCTAGAAAACAGTGGAATAGCATTTCAGATAATAGGGAGAATGTGTGTAAAGGAATAGCAGCTTCGATAGCAATGGTAATGCCTGTGGAAAAGCATCTGGCCCCTGTGGTCAGAGGTAGAGTATCTGACATTGCGATAGGATAGCTATCTATTTTACGTTTGGTAGTGTATATATGTCCATGCCACTCTCTCACTTTGTCACAGCTTACCCTTCCCCTCCCCATATCCGCAAGTCCATTCTCTAGTAGGTCTGTGTCTTTATTCCTGTCTTAGCCCTAGGTTCTTCATGACATTTTCTTTTTTCTTAAATTCCATATATATGTGTTAGCATGCGGTATTTGTCTTTCTCTTTCTGACTTACTTCACTCTGTATGACAGACTCTAGGTCCATCCACCTCATTACAAATAGCTCAATTTCGTTTCGTTTTATGGCTCAGTAATATTCCATTGTATATACGTGCCACATCTTCTTTATCCATTCATCCGATGATGGACACTTAGGTTGCTTCCATCTCCAGGCTATTGTAAATAGTGCTGCAATGAACATTTTGGTACATGACTCTTTTTGAATTATGGTTTTCTCAGGGTATATGCCCAGTAGTGGGATTGCTGGGTCATATGGTAGTTCTATTTTTAGTTTTTTAAGGAACCTCCATACTGTTCTCCATAGTGGCTGTACCAATTCACATTCCCACCAGCAGTGCAAGAGTGTTCCCTTTTCTCCACACCCTCTCCAGCATTTATTGTTTCTAGATTTTTTGATGATGGCCATTCTGACTCGTGTGAGATGATATCTCATTGTAGTTTTGATTTGCATTTCTCTAATAATTAGTGATGTTGAGCATGCTTTCATGTGTTTGTTGGCAGTCTGTATATCTTCTTTGGAGAAATGTCTATTTAGGTCTTCTGCCCATTTTTGGATTGGGTTGTTTGTTTTTTTGTTATTGAGCTGCATGAGCTGCTTGTAAATTTTGGAGATTAATCCTTTGTCAGTTGCTTCATTTGCAAATATTTTCTCCCATTCTGAGGGTTGTCTTTTGGTCTTGTTTATGGTTTCCTTTGCTGTGCAAAAGCTTTGAAGTTTCATTAGGTCCCATTTGTTTATTTTTGTTTTCATTTCCATTTCTCTAGGAGGTGGGTCAAAAAGGATCTTGCTGTGATTTATGTCACAGAGTGTTCTGCCTGTGTTTTCCTCTAAGAGTTTGATAGTTTCTGGCCTTACATTTAGGTCTTTCATCCATTTTGAGCTTATTTTTGTGTATGGTGTTAGGGAGTGATCTAATGTCATACTTTTACATGTAGCTATCCAGTTTTCCCAGCACCACTTATTGAAGAGGCTGTCCTTTCCCCACTGTACATTCCTGCCTCCTTTATCAAAGATAAGGTGACCATATGTGCATGGGTTTGTCTCTGGGCTTTCTATCCTGTTCCATTGATGTATATTTCTGTTTTTGTGCCAGTACCATACTGTCTTGATTACTGTAGCTTTGTAGTATAGTCTGAAATCAGGGAGCCTGATTCCTCCAGCTCCCTTTTTCGTTCTCAAGGTTGCTTTGGCTATTTGGGGTCTTTTGTGTTTCCGTACAAATTGTGAAATTTTTTGTTCTAGTTCTGTAAAAAATGCCAGTGGTAGTTTGATAGGGATTGCATTGAATCTGTAGATTGCTTTGCGTAGTAGAGTCATTTTCACAATGTTGATTCTTCCAATCCAAGAATGTGGTATATCTCTCCATTTCTTTGTATCATCTTTAATTTCTTTCATCAGTGTCTTATAGTTTTCTGCATACAGGTCTTTTGTCTCCTTAGGTAGGTTTATTCCTAGATATTTTATTCTTTTTGTTGCAGTGGTAAATGGGAGTGTTTTCTTGATTTCACTTTCAGATTTTTCATCATTAGTGTATAGGAATGCCAGAGATGTCTGTGCATTAATTTTGTATCCTGCTACTTTGCCAAATTCATTGATTAGCTCTAGTAGTTTTCTGGTAGCATCTTTAGGATTCTCTGTGTATAGTATCATGTCATCTGCAAAGAGTGACAGCTTTACTTCTTCTTTTCCGATTTGGATTCCTTTTATTTCCTTTTCTTCTCTGATTGCTGTGGCTAAAACTTCCAAAACTATGTTGAATAAGAGTGGTGAGAGTGGGCAACCTTGTCTTGTTCCTGATCTTCGTGGAAGTGCTTTCAGTTTTTCACCATTGAGGACGATGTTGGCTGTGGGTTTGTCATATATGACCTTTATTATGTTGAGGAAAGTTCCCTCTATAGCTACTTTCTGGAGGGTTTTTATAATAAATGGATGTTGAATTTTGTAAAAAGGTTTCTCTGCATCTATTGAGTAAAACATTGCTTTTATCATAGAATGCAGTCTCACATATATTTAGGCATTTTAGCCTAGTTATTTCCATTGATCTACCTATTCTTATGCCTGAACTGCATTGTTTTAATCACTACAACTGAGTATTGATTTTCTTCATGAAATGCTATCTCCACTTGACACCCATGGTATTGCACACTCCTACTTCTTTCTCCACTCTGGCTTCTGCTTTGCTGTCTCTGGTGTAAGTTACGCTTACTCTGCCTGCCCCTTAAATCCTGATGTTTCTTAGAACTCAGTCAATCACTTTCTTTTCAGTCTGCACATTTTTCATGGGCACTCTTGTCTATTCCCAAAGCTTCAACATTATCAAAAATGCATTGACAACTCTGAAATGCAAGTCTCTGGCTCAAAATTCTTTGCTGAGCATTAGACATATTCCCCAAGTGTCTGTCTACATGGATGTTTCACAATCATCTTAAATTCAAAATGTCAAGTATTCATTATCTCTTTCATGTCATTCACCCCAAACTTTCTTTTGTTGCCATATCCCTGATGCTATCTCATGACCAGTACTGCCGTCTACCCACTAGGCCCTAATCACGCCCTCTTCATCACTGTTTTTCAGTTAATAAGCTTGTTATGCCAATAAGTACCACGTCCTCACTTTTACCTTTTGATAATGTCCCAATCCTTACTGTCAAGCCCTGTTTTGAGCTGCCATCATCTTTTTCATGGATCACTTCAGTAGCCTTGACCCTTTTCAGTATATCTTCCACATTGCTTCCAATCAGATCTTCCTAAAATGCAAATCTGATCATTTCACTTCATCTGCATAAACTCCTCACTGTTTTTCTCTATATTAAGATAGTCCAATTTCTAAATAGCCTTTAGAATGTCCTTCATGGTCTGGCCCTTGCATACTGCATCTCTTGCCAATGTTCCCCTTCTATTAATAATCTGGGAATACTGAACTTCTTTATGATCTTCAAACATGTCCTGTTCTCTGTTGCCCAGGTCTCTGCATCTGTCTCTCCTTCTGCTTGGAATAACCCTGGTCTTCTTCTCTTCCTAACTGCTGCTGTTCTTCCATCTGTCCTCAGCTGAGACCTAACTCCTCCAGGAAGCCCTCCTCAAACTCTCCAGTGTATGCTTAGTACCAGCGGATGTGCTTCTATGACAGTCTGCGCTGCTCCATTTTAACACAATGTTTTGGAAATGCCAGGCTATTTTGTATAATAAACCAAATTGTAAAACACATAAAAGGAGGAATTTTATCTGATATATTCACCACTGTGTCCCTAGTACCCAGGAGAGTGCCTGGGCATTCAGTGTTCCCAAATATGTGTGGAAGAAAGAAACGAAAGAGAGAGGGAGGAGAGGGCGGGAGAAATATAATATTCACACAATGTCTTTCTCTTTCTCTCATGTACACACAATAAATACACAGGCATAATTCTACACAAACATATAAATATCGCCCACAAATTTCATACACAAAATATTGAAAGCAAATGCCACAAAGTGTTACTGGTTACTTGTGGTATTGTAAACAGATTTATTTTCTTCTTTAAAAGTTTCTATATTATCTAATACAAAAAATAAGAAAATCTATCATTAGAAAAAGTTTTTCAAATAAGATCTACAATTATCTTGATTTTAACTCCTAAAGTGCATTAACGTTCTTGAGTAAAAGTATCTTGGTTTGCGTAGTACTCATTCATAGGATTGCTGTAACAAAATGCCACAAATTGGGTGAGGTAAATCTACAGATATTTATTCTCTTATGATTTTGGAATCTAGAAGTCCAAAATCCAGGTGTTGGCAGGGCCACGCTCCCTCTGATTATTCAAAATCCTCCCTTCTTCTTCCTAGCTTCTCATGGTGGACAGCCATCCTTGATGTTCTTTAGCTTTTGCATTTACAGCACTCCAATCTCTGCTTCCATTGTCACATGGCATTCTCCTCCTGTGTGTCTCTCTTGCCACTTCTTAAAAGGACACCAGTCACTTGGCTGCAGAATGACCTCATCTTAATTTAACTAATTATATGTTCAATGATTGTGATTCCAAATAAGGTCACATCATGAGGTACTGGAAGTTAGAACATCAACATATCTTTTGGGGGAACACAGTTCAACTCATAACATGTTATACATGCTTTTTTGTCTACTATTATATATGTAATGACGAATAATGAGGTTATCCACGTTCTACTTTTAAATTCCTAAGGAAACAGGCTGACTTATTACGATACATATGTAGTGGTTCATCAGTCACTAGGATGTAGAGTAATATGTTCTTCCTATTACCATGTTCTTCTATTCTGTTACTGAGGAAAGAGTATTTCTTCCTTTTTCTATTTATTATGTTTGCATAAGTTACGAATTGAGTTTTGTTGCCAGTAGCAGATCTGGCCATAGTGTTTTGTTTTTTCCATGGGGAAAAAGGGGGCAGCTAAGAAAGCCCCTGCTTTAAAGAGTGTTTTGCTCAAGCCTCACCACCAATTTCTACAATAGCTCATTGGTCAGAATGGTGTCACCTAGCCACCACTGTCTGCAAGGGAACTTGATTAATGAAGGAGGTTTACCTGCACACATTGCCAACTTCAACAGAATCAGAGTTCTGTTCCTAAGGAGGGATGGGAAAAGATATTGGGAAGAAGCTAGCTGTCTCTGCCATTACTCTCTTCACTCCCTCCACAAACTTGTTGACAGAGGATGGATGGATGGAAAAGGGATTTGGAAGGGAAGACATTCAACCTGTCTCTTTCCTTCCCCCCAATCAACCCATCAAACACAGAAACTTATAAGCACTTGGTTAATCCCAGTGCTGGAGGATTGTGTGATAGTTTGAGGAACAGAGTCATCTAATTAGGTCAGGTTTATTTTTGCAGATACTATAATTTAAATATGTGACAGTAAAGCTTAGGCACTGAAACAAGAACTTTAAGCGGAGTCTACACAAATGGTTTTCAAATGCTGATCTAGGTCTTTGGTTCAGGGACACTTTTATAGTCTATGGAAAAATAAGAATAATAAGAGTAATCTGGTGAGTTTTTCATTAGGTTACATTGATTCAGTTTAAAGAGCTGTCATTCATTCTGAAATTTTGTCCTTCTTACCCTTTCTGAGGAGAATTAAATGTCCTTTCTTACATAAAATGTTGGTAATAGTAATAAATTGCAACTTTTTTCTTTTGCTGTTTCTTTGCTTACTCAGGGAAAAAAAAAGTTCTGTGTCCTTTTTAAATTTTATATTTAAAATTTTCTGCCTCATGAAATCCAGAAATCTGAGAACCATAGGCAATTATTTACCTTGGTATATATTTTATATAAATGTCTGTAAGCATTTATATTTTAGTATTTATATTATCCTTTGTATGGACATATATACACTACCAAATGTAAAATAGATAGCTAGTGGGAAGCAGCCACACAGCACAGGGAGATCAGCTCAATGCTTTGTGACCTCCTAGAGGGGTGGGATAGGGAGGGTGGGAGGGAGATGCAAGAGGGAGGGGATATGGGGACATATATATACGTATAGCTGATTCACTTTGTTGTACAGCAGAAACTAACACACCACTGTAAAGCAATTATACTCCAATAAAGACGTTAAAAGTATATACCCTTTGTCTTTAGAAGAAAAAGTTTGAACACATAACCGTGGCTTTCTTGCATTCCATCTTTATCTTGTTGTCAGCTTAGATGCCTTCTAAAGAGCATGGGGTTAAAGAAACGATGATGTGGTGAAGATTAAAACACATAGGGCAGCCTGTTTTGGCTGGATAAAAGACTAACCACTTTAAGTATATTACCATTTCTTCCTTATTGCCCCTCATGGTGGTACATATAGTCCTTTCATCCCACAGTTAAAAGATCTGATATTCACAGACTTGCCAATGATTCACAGAAGATAAAGAAAAAGTCAGAATTCAAACACAGTTCTGTCTCCTTTAACAGACGAAGCTTTGAATTTATTGAGAGAAAACATTCTACTCCTTTAACTCCTATTAAAGATGAAGATATTCCTTTATTCAACATAACCCTGACTTTGTAATTCCAGAAAAACTATTCCTGTGCCTAGTAATGAGAATATTTTCCCCTGCAGGGGTAGTCTTCTACAGAGGCCAAGCTATCCCACATATTTTTTTCTAAATTGCTTGCTTATGAAGACTACAATGAATATATAACTAATATTTACTGTTGAGTTGCGGTTGCCTTTTTAAAATAAAGAAGTATACTAGCTTCACTGAAATTTTTAGAACATGAACAGACATTTAGATCTTTCAATTCTCAAGCAGTCAAAATAACTAAAAGAATATAGACTTCTGATGAAAAAAGGAACTGGTTCTGGTTTAGTTTGGAACAGCAACAAGGAGGGTTGAGGATTTGGGCAGCTAGAGGCTTCATGACCCACCTAAAAAAGGAAGGTGCTAGTAGTCCAGGAAGATTATTGTCCAGATGATTATTTTTCCCCAGATCCTTAGATTTTCAAGAGAAGTTTGGAATGTCACATTTCATGTGCAAGCTCTCCATTTTCAAAGGCTGGCCAATAGCTGAAATTTAAATATCTTACTGGTCAACACTAGATGGACCAGACACAAATCTCGGGGGAGAGTCAGTCCATGAGCTAATAGGTTGCAATGTCGGTCGGATTCAGGGTTTTTTTTCACAGGCATGTGTAATCAGTATGATTATACACAAAATGATTAACCAATCACATCCTAAGCTATTATTCCAAAGGAAAAGGATGAAAGACAGCTTTGCAAGTGTGAAATTTCAGTTTGACTAAAACCAAATGAGACTCTTTCCCAGGAAAGAATTTTAAAACTGGTCTCAATGAGCAAGCATACAGATAAAGCAGACAAGATCCTTCAGTGAGAGAAGCTGAGTTATAACTCCACTGTCTTCAGACTTTAAGAAGACTTAATAAACATGATAAAAATATCACTTTAGAATTAGTTGGAACCTGGGGCAGGAAAAGGGCATTCAGAACCCCCTAGAATAACTAGAATATGCAGAGGCAATAGGAAGTGCTAGACACAGATGATTCCCATGTGACAAACACAGACTGTTTACTTAGCAAAATGGTTAAGGCTCATGAAGAGTTTCTTATTGAGGAGTTAGAGGAGACAACGTCACAATCCACCCTACAGGCTTTAGAAATCATTCTGACTTTCACATCAAATACCTTGTTAGCGCTTCCAAAGTGCCAGAAACTGTTCTGATAATCTGGGGATAGAATGAAAAGAAAGCTCCAACTCTCAGCGTACATTCTCCAATAGTCAGTCAGTCAATCAATCCATCATATTGTTTTGGATTGTGATAGACACTCCACAGAGGATAGAAGAAATCAGATAGGATGATACGGTGGGAGTGTGGGCGCATGGCCCATGGGGTTGGGGAAAGCCTTCTGAGCTCAGACCTCAATGGTGAGAGAGGTGAGCTCTGAGATGTGCAGCAAAATGATTCAGCAGGAAGCAGGAGCAACTGCAGAAGCTTTGAAGCAGGGATGGGCTTCACGGACTATCACTTGAGTGTGAATCTCTTTACAGAGTGTGGTTGCAGTCAATTCCGACAGCACATTTTGTCCTTATTCAAAGATGCTGTGAATATGAACACCTACACTGTTAGAATTATGGTTTAGTTGCTCAGAGTGAGCAGAAGCAGTTAGGCAACCCCCTCGAGAGACACACACACACGCTCACACACAAACATACACATACACTACACTCCCCGGTGCTTGCACCTAAAATGCTATTAATTTCTGTAAACGCATTTTTTAACATCTATTAAATCTCAACTCATTTAAGAAAGAATTGTATAGGATGCAAAATTCACTTCTCTCTCTTTCCTTTCTTTTTTTGTTTCCTGAATAAAAAGTCAGGTTGAAAATCAGTTTATCCATAATAAAAATGGAGTGGCTAAAAAAGGGGACATAAAGACATGGAATCAGTTCACTGTGTTCAATGTTTCCTCTAATAAACTCTTCATGACTCTCCTTTTAATGCTGGCTAGCCTGAAACAAACTTTGAAACAGGATCTGGCTACTGCAGATGCATTTACAAGAAAACCCAGAGGCCTCAGAGGAGGCTGCACTTCATGGGGAAGGCAGGAAACATCTGTGAGTAGGGGAGAACTGTGGAGCTATGGTCAGATGGCCCTGCCAACTTTCCATGTTGTCTCATGCACCCCAGTCTGAGGAATATTCTTGAACACATAGCACACTGTAGGAGTAGAATATGGCCTGCAGTCAGCCCTCATAGCTGGTCCATGCCTAGAGCGAGCCTGTATCCCATATCCCCTGTCCCACGTGGTTAAGTACCATGTATGACTGGCATTTCCTCTACCAATCTCTAAACCCCTTTGGAAACAGGATCCCCTTTGTATCTCCATATAGGAGTTTTTCTGGTTGTATTTCAGAAGACGAGATATTGTGTGAAGCACACAATTTGATTTCCCTGATCTCTTAGCCTCTTAGTTCTGGATAATTTTTTTCCTTTATGGCTACCTGTCTTAGAGTCCCCATATCCCCATATTTTTTCCTCCTTCTCCTCAAAGGAAAAATGTATCCCTGGGAAAAGTCCTGATAAATTCATTTACACTAGGAAATACACTTCCCTTTAAAATGTTCCTGTTGTTCTCCTCTCATGAAATTTTGCATTTTAGCTAGTCCAAGAAAGACTTTGGTGGAAGGAAGAAAAAAACAGTGCCTAGGACATTTCAATCTATATATCTCAGGTACTTATGTATGCATGGAAAGTAAGTTTTATAGATTTGTTTGCATAACACCAGTTAAGCAAATGCAAATTCAATACACACATTATTAGAATTGAAGTATTTCCAGGGAATTCCCTGGTGGTCCAGTGGTTAAGACTCTGCACTCCCACTGCCAAGGGCCCGGGTTCCATCTCTGGTTGGGGAACTAAAATCCCACAAGCTGCATGGTGCAGCCAAATAATAATAGTAAAAAAATAAAATATTTCCAATTCAATCTCAGGTGCTTGAGTTTCAGGAAATATTATATACATTCACCCCAAACACTTCTTCTGTTTAGCTTTTTTTTTTTTAACATCTTTATTGGAGTATAATTGCTTTACAATGACGTGTTAGTTTCTGCTTTATAACAAAGTGAATCAGCTATACATATACATATATCCCCATATCTCTTCCCTCTTGCGTCTCCCTCCCTCCCACCCTCCCTATCCCCCCGCCCCAGGTGGTCACAAGGCACCAAGCTGATCTCCCTGTTTAGCTTTTCTGCTCCTCAGTGGAACTCCCTCAGTCTATCTTCCTTCCTCTTCCCTTCCTCTCCCCACTTCCTTTCCTTCTTTCCTCCCTTCCTTCTTTTCTTCCTTCCTTCCTTCCTCTCGTATTTCTTGAGCATCTGCTATGTTCTAACACTACCCTAGATGCTGACAGTATAGATATGAATAAGGTGCAGGTTCAGGCTAGAGAAGGGTGCTGAAAAGTAATCAAATAAAATGAATTTAATAAGAATAGATTTGTCTTAGAAGTATGAAGAAAAGAACTCTGAGGATAAAGTAGATGACTCTGTTTGGGAGAGGCAACAATATTCTACAAAGAAAGGACTATTAGGTAGAGCTCTTGAAAGATGACTAGAAAGTGCTACCTAGAAAACAGTGGAATAGCATTTCAGATAATAGGGAGAATGTGTGTAAAGGAATAGCAGCTTCGATAGCAATGGTAATGCCTGTGGAAAAGCATCTGGCCCCTGTGGTCAGAGGTAGAGTATCTGACATTGCGATAGGAGACAAAGCTGGAAAATTAAAGTTAATTCATGTACTTAACTTGTCAGCAACGATCTTTGCACCCCTCCAATGTGGTGATTCCAAATAACTCATTTTCTGAACTCGTCTTTCAGTCCTGAGACAGACTGCATGGCCTCCTGGCTTTCTGCCCATTTCATTGGTTGGTCTTGCCCCGTTGTCCATTGGACCTCTAACTGTTGGTGCACCCAAGGCTCAGCCCTTCAACCCTTCTCCCCTGGTGTTTTCTGTTCTCTATTGCAAGAGGCTCCTTTGCAAAGTATCCAAGAGCTCTCTCACAGGCACCAAACTGCCAGGTTTCAGTTCCCAAACTCTTCACCTGTTAGCTGACAGAGCTTTCTCCTCCTGTTGCCTCATCTGTGAAACAAAGATAGTAATAGGACTTATCTCAGAAGGTGGTTGGAGTCAAATAATTTAAGACTTGTGCAAAAAAGAGTCAAGAGTCAACAGAGCAGTCTTGGCTGCTTATCTTTAGACAGGCTTCTGATGAGGTTGGCCTTGGGCTGGCGTTTGGGGACTTGGATTTCAGGAGGCTTCCTAACCACCTAACTGATAAGGGCGCCCTCACTGCACCTAAACTGCTCATGAAAACAATATGGTTTCTGCTGAACACCAGCTTTCCCTCTGGGAGTCTGGAATCTTGGCAAGTGCCAGGCATAGGCTGCCTACGTGATCTGCCCCTAATAAAAATCCCGGGCACTGAGCCTTTAATAACCTTCGCTGTTTGACGATATTTCACAGGGGTTACCACACTCATGGCTGGGGTAATGAAGCACGTCCTGTGTGACTCCACAGAGAGGACCTGGTTTCCCTTAGACTTCACCCCTGGTGCCTTTTCCTTTTCCTGATCTTGCTTTGTATCCTTCTGATGTAACAAATCACGGCTGTGATTATGACCATATGCTGAGCTCTGTGAGTCCTCCTAGCAAATCATAGAAGCTGGAGTGGCCTTGGGGACTGCCCAGCATAGCATGTAAGAGCCACTTAACTGAGTCTTAGACGTGGTAAGCATGTAATGGACACTAGCTATTTTTATTATCTACCCTCCTTCCTAAGGTGAGCCCCTCCTGGCTTTAAGGACCACCTGTATGCTGATGATTACCAAGTTTATATCAGCAGTTTAACCCGGTCCCTAACTCAAGGTTCATATATCAAGCTTCCTGTGTAGTATCTTCATTTGAGTTTTTAATGGACATCTCAAACTGATCGTGCACAAAGAAGACTCTGGGTTTCTGCTCCAAAAACATCTGTGACCCCAGTCAAGATGGTTAAAATCACTACCATTCATCCCATTGCTTGGAGCCCCCACTGTTTTGTCTTCACTCTCTACATCTAACCTATGAGTAAGCCTTGTTTGATTTACTTCCAAAAGGATGTCTCAAACCTTAAACAATGGTCATCAACTCATCATTTTCTCTCCCTGACCCTTGGCAGGAACACCCTAACCAGTCCCCCTGCCTTACCAGGGGATAAGTCCATGCTTACCCCCTGCTGTCTACTTCTAGCAGAGCAGCTACTACTGTCTCTCTAAATCTGAAGTAGAGCCTATCCCTCCACTACTTAAACCCCTTTGACAGCTTCCCATGTTAATTAGAATGTGACCCACACTTCATGCCATGAGCCATAAGGGCTGCACCATCTGGCTGCTGCACACCTTCCTGTTCTCTAGCGTGGTGCTTCCCTAGGCTCACTAAGGCCTAATGTCTCTTCCTCCAACATGCCAAGCTCACTCCCCCTGAGCACCTCTGGATAGGGAGCTCTGTCTGCCTGGAGCACATTTGCTCCAGACTTTCTCTTGGCTACCCCCTCTCATAAGTCACTCTCAGACCACCCTATTTAAAGTGACCACCACTCACTTATTTTCTAGTGACTCTTTTATTTTAATCAACTAGCACTACCATAGTTTTGCTTTATTTACTTTTTATTTTTAAAATGGTACCACAATCATTAAAATTAGCCTCTGATCTACCCCTCTGTCCTCCTTTTATTCCCCAGAAGCAACCCATTTGGAACCATTTCTGCTTTGCTTTCTTCTCATAGTAAGCTTTTTATTTCTAAATGATATATATTTCATCATTTATCAAATTTAGTCATACCTGTTTACTTCTCATGTTGAAAGATAGAACTTCCGTTTATTTGCATCGCTCTTAATTTTCCCTCATCCCTAACTCCCAAAGTCGATAATTTTATTATCATTTACTTCTTCTTTTTGCTTTTAAACTTTGAATAATACACAAAATTTTCAGTGTCCTCTTCCATCAACCTTAGACAGTATCTCCTTAGTCCCCACCATGAGAAATGATATTTGTGTTCCTGCTCTCCTCTCTATATCTACTAACCACCTCCCAATTTCTGTTATGTGAACAATTTTTCTTTTACATTATGAGGATTTATAACATTGAGATTCTATTCAGAAGTCATATTTTATTTTTTCTGTGTTGATGTATTTCTGTTTTAAAAACCAACTATGGAGGAAGTAAAAAAAAAAAGACTTCAGATTCTTCTTTTTTTCCCCCGCTTCTTATCAAAATATGCTCCCTAAAAAGTATTTGATTACTCATTCAGACTAAAATGGAAATGACTGATTAAATCCATTATAAACATGAGGAATAAAGACTTATTGGCCGAATTTCAGGCTCAAATCATGTTTTGAGTTTACAGTCACTTATCTAAAGTTCTTGTATTCAGATTATTTTACAGTTAAGACTTTTTGAACTTTAGAAGTTTTGCACACAGCATATATTCTAAATCACATAGCACTTTCAGCAGGGACTGAGGCAAAACCACGTAGTCAAAAAATTTCTTCAGTAAAATGTATGAATAATCATACTATGAAATATAAACAGAGACTATAAATATTTTTACATCACTTCAGTCTAGATTTTCTTGCTCAATGAGTATACACTCACTGTATACAAATTGTATACACTCATTGTATGTTAACAAGTATTTTTTTCAATTTTTAGAGTGTTTTGGTTGATGAAACTATAGATATAGGATTGTGCAACAACATAAATGACAGCTTATTAATTTGTAAACATAACTTTGCACTTAGTTTCTCTGCTACTTGTTTCTACTCTTACATGACATGAATTTGCACCTTGCACTTTCATGTGATGCTGCTGTAAACCCATTAGCTTTAGAAGAGCAAGTTAGTAAGATTGATTGTTCTGTCCACCAACATTTTGTCTTCACTTGAATTTATGTACATTACAGTGACATAACAACAGTGGGTTAAACAGGTGGGTTGCTAACTTATTGAGTTGATTGAGAACTAGTAAATTTCTTTAGGTTGAAATATAGGAACATGAACTTTACCTGCCTTTTCACATTTAATTTCTCCAGTTGAATTTGGTTGAATGGGAAATGCTTTGAAATCATATCAAAGGCTGCCCCTTCTTTACATTTCTGGAACATTGTAGGCAACATACTTTATGGTTAATCACTCAGGATTTAGAGTCAGAGATTATTCATTTAATCTCATTTCTATGTCTTGGGTAAACTTTGGGAAAATTATTTAAATTCTCCAAGACTCAATTCTCTTCTCTGAAGAAAAAAGCCCACACAGTGATGGTATTCATTTTATCTTGTGGGAGGCTATAAGGTAAAATTGAGACACAGCTTATAAAGTGTTTAGTGTAGTCTCTAGCAGGGGCTACATTTTATTTTTACTGTTTTAAACAGAACATCCTCTAAAGCTATTTGATGTATGTGTCTTCATGAAAAAGCAAGCGAACAGCATAGATATTTATTTATTTATTTATTTGCGGTACGCGGGCCTCTCACTGTTTGTGGCCTCTCCCGTTGTGGAGCACGGGCTCCGGACGCGCAGGCTCAGCGGCCATGGCTCACGGGCCCAGCCGCTCCGCGGCATGTGGGATCTTCCCGGACCGGGGCACGAACCCGTGTCCCCTGCATCGGCAGGCGGACTCTCAACCACTGCGCCACCAGGGAAGCCCAGCATAGATATTTATGATACCACCCAGGAATTTATGTATAGTTGCCTACATTTGTTCCAAAATATTAATGTATTTTTGGCCAGCCAAATCAGAATGTGAGTTCTAATGTGAATGACTATCATTGTGAGGGAGAATCTGAATTCTAACAGATAAAATGGTGAAAGTATAGGATAAATGTATCAGTTAGCTCTTGCTGCATACCAGGCCACCCCAAAACTTAGTGGCTTAAAAGAAAAGCTATTCATTTAGCTTATATTCTATTTGCCAGCAATTTGAGCTGTGCTCAGCCTTCTGGTTCTTCTGATCTCAGCTGGGCTCACTCATGTGACTGCAGTCAACTCTCAAGTTGGCTGGAGGCGAGCTGGTCTATGATGGCTTCGCTGCCATGGCACATCTTCGCTCCACTTTCTCTCCCATCACAGAACACACAAGCCTGGGCTTGTTGAAATGGCAGTTGAAAAAGAGTAAAAGTGAACAAGGCCTCAAGAGGCTTTGACTCAGCACTGGCATAATGACATGTTACTGTCCAAAGCGCATCAAAATTTCAGTCTAGACTCAGTGGCAGAGAAATGAACTCTTCCTATTAATGGGAAATGTTACAAAGTCACATTACAAAAAAATATGGATATAGGGACAGGGAAGAGCTGAGGTTATTTTTGTTATCGATGTGAATATGTAAAATTTTGCTAAAATCCTTAAACACTGAATTTTAACATCAGGAAAATTAAAATGATTCATGTGGCGCAAGGAAGAAAAATCAATGATAAGAAAGTAATGATTGGTATGTGAAAAATATGAGAGTGAAAAACTGGAAATTAAAAATGACTGTATGTAGTCTATAGTTCCCCTGTGTATTATTAAGAAGAAAGATTGAACAAAGACAATGATTTATCTAACCTGACCCGGCAGAAATGCAGTCCTCTGCATGTGTATGGGTAAAATTTCTGAACGGGAAAATGTTGTACCCAATTTAGTGGAATATGGAAAACCCAGATATTTTTACAAAAGGAATTCCTATTAATTTTCACTTTTGTAATTATATAGACTAATGCATCCTAGTAAAGACATTAGAGGTTAACTAACATTTATCTTACAATATAAGTGTTTTAAAATTAAAATATTTTAATCTCATATTTGAAATTTGAAAATTTCTAAACAACAGCACAGCCTACCTAGTGATTGAGAGTGAAATTAAAATGTAACAAAAGAAAATATCCTTCTTTACTGTTGATTTAGCTGCATCTCTGAGCCTAGTTTCCCTATGATAACTTATTTTTGATACCAGACATGTTGGCATTTCCTAAATGAACAAGAAAATCTGTCTCTGATATGGGATTAATCCTTCTTGGAGATTCATAGAGGTAGACTCATCTGGGAAGGGAGTTTGCAAACTATTGAATACATTCCTGGTATATTTTCTGCTGTAGATAAACCAAATTTAGTGCTGAAAATTGATCTTGAATAGTGCTCGTGACTCTAGACCTGATATATATATATTTAAGGCAGTGCAAAGGTCCAGAGAAAAAGCTTTATATGCTGGTTGCATTTCCTACTCAATTGTAGCTCCTCTCTTAATTTTAGTAAGATAGTTTGTTGTTTTAACTTTCCTTGGACAAACTCTAGAAAAAAATTCACGTAAAGAAACTTAAATTTTCATCTTCTCCTGCTATAAACTTGCTGCTTATAATTCTTCTTGGTTACATAGGCCAACTCTTCTCAGATATGCCCAGTTCAGTTTTTTCTTACCAGTCACCTCATTCATTCATTCATCTATTCTCTTTATTAGGTTCATTATTTCTCAAATATTTTTAACTATTGTGCTCCTTTAAAATATAAATATAAACGTTTAAAATACAAATTATATAATATATATGTGTAGATAAGATCACATAAGGAAGGACAATTTAGAAGGGCCCCCCTCCCCAAAGCCGGGGTTCAGACCTCATTGGAATAACGGTGGTTGTAATCTACTGGATGGCAGGCAAGTTTGCTGAGTTGTCCAGGCCGGAACTGGTCCAGAGTTACCAGGAAAGCAGGAAACAGCCATCTGGGTACAGGCAGACAGATCTGCACATCTGTGGGTAGGCAGGCATGGAGAAAGTTTCAGCTGTTAGGAGCCTGACTGCTGGCAGTGGCATGTGGCCTGGCGAGCAATGTTGTATCGGGAGGGCTGGAGGAAACAACCCTCCCAGCCCAGGAAAGCTGAGGCTGATGTACAGGGGCTCAGAGGGAGACACTGGCATGCTGTTGCCAGCAACAGGCCTGACTCTGGCAGTGGTCACTGTGACCCAGCCTGGGCTGCAAGATGGCTGAGGGACTGTACACTCTGAATGTGCAGTTGGCGCAGAATGACACTGGATGTGAACACACACACACACACACACACACACACACACACACACACTGATGGATTGTTACAGCAGGAGCAAAAAGGCAGCATTCCAGAACAGGAAGAGAGGCCCCTTTCAATGTCCCTCAGCACCCTATACTGACAAAGCTGAACATCATGCTCATAGTAGAGGAGAAATGCTTGGAGTCCAGGTCATTATGGTGGAGCAGGTAGGAGGCAGTGAATATGGAGCTGAGAGGCTGAGAATAAACTGAGAACTGGCCCAGGCTATTCCTTTAGCTACTCAGCTACCACCTACACTCTCACATGCACACTTCAACCCCTGTAAAACAATAAGACAAGACTAAATGTACAACTAGACCATGCTGCAATAAGAAATAAACCCCACTAATTCAGTGGTTTGTCAAAAATAAGATTTATTTCTTACTCATGTTTATCCTACTTTGTGCAACACAACTCTCCTTCAAGTGGTGAATCAGGGACTTGGGTTGCTTCCTCTTAGAACTCCAAGACCATGTGTTTTTTTTATTTCTAATTATGGAGAGACACAGAGAAGGGTGGAGGGAGAAACATTCATTCTTAACCATTTTAGTGGAAGTGGCCCAGCCCTACATCCCTCCATTTGATGTTCCATTGCAAGAATTTACCACATGACCACACCTAGAAGCCTTGGGGTAGGGGAGATGTAGGAAATATCTCCATGTTTGGTGAGAACCAATGGTCTCTATCACAATTTGTCAGATATATAAACATAAATTATTTTTAATGCTTCATAATACACAATAAACTGATCAAATAAATGAGTTAAGGACTGAGAGCCATGAACATAAACACCAGTTCTGGTGTTTTCACAACATGCAAATTTTGTTGTTTAGCACAAGACAACAGAGTTGTTTTCTGAATTCTACTTGGGACTTTTTAGTTCCCCTGAGCTGTTATTTATTGCAAATCATTTCTTAGGGGTGTGTCATTAAGTGAGGCTTACTCACTTGTATCCAGGAAAAAAGAAATAGGATTTGGCCTTTTCTACTTAAATAAGATGACAACAGGAAATAATTTGTGTAATTTGCAAAAATAAAAAAGAATGAATTTAAAATTTATTTATTTCAAACTGTTTTCTAATAAAGCCATTTGTAAGCAGAGAGATGCTAATAAGAGCCAAATTAAAATAAAATATAGAAAAATGCTTGCATGTTCTGAATTTGCTGTCCAGTTATCCCCAGAGTGAGCCTCACTACTGACTTTTGCCCCACAGAATCATCAGTTCATACTTTATAAACAAGGCTGAACGTATTCAACAGACTTAGCGCTCAGTTGCAAAATACACAAACCCATGTTTTTACATCTCTGAAGTACCCAAGTTATAGTAGGAGAGCATCTAACAATATAAAAGTCAACAACATAAGTGAATCTAGAAAAATAACTTAGGAATATATGCACTAAATGGCAGTACTGCTTATAGAGATGGTAAAATTATGGGTGATTTTTTTTTCCCTTCTTGTAATTTTCTGTATTTTCAAAATGTATTTTTTATCATTTTATATATTACAATAAGCATGCATAGCTTTATAGTTGGGAAAAAAAAATGATAAGGAGATCAGCCAAGATGGCAGAGTAGAAACCCTAAGTTCACCTCCTCTCATGAGAACACCAAAACTCCTAACTATTTGCAGAACAACCATCAATGAAAAAGACCAAAACATACCAGAAAAGATATACACTAACAACGAACTATCAGAAAGAGAAATTAAGGAAACAGTCCCATTTACCACTGCACCCAAAAGAATAAAATACCTAGGAATAAACTTACAAAAGGAGGTGAAAACCGGTACTCAGAAAACTGGTGTTCACTGATGTTTTATCAGTGAAGACACCGATGAAAGAAATTGAAGACGACACAAACAGATGGAAAGATATACCATGTTCTTGGATGGGAAGAATTAATTATTGTGAAAATGACTATGCTACCCAAGGCAATCTACACATTCAATGCAATCCCTATCAAAATACCAATGGTATTTTTCACAGAACTAGATCAAATAATTTCAAAATTTGTATGGAAACACGAAAGACCCTGATTAGCCAAAACAATCTTGAGAAAGAAGACTAGAGCTGGAGGAATCATGCTCTGTGACTTCAGACTATATTACAAAGCTAAAGTTATCAAAACAGTATGGTAACAGCATAAAAACAGACACATATATCAATGGAACAGAAATCCCAGAAATAAACCTATGCACTTATGGTCAATTAATCTATGACAAAGAAGGTAAGAATATACAATGGAGAAAAGACTACTTCATTAAGTAGTGCTGGGAAAACTGGACAGCTACATGTAAAAAAATGAAGCTAGAACATTCTCTAACACCATATACAAAAACAAACTCAAAATGGATTAAAGACCTTCATGTAAGATGGGAAGCCATAAAACTCCTAGAGGAACACACAGGCAGAACACTCTTGGACATAAGTTGTAGCAATGTTTTTTTTGGTTCCATCTCCTAAAGCAAAGGAAATAAAAGCAAATGAACAAATGGGACCTAATTAAGCTTAAAAGCTCTTGCATAGCAATGGGAAACCATCAACAAAATGAAAAGACAACCTACTGAATGGGAGAAAATATTTGCAAATGTTATGACCAAGAAGGGGTGAATATAAAACATATATAAACAACTCATACAATCAACATCAAAACAAACAAACAACCCAATTTTAAAAATGGGCAGAAGACCTGAATAGATATTTTTCCAAAAAGGATGTGCAGATGGCCAACAGAAAAGATTCTCAACATTGCTAATCATCAGGGAAATGCAAAGCAAACCACAATGAGATATCACCTCACACCTGTCAGAATGGCTATCATCACAAAGAACACAAATAACAAATGTTGGTAAGGATGTGGAGAAAAGGGAACCCTCCTACACTGTTGGTGGAAATGTAAATTGATGCAGCCACTGGAAAACAATATGGAGCTTTCTCAAAAAACTAAAAATAGAACTACCATATGACCCAACAACTCCACTCCTGGGTATATGCAGTAAATCCCCTACATACCAACCTTCAAGTTACGAACTTTCAAAGATGAGAACATGCATGCCAGCTGTTGTACTGTACTGCTGTACTTTTCAAGGTACTGTACTGTAAGATTAAAAATGTCTTCTTTATTTTTTGTTTGTTTTTTATGTACGTATTATTTATGTGAAAAGTATTATAAACCTATTACAGTACAGTACTGTATAGCCGATTGTGTTAGTTGGGTACCTAGGCTAACTTTGTTGGACTTATGAACAAATTGAACTTACAAGCGCTCTCAGAACAGAATTTGTTCGTAATTTAATGTTCGAGTTAAATTACTCGTTCATAATTTAACCCTCTGAACCCTAGATTTTTTCTCTATCTTATAATAATTACCACCACTACCCAGTGGGGCTGTTTTAACTATAACATGATGTGTTTTACCTCTAACTTGGATCAAGAGACAAATGAAACTGATTCATTAAGTTAAATACAAGAACAAAAGTAAGAGTTTTTCCCTTCCTTGTTTTCAATCATCCTCTAGAAGTCCAGAATCCAATCCTCCATGGAAGGGAGTAATGTAGATGCAGAAGTATACTTTGCTGGTGAAAAGTGGTAGGTAAATTAGGCTTGGATCTTTGGGGCAAAGTATAGACAAACCTAAGGGCATCAGCTCTTCTGGACAGTCAGCTAGTACCATGTTGATGCAATCAAAGAGAAATCCTTAGTGAAAGCCACTAGAAAGGACGATTAATGTATTTCCTAGGTGCCAGTGGTATATGTACTCACACAGATGGAGTCTGGACAGTTTTGAACATGAATTCTGCTCCTACAGAGCTCCTTGTCACTGGCAATAGGTGGTGTGCCTTGGAGCAGAGGTTAGAGGTTCTTGAATGGTGACTCATTTCCTTTCCACAAGCTTCTTCTGTATATGGCCTCCTTATCCTCATCTTGACCAACCTCCATTTCTCTCTTTATACCTTAACATCTCTTCCTATCTCTTTCCCTCTTTTATAGTCCCTGGATGTATAAATTCTCTCTTATTCATCAATTTTACTTATTTATATAGTATGAGTTTCTCACATTTGCTTGAGAGTTAGATGTTTAAAATCCAATAATCCTTGTCTATTTATTTCTGTGATCCCTCATGTCATACTTTTCATGAGTAGGGAACATGAAATGACTGACTCAGTGAGAAAGTGGCCAGAAAGTAGAAGGAACTATGGAGAATAGAAATCCTATCAATTAATATTTCAGAAGTATCTTACATTGTAATAATATGAGGAGGCAGTGAATGTGCAATGTTCAGCACACTGCTCGCCACGTAGAGAGTCTCAATGTAATATCAGTTTTCTACTTTAAAAGATGATGTTTTGCAGAGTCTGTTCTAGTATCAAGACATTTGACTACATTCTGCCTGATGTCTTTGACCTCATACCTTGTATCTTTACTTAAGGATTTGCTTATTACCCCTTACCTAACCTACATGATTTTTTTTTTTTTTTTTTTTTTTTTTTGCCGTACGCGGGCCTCTCACTGTTGTGGCCTCTCCCGTTGCGGAGCACAGGCTCTGGATGCGCAGGCTCAGCGGCCATGGCTCCCAGGCCCAGCTGCTCCGCGGCATGTGGGATCCTCCTGGACCGGGGCATGAACCCGTGTCCCCTGCATCGGCAGGCGGACTCTCAACCACTGCTCCACCAGGGAAGCCCTTTACATGATTTTTTTAATAACAATTCTGAATTTGTATTCAATAGTCTATTGATTTTTTTAATATATATACATTTTTAATTTTATTTTTGGCTGCATTGGGTCTTCATTGCTGCACGCAGGCTTTCTCTAGTTGCGGTGAGCAGGGGATGCTCTTCGTTGTGGTTCGTGGGCTTCTCATTGTAGTGGCTTCTCTTGTTGCAGAGCACAGGCTCTAGGTGCGCAGGCTTCAGTAGTTGTGGCTCGTGGGCTCTAGAGCACAGACTCAGTAGTTGTGGCTCATGGGCTTCGTTGTTCCACAGCATGTGGGATCTTCCCAGACCAGGGCTCGAACCCATGTCCCCTGCATTGGCAGGCGGATTCTTAACCACTGCGTCACCAGGGAAACCCACCCACATGATTTTTAACTAAATTTCACTTGCTAGCTTATCTTCAGTTTTCAAGTCAAAGAAGATAAATAAATGCATTAATGCATGAGCAGAATGTGGTGAGAAAATATGGACACTAATTGCTCTTACTAGATTAGGTGGAGGATTATTTTGAGTTTATTGTCTGTGATGATACTGATCAGTAAGGCCACAATTATTTGAGAAATTCATTCAGTGTGGGAAGATTGATTCTAGAAAATAATGGACTGTGTAAATAGCAAATTTAGAGTTAGAGATTTGGCAACATAATTTTTAAATTATCACAAATAAATAAACCAATAAGGTTTTTTGTTTCCCATAGAGTGTGCATTTATCAGTGTGAAGAACTATGTACTGTGGATGTGATAAAAATTACAACAGGATCATTGAAACTGACTGTTATAGTGTTTAACATTTGCAAAGTGTTATCTCCCAGAGGAAGGAGGGTTATTCTGATTTTTAGGGTCTGGAGTTGCTGGTTACCTCTAACTGAAAGCAAAGAAAATTATATAATTTCACTGAACATCTGTAAAATGAGATTAGAGCATCAATCTCCTCATAGGCTTTTTTTTTTTTTTGGGAATTAAATGAGATAATCCGCTAAAGAACTTGGGCACAACAGTTGGCACATTTATTTGTGGTGTTTAGACCATTTATCTTTAATGTGGTTATTGACATGGTTGTTTACATCTATCATCTTTCTTTTGTTTTCTGTTTGTTTCATCTCTTATTTGTCCCATTATTCTCTTATTCTGCCTTCTTATTGATTAGTTCAGTATTTTTCATGACTTTTTTCTTTTATGTAGGTTTATTAGCTGTAACTTTTTGTTTCACTATTTTAGTGGTTGCTTTAGCGTTTATAGTATACATCTTTAACTTATCAGTTTACTTCAAGTGGTCTTTTACCACTTATCATGTGGAATAAGAGCCTTACTACAGTATACTTGTATGTCTTCTAGACTCTGTTCCAGTGCTTTGTTCCATTTCATTTTTACATATAACTCTACAATATGTTGTCTCTTTGTTTTTAACAGTTATCTTTTAAACCGATTTAAATAATGAGGAAAACTTCGTTATATTTACTTATTTAATTATTTTCAGTACGCTTAATTCCTTTATGTGGATTCGAATTTTTGTCTATTATAATTTTCCTTCAGCTTGAGGACTTCCTTTAACATTTCTTGTAGGTGTCATCTGCTTGTGACAAATACTTCCCATTTTTTATGTATGAAAAAGTCTTTAGGGTTTCCCTGGTGGTGCAGTGGTTGAGAGTCCGCCTACCGATGCAGGGGACACGGGTTCATGTCCCGGTCCGGGAAGATCCCACATGCCGCGGAGCGGCTGGGCCCGTGAGCCATGGCTGCTGAGCCTGCGCGTCCGGAGCCTGTGCTCTGCAGCGGGAGAGGCCACAACAGTGAGAGGCCTGCGTACAGCAAAAAACAAAACAAAACAAAAAGTCTTTAGTTCTTCTTCAAGTATGAAAAATATTTTTATTCAACCTATGTTTTGCTTTACATGCTTCAAAAATGTTATTCCATTGTCTTCTTGTTGGTATCGTTTCTGATGAGAAATGTAAAATTATACTTATGTTTTTCCTCTGTACATAATGTTTCTTTTTCTCTAATTGCTTTTAAGATTTTCTATGATTCGTTTTGAGAAATTGACTATGATGTGCTACAGTGTAATTAATTTGATGTTTCTTTTTTTGGAGTTTATTGAGCTTCTTGTGTCTGTGGATTTGTAGTTTTCCTCAAATTTGGAAAATATTTAGCTATTCTTCTTTAAATACTTTTCTGATCACCTTCTCTCTTTCCTCCTCATGGACTCCAATTGCACATATGTTAGGCTGTTGCACTTATCTCACAGCTCATTTCTTTCAGTTCCTTTTTCTCTGTGTTTCATTTTGGATAGTTGCTATGTCTTCTATTTCACCATTCTTTTCTTCTACGATGTCTAATCTTCCAGTAATTCTACCCATTGTATTTTTTGACTCAGACATAGTTTTAATCTCTAAATTTTTGATTTTGGTCTTTTTTTGTATCTTACTTGTGTCTACTTTTCAACATGTGAAATTTAGAGTGAATCACTGTCTCAATGTGCTTGTTTTTAATTTTAGCATCTCTTGGTTCTGGCTCACTTCAATTGTTTGATTTTTCTCCTTATTATGGGTTACATTTTCTTGCTTCTTTGCATGCCTGATAACTTTTAATTGGGTGCCAATTATTGTGAATTTCATCTTTTTGGGTTCTGAATATTTCTATATTTCTATGTATGCTTCAGTTTTTTCTGGACTTTAAGTAACTTGTAAAGACTTTAATCCTTTTTGGTCGTGCCCTTAAGATTTGGTAGGCAAGACCAAAGTCATGTGTAGTGGAAGTCTGATTTGTGCCCAATGCCAATGAATTATGGAGTTTTCTAGTCTGGCTTATGGGAATGGGCATTATTTCCAGCTCACTGTCAGTGCTGGGTACGGCTCCCTCAAAACCTTTTGGGTGATTCTTTCTTGAGCCTCAGGTAGTTTAATCACCTACAAGCACTAATAATATCTCTGCTGAACACTCAAGGGGGTCCTTCTGCCTGTCTCTAGAGTTCTTCCTGTGCAGTTCTCTCCTTTTCAGTACTCTCTCATGAGAACCCAGGCTCCCTCGGTCACCTGAGACTTTCAGCTCTGACTCCTCAATTCATGCCATATGCTGGGCCCTGCCTCAGTTTCCCTCCCCTGTGTTGCAGCCTGGAAACTCTCTAGGTGCAGTAAGGAGGGACAGTGGTAGAGCTGAACTCATTTGTTGGTCATCTCTCAGGGAATACTGTCTCATGAGGCCTGATGTCCAATATCTTGGAAACCATTGTTTCATAAATATCTGTGTATTTTTATTGTTTCAGGTGGAAGGGTTACTCTATCTTGGCCAAAGTAGAAATTATTATGTGGCATTTCTGATTTTTAATAGCAATATTTCATAGTGAAATTCAATTGTGTCTATTTTTATTATTTTACAACTTTCATTCTTACTAAAAGTAGATGATTTTATTCTAATGTATGTGAGAGAACAATCACATATATATACACATTTGTAGAAATGCTATCAACCTCTATCTATCTATCATCTATCCATCTATCATTATAGCTAACTTCAGCATAAGGCTGTAGGTAAGGAAACATTGGTCATCAACAATCAAACATTAAATATTAGAGCAACTTTATTAAATCATGTTAAAGAAATGAGAAGGAAAAAATTTTTAATAACATTTAAAATATTTTTAGAGTAAGTAAGTATGACCTTCTTATTCTTTTATGATGCATTTTAGTTACAGTGATAAAATTTATATGTAGGTCTTCCTTGCTTTTATAAAAACATACAATGTAATCTAATATAAAGAATATCATAATCAGATTTTTCATCTGGTTTCTTCTTTTAATTTGTTAAAACAATATTAATTTTATGCTGTTTTAAATTTTATTTTTGAACATATAGGCAAAACTAAGGAAAAGGCTGTTATAAGTTGATGTTGGAGAAATAGATGTAACTACTACTTATTGCCTGGTCGTATTTCAGTGAGGAGAACAGATGTTAATTTGCATTTGAGGAATACAGACAGCATTGACTATGGCATTCAGCCTCTGCAGGATCTGAGCACTAACTAAAGAAAGAAGTGCCATAAGGTCAATGGAGAAGACATTGTAGTTGGAAACAGATATTAGTGAGCATGAAGCTTTGTTTATGCTCCTACCCCAGCTCCTTAAATTATGGTCCGACCCAAGAATAACCAGAATTATGGTGCTCAAAGTGTCTTTATAATAGATTTTACTGAATATATATTTCTCAATTTATAAATGGGCTA
Organism: Delphinapterus leucas; assembly: GCF_059928025.1. NCBI lineage: Eukaryota > Metazoa > Chordata > Mammalia > Artiodactyla > Monodontidae > Delphinapterus > Delphinapterus leucas. The sequence continues at coordinate 53,588,236 of NC_143132.1, read as the reverse complement.
AACACACAAAAAAGTTAATTTGTAAAGGGTTGCTTTTCAGATTAGAAAACAATTTTTATATAAACAAATATTTTAAACACAGGCATCCCTCAGAGATATTGAGGGTTCCGTTCCAGACCACCACAATAAAGCAAGTGTTGCAGTAAATCAAGTGAATTTTTTGGTTCCCCAGTGCATATAAACATTATGTTTACACTATACTGTAGTTTATTAAGTGTGCAATATCATTATATCTAAAAAAAACCAAAGTACATACCTTAATTAAAAAGTACTTTATTGTTAAAAAATGCTAATCATCTCCTGAGCTTTCAGTGAGTTGTAGCAACATCAAAGATCACTGATCACAGATCACCATAACAAATATAATAATAATAAAAAAGTTTGAAATATTGCCAGAATTACCAAAATGTGATACAGAGACAGAAAGTGAACAAATACTGTTGGAAATATGGCATCAATAGACTTTTTAAATCCAGGGTTGCCTCAAACCTTCAATCTGTAAAAAACACAATGTCTGCAAAGCTTAATAAGGCAAAAAACAATAAAACAAGGTATGCTTATAATAACTTCCTCAATATTAACCTCAAAAAGATAACAATCATATATATATTTAATACATGCAGTCAATGGAAATATTTTAAATACATGTAGCCACAATTCCTAATGCCATTTATACAAAAAAATGCACTTCAATCACAACTTAGGATACCAGGATTTTATCTTTCTTCCTAATTCTATTAGAACTACTGTAGTTCTTAGGTTAGGGGGACATTACATGGGAGATAGCCACTTTGGGGGAATTACTCACTTATTAAATGGATGAATATTCTAAAGAAGTATGTATTTGCATAAGATAAAGTATCTTTATTAGTTACCTACTCCCCAAAAGTTCCGAATTGAATAAAACAGACGTAAATCAGGGATGCCCAGCAAGAAACTTTCCCTTCTCCTTCTTAGGCTAAATTTTCTTAAATGGGATCTTTGTTTATAAGTTGTTTAATGTGAACAGATGGATTGAAAAAGTGTCTTTGATTAGTTCATGAAAAAAATAGGGATAACGATGATGATGAGTATCACTGACTTGTAAATCCAATGTGGATAGATCAATATTTTATTCTCTTTTCAAAGGTCTTACATCATTTGACATAGCTAATAAGACCTATGTTGTTGCATTTGTTAGTTTTTAAGTCACTTTCATATACAGGTGTCTCATTTGATCTTCAAAGCCCTATGCTTAAGAAATGGAAAGTTGATTATCATATGTATTCTATTATTTATAAATAGCACAAAATATATCCACTGGAAATTCACTTAGTTACTAAGTGTTCAAGGTATCAGCAATATGAAATTGTAGCAATTCCAGTTTATTTTGTTACAGACATCCGATTACTTAATATATTAAAATGCACTGAGCCTTAAAGACCTAACTCTTTAGAGCTTGCACAATACATTATTGTCTGTGGTTTATTTATTCTGCCGTATTTATTTAACAAAATGCACAGCAGTGAAGCTTTTTAAGGCCTCCTTTAAAATGAAATAGTTTCACAAGTCCCAAATATAAAATAAGATTATGGATTGTAATGGCAATAATAGCTTCTGCTTCTTCCTCTCTGCTTTCTTTAGTAACTGAAAACTTGAACTTTCAAGGCAGCTTAAGAATAGATTTACTATTCTATTTTTAATATATTTTTTCATACAGTGTTTCTTAGAACTCATTTTGCAATGCATTTGTTCCATTTTTTTTCTTTTTTGACCCTTTTTTCTTTATGCTTGCATTCAATTTCAGTGGATATTATTTACCACCATTTCAGCACTCTTTATAAAGGATTTGTCACCCAGATGCCTGCTCCTTTCAACAACAAAACAACCTCAGTAAACCTCAGTGCATGTCCTGACCTAACAGCTGAAAAATCACGCTGGAATTAAGGCCATAGTTCTGGTTCTTTAATCTAATCGGATGTCTAGTTTATATATAAATTCTGAATAAATAAAATCGACCTGCAAACAGACAAGCTTAAAGATATTAAACCCAAGCCTTCTAACTGATAGACAAGCTGGAGAGAAATGCTACGGTGTGTAAGTTCCTCTCTTTTGTGTAAAAAGGTTATCTGTCCAGGCAAGCCTCTTAGGCTAAGTGTAATTAAAATCAATGGATGGAAAAGCATAAGCATTTTAAAAATGCAACTTTAAAAAATGGCAGTGGGGAAAACTTTGACTATTTGTACTTCCGGAGGTGAAGCAAAACGGTTGGGAGATTCTGCAATTTCCGCAAGCAAGCAAGAGGTAAAACTGCGCACCCCTAGTTAAATTCTACCCTGACTCGCCAAAGCAAGGCTTGATAATTGCTCCACTGAGAACAGCGCAGGGTTGAATGTGCTCGTGATGTGTTTTATTGTGATTTGCATTTTTCTGCATAGTTATTCATTGGCTTTAATAAAACATTGATTTACATGCTGTTACAAAGTACATCATCTTTCAGGCTTTAAATTAAGCATTTCAGCAGTGCGTGTGTTGGTGGGAGCGGGGGTGGGGTATACAGTAGCTTGATTCTCTGCGCTAGGAAAAAAGTCATTTCTCCCCCATCTGGCCTCTTTATTTTATTTATTTACTTTTTATTTTATTTTTTTTTGCGGTACGCGGGCCTCTCACTGCTGTGGCCTCTCCCGTCGCGGAGACGCGCAGGCTCAGCGGCCATGGCTCACGGGCACAGCCGCAAGCGGCATGTGGGATCCTCCCGGACCGGGGCACGAACCCGTGTCCCCTGCATCGGCAGGCGGACTCTCAACCACTGCACCACCAGGGCTCTTTAAATGCAAAGCCTTAGTTGAGCATTTTTTTGTTCATGAGTAGTTTGTCACTCTAATTTCTGTTAAATTTCTTAAGACCTGACACATTTGCATTTACATGGCTGTTAGATAATGTGTTTAGCACTTTTCATCTTCAAAGTGCTTTATAAATATTAAATAATCAAAGCTGCCAGCATACCCATGAGGCAGAGAAATATTGGGTTGTTGTTGTTTTATCTTACTTGGTTTACCTTATGGGGAATTTGTCATATGGCTGAATGTTAATTTTCTTTAACCAGTTTTAGGCACCTTCTCTCTACTAATAGTAAAGAATTGCACCCTTTCTGGGGTCTGAACATGGAAGCCTGTGATTCATTATTTACCACATGTAGCCTTGAAAAGTTATTTGAATTTGTACACCTGTCTATTTTTTTTTCCTTAGATGTAAACCTCATTGCAATAAAGACCATCATTTATACTTTTTTTTCTTTTACACAGTAGCTAATCTAATACCGTTTTCATTTACTCATTCGTGCATTCCAAAAACATTTAATGAGTGCCCAGTCTTTTCTAGGCATTGTATTAAACACTGAGAACATAAAGTTAATGAACACCTAAATTCTACTCTTTGGGAGGATATGGTAAGATTGAAGTAAGAAAAGTACTGCACACTCAGAACAGTTGAGAACATTAGATGAAGGAACTATTTAGCAAACACTTAAGACACAGGGTTAAGAGACCTAAGCAGCACTGGTGAAGACCCAGGGACTAACAGCAGTGGGAAGATACTACCTACCCTAAGGAGAGGAGGGATAAGAGCTGAAGCTATGGAATAGGATCCATCTAACAAGGGATGTGATGTTAGAGAATGAAACCATTCCCAGGACTATGGACAAGTAAGGAGGGAGTCAGGGAAAGAAGTACACCTAACTCTCCATCTTGCCACCTTCCTGTGTCCTACCAAAGCCTGGTGAAAGCTAACTGGAAACAAGAGGTAAAGGGAGCCTGGGTAGCATGGTCCATGGATGTCCCATACATCGCAGGACATAGAAGGGATGGAAGGTGTACAGAGGTTAACAGACAGTATCCAACACAAGAATCTTATGAGATAAGGATTGAGCTAGGCAAACATATATGATTTTACATATGTATATGTACATATATATATATATATATATATGGAAAAAAGCACAAATACATTTCTGTGTGTGTCAGAAGTGGAGAACAGTGTTCTGTCTGCAGACATTAGGAAAGCATTTAAGAGAATGTGAGCTTTTATCTAAGCCTAAAGGCTGATACTTTGATTGAATTACTAGGACTGTGAAACCTTAACATTGTTTTGCTGGTTTGAAAAGGTACAAATGATAGAACAACTCCCCTTGTTCTCTGTGGTATGCATTAGATTTTATTTGACTAGTCTTTCAGATGTTTAACATCATTGAAGATTGGCAGTTGATCCAGATAACTTCTATTCTGACCACTTATTAAGCTGTTGATTTAAAAACAAATCAATACAGTCAATTAAAATCACTCGGAATGTTCTCTTTTTTAAAAACCATTTATTTTTTTTCTCTTCCTTTAATATTCTAGCATAACACAGAGGAAATTTAGCATGGCAGTGAATGTGCTATAACTGCTTCCCCAGGAGTATCATCTAAGGTCCAACATCTACACTTGGTGCGTTCCTATCTCATTTTCATTTCTTTCAATTAAAAGCCCAATAAATAGATAAAAAGATGGCTAGTTTTATTTAAATAATAAGTTTCTATAAAAAGCACTGATTTCTGTATATTTCTCAATCATATAACCCTTTGAAATCCATCCAGATCTTGATTATCACAAACATCTTTTTCTTTATGTAAATTGGTTTTAATTTCTTTATTTTCTCCAGAAGCAGAAATAAGAAAGAAATTGATTTCTCAGATTTTCTCCCTTATTATCATCCCTGAATTCATTTTCTCAGTATGTTGGTACAACTGATTCTTTTTAGCGAGTGTGTTATGGTGAATAAATATGTACAAAGGGAAACAAATTCAGGCAGATCTATGGTTCCAAGCGCTCCCTCAGCTGTGTGTGCGAATCTGCCTCACTCCTTCCCCCGATTTGTTTCCAAGAGCTTTACTTCATATTAGAACTTGGTTTTCTGTTGGGTAGCAAGGAAGTGTCTCCAAAACAGTGATTACAGTTTGAACTACTGACCTTTCTATGCACTTTTTTCCCCCTCAGTTCTGGTGATGTTCTTTTTCAGGGTTTCATGGGGTAGAATCTGTGTAACAATTTCCTGTGCAAGGCATGAAGGCAAAGACAAAAAACAAGTGGAGTTGTAGTTCTAACAATTATCTTATCTTGCATCATGTCTAGATTGAACATTGCTGGGTGTCATGGGAGTATTATTGGAGGCAATCATATGTATGGTGTTTGCTTGAAGGTATATTTGAAGGTATATTTTGAATGACTCAGATACCTATTTTACTATTACACTCAGCCGCTGTTTCTAACCATTTTGTGCTTAGGATTGTTAAATGCAAAGATGAGTTTTCCAGTCAAAAGAATGAATTTATTGGTCCCATCAGATGGCGTAGTCCATAAATCTTGAAAAATGCAAATATTCAAGATACAATTTAACATGGTGTGGACTATCTTTTTACTGCTCAACAGTATATCATGGAATCTGAGGCAAACTTAAAGATTCATTATGAAAAGGATTGTTGCAAGTAAATGACACTAGCTAGGGAGTAATAAATGCACATAATTACCATTCATCACTATACAAAAGGGATACCATATGAGAAGTAAGCATCTCTCCCACACTCCCCTGATCCCTCTCCCCAAGTGTAAGCATTATTCTCAGTTTCCTTCATAACTTTTAAGAAAAAAATGCAAATACCTACATAATTTTTATAGTAAATGGGATTTTATTAAATTTGTGCACATTTTTATTGTGCTTTTTCCTTTTATTTATTTTGGAGATATATCAGTATATGCATATATCATCATTCATTTAACCATTCTTAAAATGATGGCCATTTCCCCTTATTCCCAAAGTTATGGCTAATAAAGCAATGTAAAAATAAATATATTTGTGTGTATGTATATACAGGTGTGTATTTATGTGTGTGTATACATATGTATATATGTATACATATGTATATATGTATGTATAGTATGTATATATGTAAACTTTTACCATTATACACACATAAAGTAAATCATTAGAGTGAAAATGCTGAGTCAAATGAAATATCCATTTTACATTTTGATGGCTATTGCTAAACTGCCCTGCAAAAATATTATAATTTATACTACCACAAACAATGCATACAAATACTTCTTCCCTCCATAAAGTCTTGTTATTATCAAACTTACAAATTGCCAATCAAGAAAGTGAAAATAGTATCTTGCATTTATTTCAGTTTGCATTTGCTTAATTTCAGTGAATTGATATTATTCATTCACAAGGAAATATGAATGATGTGTCTTATCATAAATCTCAGAGTTAAAATTTTGTTTTGATATTACTAAACCTTAGATGAGGAGAAAATACTCTCTGGCTGTTTTCAGAAACTACAGAAAAAAAATTACTTTTCTAAGCCATTCCAGTGGAAATATGTGCAGTTGTGTAAAAAACAGTGATAAAGAACAGGAATAATGTAGAATTGAGAATCCAGAGTTCAGATCCCACTTACTAGCTATGTGACCCTAGGCAAGTCACTAAATTTTCCTTATTTGTAAATGATGTGAGAACAAACTTAGAGTGTTGTTAACAAATGAAATGATGGGCGAGAAAGATATTTGTATGCTACAGTGCTCTTCAGTTTGTTATTATTACAAAGAAATAAATTATTAAATGGGAACCTAGTACTTTAGAAAAAAATACAGTTGGCAGGGTGGGGTGTCTACCCCTGGGTGATGGTGGTCAGGATAGCTCTTTTTAAATTTTTTATTTATCTTCATTTTATCTTTTAATTTAATTTTTATTTTATATTGGAATATGGTTGATTTACAATGTTGTGTTAGTTTCGGGTGTAACAGCAAAGTGATTCAGTTGTACATATACATACATCCATTCTTTTTCAGATTCTTTTCCTATATAGATTATTACAGAATACTGAGTAGAGTTCCCTGTGCTATACAGTAGGTCCTTGTTGATTATCTATTTTATATATAGTAGTGTGTATATTTTAATACCAAACTCCTAATCTATCCCTCCCCGCCACGTTTCCCCTTTGGTAACCATAAGTTTGTTTTAGAAGTCTGTGAGTCTGTTTCTGTTTTGTAAATAAGTTCATTTGTATCTTTTTTCTTTTTTTTTTTAGATTCCACCTATATGTGATAGCATATGATATTTGTCTTTCTCTGTCTGACTTACTTCACTTCGTATGATAATCTCTAGGTCCATGCATGTTGCTGCAAATGGCATTATTTCATTCATTTTTATGACTGAGTAATATCTCATTGTATATATGTACTACATCTTCTTTATCCATTCATCTGTTGATGGACATTTAGGTCGCTTCCATGTCTTGGCTATTGTAAATAGTGCTGCAGTGAACATTGGGGTGAGTGTATCTTTTTGAATTATGTTTTCTCTGGATATATGCCCAGTAGTGGGATTGCAGGATCATATGGTAGCTCTATTTTTAGTTTTTTAAGGAAACTCCATACTATTCTCCATAGTGGTTCTATCAACTTACAGTACCACCAGCAGTGCAAGAGGGTTCCCTTTCCTCCACACTCTCCAGCATTTATTGTTTGTAGACTTTCGATGATGGCCAGGAATAGCTCTTGCCTAGTAAATCTCAAGGGGTACCCAGTCTGATTGAACTGGTGAGGTGCATCAATAGGTCTTTCCTTGCTCTTTCATGGTCCTGCATACAGAAAGTTACTCTACAGGACTGGTTTGTTTGAAACACTGAAAGGTTAAAACAACCGCTAGCAGCCTGGAATGGTAAAGTCCACTTGCAAAGAGAGTAATAGTTTATTTTGTAGAATGCCCTATCCCTTTTCAGGTTTTCCTTTTGGAAACAGTTCTTTTTACTCATAGGGAAAATTAAACATTTCTCTAGTCACATAATCAAGTTTACATATACCCAGTCAAACTTGTCTTTCCTAAACCTGACACTTCGTGACTTTTATCCTAACTCTTACTCCTCGTTCCTTACTCTTTAATATTTTAAAATCAAAAAACAAGGTTGAAAACATTTTTATTGATTTGGATTTTCTGAGTATTATTATTACTATTTAATTTTGGGAATCTAGACAACTACTAGACTCTTCTATTGTCAGTCATTACTCATCATTTTGTTGGTTTAGTTTTGTTCCAAGTTTAGTTGCCAAAGGAACATCTAGCACTGGTGCATTTACCTTCAGACAATAAACTTAGTTTCAAACCTTATAACCTTAGCTGAAGTGATTGTATTTCTTAAATTACATTAGGCTCCCCTGAAGCAGCTTAATTGAACTGCTGTTTACTGTTTTGTCAAGATTTATCCCCTTGTATAAATCTACTTGTGTCAGCTCTGTAGCACATTGATCTGAAAGAAAACTACCTGCTCCTAGAAAAACCCTAAACAAGGCTCAGTAATTAAATAGAATGTAGAGACCGACTCATCCCAGCGCTGATTTGAGAGGAAAAGTGTCCTCCTGTGGTTAGAAAGTTTCTGAATTGTGTTTTTTGTTTGGGAGATTGGTTGTTAGATAGAGACAAAGGTCCTTGAGAAATCTTTCTTTCATCTGGTAGAGAGCAGTGAGTTGGAGAGGAGTGAGCGCTATAATTGTAATAAATGGTTTGTATATGGAGGCCCAAAATCTAGGCTGCCTTTTGTTGTGAGGGCGACATTTGCTTTTATGCTATTATTCGACCAGTTCTAAGAACAAGTTAATACATATATATGTGATAATTTATTATATGACTTATTACTTGTACATAATTATAAAATTATATAGTTTGTAAAATTTTAGCAACTGTAGCTAGAGTTTGTCTTGAACACTGGTTTAAAATAAAATCTTAATAAGTTATTTGGGGATAAAATAGAGTTCTTAGGCTGGTTTGATAGAGGGCAAACTTAAAAAAAAAAACTGGTGCACAAATTGAACAGTATTTTGTGGATAAAAGATATAAAATGGAGGGTAGAAGAGGGTGAACAGAATTGCAGGAGGTTTGGGCCTGGGAAACAAAGGTGGGTATTAAGAAATTCCCACTCAATAAAAGTTAGCCACTGTTTTATGACTACAAAGGAATTCATGATCTTGTTATTCCCATCACCAAATTGTATAGCTCATTGCAATTTTGGAGTTTGGAGGAAAGAGAGGTCATTTAGAGTTGGAGTAGACCAAAAAGATTTTGTGGAGAAATTTTCACTGGATGTATGGGGAAATTAGGTGGGACTTAACTAGGAAGAAAGGTGAGTTAAATTAATCATGGATGCAAGGAACAATAAAATTGGTGTCAGAGACAGAAGGACAGGAGCACTGGGATGGGAAATTGCAAGGATATGTTAGAGTCTGACTGTGGAGGCCTGGCTTCCAGGTCAAAGTAGTTTGAGCTTAATCCTACCAACCATATGTGTCTTCCAAGTTTTATTAACAGGGATCTGAACAACTACTGGCTTTTCTAATCACCTAAGTAACGAATGTTTAGAACACAACTAGGAAGTCTTTACTTACCTTTCGAGATACAGGGTTGAGTTCATTTTCCTTAGAGATTTTATAACCCTGTTGGGAGCTCTCACATTTTATAATTAATTGGTTACTATGCTCTCTCCAGTACTAGTCTGGGAGACCCTGGGGAGAGGGCAGATCTGTGTCCTACTGTTGTAGTTCCAACACCTAACAGAGCTAGAGGCAAACAGTAAGCACTTATTGAATATAAATTAGATGAATGGATAAATCAATGGTGAGATGTTGAGTACTTCTCATTTTTAAGGCATCATGTAAGATTTGTGGGGGAATATGTAATTATTATTTTTGATATCTGCCTATAAGGAATTTAAGCTTTAATTTGGCAGCTAGAACTTCGATACAAAAGTAATTAGTCATTTTTGATAGTTTATACTTTCTGCTTCCCTTTTCTCTGATTGATCACCTACCTTTAATCTTTATATGCCTCTATCACTGTGTCTTCTAAGGTTACTAAATGACCTCCTATTTGTCAAATCCAGTGTTTGAATTTTCTTAATCTGCTTGATCTCTATCTAGCACTGAGCACTAGAGAATCCAATCTTTTGAAATTCTCTTTTCCATTTTGGTACCAAGACACTGAACTGGATTCTGACATCTCCTTCCCTCCACCACTATGCTAGTCATGCAGCCTCCATCATCAGCATGTTCAGTGTTCCTACCTGATGTATCGCGTGCTTCCCCGTCTCTTCTTTTCTACCCTGTATGTCCTTTAGGGTGTTTCCTAGGCTAATATCTCTGTTCATGATATAACTTGTATGTATAAACTCTATTTCTGTCACTGAGTATCATCACTTGAATACCACATCATCGTCTCAAATTCAGTGTTTTCAAGACTAAACATTGTGTTTCCCCTTAAGCCCCTATCTCTTATTCTGACACGGTACCAGGAGTTTCCTCGTCATCCAACCTTGAAACTTGATACACATTTTCTCCTCTTCCTTACTTTTTCTATTCAACCTTTGGCTCTTATGGCAAAGATACATAGATTCTTTTTCATTGCCACAGTAACTGCCAAGGCACTGGTTTCCCTGCAACCAGGTTTTGCCTTCTTGACTCCATGTTCTATGTTGAATTGGGCCTCATAAACTATCCACATTAGCCCAACCTCAGAATCCTTCTATGATGGTTATTGCTTGCAGTCTGCCTCGCCTAGCCTAGAGTTTGAGGCCCTGTGTACAATGTGAATGACAGAGTTCTCCAGCTATTTTACCCCCTCACAAACCCAATGATTTAGTGACAATGTACTGGTCAACGTGCCTGATTTGGTGTATTTGCTTGCACCGTTCCCTTTTCTAGAATGAGTTGAAGCTCAAAAATTACCTGAACTCTGGCCTCATACTGAAGTCCAGTTAAAGTCTAAGGATCTCCCTAAAGCTTCCTGCATAGTAGTGTTTTCCAAAGTGTGGGGGACATAATTTTAAGTGGTGCATTAAAAGAAAGGCATCAAAAGAACATGAATTATTTAGTTAAAAAAGTTATTCCCTTTTCTATTTCCTTCACTCTTTCTGACTTTATCAAGGAGAAGACCTCAATTTGGTTAAACAAATTTTGGTTTTTAACATCACTCTAACATTTAATAATTTTTCTTTTAATCAGTGAAAAAGCAGGGAGATAGTGCATTTGGCAGTCACCATTATCTAGTTAGAAATAAATAACGTTATTTTGTTTAGGTTTGTTTGTTACCTTTCATTTATGGTAAAAATACTGGTGTTTCTTTAGGATGATAATATTAATTTAAATAATATTTAAATGTAACATTAATTAATAGTTAAACAATCACCCAATTTTAATATTTAAATATGATTTAAATATTTAAATCATGTTTCACTTACATACACAGAAAAATATCAGGTAAATAATAATATATGTAGCAATTATTAAGAGGGAAATTAAAGAAGGTGGGACATAGGAGTGTCCAGAAATTATAAAAACTGCACATGAATGACTGCAATCTGGGGAACTCTAAATTACCATTTTAGCCTACAAATTTTTTTTTCATTTTTAAACTGTGAAATTTTAGTCACTCTTCTAAGTTTTTCTGTATTAACTAATGGAATTCTTTCAAGAATCCTATGTAAGATACTACTGTTTTCTCTATTTTACAGACAAGGAAATGGAAGACATAATTTGCCCAGCTTCTCTCAAGTGGCAAAGCTGTAGAGACAGGTTTTGAACCCAAGTCTTTAGCCGCCAGAACCTGTTCTTTTAGCTACAGAGCAACTCTGCCTCAGGAGAAGCACATCAATCTTTGATTTGATAATAACAAGTAAGATCTTTTGTGTTCACTATCGTTCATCTGTCTCTTTCACCCAGAGGGAAAATTTTTATTCAGACCTGAAGTCCAGCTCTGTAGAAACCTCCTATAAGTAATTGTATTTAGAATTGATTTCCATTTCTACAAATGACTTGAAAAACTTTTTTTTCCAACAGTTTAGTTCTTAAAGCTCAGGGAGTACTCAGTACTACAGGTTTAATAACAAGTAGGAAAACACGCCTCTGCATGAATAACTTTTATAGTTTGTTCATTAGAAAGTCCAGGAGCATGATGATCAAGCACAATTTGCATCTGCTTCCTCAGCAGACTGCCCGGCAGATGAACAGCCCTGGGCAGTTCAAGTGAAATATTTAGTAACTAAACAGGGAGTAGTATGAAAGCAAATTATATACATTGGAGAAATGCATCACAGAAAATGTTATGGTTAGACTTGATATTAGAAAGGATCACCCTTACATTTGCCTTTTCAATTCTCGAAAAAAAAAACCTGAAAGGGCACTTTTCTGAAGAACTGCAATACCCTAATTTTATAATTATTGGAAATCATATTTTGATGTAAGGATTTTATAATTTCCAGCATCTAGGTATTTAAAATATAACACAGAAATTTGCTCGTAAACACTCAATATTTGCTTTTTAAACCCACTTAATATAACTAAAGTTGCTGTATTTCTTTCATAATTCTACTATCTACTAATTATTGGTCTAACACAGGAGTAGGCAAACTATGAACTGCATTTCAAACCTGGATATGGCCTCTTTTTATGTGGCTCACAAGCTAAGAATGATTTTCACATTTTTAGGGGTTAAAAAGAAAAGAAGAAAAGAATTATATGACAATGACTGTATGTAGCCCATAAATCCTAAAATATTTACTATATAGCCTTTTACAGAAAAGTTTGCCAACCACTGATCTATCTTCTTTGTTCTTCTATAATGTGCCTCCAGCTTTCATTTTGCTATGAATTTATTTCCTTTTTCTTAAATATCTCTGATTGAATTCTGGTCTGGTAGTACTTCATCTTTCAGTTTACAGTATGTGATTCTGGTGCTGTAATATAGTCAGTCAGTTAAAGTCATCTCATATTTTACCTAACCTAGTGTTTGTTATGCTGGAAACCTGCACTTTAGGAAATGCACTTGAGCAACCATCTCCAAGGATGTCTATTTAAACCAGGATATCAGAACTGAGCCTGATACTGATTGGGGCGGGGCGATGGTCATTGGGGCATGGTGTATTGCCTGTGGGAGGAATGTAAGTCACTGAAGCCAGGGGGCAGACAGTGTTATATCTAGAATCTAAAGGTGGCCTGCCTACAAGCCATGCCTCCTGGTATTTACACACCTGTAGAGTCCCCTTCCACACAGAATTTGAGTTTGCCTTTGGTACTTAACAGAATGCAGCACAAGTGACACCATATTACTTCCAAGCCAAGTCATAAGTCTTGTAGCTTCTGGCTTGTTCTCCTGGAATGCTTGCTCTTTGAATGCTTCCTCTCAAAATCCAAAACAATTAGCTAAGAATCTCAGGCCATGTAGAAAAGACACATGTAGACATTCAGCCCCAGCTGAGCTCCTACGCAAAAGCCAGCATCAATCGCCAATCATCTGAGCAAGCTATGCTGAATACCTAATCTCAGACTCTCAGGTGATTCCAGAACCAGCTGCCATTTGTTTGCAATCATTTGAGAGATCCCAAGCTACAAGCACCCAACTGAGCTTCTACCACCATGAAGGGTCATAATAAATTATTTCAAACCATTAAGTTTTGAAGTGATGTGTCATGCAGCAATAGATAAATGGAACAACATGTTCCAGTAATTCTTTGAGTATGTCCCTATTTACAGGCTTATCTTGTTCTTTCCTGTGGCATGCCTGGGATCAACCATTTCTCCAAGAAACCCTGATTTCTATTAGTGGAGAATGATATTTAAAACTAAGATATGGATGGTAGATGATCTCCTTGTTATAATAGGTCTCTACTTTGAGGTCCTCTCAGGGGCCAGTACTAAAATATACAATATACGTTATTTATTTTATCTATTATCTAACCATGTATTCACAATGAAAAATTTCAGTTCTAAAACAACCACACAGATTATTGTAACCATTCCCTTTAACACATTTATACCTCTTATTGCTGTCAATATACTTACTTATTTGATCAATCTCTCTTACTTCATACCAACTTTATAATGAGGGAGCCCTTTCTTCCCTCAGTGTAGATGCCCTCCTTACCCTACTCAAGTTTTAACTCCAAACCCAGCAAAGACACTAATGCTACGCCCATCTACTATATGAGCTCCAACCTTTATTGCCCATCTAATGACTTTTGACAAAATGAGAAAGGGAAGAAGGGAGGAAGGAAGGGAACGAGGGAGGGAGGAAGGAGGGAAGGAAGGAGAGAAAAAGGATATGTTTTAATAGTGAATTTTGAGGAGAAAATCTGGCACATGTTGACTTATTTTGAGATTGGAGTATGAAGAGAGCAGTGTAAAACTGGCCAAGAGGATACCTCAAAAATCAGGCAGAGCTGATGTGAGAAAATGGAGAAAAAACATTTTGAAGAGGAATTTGAGCTTAAGAGCTGAATAGGTACAGGAATTTATGCAGAAAAATAAGTAAAAGTTGATTTCTAAGTACAAGACTTATTTTGTTGGCATGTAGAGAGTAGGGCAAAGAAGATATGTTCATGTGAGTGTTCTTGGGGCTAAATAACCTATTAAACATATTGCTGCATAACTTTGCAACTGTAGATTTGTGATGCAACTATGGAAAATTAAGTCAAATTTTCATGTGGTTATAGTCAACAAGAAGAACCAATGGAATAATGTCTAATTTAACAATACATTGCAAACTCAGGTATAGTAACTATGCTCAACCCTTAAATATAACACTATGGCTTAGTGTTTTACATGTAAAACAGGCTCAGAAAAAAAGATGAATTCAGCACTGGCCACATCACAAGTTCATGCAGTAACTAAAAGCAAAGCATTTCTCAAATGATTTTTTTAGCTTGCAAACAGATTGCACTCTCTTGTTAAAACATACTGAAATCTGTGTTATGAAGCTCTAATAGGTTATGCCATAGTAAATTCTTATTCTTCTGTTAGTCAATGATAGAAAAAGAAGCCTGATTTGAAGAATTGAAATTGCTTTACAATGAAAAAGAAATTCTTAATTTTTCCCTTTGAGCTACAATTTCTCTTTTCTCTCTCAGTGAACTGTAAGTAAAAGTAAGACCTTGTCATCCATCAGTCACTCACACCCTCTGAAAAACTACTGTTTCAGTCCCAGCCCTGTGATGACTTGGAAACTTGTCATTAACTTATTTAGTACTGGTCAGCTGAGCCCACATTCCACACTCTCATTTTCTCTAGAATAGAAACAATTACTGTTCTCAATCTTATTCACCCACATCTTCCATATATGATCTGTCTCAATTTTTAAGAAACCAGTTATTTTATCTATTATTCACAATATGGTTTTCAACATCCACTATTCTCACTAACCATGAACAAATAGTTTTCTGCATCTCCAGATTTTAATAGGTAAATATTTTCTTCGTGGAGAAAAAATCTATCTTTTAATCTGCCCTATAATTTATGGACATACACTATTTTTTAAAAATATAAAAGAAAACCAAACAAACCAAAACAGACATTCAGCAGGCTGGATGCTCAAAAGTTATCTAATTTATTCAAAGGCAACCTGTTGCATATTTCTTTAAAAACAAATATTAGCATTATTAAAGAAGTAATTATTTATAAGAAGTAATTAGATTGTAATAAGTCAAGGATGCTTGTTGTAATATTTAGGGAACCCAGGAAAAGAATGCATACCTAACAACTTAATAGAAAGTTTAAAAAATGGAATTTTTGGTAATAGTAATATGTGATCAATCTAAAAGATGAACAAGAAGAGAGAAAAGAGAACATAAAATATAATAGGTCAAATAGAAAATATCATTTAGATGATGGAGAGAAAAATGGCCAACTATCTGGGAAACTGTAAATATATATACAGTTTATACACACAAATATATAATTGAAATAAAAGTGAATTCTATAAAACCTATAATTTTCAATGAAGAAATTAACTCATGAAATATGAAGAAATTATGAGTGGATATTTATATAACCTAAGAGGTAGGGATAACTTTTTTCTTTTGTAAGATTAATGACTGAATCTCTAATGAGAAAGTGTTAGAATTGACCATGTGTTTAAAACATCTTCACACCAAATTGAAGTATATAAACAAACAAACATAATATAGACAAATAGGAAAGTGATGCAATATATACCAAAAGATTATATTTCTTGATACATAGAATGTTCTTAGACAATAATAAAAAAACATTTATATAATGTTTCTTTGCAGTAACTGTAGCTTTGTACCATCAGATTTAGAAAATCATAGAGCTGAGAGAAATTAAATATAAATCTTCATTTTATAAAAAAAAATACAAAACATGCGAGCACTCCAGTAGAAAAATGGGAAAGGTCATCAACAGGCAATTCAAATGAATACCATTAGATAAATTATAAAATATGTTACCTCAAGAGAAATCAAAGAAATATTACTTTAAAACTCATTTTAAATTATTATACTGGAAAATGTTAATGCAATAATGTGTCGGAGAATGGACATTTTCATATGCAACTATCACACTGTAAGTTTGTATAACTCTAGAGGATATGATGGAGCCAAAAGTTTAATGCATTTCTTTATACTTCAAAATTCCATTTCTAGGAATATTCCCTCCTAGGCAAGTCACTTGATAAGTGTAAAAATTATAAGTATATAACAACATGACTTTAACAGTTTTGTAAGTAATAAGAAAAAAGATACTTTAAAAAAATTTTATTGCAGTATAGTTGATTTACGATGTTGTGTTACTTTCTGCTGTACAGCAAAGTGAATGAGTTACACATACACATATATCAACTCTTTTTTAGATTATTTTCCCATACAGGTCATTACAGAGTACTGAGTAGAGTTCCCTGTGCTATACAGTAGGTCCTTATTAGTTATCTATTTTATATGCAGTAGTGTGTATATGTCAATCCAAATCTCCCAATTTATCCCCCCCTCCTTTCCCCCCCAGTAACCATAGATTGTTTTCTACATCTGTGACTCTGTTTCTATTTTGCAGGTAAGTTCATTTGTACCATAGAAAAAAGATACTTACAATAAAAAATTATTGTTAACTTTATTTCACCTCATGCAGTCATAGGTCCTTCAAGAACATGTGAAAAGGTAGTCTTCGTACATACACTTTCGATAATGGAAATTTCTTAGGGTCAAAAAATATCCTCAGATAATATTTTATTAATTTTTATTGGAGTATGGTTGCTTTACAATGTTGTGTTAGCCTCCACTGCACAACAAAATGAACCAGCCATACACATACAGATATCCCCTCCATTTTGGACTGCCCTCCCATTTAGGTTACCACAGTGCATTAGGTACAGTTCCCTGTGGTATTCAGTATGTTCCCATCAGTTGTCTATTTTATACATAGTATCAATAATGTACATGTGTCGGGCTTCCCTGGTGGCGCAGTGGTTGAGAGTCCGCCTGCCAATGCAGGAGACATGGGTTCGTGCCCCGGTCCGGGAAGATCCCACATGCCGCGGAGCAGCTGGGCCCATGAGCCATGGCCGCTGAACCTGCGCGTCCGAAGCCTGTGCTCCGCAACGGGAGGGGGCACAGCAGTGAGAGGCCCGTGTACTGCAAAAAATAAAATAAAATAAAAATAATGTATATGTGTCAATTCCAGTCTCCCAATTCCTCCCACCCCACCCCTTTCCTCCTTGGTATCCATAAGTTTGTTCTCTATGTCTGTGTCTCTATTTTTGCTTTGCATATAAGATCATCTATACCATTTTTCTAGATGCCACATATATGCGTTATTATATGATAGTTGCTTTTTCCTTTTTGACTTACTTCACTATGTATGACACTCTCTAGGTCCATCCATGTTTCTACAAATGACCCCATTTCATTCCTTTTTATGGCTGAGTAATATTCCATTGTATATATATACCACATCTTTTTTATCCATTCCTCTGTCAGTTGACATTTAGGTTGCTTCCATGTCCTGGCTATTGTAAATAGTGCTGCTATGAACATTGGGGGGTGTGTGTTCTTTTGAATTATGGTTTTCCCTGGGTATGTGCCTAGTAATGGGATTGTTGGGTCATATGGTAGTTCTATTTTTAGTTTCTTAAGGAACCTTCATACTGTTTTCCATAGTGGCTATATCAATTTATATCACCAAAAGTGTATGATGGTTCCCTTTTCTCCACACTCCCCAGCATTTATTGTTTGTAGATTTTTTGACGATGGCCATTCTGACCAGTGTGAGGTGATACCTCATTGTAGTTTTGATTTGCTTTTTTCTAATAATTAGTGATGTTGAGAATCTTTTCATGTGTTTGTTGGCCACCTGTTTGTCTTCACTGGAGAAATGTCTATTTAGGTCTTCCGCCCATTTTTTGATTGAGTTGTTTGTTTTTTTGATATTGAGCTGCATGAGCTGCTTGTAAATTTTGGAGATTAATCCTTTGTCAGTTGCTTCATTTACAAATATTTTCTCCCATTCTGAAGGTTGTCTTTTTGTCTTGTTTATGGTTTCCTTTGCTGTGCAAAAACTTTTAAGTTTCATTAGGTCCCATTTGTTTATTTTTGTTTTAATTTTCGTTACTCTAGGAAGTGAGTCAAAAAAGATGGTGCTGTGATTTGTGTCAAAGAGTGCTCTGCCTATGTTTTCATCTAAGAGTTTTATAGTGTCTATTCTTACATTTAGGTCTTTAATCTATTTTGAGTTTATTTTTGTGTATGGTATTAGGAAGTATTCTAATTTCATTCTTTTACATGTAGCTGTCCAGTTTTACAAGCACCACTTATTGAAGAGGCTTTCTTTTCTCCATTGTGTATTCTTGCCTCCTTTATCAAAGATAAGGTGACCATAGGTGTGTGGGTTTATCTCTGGGCTTTCTATCCTGTTCCGTTGATCTATATTTCTGTTTTTGGGCCAGTACCATATTGTCTTAATTACTGTGGCTTTGCAGTATATTCTGAAGTCAGGGAACCTGGTTCCTCCAGCTCCATTTTCAGATAATTTTTTATCCAAATTTTTATGTACTCCTCTAGCTGCCAACATTCCCATACGGACTTGCTGTCAATATACACTAAAAGGTATGAACAGTGCAATGTGAAAAGCCCCTGACGTAATTTCAAATATATGAACTTCATTAAATTGTTCTGGTTCTTTATTGAATTTTTCTTTCAGCCTTAGTGTCTGAGATTGATTTCAAGCAAATGCAGCAACAAATCAAATGTTCTTCCTTGGGAATAGATGAATGTTTTGCTGCTTGTCAATCTCTAAGTTCCATTACCATTTCTTTCTCTTTGTGTGGAGTTTTGATTGTCTGTTTGTTTGTTTTAGACATTTTATGTCTATCATTTACAGTTCTGGTACCCTGAGTATTCCAAAATAATTTAATACTGAAGATAGACTCTGAATTTGGGGATGCCAGTTTCCCCACAATCAATAAGGCAACATACCTGATTAGAAGCACCATCATATATCACAATCCTACCAGATAGTCTGATCTGCTACAAAGGTTGTCTGAGGTTGCTGGTGGTAGAACTTGGGATAAGTCACTTGAAGATTCTCCCTGGTCTTCACTGTCTTATTGTAAGATGATGAATTTGATTGCAGTAGATGGATTTTGTAAATAATCTCTTTCAGTTCAAAATTAGTGCAGTGCTCTTAATCCCATACCTCTACCTTGCCCCTTCCCCCTCCCTATCCCCACTGGTAAACCACTAGTTTGTTTTCTATATCTGTGAGTCTGCTTCTGTTTTGCTATATACATTTGTTTTATTTTTTAGATTCCACATATAATTGATATCATACAGTATTTTGTTTGTCTATATTTGAGAAATGTCCTATTTTGTTATTCTTAGAATACTTCCCACCACAGAAGCCAGCTACTGGTTTTCCTCATCTCCCTTGCAGCTATGAACAGGCATGTGTACTGGATGTTGCTAATCACATCACTGAAGCTAGAGGCTTATAAAATAAAGGTCTACGTCGAACTTATTAGATAAGGGTTATGGTAAAGGTAGAAGCTACATTTAATTTCCAGTGGTAATTAAGGGAGCTTCACTGTGACTTTCTGCAGCATTCCTGAATGTTTTATCTTCAAGAATTTTTTGATCCTTCCATAGATTATTTTATTTTTATTAAATAATCTTTTCCACTTAAATTAGCCAGCTTTTTTCTACTGCTTACAACCAAGAACTTTCATTGAAACATTAGCACATAGTAGTAGTCTTCAAATGGTGGTGGTGGTAGTTAATAATAGTTATAGTAGAAACTGTCATATTATATTAAAATATGAATGGCTAAATGTTGATCATTGTTGGAGCTGGACGATGAGTATACAGAAGTTTATTACACTATTCTCTCTTCTTTTATGTATATTTCAAATTTTCTGTGATAACTTAAAAAACACAAATATATGCATGACAGACACATGTGATGACAGTTGGAAATTGATTCTTAACAGATGCTTTACAGTTTATTTTTAAAACTATATGAAAGATATCTGCAAGAGTTGGCAGTTCCAAATATGAGGCTATATTCAGCTTTATTTTTTGTTTAATATTGTGAATATCTACTTGGCCCACCTGAAGGATGCAATCACAAATGATATGAGGGGTTGATGAGAGACTTGAATTCATTATCCCATCTTAATATATTAACCAGCGATAAGTTTTGTGTTTCAAATTTTGATCATGCAGTTTCTTCAAAGAATCATATTTTATATTAAAATGTGGTGAAGCAGGGTGCAAAATAAAATTACAAGTAATTTTTTAAAAACTGTCTTAGTAATAGATACTGCTAATAAAATTATGTTTTTGTCAAATGATCTGCTTTGAAGTATAATACTATGTCAATCAATGTCTTTTTTAACTTTTAAAGGTTGCATTTAATTATTGTAAAATATTAAAATAACCAATGTCAGGGATATGCTTGGTAATTGACATTAGACATATATGCATATCTAGAGATATTATTAATGCAAATAAGATGTTTTCTTTAACCCACTAAAATGCATAGCCAGAAAAAATAATATTTTTTCATGGTTAATACTTTATTTTCTTTTAAAATTTCATGCCATTGTACCTTATTATAATTACATTTCAATGTTATATTCTAAATTCTATCTCTTAGCACACTAACACGAGTATTTACTCAGTGTTATCAAAATCTTTGCAGTGACTGCCTCATCACTCTTGTGTCATCATAACCTAGTTCAATTAAGGATTCTTGCATGAGAAAAAATAATATTTTTTAATATTTCAAGGTACAATTTGTCTATATAATCATGAAGTGGAAGAGAATAAATCTAAATCAATAACTGAATAGAAAAACAATTTTGTATTGCACTGTAAAGTGTTATTATCATATTTCATGAGTGTATTGTTCTAAAACAAGACTCCTTAAGCTCTTTGTAGATAGTAGCATAGCCCGAAGCTGAGGCCCAATATCAACGTCTAATTAACAAATGGAAATCAACTGGGTGAGAGTTACTCCTTTTGCATACCCTAATAATACCCTAATATTGGCAACAGATTCACCTGAATCTATACATCTACAAATTTGTTGAGAACTGTGAAATCATAAAAATTTCTTCAAATTTATGATTATGAGCTTCAGTCTTTATATACATAGAGATTTGTAAATTTGTTTTATTTGGTATAAAATAACCTTTAATAGCCTCTAGAACCTTTAATATAAATTGTATCAAGAGAGTATCTTTGTTTAGGATTTTATTATTTTAACTATCCATACTAGTTTTGCTTCCTAAATGCAACTCGAATTCTGTCTCATATATCTAGTGTTAATGTTTTAGTATAGGTTCTTATCTTTTTCCTTGACCAACACAGATTCCATGTAGCCAGTTTTCCTAATTATTTTCTAGCCTCTTTCAGTTCCTCTTCAGTCACCATAGTTTATGGATTCTAAGTACACAATTTTTCATATTTAAATTTCTTTGAAATTAGAATACTTCTTACAATCACTGTCAGCCAGATGGCAGTCATGATGAGGTTATTAGTGTCTTCACCCAAACATCAAGTGTCCCAGTATTATAACCTGCATGAATGTCAGCGACTTAAAAACAAACAAACCTAGAATAATGGTAGAACAACATTCCTAAA
This sequence comes from Delphinapterus leucas, assembly GCF_059928025.1. Taxonomy (NCBI): domain Eukaryota; kingdom Metazoa; phylum Chordata; class Mammalia; order Artiodactyla; family Monodontidae; genus Delphinapterus; species Delphinapterus leucas. The sequence continues at coordinate 53,566,254 of NC_143132.1, read as the reverse complement.
GAGAAAGTCAAAAGTAGTCTAGCTTTATATGACTGCACACCTAACTTTCAAGCACTAATGGCTTTCAGTTCTTCATCAGTTCTTTAAGAAATGTTGTATTACCAATATTCTTGATGGAACAGAGGAAGATTTAGAATGTAAAATCACAGACATTGACCACTCTGAGTTGAAAATGACTCAGTATTTCATATGAATACATTCTAGTTATGAAGAAGTTTTGAAAATACCTTAGCCATTTTATTTCCATTGTAATATCCTTTCTAAACATATGCACGAAAGTTATAACTAATAAAAACAATGTTTAATTCTAAAAATAACTCAGCAACTATAAAATAATAAAGTGATCAGTAAGCATTGTTTCATACTTTAATTGGTGTGTTTTTTTTTCAGTGTACCGTAAAACCTTTGGCATCTTTGTTCAGTAATTCAGTAATTACCTTGTGTCATCTTTCTAATTAAAAAAATAGCCATCAACATCTCCTTGTTGCCTATGAAATACAGTCACAACTCATTAGCATGATGGGGCCTGCTTTAGGTTGGGTTATCTAGAAGTAGAGACCAAAACAGAGTTCTTGCACAATTGATTTGCTGAAGCGATGCTTCCAGGTGAAACCTGTGATTGTCTGGGAAACAGAATGGGCAGAAGAAACATCAAGGTGAGAATGTGTGCTCAGCTGAAGTCTGTGTGAGGTCTCTGTAAAAATATGTGTTCAGCTGACCCTATGAGGAGCATGTGGTGGTGGTTCTGTGCTGTATCAACGTAGTTAAGTTGGAACTATATTCCTAGAATCTCTTTCTCATTATGGTTTTGGGTTTATGGTTGGCCACAAGAGAAATATGCATGAGATCTGTAGGGCAGAAGTGAAGCAATAGCCATTCTACTCTGAAGGTCGGTGAAGGGCACTGGGTGCTGGTGCAGATTGCTCCCGCTGTTGATGAGCTGGCTCTCCTGCTTGGCCGGAGGCAGCAGCTGGGGATTCACAGCCGCTCCAGCTCCCATTTGATCTCCTACAGTTTCTCTAAGTCCTGGACCAGCTGAATATGCAGCTCCATGGTGTGCGTCTCCAGCTTCGCCTACAGGTCAGCTATACCATCATGGTTGGAGGCTGTGGGAAACAGACATGCATTTCAGTTTGTGCCTGTTGGTTCTAGTCTGCCTTCATGAGTTCTACTTTGCTCTTTTTCTGTTCCACTGTATGTCCATCTTTTCTTCCTAACTGCCCTTCTGACTTTTGGCAACTTCACCTATACCATGAGATGCAGAGGCCACAGTCTTCTACAGACTCTTTCACCATTGCTCATATTTGCATAGGTTTACACTGTCCTACAATTTACCATCTATGTAATTCGTCTCCTCATTTCCTGTTACTTCATATGGGCCCTGATTCTGACCATAGTTAGTCTTTTGTCTATTTTCCTAACAACCATCCCTTTCTTTTCAGGTTCTAAGGTTTGTTTGTTTCTTTGTTTTAATTTTACTGGAGGATAGTTGCTTTACAATGTTATGTTAGTTTCTTGCTGTATAGCAAAGTGAATCAGTCATATGTATACATATATCCCCTCTTTTTAAAATTTCCTTCCCATTTAGATCACCGCAGAGCACTGAGTAGAGTTCCCTGTGCTAGGCAGTGGGTTCGCATTAGTTATCTATTTTACACATAGTAGTGTATATATGTCAGTCCCAATATCCCAATTCTTCCCACCTCCCCTTCCTGCCTTGGTAATCATAAGTTTTGTGCTCTACATCAGTGATTCTATTTCTGCTTTGCAAATAGGTCCATCTGTACCATTTTTCTAGATTCCACATATAAGTGATATTTTACAATATTTGTTTTTCTCTTTTTGACTTACTTCACTCTGTGACAGACTCTAGGTCCATCCACCTCACTACAGATAACTCAATTTCATTTCTTTTTATGGCTGGGTAATATTGCATTGCATGTATGTGCCACAACTTCTTTATCCATTCATCTGCTGATGGACACTTAGGTTGCTTCCATGCCCTGGCTATTGTATTATAAATAGTGCTGCAATGAACATTGGGGTGCATGCATCCTTTCGAATTATGGTTTTCTCCAGATATATGCCTAGGAGTGGGATTGCTGGGTCATATGCACAGCAAAGGAAACCATAAAAAACGTGAAAAGACAACCCTCAGAATAGGAGAAAATATTTGCAAACGAAGCAACTGACAAAGGATTAATTTCCAAAATTTACAAACAGCTCATGCAGTTCAAGATCAAAAAAACAAATAACCCAATCAAAAAATGGGCAGAAGACCTAAATAGACATTTCTCCACAGAAGACATACAGATGGCCAACGAAACACATGAAATCACTAATTATTAGAGAAGTGCAAATCAAAACTACAATGAAATATCACCTCACGCCAGTCAGAATGGCCATCATCAAAACTTCTACAAACAATAAATGCTGGAGAGAGTATGGAGAAAAGGGAAGCCTCCTACACTGTTGGTGGGAATGTAAATTGATACAGCCACTATGGAGAACAGTATGGAGGTTCCTTAGAAACTAAAAATAGAGGTACCATATGACCCAGCAATCCCATTCCTAGGCATATATCCAGAGAAAACCATTCCTTTTTATACTCCAGACTAGACAGATTTTCTTCTCTTTCTGTCTGGAAAGCTACTGTGCAACCTAATAGATTATTCTCCAATGTGCCTTCCTCTGAGCTATCACATCACTCTGGACATGCCTTCAGTATAGCAACTATCAATATTTTATTTTCATTACAGCTACATCTTTGGTTTTTAGGCTTAGTAACTCGAGGTTTGCTGTTATTCAAAGTAGATGGAGTTTGGGACTTCCCTGGTGGTCCAGTGGGTAAGACTGAGTGCTCCCAGTGCAGGGGGCTGGGGTTCTAACCCTGGTCAGGGAACTAGAACCCACATGCATGCCGCAACTAAAGATCACACATGCTGCAACTAAGCATTCTGCAACAACGATCCCGAGTGCTGCAACTAAGACCTGGTGCAGCCAAAATAAATAAATATACTTCTTAAAAGTAGATGGAGTTATCACTGAAAGCTTAAATTGCTTTGTACTGTACCTTGGGTAATTGAAATTAGAATGCTAGCAGTATTACATTTTTAAATCTTAATATTTATAATGTATGTGTACATTAAGAGGATTCTAATTCAGCTTTGCATGAGTTACCATATTCTTATGGACAAAGACAGGGCAAATGAGAATTAGGGACATGTGGACCAAAGTTCCTGTAAGATTTCTTTTTTGCTTTGTTTCTCAGTTTTTGTTTTTGTTTAATTTTTGTCACCCCTCCAAATGAATAGCTCAACAGAAAAACTGCTTGAATTTATGTGTGCTCACAAAAGAAATCCATGTGAGGTTCATTTTCTCTCCTATACTCTTCTGACAAGCAGTTCTACTTTCACTACTATTTTCACATACTGTATTATTAAAGCTACTAAAAGAAAGAAGTAGAAAAAAAAGTAAAAACATATTTTAAAACTAAAATTCTTCTGATAATTATGAAGAGTTTGCAAATTTCAAGAAATTGTGAGAGTTTTAAGACCAGACTGGAATTACATGTACTATAATTTATAAAACCCGAATTTGGAACTGGGGAGATGCTTGGGATATGGAAGGCCTATGTAATTCAAACAGGACAGTGCTTAATGAACAAAATAGATTGAAGCACACATGTGTAGAACCTGAAGATTTTTCCCCAGAGAATATTGTCAGGAGAAAAAAAAAAAAAAAACAATGAAAGATATGAACAAGGAAAGAACTGAAAAAATAACCCAAAGGAAGAAAGACCTCAGAAAGCTACACATAACATGCTGAAGATTAAAGAACTCAAATTTTAAGTTGTTCTCTTTTGATAGAGATAGTGAATATTTTTAAGTAATTAATGCTAGCTGTTGTAACAAAAAATTCAAAATTACCATTGATTAACACAGTACAGTTTTATTTCTTGCTGTCCTCACAGGCTAATCAGATGTTTGGCATGTGGTCCTCTTCATAATTCCTAGAACTCAGTCAAATAACTGAATTGCAAGGGAGGTTGGACTTGTAGGCTAGATGTGTGTCTGGAAAAGTAAGAACATTGGTTTAGGCAAGCAGCTAGCATTCTCTGCCACACCTACTTTAAAGTGTATCTCAGAGGACACCCCTTTTATAAAACCTTTCCTGATTCCCCTTAGTTCTACTGAATTTCCTTAAACAGATCTGTCACCTGTCTCATTTGACTTCAAGTCTGGGCTTCTGTTTATTTTGTACTGGGTTTGTCCTTCCCATTAGAATGGATCTTAGCTCTTCTGAGGACAAAAACTGAGTGTTAATCATCTTTGTGTCTCCTGTAATAATCAGTGTAGTACCTTTTGCATTTAGAGACAATTGTATTTGAATTTTATTTCATTTAGTGGAAAGAAATAAATTCTCGAAAAAAATTAAACTCACTAAAATTATAACTGGCAGCTTTATATAGTTATCTGTTTAGCTTTATTTGGGAGATTATTTTAAAGCTTAGCATATATTCTAATAAAGTCATACTTTAGAAAATGCATTTCAGGCAGGAAAGAGTGATGGCATATGTGTTGCAGATGGAAAAGAACAAAAGATGCCACTTACACTTCCAACATACTGAAAATAATATAATGAAGGCTCTCATAAATGACTGTGCTTCTCTCATAATGAATTAAACAATTCACAAGAACAAAAGGACAATTTTAGAATAGAGTGGTAAATGTAATAGAGCTACTTAGTGAGGAAGGAAGGGAGTCATTATTGAGAGATGAAAGAGAAAGAAACAAATTGAAACAATGAGACTATATTCCATGATTGTTTTCCCATTTTTACTTTAGGAAGGTAGATGAGTTACAGAATTCATCTTGATTCTGTTAAGTGTTTAAAGTAAAACTAGGAATAAAATTTTGAAAGTGTTCTTTAAAAAATGTGAATGCCAGTATTGACCTCAGCTGCATGCTAATTAAGGAATCTCTTAATAATGATAAGAAAACTGGCTCATTCCCAATTCAGATTGATTATCACCAGGACAGACAGTGTAAGTGATGGCCACACAATACCATTAAGATATATATCAAAGAGTCTGAGAGGGAAACTTTAAGATCTACAGTAAGATTGTCAATCCATGGCAAAATATAGTCAAATCAGATCAATTTTCAATTTTTTTCTTTCGTAAATACATGTGTAGAATGAATGATCAGTTCATGGTATACCACAAGTGAAAGAGTGGTTCAGTGACATTGTATACTCTGTTAAAAAATTAAGAGCCACCTAGCCAGAGCATTGGTCATGCTGATCCCATGTTTACATCTTAAAATGTGGATGTAATTCAGATGCATGAGATAAAACCTATACTCTTAAAGTACTGAGTTTTATTTCAAATCCAACTATTGTATTGAGGGACTTAATTCAGTTGTATTGGGTTGGCCAAAGAGTTCTTTCGGGTTTTAAGTAAAAATATAAAAGACACATTTTTCAGTTTCACCAAGAACTTTATTGAACAATATATTCACCGTTTTGTTCCACTACATTCTGCCATTTTTCAGGCAACTTCATAATTCCATCTTACCAAAAATTTTTATCTTTTTGAGCAAAGAATTGTTCCAGGTGCCTTTTACAGTCTTCCAGGGAATTGAAATTTTTTCTATTAAGAGAATTTTGTAAAGACCAGAATAAATGGAAATCCAAAGGTGCAATGTCTGGAGAATATGGCAAATGAATCAGAACTTCCCTGCCAAGCTGTAACAGTTTTTGTCTGGTCATCAGAGAAACATGAGGTCTTGCGTTATCCTGATGAAAGATTATGCATTTTCTGTTGACTAATTCCGGATGCTTTTCACTGACTGCTGCTTTCAGTTGGTCTAATTGGGAGCAGTACTTGTTGGAATTAATCGTTGAGTTTTCCGGAAGGAGCTCATAATAGAGGACTCCCTTCCAATCCTACCATATACACAACATCACCTTCTTTGGATGAAGACCGGCTTTTGGTGTGGTTGGTGGTGGTTCATTTCACTTGCCCCACGATCTCTTGCATTCCACATTATTGTACAATATCCACTTTTCATTGCCCATCACAACTTGTTTTAAGAATTGAACGTTTTCGTTACATTTAACTAGAGAATCGCTTGCAGAAATATGGTCAAGAAGGTTTTTTTCGCTTAACTTACGTGGAACCCAAACATCAAAGCGATTCACATAACCAAGCTGGTGCAAATAATTTTCAGCACTTGATTTGGATATTCTGAGTATGTCAGCTATCTCCTGCGTGGTATAACATTGATTGTACTCAGTTAGTGTCTATTTGATCACTATCAACTTCAACTGGTCTACCTAACCGTGGAGCATCATCCAGCAAGAAATCTCCAGCACGAAACTTCTCAAACCACTTTTGACATGTTTGATCAGTCACAGCACCTTCTCCATACACTGCAAAAATAATCTTTTTTTGCGTTTCAGTTGTGTTTTTACCTTTCTTGAAATAATAAAGCATAATATGCCGAAAATGTTGCTTTTTTTCTTCCATCTTCAATATTAAAATGCCCACGCAAAAATTCACCAATTTTGATTTTTTTTTTTTTTTTTTTTTTAGTGCATGCTGATATGACAGCTGTCATAATAGAATCTAACAAAATTGTTTCAAATGAAGTTAAAGACAACTAAGCACTGCTAGAGTGAGCTTATGGAAAAATACGAATGAACTTTTTGGCCAACCATATTTAACAAGTACACTGTTTTTTTTTTTTTTTTTTTTGCGGTACGCGGGCATCTCACTGTTGCGGCCTGTCCCGTTGCGCAGCACAGGCTCCGGATGCGCAGGCTCAGCGACCATCGCTGAGGGGCCCAGCCTCTCCGAGGCATGTGGGATCCTCCCGGACCGGGGCACGAGCCCGTGTCCGCTGCATCGGCAGGCGGACTCTCAACCACTGTGCCACCAGGGAAGCCCAATAAGTACACTTTTGAAAGTTTCATGTGATAGCATTTGGCTGTAGTGGAATTTGTTGTTCTGTTTTAAGAATAGAGCATAATTTAAGTTTTAAGGATAGAATACTCACGTACATTGTCAAGCATATTATTACCTAGATTTGGATAAATTACAGATCAGAATATGTCTCTGCCTGAAATGTTAACCTTACCCACTAACTCAGTTGTCTTATACCTGGTTTAGTCAGATCCCACAACAGTAGCATCCTAAATATTCTATCTTATTTGGTGTGAGCACAAGGTCCGAGGACTGTTTGGGATTAAAGGTTAGTATTATTTCTGACAAAAGATCAGGTTTATTGTTTCTGGCAATAATTGATATAGTTGGGCAGACTCTGTCTCCACCCAGAAAATATGTATTTTACCTGCCAAGAGAATATTAAATTTGCAAATGAATCTAAGATTTAATTTAATAATATTTTGAGATGATAACAGAGTTTTAAATTTTCTTACAGAGATCAAAAATTTTCTCATTGTCCTTAGGCCATTTGCCCAGTGACTCAGTGGCATTTATTTATTCTGGGAAAGAGTTGACACAGAATAAAACAAAGGAGTCTATTGAATTTCTGAACACATTTTTAAAATATAGAACTGTCTTGGGATAGAATTGAGTCTCTATTGCAAATACTAGAATTTTTGTAGACAAAAGGATTTGGGTTCTATTATGTTAAAAAACTAGTGAGCTCAGAACAGAAAGATTATACCTATACCACAACACAAATGAAATCTATGAATTATATAAGAGCGCATTTTCCTGCTATAGTAAATGGAGAAAACAGTAGAACTAATCAGATGGAGAGAGAGGGAGAGATTTAGAAAAGATATGGCTAGAGCTTTAGATGCTTCTTGAGTCCTTTGGAAAGGATCTAACATCTTCTGTAGGGCAGATTGCAAAAGGTGGGTGTGAGAGTAAGTTTAGTGGGGTCTAAGACAGACATGTCTCCCTTCCTAGGCAATAGTGTGAGATATTAGATTCTCTTAGAGTGATCCCATGTCCAGACTGACTCCTGAGTGGTTATCGTAGCAATGGACATGGGTGGAGCCAAAGGGAATGGGCTTAAAGTCAGATTTGTAGGGTCCTTGCATTCCATCACTATCTGGGAGTGTCTATGAAAGTTCCCTAGGTCCAGTTAGAGAGTATGGTTCTGGCTGAGAACAAGTGAGCCTAACCAAAGATATACATGGAAGCACAATGAGGCCTAGACCTGGATACCAGAGGTCGTGGGCCGATCATGGACATTAGCGATAGACGCCAGCATACAATGTCGCAGACCAAGAAGAATGAGTTACTCTCAGTGTAGGCCAAAGCAGATGAAAAATAATGGTAGAAAAAAATTCCCCATGATGCCAGGGCAATAAATAAGCCACCCTAACCCTGCTCATCAAACTTAGGTCACTTCAAAGAGAAGGAAAAAAGAAAAGAGAAGACTACTGAGGAAGATCCATAATTGACTGACTAGTTATGTAAGTACCTAACATAAAAACTGAACTGATTACCTAAAAATAAGATGAGAGGTATTGAGCAAAATGAGAAGTTCTAAAATAAGCTGAGTTCAATTATATAGATAAAAGTCACCTAACCATAAGCCTACTGTGTGGCTAAATTCTTGTGCTTACTATCTAGCTATTATTATTTTACAAGTCATAATTTTAACATATTTAATTATATTTACCTAACAAAATGAAACACCAAATTAGAACTTTAACAAAAGCCATATTTTAATCAAATCTAAACTTTGGAAGATCAAACTCCAACAGACTAGTAGTTAAAGAAGAAATAGGAGGAGGTATAATTGGGAAAAACACACATACCTCCCTGGAACTCAAAACTGGAACTTTTCTTACCTTGGCAAATCTTCTCCAAAATTTAGTTGCATTTTGAAATCCCCCATTTCAAAGCCTCATCCAGTAAAAAATACTTCTGATATGCTCAGTAAAAGAAACCTAATCCCATATTTGTCCTATGATAGGGGATTTAAGCTCCATTTCACTTACAAAATACCCCCTTGTACTTATTCAGGTCTACCCTGAGTTACTAAATATATCCTTTTAATATCTTTGCTTTGCTCCAGTATAAATAATAGGATAGATATAAATCACACTTTAAAGATGTTGTAAGAAATATTTAATAAGGTATGAAAATAAAACATTTCTGATTATTAGTACTTTAAGAGCTAATTAGAAAATAAGCTAATCTGTTTTCTCTTCCATAATTAATTTTAGGTACAAATAATGCTAAGGCATTTGTAATAAATAGCTGGGTATAAAATAGTCAGTAATTAGACCAATAATTTTTATTGGTCATCCATTTTATCACAGTTGGAAACTAGAGAGGAGCAGTAGAAAGACCCCTGGATTATGGTACCAGATTACTGGGTCACATTGGGCACATCACTTATCTGAGTCTTTGTTTACTTATAAAATGAGAGTGTAGACATTATTGTTAAAACTTCTTTTTGTTTTTTCATCATGTAGATCTTTTTATATTCTGAAAGAGGTAATGCCTGAGATGAATCTTTGAAAGATAAGTTAGGAAGAACAGCAAGGATTTTGGAGAAGGGCATGTGAGATTGAAAAAACAAAATGGCACAAAGATATGGGAAGAGAGTTCATGGAGTATACTGGGTACTGCGAACAGCTCAGTATGCCTAGGATATTAAGGGATAAGTTTGGAAAGGAAGAAAATCCACATCATACAGGCTGGTGGGTGGCATTCTGAGTAGACTGAGGTTTAGATGTCAAGACACTTGAGTTTTAGACTGACCTGCACTTAAGAAGCTTTGGGGAGCTGGGCCGGTAAATTAACTCCTGGTGTCTTTTAATCTATGAAAAAGGGGAGATTTAGAGTTGATAAATTTTATATCTTCTGTTCATATTTTTCCTTTACATTTTTGTGATTATACAACCTTATCAATCAAAAATAATTACTCCTCATGCTATATATCTACACATGTAAAGTTATTTTCATGTTTATTAGAAATAAAGAAAATATTAATCTTAATAAGGATAAAAACAACTAAATGCTATTTCAAAAATACTTTTAAATTTTATTTATTAAAGTAACAAAAGACCCCTATGTTTTTACTAAATAATACAATTAGCAGTGGAATACTTTTTAATAATTTTGAAAATTTTGGTTTAACATTTTGTGATGCAGCAATATGTTCCTTTATCTTAAAGGCACAAATTAAGTACGTTTTTAATAGATTCCTACCCATAGCTGCTTGCTATGGTAAAGGTTAAAAATTTGAAATTTTCATCTTTTTGTAAAAGAAAAAAATTATTTAATGCCTAAATTTAACAACTATTTTATGGTCTTTGCTGTGAGTTAGCTTATGAAAATTCATGAGCTACAGAATATTTTCATAATCACACTTGATAACATTACAAAGTTTTGTAAAGATTTTACTACTTAAAGGTCTTGTTTCTATAAAATTAACTACATTAGTGTTATCCCCATGTTTCCCTCAGAATTATGCATATATCATTGTGACGACCAAGTGGAGTGAGCGCCAATATGTATATTAAGAATAAATTAAATATTTTTTTAAAATAAATAAGTAGAAAGAGAAGCTCTATTGTTTTCATCCTACATCCCAATACACCACTTTGGAACCCATTTCTTTATGTAATTAATTTAGAAAAAAGTTATATGAACAGGTTTTTAACTCAGTCACATTGGTAATGCAACAAGATCTCTATTTAAGGACTTAATTTAACATTAAGATATTGTTTTTTTGAAAATATGAAATTCTAAAAGAAACTTGATGCCAATGCCTTTTTTCCTTTGGACAGTTATGAAGGTTCTTTTCTGTAAAGCATAATTTGAAGTTTTATCTTTTAGGCTATAGTTAATTAGCATAAGTTGCTTAGAGGATGTTTTGGGAAAGGACAAGAAACAGGAAAGGCCACCTGCAGAGCACAATAATCAGAAGTTCTTACGTGGAGGTTTTAGCATTAACAGTTTTACAAAGAAAAGGCACATACTCTAGTGATTATTGATTGCCTCTTGGGGAAGGGCAGGAGGGGGTGCAAAAGAGAGCGGGGAACTTGAGAGAATTTAAGGGTTTGAACATCTGATTAAGAAGCACAATTAAAGGATCCAGTAAAGGAAATACATTTGTGCAGATGGCTGTGAAAGAAAAATGATTGTCTTTGCTGTCATGGGTCATAAATTCACTCTTTTTCTCACAAAAGAGATAATTGATGCTTCAAACATTATGGACCAAAAGTACAGCAGTGAACCCACAGTTAGTATTGAGTTCATATTGTTTTTTCTTAAATGTTACTGGAAGAATGGCTTTTAGGACAAAACAAAATTCCATTACCGATGATAAAAAAAACTATTTCAAAAGAGGGAACCAGGGTGATTGCTTCCTCCTTATGAACTGATCTGTTTTTTGCCTTCATGCAGTGTTCGTTTTCATCAAACCTTGTCGTTTTTTCAGAAAATGACAGGGATAAAATTAGAGAAAAAATCATCTGCTCTTTTAATTTATTTTAAAAATTTTATTTAAAAAATTTATTTTTTTAATAAAAAGGAAGAAGGAAGGAGAAGAAATCCTAGAACAATAGCATGTATGAGGGTAATGCTGTGATTTCAGTTTCTCCCAAAAGGTAATTATTTCCTTCCCTGTGCTCTCTTTATGCTCTTCCATGTTCTCTCTTTATGCTCTTCCACATCCCCTTCCTTGCTCAGCAAAGCACATTTTCCTTCTCTTGTTAAAGCAAAACCCTATCCTTCTAGTTTCCAGAGGAGTTTCGTAGTTGAATGTTCTTTGTTATTATTATCTTTATGTGAGATTGAGCAATATGATCTCCCAGAGCTTCAATTATTTTTGTAAAATGGGAGTTAATAATTTGTCCTTTTCACTATAAATCCTTGAAAGGTTGAAATAGGTAGCTTATCTCTTTCTACTTGTGGTATATATCATGATACATCACACATAATGGTAGCTCAATAAATATTGTCCTTTTCTGAATAACAGACTGGCAGTTGTTCCCCCAAATGGTCATTATTTCTTGAGCTAATATGTGTGAAATGACAATATATAAATATATTTTTATAAATTAAATCACAAAGGAATTTAATTATTCCCATTTTATATAAATCATATCTAGACACAAAGAAGATTCAAGACAAAACTGTATAATAACCATCAAAGCCGGAATGACTCATATTATGGATGAGGCACTTTGACTCTTATGTATTTTAACTCATTTATTCCTTAACACAAGGCTTCACCTTAAGTTTGTCCACACTGGACAACAGAACTTTAATTCCAATTATCATATATGTACAACCCTTTTAGAACACCTACATACAGCATATATAATAACAGGACATTTTTAATTCGTCTTTAATGCAAGCTTTCATGGAGTTGCCGAAAGAGTTTGTTGATACTGATGTCTAAATCTACACTTGTAAGAAAGATTAAAATCAGCTCACTCTACAGATACAAAAACTATTATGAGTTTACACATCATTCCCCAGATCTCTTCCACCAGGAACTGATGGTAACTCTCAGTGTAACTAAGGGGTGTAGCCCAGTTAGATCCAGTTCTGCAGGTTTTATATTGTTCTTGTCCCATGCTGAGATGTCCACTTTTTGCTTGTAGATTTTTTTTTTTTTGAGTTAATTTTCTGATTAACCTGGGAAGTTACCATGGCAAGTTTTTACTCTGACCTGAGTTGTTGCATCCAGTGTTCTTGTGAAATGGAAGAGGGGTCACAAAAAAATCATTCAAACATTTTTGTCAGTGAGACTCTCTTCTTGTTTGGATCTTGAATTCAAAATGGCTTCCCCATGGAATAAGAGGCATCAAAGCCATAACACACTCTTGTTCTGTACCATAAAACGACAGCCTGTCCTCAAGTCTTATGGGACAGATAATCAGTGAAATCATGCTGTTTTGACTGCTGAAGACCAGTTTCTGATGGCTGCCAATGCCATGAGATCCTGTGTTCTGTGTCTGAATTATTCTGCAATAGATCTTTCCAGAGATATCACTCCCTCTTCTCTACCTTCCTACCACACTTATTCACTTGCCACTTATTCCCCTGCTATTCTTGCCTCAATACCCTCTCTTAGAGCATTATTAGATTTTATACACTTAGAACATTATTAAGTTAGTGTTTAATTATATTTTGTACCATGATCTTTCGTTTCAGATATACTAGAACATATACGCAAGCCATTTCATAAAGAGAATTCTTGCCTAAAGACTACTAAGTATCAAAGCTCCAAGAGAAGAGGTCATTTAGAAAACGGTTGGCCATGTGTTTCTTTGCATTGCTGGCAAAATAAGTTCCCTTTGAAATATTATGAATAAGTCATCATCTAGGCTACAGGCCAGCTTTAATATTTCTGTTCTCTGGAATGCCCCAGTGGAATGTTATACAAGCCCAGCAGATAGCAGGTGAGGCTTTCAGGGACAATGCCCCAAATAGCTTTCAGTGCTGCAGACTTCAACTTTGCTTCAAGTTGAACTGGCATCATGCCCAAGAAAAGCAAAGAGTTCATGGTTTAGGGGAGCAGCCCTGATCCAGATACCTAATATCAGACAATGTCTTTGCTGAGACATGAGCTCAAAATATGCTTTTGACATTGAGTATGCCACAATGTCTCTCTCTTTTTCTTTGCATCTATAATATCTATCAGTTATAGGAATGACAATGATAAATGACAATGAAAAAAGAATGACTAAGCAGTTGAGTGTATTAAACATTCATCTCCCGGAGCCACTAAGCTAATTATTTAGTCTCAGGTCATTCGGGTTAGGTTCACTCTCCCTCACAGTATATTTTCATCCCCAAGATATATTACTTCCTATTTGTCAAAATCAGTATAAGAAACAGTAGCATCAAGTTCCCAAGAATAATGTTCTTCAAAAAAAGGAAACCCACTATCCTTGCAAACTAATATATTATTCAGCCATCAGTATATCTACATATACATCCATTCATTCACTTGTTCATTCACCCACTTATTTAACAGGAAGATTTTTTAATGCCAAATTAATTTCTAAGCACTCTGCTGGGTATTACGAGATATGGAGGTGAACAAGCCAGAGCCCTTTTCTGAGGGAGGGATTACAATCTTTTGGCTTAATAAGATTAAAAAAATCAAAGAATTACAGTAGGCAGCCCTACGGTAGGATTTTGCTCAAGACTATTTTAACATAGCAGAAGAGCACCTGATTGAATTAAGAAAACCAGGAAGTTTTCTTGAGGAAGTAGCACTTGAATTATGTCTTGAAGGATAAAATGAATAATCCAAGTGGATAGAGGGAAGTAGCAGTGCTCTATGCATATGCAACGCCCTACAAGCATAAAGTGAACATGACATATTCTGAGCTACATATGAATAGGGAGGTGGTGGTGGGATGATGTGTAGGTTGCATAAGCCAACTGTTGTATGACATTTTAAGAAACTTCTATTTGATTCTGAAGCCAGTGTTTATTCACTGAAGTATTTTAAGCAGTAGGCTTATGGATTTATTAGGGTCTGGTATGGGGAATTGATTAGAAGATTTGGGACAGTAGACAAGGAAATGAATCAGGAGGGCTTGGCACTAATGACCCCTTTACCTAATTAAGTCCTCTTCTTCCTATTAACCTATTTACTTTCTTCTCATCATAAATGGTCTTATCTTTTGCTAATCTACCTGAGATATTTTAGAGTAAATTTGATTAAAATATTTAAGATCATGTGTGCACAGCACTATGAGGAAGTAGAGGAATAAAAGATAAACATGGATATTTTCTCCTCTCAAGAAGCTTTTTATTAAATTGGAAACATTCAGGACCCAAGTATCTATACAGATAGGATGGAAGAAGAATGTTTATGAGAGAGATTGAAAAGAAGGAGAGATAATATCTATCTGAGACAGAGGGGGATTGTGAAAGGCTTCAAGAAGAAAATTATCAGAAGAAAATGACTAGAATTTCAATCAGTGAAACTAAGCAAGAGGAGAAGGAGAAATTTTAAAGAAAGAGATGTTATGCAGATCTTCTGGCATGCATCATGTAGTGTTTTTTTCCTTCTTTCTTTAGGGAACAGAGGGAATTAATGGATTGTGACCAGCTCTTTAGAATCTAACCAAGGTGGAGATGTCCTTCTGTAAGTTATTTGTATATTGTATAGTGACAAAATGAACAAAATATACTAAGACCCTGCTTTAATGTATTTAAGCAAATATTTATTTTTCTCCTTCTATGTCGCAGGTACTGTTTAAGGTCCTAGAAATATAATGGTGAGAAATACAAGCAAAATGTATGTCCTAAATATCTTACATTCTATATGGGGAAGACATATAATAAATTTAAACATTTAAAGAGATTAGGTTATTTCTGTAAATGTTAAATTCTATAAAGGAAATAAATCTGAGTAATGAGATAGACTCAGGTAGATAGGGCTTGGGCAGGCTGTCTGGATAGGTGATCATGAGGAACTTCTGAATAGTTTAACTTTTTAAAACTTTTTAATGAGGTATAAATATACACAAAAAAGTATAAAAAAATCACTAACCTTTTAGACATTGCTTTATATTTTGGGAGGGATATATTTTTACATGTTCACCATGTAGATCAAGATATGGACCATGTTTAGCACCACTGAATTTTCCCTCTGGCCCCTTCGCTAACAATACCCTGTTGTCAACTTCCTATTGAGTATTTTACATTTGAAATAAGAATAATGAAAAGAGATCAACCCTCTGAAAATCTGCAAGAAGGGTATTCCAGGCAAATTGAACAGCAAGTACAAATACTCAGGCAAAAATAAAAGCTTGATTGTTTAAGACACAAAATTAATGTCAAAGTAGCTATAACATAGTGAAACATAGAAAAATGGTGGAAGATTATATCAGAGAGTTATGCAGCAGGAAGGTTATGTAAGGCTTTTGCTTCCACAAAAGAATCTGGATTTTTCAGCTTCCAATGTAGAACCTGTTGAAGAGATATAAAAATGTGAAATATCATTGATTGTTGTAAACATTCATTCCAAAAATGTTCATACAGAAGGTATGTGGAGATTGAATTATGACAGTGGGCATGGAAGCTGGGAGCCCAATAATGAGTTTGTACTCAAGAAAATAGATGATGGAGTCATGCATTTTGGTAGTAGCAGTGGAAATGGATAAGATTTGCTAGATTCAATAAAAATGTAATGAAATGAAGCAAAGTAATGGGACAGATTAACTGGATGTGGCATATTCAAAACAGGAATAAATTGAGGATGATTCTTAGGTCTAAGCAACTAAGTGACTAATGGAAATATTCATCAAGATGGAGAATACTTGGCAAGAGTTAGGGATGTATGTAAAGACATGAGTCTAGTTTGACCATTTATGTTTGAGATGTCCAAGGGAGATGTTAGACAGATTTCGGATTCAATTTGGGGATTCTGTGTTAGATACTATATTTCAAAACATGAGACAGAATGAAATTACCCCAGGAGGGAGTACAGATAGAGAAACAAAGAGAACTGAGGCATAGCAGCAGAGAAGTACAAACTAGCAAGGGAGACTTGGAAGGAGTAGAGAAAGATAAGAGAAAAATAAGAGAATGAGATACAATAAATGCCAACTGACACAATCTCTTTCAGACTCAATGTCACAGAGACTTGGATAAGACAAAAGGTTGAGAGTTGGCCATAGGATTTGGCAAGTTAAAGAACTTTGGGGAACAAAGAGGTTCTATTTCTTATTAATCTAGTATTCTTTTACCTGTTGATTTAGTCATTATTCAAGAAAAATTTACACAAAAGCCATGGTTTTCTTTTTCTTTTTTTCTTAAAAAAATTTTTTTATTGATGTATAGTTGATTTACAACATTATAAAAGTTCTAGGTGTACAACATAGTGATTTACAATTTTTAAAAACTATACTCCATTTATAGTGATTTTAAAATATTGGCTATATTCCCCATGCTGTACAATATATCCTTATAGCTTATTTATTTCATCCATAATAGTTTGTACCTCTTAATCCCCTGCCCCTATGGTTCCCCTCCCTCCTTCCCCTTCCCCACTGATAACCACTAGTTGGTTCTCTATATCTGTGAGTCTGTTTCTTTTTTGTTATATTCCCTAGTTTGTTTTATTTTTTAGATTCCACGTATAAGTGATATCATACAGTATTTGTCTTTCTCTGACTTATTTCACTAAGCATAATACCCTCCAAGTCCATCCACCTTGTTGCAAATGGTAAAATTTATATTTAATTCATGGTCTTTAAAAGGGAATATTTACAAACTTTAGGCTTTCTTGGTGCTTGAACGATACTCAGTGTCAGCAAGGCCACATCCTCACTGAGACAAACAAGTAACAAAAAAGATAATGTTAAGGTGACCCTAAGTAGTATTTATATCTCTACTTCCAGCTTTTCAGCATTTAAAAAATCCCATTACTCAGTCCACCAGTGTTTCTGATTTAATATTCTTTTATATATATGGTTCTGAATTTAGACAGAGAGACATAATCACTAGTCCATTTTCCCAAAGCAGTTCACCTCTTACTGTATCATAGCTGGCCACTGCCGTCTTTATAACTGAAGAGAAACAGGATCTACTTCTACTTTTCACCAAATGTGGTTAAGATATATAATTTAACACAGTTTTTAGTGAAGACAGTATTTTTTAGAGAAGTTTAAGTTTCACAGCAAAATTGAGAGGAAGGTACAGAGATTTTCCATATATCCTCTGCCCCCACACCTGCATAACCTCTCCACGGTTCAACAAAATTGTAATAAACGTGGTGCTATAAAACAAGAGATTAAAAAAATAAATACAGTGACAAAATGTGTGCACAGAATTTCTCCTTTTCAAAAGAGAGTATTTGTTGAAACTAAATACATGTGAGCGTGCACACACACCCACACACACACCCGCACACGCACATACACACACACATACTTTTTTCTCCTTCCCCTAAAACAAAAGAGAAGCGTCTCTCCAAAGTATATAAATTCTCTCACTTGAAAGGCAAAAACTCTGTGTGAGGGGATATACACTTCTGGCACTGTGACTAGGAAATGTGGGCCAATCTTCCCAGCATGAACAGATAGAAAAGCTAATCAAAATATATTATTAAAAAACTACTTGAAGGTATCATAAAGGCAACAAGCCACTAAAAAATTAGTAACCAAGGTCTTAAAGAAGAAAAAAACCTAGATAGAGAAGCCTGGTATATGGAAAATGCCAAAAGGCAAGTGAGAAGCTGAACAGAGCTTTCTTATGGGGCTCGGAGTGACACAGCTGAAGTCCAGAGCCTGCCAAGGAAGCAATGCCTATAAGCACACATGATAAGGACTGTACTCTAGGAGTTAGTGTGATCTAGAAATGGTCTGGTTCTCACAGGGTAAGGAAGTCCAACTTCATATCACCTAGCTTCCTACAATTAGAGTAAATTCATAGAAGGTTATTAGTTCCCTAGACATACATCCCTTTTGAGGAAGAAAAGACATAACACCAGGCTTAATTATATACAATTTATACAATTTATGTTACCCAAACTAAAATCATCAGGCATATGAGAAAAAAGAACATTCTTTTTTTAAAAAAGAAAATATGGGTAATAGAGCCAGACATATAAATGATCCAGGTGATGAAGTTATACAATAACTTTAAAATAATATCCTGAATATGTGTGATAATGGCATTGCACAATGACTTTAGCATAAGTATCCTGAATATTTTCAAAGAAATAGATATAATTGAGAGGTTCTGAAAAGAAATAGTGTTTAAGAAAATGAAAATCTGGGCACTGAAAAACACAGTAACTGAAATTAAGAATATGATGGAAAGGGGGCTTCCCTGGTGGTGCAGTGGTTGGGAGACCGCCTGCCGATGCAGAGGACGTGGGTTCGTGCCCCGGTCTGGGAGGATCCCGCATGCCGCGGAGCGGCTGGGCCCGTGGGCCATGGCCGCTGGGCCTGCGTGTCCGGAGCCTGTGCTCCACGGCAGGAGAGGCCATGGCAGTGAGAGGCCCGCGTACCACAAAAAAAAAAAAAAAAAAAAAAAAAGGAATATGATGGAAAGGTTTCACAGCAGATTACAAACACCTGGAAATATCATTAGTAAAATGGGAGATAAGTCAGAACACTGTGTGAAGAAGTACAGTGAATAAAAATGATGGAAAAAGCACAAAACAACATGATATACCTAGGAATTACAGTGAGGAGGGCTACCATATGTGTGACTGGAGTCCCAGAAAGAGAAGAAAGAATGGAATAGAAGCAATGTGTGGAAAGACATGGCTGCAGTTTTCTAAATCATTAGAGTTTTGAAAATAATAACTCAAGAATAACGATGAACCTCTAAAAAGAAGTGAAATTGAGTTATTTGTAGTGAGGTGGATGGACGTAGAGTCTGTCATACAGAGTGAAGTAAGTCAAAGAGAAAAATAAATACCATATGCTAACACATATATATGGAATCTACAAAAAAAAGGTGGTTCTGAAGAACCTAGGGGCAGGACAGGGATAAAGATGCAGACGTAGAGAATGGACTTGAGGACACAGGAAGGGGGAAGGGTAAGTTGGGAGGAAGTGAGAGAGTAGCATGGACATATATACACTAGCAAATGTAAAATAGATAGCTAGTGGGAAGCAGCTGCATAGCACAGGGAGATCAGCTCCGTGCTTTGTGACCACCTAGAGGGGTGGGATAAGGAGGGTGGGAGGGAGATGCAAGAGGGAGGGGATATGGGGATATATGTATACGTAGAGCTGATTCACTTTGTTATACAGCAGCAACTAACACAACATTGTAAAGCAATTTTACTCCAATAAAGATGTTAAAAAAAATAAAAAAAATAATGATGAACCTCAAGCAGGATAAATACAAAGAAAGTTGTACCTGACATAGCACAGTAAAGTTGCTGATAAGGGATAAAGATAAAAATCTTAAAAGCAAACATAGAAAAAGATAGGTTAAAGTAAAAGGAGCAAGAATTAAACAAAAACAGGCCTTTCCACATCTAAGAAGAGGATTGTATTAGTTATCTATTGGTGCATAACAAATCATCCCTAACTTGGTTGCTTAAAACAATTAGCATTTATTGTTTTATAGATTTTGTGGTAGTAATCTGGAAGCAGCATAGCTGGATGGTTCGGGCTCAAGGTCTCTTAAGAGATTGCATCCAAGCTGTCCACTGAGGTGTGGCTCTCTCAAAGCTCAAGCTGGGGAGGGTCTATTTCCAAGCTCACTCAGGTGACTGTTGGCAGGCCTCGGAAGATCTTCCAGGCTTATTCACACGGCTGCCTGTTTGCCTGATTTCCTTACTCTATGGCTTATTCACACTCAGGCTGCCTGAGTGTCATCATGGCACTCTTTCCAGGGCAGCTTTCCCACATGGCATCTGGCTTCCCTCAGAGAGAGCGAATAAGGGTGAGAGAATATACCGACATGGAAGTCAATGTCTTTTTTATAACCTAATGTCCAAAGTGGCATCCCATCACTGCTACTGTGTTTTATTTACTAGAATAAAGTCACCTGGTTGGCCTTGTGCTTTCTTGATAGAGCAGCATTGAAGTGTCATGTGGAATTGCTATTTAACAAGTTACCACAGACTTAGTATATTAAATGAAGCTTTTTATTTGATTCATTTTTGGACCAGGAAATAGAGATGGGCTGAAGTAGGTGGTACCTACCACACTGGGTTGTCCAAGGTAGGTTCTTCATTCACATGACTGGTGCCTCAGTTGTCCTTGGTCTGACTGTCTCTCTGTCCACATGATGTGCCATCCTGTAGAACCTCTCCATTTAGCTTGCATTTCTTATGGCATGGTGATCTCAGGATAATCACATTTCTTACATTGTATATGGCTTCCAAGAGTCAGGAAAAGAAAGCTCCCTCGCCAGTCAAGGGCCACACCCAGGACCAGTGCTGCATCACTTCTCCTGTATTCATATTGTCATGGTAGTCGCACAGTCAGCCTAGATATCAGGGGGTGGGGATGTAAATGTCACTTCTTAATTAGGAATTAGGAAGGTCACATTGCAGAAGAAAATTGTATTAGAGATAATGTTGTTGTCATCTTTGGGACAACGTAATATTTCACATTCTGCTCTCTGGCCACAACAAACCTACATCCCATTTACATGCAAAATACACTTACCCTCTCCCTGAAGATTTCATCCCATTATGGCACTGAGGTCACATTTTACTGGTAGGGGGATGAATTTGATCCTTGTTTTGAGGCTGCTCCTTAAATTGAGGATCTTTTGTTATCTGAAGCTAGAAGCTAGCCCTGGCTCCTTTGTAGATCCTCAAAATCCATATTGAAAAGTGATCAATTCCCTCTTTATTTCAACTTTCTGTAGCCATATTTCATTATAAATAACTAAAAAACCAGTTGGCATTTCCAACATTCTACGAAACATCTGTTAAACCAGATCCTCGAGTTCATAGGCACATTTTTACTTTATATTTCCCTCTATATTATTTATTGATTTATAAAATAAATACCCCAAAACTTAGCATCTTAAGACAATATGAAGCAAAATTAATATTCTCACATATTTTCTGAGTATCAGGAATCTGGAAGTGCTTTAGATGGATGGTTCTGGCCCAGAATCTCCCATAAGGCTGCAGTCAAGATGTCAGCAAAGGTTGCAACTGTCCAATAGCATGGCTGGAGCTGGAGAATCAGCATTCAAGATAACTCACTTAGAGGGTATTGGCAGAACACTTCAACTGACTGCTGGCAGAAGGCCGCAGCATCACAGGACAGCCTGGGAGTCTTCCCAGCATCACAGATATTTCCTCAAGAGTAAATGCTCCAAGATAGAGGGCAAGAAAGAAGCTGCAGTTCTTTTTATGACCTAATTTCTGAAGTCATACATTTCCATTTCATTCCAGTAGAAGCAAATCACTAAGGTCAGACATACTCAAAGAGGGAAATTAAGCTTCACCTCTTAAAAGGGGGAGTATCTAAGAATTTGTGGACATATTCTATAAGTGCCACATCTACGTTACCTCAGTCAATAGGTTTGCTAAATTTTCTATTACTATGTAACACAATTTATCTTTTCTCCAGCCTTCAATAACACTTTTCTTAGTTTTGTTCCACTGCCACAAATCGTCTACTTGAGGTCCTTCACACTGCCACGCAACATGTGGTCCTAAATCCAAAGCCATGTGTTTTACATTTCTGTTATAACAAAAAAAAACCTACTTCCAGCACCAAATTTAGGTTCTGGAATATATTTATGAATAACAAACCCTCCCAAACTATCAGTGGATTAAAACAGCAACCATTTACTATGTGTGGTCACCCTGTGGGTCAGGTGTTTTGTCAAGACATAATGGTGGGGGGCGACCTTCAAGATGGCAGAGGAATAAGACGTGGAGACCACCTTCTACCCTACAAGTACATCAAAAATACATCTACATGTGGAATAACTCCTACAGAACACCTACTGAATGCTAGCAGAAGACCTCAGACTTCCCAAAAGGCAAGAAAATCCCCACGTACCTGGGTAGGGCAAAAGAAAAAAGAAAAAACAGAGACAAAAGAATAGGGATGGGACCTGCACCTCTGAGAGGGAGCTGTGAAGGAGAAGAGGTTTCCACACACTAGGAAGCCCCTTCACTGGTGGAGATGGAGGGTGGCGGGGGAAAAGCTTTGGAGTCACAGAGGAGAGCACAGCAACAGGGGTGCAGAGGGCAAAGTGGAGAGATTCCCACACAGAGGATCAGTGCCAACCAGCACTCACCAGCCTTAGAGGCTTGTCTGCTCACCCACTGGGCCAGGTAGGGGCTGGGAGCTGAGGCTTGGGCTTCAGAGGTCAGATCCCAGGGAGAGGACTGGGGTTTGGCTGTGTGAACACAGCCTGAAAGGGGCCAGAGCTCCAGAGCTATGTGGGAGGGAGTCCAGGAAAAAGTCTGGACGTGACTGAAAGGCAAGAAACCATTGTTTTGGGGTGTGCGAGGAGACGGGATTCCTTCCCTGTCTGCGCACAGACGGCTGAGCACCCCCTAAATGAGCTCCAGAGATGGGTGCGAGCCACAGCTCTCAGCTCAGACCCCGGAGACGGGCATGAGACGCTAATGCTGCTTCTGCAGCCACCAAGAATCCTGTGTGCAAGCACAGGTCACTATCCACACCTCCCCTCCCAGGAGCCTGTGCTGCCCACCACTTCCAGGGTCCTGTGATCCAGGAACAACTTCCCTGAGAGAACACACGGTGCACCTCAGGCTGTTGAAATGTCATGCCAGCCTCTGCTGCTGCAGGCTCTCCCCACATTCCAATTATAACTACTGTACCCCTCCCTCCCCATGGCATGAGTGAGCCAGAGCCCCCTAATCAGCCGCTGTTTTAACCCCATCCTGCCTGAGCGGGAACACATGCCTGAGGATGACCTACATGCAGAGTCAGGGCCAAAACCAAAGCTGAATCCCAGGAGCTGTGGAACAAAGAAGAGAAAGGGAAATTTCTCCATGCAGCCTGTGAAAAGGCGACAGCCAACACAGTAAGTTAAACAAAATGAGAAGACAAGGAATTATGCAGCAGATGAAGGAGCAAGGTAAAAACCCACCAGACCAAACAAATGAAGAGGAAATAGGCAGTCTACCTGAAGAAGAATTCAGAGTAATGATAGGAAAGGTGATCCAAAATCTTGGCAGTAGAATGGAGAAAATACAAGAAACATTTAACAAGGACCTAGAAGAACTAAAGAGCAAACAGACAACCATGAACAACACAATAAATGAAATTAAAAATTCTCTAGAAGGGGTCAATAGCAGAATAACTGAGGCAGAAGAATGGATAAGTGACCTGGAAGATAAAATAGCGGAAATAACTACTGCAGAACAGAATAAAGAAAAAAGAATGAAAAGAATTGAGGACAGTCTCAGAGACCTCTGGGACAACATGAAATGCACCAATATTTGAATTATAGGGGTCCCAGAAAAGAAGAGAAAAAGAAAGAGTCTAAGAAAATATTTGAAGAGATTATAGTTGAAAACTTCCTTAACATGGGAAAGGAAATAATCAAGTCCAGGAAGTTCAGAGAGTCCCATACAGGATAAATCCAAGGAGAAATACACCAAGAAACATATTAATCAAACTATCAAAAATTAAATACAAAGAAAAAATATTAAAAGCAGCAAGGGAAAAGCAACAAATAACATACTAGGGATTGCCATACGGTTAACAGCTGATCTTTCAGCAGAAACTCTGCAAGCCAGAGGGGAGTGGCAAGACATATTTAAAGTGATGAAAGGGAAAATCCTACAACCAAGATTACTATACCCAGCAGGTATCTCATTCAGATTTGACAGAGAAATTAAAACCTTTACAGACAAACAAAGGTTAAGAGAATTCAGCACCACCAAACCAGCTTTACGACAAATGCTAAAGGAAGTTCTCTAGGCAGGAAACACAAGAGAAGGAAAAGACCTACCAAAACAAACCCAAAACAATTAAGAAAATGGTAATAGGAACATACATATCAATAACCACCTTAAATGTAAATGGACTAAATGCTCCAACCAAAAGACATAGACTGGCTGAATGGATACAAAAGCAAGACCCGTACATATGCTGTCTACGAGACCCACTTCAGACCTAGGGACACATAAAGACTGAAAGTGAGGGGATGGAAAATGATATTCCGCACAAATGGAAATCAGAAGAAAGCTGGAGTAGCAATTCTCATATCAGGCAAAATAGACTTTAAAATAAAGACTATTACAAGAGACAAAGAAGGACACTACATAATGATCAAGGGATCAATCCAAGAAGAAGATAGAACAATTGTAAATATTTATGCACCCAACGTAGGAACACCTCAATGCATAAGGCAAATGCTAACAGCCATAAAAGGGGAAATTGAAAGTAACACAATCATAGTAGGGGACTTTTAACACCCCACTTTCACCAATGGACAGATCATCCAAAATGAAAATAAATAAGGAAACACAAGCTTTAAATGACACATTAGACCAGATGGACTTAATTGATATTTATAGGGCATTCCATCCAAAAACAACAGAACACACTTTCTTCTCAAGTGCTCATGCAGTATTCTCCAGGATAGATCATATCTTGGGTCACAAATCAAGCCTTGGTAGATTTAAGAAAATTGAAATCGTATCAAGTCTCTTTTCTGACCACAATGCTATATCAATTATCAGATATCAATTACAGGAAAAAAAACTGTAAAAAATAGAAGCATATGGAGGCTAAACAATATGCTACTAAGTAACCAAGAGTTCACTGAAGAAATAAAAAAATACCTGTAAACAAATGACAATGAAAACATGACGACTCAAAACCTATGTGATGCAGCAAAAGCAGTTCTAAGAGGGAAGTTTATAGCAATACAATCCTACCTCAACAAATAAGAAAAATCTCGAATAAACAACCTAACCTTACACCTAAAGCAATTAGAGAAAGAAGAACAAAAAAAAAAACCCCAAAGCCAGCAGAAGGAAAGAAATTATAAAGATCAGATCAGAAATAAATGAAAAAGAAATGAAGGAAACAATAGCAAAGATCAATAAAACTAAAAGCTGGTTCTTTGAGAAGATAAACAAAATTGATAAACCATTAGACAGACTCATCAAGAAAAAAAGGGAGAAGACTCAAATCAATAGAATTAGAAATGAAAAAGGAGAAGTGGCACTGCAGAAATACAAAGTATCATGAGAGATTACTACAGGCAACCATATGCCAATAAAATGGACAATCTGGAAGAAATAGACAAATTCTTAGAAAAGCACAACTTTCTGAGACTGAACCAGGAAGAAATAGAAAATATAAGCAGACCAATCACAAGCACTGTAATTGAGACTGTAATTAAAAATCTTCCAACAAACAAAAGCCCAGGACCAGATAGCTCCACAGACGAATTTCTATCAAACATTTAGAGAAGAGCTAACATCTATCCTTCTCAAACTCTTCCAAAATATAGCAGAGGGAAGAACACTCCGAAACTCATTCTATGAGGCCACCATCACCCTGATACCAAAACCAGACAAAGATGTCACAAAAAAAGAAAACTACAGGCCAATATCACTGATGAACATACATGTGAACATCCTCAACAAAATACTAGCAAACAGAATCCAGCAGCACATTAAAAGGATCATACACCATTATCAAGTGGGGTTTATCCCAGGGATGCAAGGATTCTTCAATATATGCAACAAATAGTAGTAGGAACTATGCTGTAACTGTTGGTATATATCTGTAATAATTGCTTTCACAGAAATGAAAGCCAAATAATGAAGCTAGCAAAGATAAGGTAAAAAATACAAAAGAAGAGAAAAAATGCCTTTATAATTATACAGTACCAAATTACTAGTGAACAGGAAGGAAAATGCACAATTCTAGTCAGACAATGATAATTATTCAAATGTACATTATATGGGTAATTTGTGAAAATGAGCTAAATCGCTTATTAATTATATATTCAATGGGCTAATTTTCTAACTTTTAGAAGAAAGTATATAGTCTTTATGAAACCCTAAAAATTATTTATAGTCTTTAGTAATAACTTGAAAGTGAAAGTTACTTTTATGGCTTTTTATTCAAGATTTTCAAAATTTCATCTTTGTTGACAGATCATATTGATCCAATGGATGGTCATTGGAATTTTTCCTATGCCATGAATGGAGGAAAATTAGAATAACATTTCAGTCTTAGAAGATGATGAACATTATCTTTGGAAGATATATGCAGAATAGAAATATTTATATATTCATATATGAAAACTTCATTTCTATATGTGGAAATACATATTTTACTTGATGACAACTTTCCAAGTTACAGAATTTTCTCTCCCTGAGCAAGGAGTGCTAGTTGACTGTGTGGAGGGATTAAAAGCAGTGCATTAAGAGGTGTTAGATTGTAGAGTATGCTCAGAGAAAAGACAGGCGCAGATTATTTTGTTTTCTTTTAAGAGAGTTCCATCCACATTTCTCAAGTTTACCTTTGGCACGGCATATCTATGTTGATTCACCATGAGGAGGCAGGTGAAGTGTTTGGAATAATTCCCTGCTGGATTTTTTCATTTGTGGTAAGAACATGGTTTAATCCCACTGTGAATCCCTTTATAGAGCCTCTATAAATTTTAGAAAGTATAGAATTGGCCCTAGAGTCAGTTTACAGATCTATTAGTGTACTCTCTGAGAAGAATGGGTGACTGAGCCTTTTCCCAGTCTGTAGCAGATGAAGCTGGTGTCTGCCGTATCCCGCCGGCACTCCCTGGAGCTCACCTTCAGCTTCAGTGGAAGGTCCCCATATACACCTATTGCTTCACCTTGAGCACTTGTGACTCTACTTCTGAGAGCTTAATCTGACCCCATGAGTGGAGCAGGACAAAAGTGCTGGGGAAGTAATGCCCCAGGAGCAACTCTTAACCAGTGAGGGTTTGAGGCCTATGGATAGAACACCCGGCTTTGGGCCCTTATGGGTCCTGGAGTCCTGAGATGTGCTCGATTTGGTTTCTCAGAGCCCCCTTGAGACTCAGACTCAGTTGCTCATAGTGGTAACCCTGTCGTTAACGCACACTTTCTGGCTTTCCTCCCTCCCTTCTCTGACTTACTTCCCCACTCCCTCATTGTGCTTTCTGGGATCATCTCCCAAATAAATTCCTAGCACTTGTCTCAGGGTCTGCTTTTTTGTATGCCTCATGTAAATGTTTGCCTGATCTTATTTTTTAAACGCCAACAGTGTCACTATTCTGGAGGCACAAGATTGAGGAAAGAGTCTCTGCTCCCTGATTGCATTTGTGAAGAGCTAATACCATCTATTTGTCTCTGTATTTTTTTTTTTTTTTTTTTTTTTTTGTGGTACGCGGGCCTCTCACTGTTGTGGCCTCTCCCGTTGCGGAGCACAGGCTCCAGATGTGCAGGCTCAGCGGCCATGGCTCACGGGCCCAGCCGCTCCACGGCATGTGGGATCTTCCCGGACCAGGGCATGAACCCATGTCCCCTGCATCGGCAGGCGGACTCTCAACCACTGCGCCACCAGGGAAGCCCTGTCTCTGTATTTTTACCATGGGGGCCATGGTTTGCTCTGGTGACTGCTTCTTTCTTTTACCTTTACATCTGCCATGATTTGAGGCCCTCTCTCCCAGCATGGGCACAAAGGAATATATGAATGAAAATCATTATTAACAAGAAGGAATGGCTTCACTGAGATATTTATTCTGATGGATTTCAATACTTGCTTCCTGCTCACTGTACATTTCTTGAATGTTTTCTTTATGACTATTTAAAATAACTGCCTGAGGAAATGGGACTTAAAATATTGAAATTCTGTTGTCCACAAAGCCCGTTATCCTTTGCCCTTATTTTTCTTCTGCCCAGTCCACCCCAACATTCCAGCTTCCATGAAAGCAGGGGCTTTGTTTGTTTTGTTTATTGCTCTATCACTGATATAATAACAACGAAAGTGCCTGGAAAACAGTAAATTCTTCATAAATATTTGCTGAATGAATCAGTTGAATCAATTCAATTACTTGATAGCCTTATAAACTTGGGCAAATTGATTAACCTCTCTGGGCTTCACTTTTTTCATAAATAAAATGGGGGGATGATGAAAGTCCCTTCCTTAAATGATTATTGTGAGGTTTGAATGAGATTTTGTATGTAATACACTCAATGTAATCCCTGACACATAATAAATGCTAAAAAGCATAGTTTATATTATTATTATTACTGTTAATATATATTTATTGAGGGATGATTATATGACAGGTACTATTAGTTGTTGGGATTACAACAATGAAACATACATACAAGGTCACTATGCTCATGTAACTGTACTATAATGAGTGTGATGTATGAAAAACAGACAATCCCTATATAAATATTTTAGCTTAAGGAAATTCAATTTTTTCCTGTAGATATTGAAGAACTACAAATTATAAATTGGGGGAATGACATTTTTAAAAAGCACATCTTAAAATATAACGATAGATTAATTGGGGAAAACATTGAATGCATGAATTCTTAAGAAATTATTGGATTGGCCAAAAAGTTCATTCAGGGTTTTCTGTAACATCGTGAGGAAAACCCGAACGAACTTTTTGGCCAGTCCAATACTTCAGTGTTTCAGGCAAAAGATAATAATAGTAGTAAAATGAATATATCTGAGAGACTTTTCTGGGTGAGCAAAGGTAGAGCTGGTGGATGGCCACTCAGTTAACTGACAGGAGAATAAAAAAATAACAGGTAGAGAAAGAGATTTAAGATAACTGTGTGTTCCCTAAGATCCATTGGAGAAAAGCATTGCAAAGGAATTGGGAGCAAACAGGAGTTGGGGAAGATGAAATGGCTCTTAAAGCTTTTCAGAAAGTAGTAGGAGCACAAGATTTGTCCTGTTACCTGGAATGCTGAGTTGGGAAAATAGAGAAGTTGGGGGTGAGGATGAGAGGAAGAATGAGAGCTCGTGATGTATCTGGGGAGAGGGAGATTGCTCATAGAAGAAGTGAAAGAAAAGAACAGGAACATTATCGAAGTATTTTCACAAGGTGCTGTCTCTTCTTGTTTCGAGGTTGTTTCTGTCATCACTTCTGTGTTCAGAGTGACTCAATTTCTAATTCAACCCAGAATGCTTCTCTCCAGCTCCCAAAGGGGAACCAAGAGTCTTAGTGTCTCTATTTAGTTATAGAAGCATTACCTTACTCTGAATAAGATATTCTCATTCCATCAAATCAAAGCATGCTTTCCAACCTTTCTGTTTTCTTTTTAATCTCTAAAAGATAAAGATTCTTGCCTTTAACATAAACATAATACTATCAACACCGGTAAAAATAATAATTCTTTAATGTCATCATACGGAGCCAGTTCAACTTTGTGTGTGTGTGTGTGTGTGTGCTTTTGTGACTCATCGATTCCTTATTTTGGCAGTATATCAGCTCTAAATTTTTATTATTTCCAGACTTGGTTTTCTTCCTCCTGCCAAAGTTAAAAAACAAAGAAAAAATTGGATTCTCATAAAGGTTCTCCCACTCCTTTGGGGATTTAAACAAAATACCACTAACTAAAATCATCTGAAACAACAGTTTCTAAGATCCTGAAAATGTAAACATGTCAGCAAAATCAACTGTGGCTCATATATATGTAGCTCAAAAGTATTAAGGCCTAAAGTAAACGCTGGAGTGTGCCTGCTTTCTAAGAGAAGAAAGGGCATTGCAAGTTCATGACTAAATGAAAGACTTCAGTAATTTGAATATATTTCCCAAGAGCCAGAGGACTAAAAAAGGTGACTACACAAGACTTGAGCAAGCCTCCAGATTATGAAAATTAAATATTTTAAAAGATAGAAGTGGTTGTCCTTCCACTAAGATAAAACATCCTATGAAAAATATCTACTTTGTGGCAGTTGCTCTGTTAGGAATTTTCATATGTGAACCCAATCCTCACAGTAAATGCATAAAGTAGGGATTATCAAGCCCACACTACAGATTTGTAAAGCAAGGTTGTCGAATGTGCCCAAGATCACATAGCTATTATGTGGATTTGCTCCCAGGATTGTTAGACTTTAAAATGCGTGGTGTTTCCATGACTCTAACAGGCTGCCTCCTCTGGGCTTCATGAAGGTATAATATTATCAGCTTAAGGTATGGATGAGGAAAATCAAATTCAATATATACTTATATAAACACAATGCTGAACTGTCCTCTATGGAGAGAATCTGCCCTGTGCACCCCAATGGCCAATGAGGTGAAGCATGCAATCTTAGAGCAGCTTTAAGATTCTAAATTCTGCTTGCTGGAATTTGGTCATAGCTAACTTTCTTATGCATGTGCATGTAATTAACATTTTCTCTTTAAATTAACCCTCTGTATCAATCAGAGTTCAGTCAGGAAAACATAGCCACCATAAAAATTGTGTGAATAAAGGATTTACAATATTTATTAGAATAACTAATTATATTAATTAGACCTTACACTAATGTGCAATAACCTGGGGAAGTGAAGATCTAAAAGTGGGAGTGATAGGCACCAATCATTCCATCGGACACACAGGTATGAGTATCCAGTCAGAACTATAGGATAAGGTTGTCAGATTTAGCAACTAAAAAATAATACGTAACACCCAGTTAACTTTGAATTTCAGATAAATAACATTTTTCAGTATTAGATGTCCCGTGCAATATACGAGATTGTATTTATGCTAAAAATTTTTCATTGTTTAAGTGTAAATTTAACTGGGTGTCCTGTAATTTATCTGTCAGCTTCATAGTGGGAATATTTGAGAAGCCAGATATGTTGGCCTCTGAAGTGGTACTGTGGAGAGGAAAGTGTGTGGAGACTCTACGGAAATAGGTACCAGCTCTGTGGCTATACAACTAAGTGTGTGGTGGTGAGCCAGGGGGTGCTGTTGGCCAACAGGGTCAGTGGTCAAGGAGAGGAGCTGGATATGGAGCAGCAAGAGCAAGCCAGAATAACCTGGGACCTGCCGGACATCTCTGTGCCCAGAATGATGACTTCACATCTGCCTTCCGAATTGCACAGGGACCTTTCTTGGCCACACAGGGAAGGAGGTTCTGGGAAAGGCAGTCTCTGGTGTTAGTCAAATCAGTGTAACTCAGTGTAATATATCTATCCTTTTTGCCCAAAATAAACTTTCTCTCTCCCTCTCTCTCTTTGCTAAATTAAAATGTATCTAAAAATGCATGGGGGACTTCCCTGGTGGTGCAGTGGTTGAGAGTCCACCTGCCGATGCAGGGGACGCGGGTTCGTGCCCCGGTCCGGGAAGATCCCACGTGCCGCGGAGCGGCTGGGCCCGTGAGCCATGGCCGCTGAGCCTGCGCGTCTGGAGCCTGTGCTCCGCAACGGGAGAGGCCACAATAGTGAGAGGCCAGCATACCGAAAAAAAAAAAAAAAAAAAAAAAAAAAGCATGGATTTAAAATATAGCAGTTATATGAATTTTGACTAATGTACACACCTGTTTAAGCACTACCAAATCAAGATGCAGAACATTTCTGTCTCCCTAGAAAGTTCTCTCAAGCCCCTTTCCAGTCAGTCCTTTCTCTCCAATAGGTAAACAAGATTGATTTTTCTTATCATAGTTTTGCCACGTGTGGAGTTTTCTATAAATGGAAGCATACAGTATTTTTCTTTTGGATCTCACTTCTTTCACACAATATCATGTGCTCATCAATGTTGCCACATGTATCAGTAGTTTACTTTTTTTTAATTACTGGATAGTAGTCCATTGTACAAATATATCCATATTGAAAATAAGATAAATTTATTGAATAGGTAACTTTATTCCAACACTGGAACTATTATCATATGTAGAAGATATGCATGCAAAAGATTACCATAAAATGTAATTTAATACTAGTAAGTTGTACTTGTTCGTCAAGTGCTCTGAACCCCTCTCATTTCCTATTGTTATTTAGAGTGGTATCAAATACATATAGGCACTGACAAGAGACTTCTTTTTGAGTGATCAAAAGTATTGATGGATAAAAGAAGATAATTTATTTTGATGCCCTGACTTCAAACAATCTAAAATTATTTTGCTCATAGTCAGAGTTAACTGCCACCACCTCAACTCCCCACACACATTCTGAGAAATATTACACTAGAACATGATGTAGGAATCCTTGGAAACCGGGGAATTGGGGTACCATGGGGTTCCCAGTGTTCCATACTCCAAACACAACCCTGGAAGTCAACTCGTTCCAATACTGAGCCTGTCGCAAACCTAGAAAAGATTTTAACAGAGCCTAGAATACTACTCTTGGTCATAAGCTAGAACCAATTTAATGAGCTGGAAAGGACTAGACTTGGACATGACTTTGGAAGAGCCAATGGACATGAGGATGGTGGCAATTTTTATCAAACAAATGACACTCTAACTGGATGCTTAAAATTTTGCATATACTTCTCTGTACTGCTTTTAATGCCTGCTTCTGTGATCTATCTCCTTGAAGATAGAAGCCATGTCTTTTAATCTGTGCATCTCCATTGCCTAAGAGGGTGCATAACATTTGCATGACACTTGAATAAACAGCAGTGGCAGTACCAGGACACATCATAGAAACAGAGTGTCACACACAACCTGTGATGAAGTTGGTGGAGCAGAGTAATGGAATGGGGATGATGGAAACTCAGGCTTTCAGGTGAATTCTGGTTTGTGGTGAGACTGCTAGACTTCAAGATGCTCCGCTCTATTCCAATTGTCTAAGGAACAAATGTTTCCTAGGGTGAAATTTTTCACACCTTGCTGGAATATTTCATCTACCAGTTAGCTCTACCTGAATGGAATTGTCAAAAAGAGAGTCAGTAGTGACAGGTGTCCTGGGAGAGGATTTTATCATACCTGAAGAAGAAGAGCCTCTTATTTGGGGGATAGATGGAGAATATTGTTTCAAGACAATGCCCTCAGTAACTGGACCAATCACCTAGTTAAGAGATGCTAATATGACCTAAGCATGGCCTGAAGGAGACAGGTCTTCTAACAGTAGATAGAGTTGTTTTATAAATTGGCTAAGGACTCAAAAAGACAATAATGAGCATGGAATATGAGTATCCTTGCTCCCAATTGGATGGATGGAGAGATAGAGATAGGTGATAGATATTATATATTAAAATAATAATAATAAAAGCTTAAAACATAACTTTAAGTACATTTCATGGGACTGATGCAATGAAAAGGATTTTTTTAAAGTACTTGTTAGATACAAGAATAGTACCCTTTATGCTTTCTTTCCTGATTCCATGTTGAACAAGGAAAGTGAGAACTAATAACAAATTCAGAGACTATACCATATTCTGTTTGTGCTAATATTAGAACAATATTTTCAAAGATAGGAAAACATAAAGTATGTTGTGAAATAATCTATAAAAGCTCGCAGCACGATGTCTGGCTCAATAATCAGTCGATAAGTATTAGTGTCTTTTCATCTATTAAAATCCCAGGATTAGGAACTCTTGTACAGCCTAGAAAATGGAATTGATAACTATCACTGATAAAATAGTTTTTAAAAATGCTTAAGATGAATAGAGAAGATACTAAAACTCTTTTGAACTTTAACCTAGATTAGTTCTATAATAATGAATGAATAGCAGAAATGGTTTCAGTGTAAAGTAAACAGTCCTGTTTTTGTGAATGAAAGCTGAACTTACCTCATAGGTTCTCCAGAGAAATCACTTTATTCATGCCATGTGTACCCCAAAGAAGTTTTTCAACCATAGTTTGCTATTTGGCACGAAAATTGTTTTCTGACTCTCTATCTTTGTTTATAAAGCCTGCATGTTTTGACTTGCCTATAGCAGCGCCTAATAAATATTTGCAGGATAAATGAAAGGAAAATTAGGCAACATGGGAAACTAAGAGGGCAGGGAGGGCTCTCTTTACATGAAGCTCTCTTTACAACATCAGAAAGAAATTGTGCTGGAAATTTGTCCTCAATATATTGGGAGAAAGAAGTGCATGATACTTTGAAGAATCATTTTTACAACGTGTAAGACCAGTTTCAGCAAAACTATGTTGTCACTGGGTTGCTTTCCCGAGCTTTAAGTGACCTTTCCCCTTCCTCCTGGACCCCTTATCATTGTTGGTCCCATTCTTTCTGGTCTCAATCCTGTGCCCTGGTCAGTGTAGCCTAAACAATGGCTGACGTGGACTAACCTGTCTGCCAGGCCACGCCCCTCTCCCTCAGGCTGCCTTTCTCACCAGATCAGGTCCCCAGGGCCTAGCGAATTGCCTGGTGCACCTACAGTCTTTACTATGCTAAATTGAGCTTGGGTTTTTTTTGTCTCCATCCTGTGCTGGCTTCATGCTCAGAAAGCTTCTCTCCTTGTGGTTAAGAGATGGTTACAGTAGGTCCAGCCTCACATTTTCTCAGGTTCAACATCAGTGAGAAATATATGTTTCCTTGTAGTTCATGTAACTCCCTCTGCTGAGTTGAGTGTTCAGCCCATCCCTGAACCAATCACTCTACTTCTACCTAGGTAGTTTGATTAGGAAGTGGGGAGAGAGAGAGACAGAGACAGAGACAAAGAGACAGAGACAAAGGGAGAGAGAGAGAGAGAGGGGAAAGGAGGAATTTCCCTAAGGCAGATTGGTGTCTCTTATTCACCAATTTTTTCCAGTTTATTCCAAGAGTTTGGTACAATGCTAGGCCCATAGTACATATTCAATAATATAAATTGAACTGATGTTAAATTCAGTTCCCACATTATCGATTTTTCAGTTTACTATTTTGCTAGATTATTTTAATTCTGCCAAGACAATTTTAAAATTCCTCCAACTTTTACTTATCTAACTCTAATTTCATTTAATTCCTTTCCTTTGCATGTTCTGTTATCTTTGAATCACAGCTTCTTATAGATTCATGCTTCTCTTTTAGAGTGGCTACATCTGCTAGTATCACATGAAGTATCTTAAGAAGCTTCCTAATTTGTTGTCGTGTTGAGACTAAAGGGGTGAGGGAGAAGGACAGTGGAGCAGGGGAAGAATGCATTGAGGGTTTATGATGGCTCCACATACTCCACGTGTATTAGCACCTTCAATCCTAAGAGCAAATGCTTCAGGTAGAAAAATTATCCCCATTTTAGGGGTGAGATAACTGAGGTATAGAATGGTAAGTTACTTGCCCAAGTTTTCAAAGTAGGTGTAGATGAGCCAATTCAGGAAAAAATTCATATCAGTAAATTGTTGATTGGTTGGTTGGTTTTGAACTTGAAGGGGTAATATACCCTGTCTTTCATGGTGCAGTTTTCCTTCAGAACTTCCATTTTATTCATTGGTGGTGTTTTGAATATTGACTTTTTCCTCTAATAAGGGAAAATATATTCAAACCTGTGTTTGCAAAGCAGACTTTGGAGGTGGATATTTGAGTAGTGGTTAAAGAGAGTGGGATAGGGAGGGTGGGAGGGAGATGCAAGAAGGAGGGGATATGGGGATATATGTATATGTATAGCTGACTCACTTTGTTATACAGCAGAAACAAACACACCATTGTAAAGCAATTATACTCCAATAAAGACGTTAAAAAAAAAAAACAACCCTTCTCAAACAGACAGCTTGAGAACAGGTTAGTATGTATGTTTCCTGACTGCATTTTAAAACTTAGCTATTTCATCTAGCAAGACTCATGTTTTAGTGGGATTTTTTCCCTTATCCTACTAGATATTCTTCTAACATGCTATATAGGGGAGTATATGAAAAATTATAATCACTGCCATTTGGCAGTAAATGACTATGAAGTTTTCTGCTGGAGTAGACTCTGGCTCCCTAAGCAAGAGGCTGTACGTCAGTGGGAAGCATGCTATGGGTCCTCATGTTCTTTCAACTGGAGGATATCATGTTTCATGGAGCAAAACATGAAGTAAAACCATTTCCCACCCTTCATCTAGTCCCTTCTAACTTATATTTACTAGAAATTCCTCTTACATACCACTGATACATTATATGATCATCTTGATATTTAGGTCTTGTGAATTTACATCTTTGCATCATTACATAGATAATTCTATGGAAATTTATAAGGCTACTAGCCAGAAACCATATTAAACCAGACAACTCATTCATTAGGTTCATTGATTTTTCTAATTTAACTATCAGAGGGTAATCTATATTTCCTTACTTACAAGTTATTGGTGGGGGAAATGAAACTCGTTTTTCTCTCTTGAGCTCTAACATTATTATTTTGTAAACAACTCAACAACATAAAGATTAAGTAAATAAGAGGAAAAGAAAGTTTAAAAAAAAAGTAGCTAAGTACAAGCTATGATGTTTTTATTTAAAATCAACCAATGCCACTCACTACTTAAATTTAATATCGTTTCTACCTTAAACGTTTATTTATATATTTATTTATGTAATGATTTACTTTGCTTCCAGAAATTGAAAAATGCAAGGGCCTTAAAGGAGTTGTTAAATTCATGAATTCAGCAAATGTAGGTACTGACTGAAAAACAGGTGTCGTGTTCTGGAATTCTGAGGTCAGAGTACTAGGGACCGAAGTCATAGTGTTCTATTGTGTTCCTCCTTATACTGTTTTCCTGCAAATAAATCACTTGTTTTGTTGAGCCTCAATTTTCTCTTCTTTAAAATGGGAATAATAAAATATATCTTGTAATAAGATCTGTAAGATTATATATAAGAGATTATAGATATTGATAAGATTATAGGTATAGATAAGTTGTGAATCTTGATGAATAATATTTAGGGAAATGATTTGAAGAAACAAATACTTCAAATGTAGGAAATGTAGGAATTATCCTTAATAATTATGAAAACACTTATTTTGGTTTTTTTTGCAAAGTATTTGTAATGATATTGTTTGGAGATAGCTCTGGTCCTCAATTAACAACTATTCTAAAAGAAAATGTCACCCCTAGGTTTAAGAATGTCACTTACCTCATCTTATTTTTTGAAATTTCACATGCAGGTTAAAAATAGAAATAGCTCCAAGTATGTCACTTTGTATCTCTTTTTCCATTTGAATAAAGTCAGGCTCTAACCTTGTTGTCTTTGTTTTCCATTGAGAAATGTCTACTTACATGGCCAAATTACAAACTAATTTGAGAACTTTCATCTCTTCTTGATCAAAGACAAATATACACAAGCAAGTCTTGTTCATTTTTTCTCCATTTTTTAATAGCCTTTCTTCTAAAATGATGTTTTAAAAAAGATCTTAACCTATTTGAATAACCTAACACTCTATTACAAAAAATCTAAGATTTAAAATATTCTCTGGAGAACCTTGTCCATTTAACTCTCATCTCTTTAACGTCATCATCCTTGTCAGCCAGGATGGCTTGCTTGTAAACAAGCTTCATACATTCAAGCTTTTAAATCAGCCCACGTATCAGTTCTTATGTCCAAATGCCCTCTCTCCCCTTTCTCACCTAATCTTATTCCTCTGCTAAAGAACTGTCTACTCTATAAAGCTCTCCAAGCATGATGACATCTGACTCCAGGCACCCCATAGTGCCATTTCTACCACCTTTCCAAGATAGTGTATTTGAATTTTATATTTCACTCCAATATTAACCATTACTTTTACATACTGACACATATGCATAATTGGTCAAATCTCAACTATATTTTTTTAAAGAAAACTAAGAGTAAAATCACTGGTCTATTAATTTTACTAAGTCATCTTTTGCTTTGCCACCTTTGAGTCTATTATTTCATAAATAGAACAGATACTTAATAAATATTTTTCTTTTCTCCCTTTACTCCCCCCACCCCTTTCATAAGTGAAGGGATGAAGTTTATTCTTCATCCATTACAGCAATTTTAAAAATTCTTATTTTCCTTACTATATAGTCATGCTCTGATTTTACAAATGGCTGTCATGTTTATGACCCCATCCAATGCCCACAAACAACTCTTTGATGAGGGTATTAGGCATCTTTTTAGAGATGTGGAAACAGAGCCTTAATTAGTTCATAGGACTTGACTGAAATCACACAACTAGTAAGTAGTGGAACCAGATATTTGACCTGGTTCTTGAACGATTGAGAGACAGAATAGATTAATGATTTCAGAGCCTAGTCTGAAATTAGGCTGCCTGGGTTAGACTTCTGGCTCCTACACTTACTAGCTGTATCACCTTGAACTGACTGGCTTAGTTTTCCTCATCTCTGAAAAGATGATCCTAATAGTGTTCACTTCCTAGGACTGTTGTTCTGATTCAATCTGTTAGTGTATGTAAAGCATTTAAAACACAGGAGTGGCCCCTACCAAGTGCTCAGTAAGTATAAGCTGCTGATCTGAATAGAAGGGAAAGATAAGTGAAGACTGAAGGAATAAGTTCTTCACTCTAATTTGGCAGAGCTTGTCTCATTTAACACGAAAACTATTGAAAAATGGCAAGGAAGAAAATATAAAATACAGGAACCTACTAGCAAGCAGAAGAACAATATTATAGGAGTAGGTTAGATTAGCCTACTCCTATTACATATATGATTCCCACTTGCATGTCACAAGGCATTAAAAATTATACAATGAATTGTGAGAGCAAGAGATGCCAACACAGCACCCTCTGAGGATAATATCATTGCCCTGCTGGGAACGAGAAATGGCACATAACGATCTGATGGCCTCTCTGAATAAGGATAAAATAGGAAAGTCCAATTCAAGTCCTCTTAAGTACATTTCCTGAGACGTTGTCAAGCTCAACTGAACCGTGATGCCTGCTAAGTTGAGAGTTGTTGACTCCTTCCTTGGGAATAAAGCAGCAACTAGCATGATCTGTAAAATTCATTGACAACTGAAACTTTGTGTACCACTGACCAGCTGAAGGGCTGGTTATTCTAAAGGACACAAGCAAAGAGAAGCAGAATCTCAGACCCTTCACAATGTGGTAAAAATCTGCTATATTGCCTGCCCACTTTACTGAAAATTCTTATCGTTTTTGTAGAAAGAATTTTATTTTAATTAGAATCATACCAGATACCTAAAAAAATTTATATGACTGACAAAATGCATATCATCATCTATTGGAACTCCTAAAATAAAACTGAAGGATTGGTGTATGATAAAAATCTTCCCCAAATTATTGAGAAAATATTTTCTCCAACAGAGAAGATACTTTAGCTGGCAAAATTTACATAGTGACTTTATTTTCAAGAAAGCCTGGCATTGTACAAAAAAATTTTAAACATTTAATGGATTTAAATTTAATAGTTTTAAGTCACTATGTGACAAGCAGATAATTCTAGATTTCTATTGTAGGGAAGACTGTCATAATCATGCGGTGATAATAATTTATCCATATTTGGCAAGGTGCTCATCAATAATATATAAGAAAGAATTTGCAAATTAAATATAAGATACTAGATAAATGCACTAGGGACTATTATCCATTCATTTCTCTTACTTTATTTTCCAAGTCCTATCCCTGTATCATTTTAGATAACCAGAAGATATATCTAGACTTTACTGGCTGAGCTAACAGTCCACTGTCCTTATACATTTTCTTGGCTTTTAGTAAGACATAGTAAGAGTTAAAAGATGGACAAGTTTTAATCTTCTGAAAAAAAAGTCACATTTTCCTTAGTATATGTTCCAAGAAAACATGTCTATTCCATAGAACTTTGCATTTATTTTTATCTTACAGTGAGAAACATGTAAACCCCTATGGTTTCATTTTTGCTTTGATTCCCACCATGTTCAAAACAAAATTGAGTGTTCAAATATAGTAATCATTGCATCCAAATTCCTGGAAGAATTATCTCTCTCCTTTCCTGTCTACCTAACCTATATAATTATATAAGCACAGTGGCCTAAGTGCCATGATATTTAATAAAGGTTTGTTTTAAAAAGCAATAGAAAAATAAATGATAATTATGTAATGTGATAGAGGTGTTAGCTAATGCTCTGGTGATAATCATATTGGAATATATAAATGTATCAAATCAACATGCTGTACATCTTAAACTTACACAATATTCTATGTCAATTATATCTCAATAAAAAAAATGAAAATCAATAAATATGTAAGTCACCTAAAGTCATTTGTATAGTAGACATGGTGAAAATTCCACTCTCATCACTATTATTCCACATAGTATTGGAAGTCCTAGCCCCGGCAATCAGAGAAGAAAAAGAAATAAGAGGAATACGAATTGGAAAAGAAGATGTAAAACTGTAACTGTTTGCAGATGACATGATACAATACATAGAAAATCCTAAAGATCCACCAGAAAACTACTAGAGCAAATCAATGAATTTGGTAAGGTGGCATGATACAAAATTAATGCACAGAAATCTCTTGTTTTCTGGAGGACTTCCGGGAAGATGGCGGAAGAGTAAGACGCGGAGATCACCTTCCTCCCCACAGATACACCAGAAATACATCTACACGTGGAACAACTCCTACAGAACACCTACTGAACGCTGGCAGAAGACCTCAGACCTCCCAAAAGGCAAGAAACCCCCCACGTACCTGGTTAGGGCAAAAGAAAAAAATAAACAGAGACAAAAGGATAGGGACGGGTCCTGCACCAGCGGGAGGGAGCCGTGAAGGAGGAAAAGTTTCCACACACTAGGAAGCCCCTT
The DNA here is from genome assembly GCF_059928025.1 of Delphinapterus leucas. Taxonomy (NCBI): domain Eukaryota; kingdom Metazoa; phylum Chordata; class Mammalia; order Artiodactyla; family Monodontidae; genus Delphinapterus; species Delphinapterus leucas. Next base: position 53,525,268 of record NC_143132.1, on the reverse strand, counting down.
CGCGGGCGGAGACTGCGGGTGGCAGAGGGGGGAGCTTCGGGGCCGCGGAGGAGAGCACAGCAACAGGGGTACGGAGGGCAAAGCAGAGAGATTCCAGCACAGAGGATCAGGGTCGACCGGCACTCACCAGCCGAGAGGCTTGTCTGCTCACCCGCTGGGGCAGGCGGGGCTAGGGGCTGAGGCTCCGGCCTCAGTCGGAGCGCCGGGAGAGGACTGGGGTTGGCGGCGTGAACACAGACTGCAGGGCGTTAGTGCACCACGGCTAGCTGGGAGGGAGTCCGTGGAAAAGTCTGGACCTGCCGAAGAGGCAAGAGACTTTTTCTTCCCTCTTTATTTCCTGGTGCGCGAGGAGAGGGGATTAAGAACACTGCTGAAAGGAGCCCCAGAGATGGGCGCGAGCCGCAGCTAAAAGTGCGGACCCCAGAGACAGACGTGAGACACTAAGGCCGCTGCTGCCGCCACCAAGAAACCTGTGTGCGAACACAGGTCACTATCCACACCCCCTTCCGGGGAGGCTTTGCAGCCCGCCACTGCCAGGGTCCCAGGATCCAGGGACAACACCCCCGGGAGAACGCACGGCGCACCTCAGGCTGGCAACGTCATGCCGGCCTCTGCCGCCGCAGGCCCGCCCCCGCACTCCGTGACCCTCCCTACCCCCCGGCCTGAGTGAGCCAGAGCCTCCGAATCAGCGGCTCCTTTAACCCCATCCTGTCTGAGCAAAGAACAGACGCCCTCCGGCGACCTACACGCATACGCGGGGCCAAATCCAAAGCTGAGCCCCTGGGAGCTGTGAGAACAAAGAAGAGAAAGGGAAATCTCTCCCAGCAGCCTCAGAAGCAGCGGATTGAAGCTCCACAATCAACTTGATGTACCTGCATCTGTGGAATACATGAATAGACAACGAATCATCCCAAATTAAGGAGCCGTGTGGATGAAAGGCTCTTGGTGCTGCAGCCAGGAGTTAGTGCTGTGCCTCTGAGGTGGGAGTGCCAACTTCAGGACACTGGTCCACAAGAGGCCTCCCAGCTGCACATAATATCAAACGGCGAAAATCTCCCAGAGATCTCCATCTCAGCGCCGGCACCCAGCTTCACTCAACGACCAGCAAGCTACAGTGCTGGAAATCCTATGCCAAACAACTAGCAAGACAGGAACACAACCCCACCCATTAGCAAAGAGGCTGCCTAAAATCATAGTAAGTCCACAGACACCCCAAAACACACCACCAGACATGGACCTGCCCACAAGAAAGACAAGATCCAGCCTCATCCACCAGAACACAGGCACTAGTCCCCTCCACCAGGAGGCCTACACAACCCACTGAACCAACCTTAGCCACTGGGGACAGACAGTAAAAAACAACAGGAACTATGAACCTTCAGCCTGCAAAAAGGAGACCCCAAACACAGTAAGATAACCAAAATGAAAAGACGGAAAAACACACAGCAGATGAAGGAGCAAGATAAAGACCCACCAGACCTAACAAATGAAGAGGAAAATAGGCAGTCTACCTGAAAAAGAATTCAGAATAATGATAGTAAAGATGATCCAAAATCTTGGAAATAGAATAGACAAAATGCAAGAAACATTTAACAAGGACCTAGAAGAACTAAATATGAAACAAACAATGATGAAAAACACAATAACTGAAATGAAAAATACTCTAGATGGGATCAATAGCAGAATAACTGAGGCAGAAGAACGAATAAGTGACCTGGAAGATAAAATAGTGGAAATAACTACTGCAGAGCAGAATAAAGAAAAAAGAATGAAATGAACTGCGGACAGTCTCAGAGACCTCTGGGGCAACATTAAACGCACCAACATTCGAATTATAGGGGTTCCAGAAGAAGAAGAGAAAAAGAAAGGGACTGAGAAAATATTTGAAGAGATTATAGTTGAAAACTTCCCTAATGTGGGAAAGGAAATAGTTAATCAAGTCCAGGAAGCACAGAGAGTCCCATACAGGATAAATCCGAGGAGAAATACGCCAAGACACATATTAATCAAACTGTCAAAAATTAAATACAAAGAAAGCATATTAAAAGCAGCAAGGGAAAAAAAACAAATAACACACAAGGGAATCCCCATAAGGTTAACAGCTGATCTTTCAGCAGAAACTCTGCAAGCCAGAAGGGAGTGGCAGGACATATTGAAAGTGATGAAGGAGAAAAACCTGCAACCAAGATTACTCTACCCAGCAAGGATCTCATTCAGATTTGATGGAGAAATTAAAACCTTTACAGACAAGCAACAGCTGAGAGAGTTCAGCACCACCAAACCAGCTCTACAACAACTACTAAAGGAACTTCTCTAGGCAAGAAGCACAAAAGAAGGAAAAGACCTACAATAATGAACCCAAAACAATTAAGAAAATGGGAATGGGAACATACATATCGATAATTACCTTTAATGTAAATGGACTAAATGCTCCCACCAAAAGACACAGATTGGCCAAATGGATACAAAAACAAGATGCATGTATTTGCTGTCTACAAGAGACCCACTTCAGACCTAGAGACACATACAGACTGAAAGTAAGGGGATGGAAAAAGGTATTTCATGCAAATGGAAACAAAAAGAAAGCTGGAGTAGCATTTCTCATATCAGACAAAATAGTCTTTAAAATAAAGACTATAGGAAGAGACAAAGAAGGACACTACATAATGATCAAGGGATCGGTCCAAGAAGAAGATATAACAATTGTAAATATTTATGCACCGAACATAGGAGCACCTCAATACATAAGGCAAATTCTAACAGCCATAAAACGGGAAATCGACAGTAACACATTCATAGTAGGGGACTTTAACACCCCACTTTCACCAATGGACAGATCATCCAAAATGAAAATAAATAAGGAAACACAAGCTTTAAATGATACATTAAACAAGATGGACTTAATTGATATTTATAGGACATTCCATCCAAAAACAACAGAATACACATTTTTCTCAAGTGCCCATGGAACATTCTCCAGGATAGATCATATCTTGGGTCACAAATCAAGCCTTGGTAAATTTAAGAAAATTGAAATTGTATCAAGTATCTTTTCCGACCACAATGCTATGAGACTAGAACTCAATTACGGGAAAAGATCTGTAAAAAATACAAACACATGGAGGCTAAACAATACACTACTTAATAACGAAGTGATCACTGAAGAAATCAAACAGGAAATCAAAAAATACCTAGAAACAAATGACAATGGAGACACGATGACTCAAAATCTATGGGATGCAGCAAAAGCAGTTCTAAGAGGGAAGTTTATAGCAATACAATCCTACCTTAAGAAACAGGAAATATCTCGAATAAACAACCTAACCTTGCACCTAAAGCAATTAGAGAAAGAAGAACAAAAAAAACCCCAAAGTTAGCAGAAGGAAAGAAATCATAAAAATCAGATCAGAAATAAATGAAAAAGAAATGAAGGAAACAATAGCAAAGATCAATAAAACTAAAAGCTGGTTCTTTGAAGGGATAAACAAAATTGATAAACCATTAGCCAGACTCATCAAGAAAAAAAGGGAGAAGACTGAAATCAATAGAATTAGAAATGAAAAAGGAGAAGTAACAACTGACACTGCAGAAATACAAAAGATCATGAGAGATTACTACAAGCAACTCTATGCCAATAAAATGGACAACCTGGAAGAAATGGACAAATTCTTAGAAAAGCACAACTTTCTGAGACTGAACCAGGAAGAAATAGAAAATATGAACAGACCAATCACAAGCACTGAAATTGAAACTGTGATTTAAAATCTTCCAACAAGCAAAAGCCCAGGACCAGATGGCTTCACAGGCAAATTCTATCAAACATTTAGAGAAGAGCTATCACCTATCCTTCTCAAACTCTTCCAAAATATAGCAGAGGGAGGAACACTCCCCAACTCATTCTACGAGGCCACCATCGCCTTGATACCAAAACCAGACAAGGATGTCACAAAGAAAGAAAACTACAGGCCAATATCACTGATGAACATAGATGCAAAAATCCTCAACAAAATACTAGCAAACAGAATCCAACAGCACATTAAACGGGTCATACACCATGATCAAGTGGGGTTTATTCCAGGAATGCAAGGATTCTTCAATATACACAAATCAATCAACATGATACACCATATTAACAAATTGAAGGAGAAAAACCATATGATCATCTCAATAGATGCAGAGAAAGCTTTCAACAAAATTCAACACCCATTTATGATAAAAACCCTGCAGAAAGTAGGCATAGAGGGAACTTTCCTCAGCATAATAAAGGCCATATATGACAAACCCACAGCCAACATCGTCCTCAATGGTGAAAAACTGAAAGCACTTCCACGAAGATCAGGAACAAGACAAGGTTGCCCACTCTCACCACTCTTATTCAACATAGTTTTGGAAGTTTTAGCCACAGCAATCAGAAGAAAAGGAAATAAAAGGAATCCAAATCGGAAAAGAAGAAATAAAGCTGTCACTCTTTGCAGATGACATGATACTATACATAGAGAATCCTAAAGATGCTACCAGAAAACTACTAGAGCTAATCAATGAATTTGGTAAAGTAGCAGGATACAAAAGTAATGCACAGACATCTCTGGCATTCCTATACACTAAGGATGAAAAATCTGAAAGTGAAATCAAGAAAACGCTCCCATTTACCACTGCAACAAAAAGAATAAAATATCTAGGAGTAAACCTACCTAAGGAGACAAAAGACCTGTATGTAGAAAATTATAAGACACTGATGAAAGAAATTAAATATGATACAAATAGATGGAGAGATATACCATGTTCTTGGATTGGAAGAATCAACATTGTGAAAATGACTCTACTACCCAAAGCAATCTACAGATTCAATGCAATCCCTATCAAACTAGCACTGGCATTTTACACAGAACTAGAACAAAAAATTTCACAATTTGTATGGAAACACAAAAGACCCCGAATAGCCAAAGCAATCTTGAGAATGAAAAATGGAGCTGGAGGAATCAGGCTTCCTGACTTCAGACTATACTACAAAGCTACAGTAATCAAGACAGTATGGTTCTGGCACAAAAACAGAAATATACATCAATGGAACAGGATAGAAAGCCCAGAGATAAACCCACACACATATGGTCACCTTATCTTTGATAAAAGAGGCAGGAATGTACAGTGGAGAAAGGACAGCCTCTTCAATAAGTGGTGCTGGGAAAACTGGACAGCTACATGTAAAAGTATGAGATTAGATCACTCCCTAACACCATACACAAAAATAAGCTCAAAATGGATTAAAGACCTAAATGTGAGGCCAGAAACTATCAAACTCTTAGAGGAAAACATAGGCAGGACACTCTATGACATAAATCACAGCAAGGTCCTTTTTGACCCACCTCCTAGAGAAATGGAAATAAAAACAAAAATTAACAAATGGGACCTAATGAAACTTAAAAGCTTTTGCACAGCAAAGGAAACCATAAACAAGACCAAAAGACAACCCTCAGAATGGGAGAAAATATTTGCAAATGAAGCAACTGACAAAGGATTAATCTCCAAAATTTATAAGCAGCTCATGCAGCTTAATAAAAAAAAACAAACAACCCAATCCAAAAATGGGCAGAAGACCTAAATAGACATTTCTCCAAAGAAGATATACAGACTGCCAACAAACACATGAAAGAATGCTCAACATCACTAATCATTAGAGAAATGCAAATCAAAACTACAATGAGATATCATCTCACACCAGTCAGAATGGCCATCATCAAAAAATCTAGAAACAATAAATGCTGGAGAGGGTGTGGAGAAAAGGGAACCCTCTTACACTGTTGGTGGGAATGTAAATTGATACAGCCACTGTGGAGAACAGTATGGAGGTTCCTTAAAAAACTACAAATAGAACTACCATATGACCCAGCAATCCCACTACTGGGCATATACCCTGAGAAAACCATAATTCAAAAAGAGTCACGTACCGAAATGTTCATTGCAGCTCTATTTACAATAGCCTGGAGATGGAAGCAACCTAAGTGTCCATCATCGGATGAATGGATAAAGAAGATGTGGCACATATATACAATGGAATATTACTCAGCCATAAAAAGAAATGAAATTGAGCTATTTGTAATGAGGTGGATAGACCTAGAGTCTGTCATACAGAGTGAAGTAAGTCAGAAAGAGAGAGACAAATACCGTATGCTAACACATATATATGGAATTTAAGAAAGAAAAATGTCATGAACAACCTAGGGGTGAAACAGGAATAAAGACACAGACTTACTAGAGAATGGACTTGAGGCTATGGGGAGGGGGAAGGGTAAACTGTGACAAAGCGAGTGAGAGGCATGGACATATATACACTACCAAACGTAAGGTAGATAGCTAGTGGGAAGCAGCCGCATAGCACGGGGAGATCAGCTCGGTGCTTTGTGACCACCTGGAGGGGTGGGATAGGGAGGGTGGGAGGGAGGGAGACGCAAGCGGGAAGAGATATGGGAACATATGTATATATATAACTGATTCATTTTGTTGTGAAGCTGAAACTAACATACCATTGTAAAGCAATTATACTCCAATAAAGATGTTAAAATGAAAAAATAAAAAAATTAAATAAAAATTAATTAAAAAAAATTGTTTTCCTATACACTAACAATGAAAGATCAGAAAGAGAAAGTGAGGAAACAATCCCATTTACCACTGCAACAAAAAGAATAAAATACCTAGGAGTAAACCTACCTAGGGAGGCAAAAGACCTGTACTCGGAAAACTATAAAACACTGATGAAAGAAATCAAACATAACACAAACAGATGGAGAGATATACCATGCTCCTGGATTGGAAGAATCAATATTGTGAAAATGACTATACTACCCAAAGCAATCTACAGACTCAATGCAATCCCTATCAAATTACCAATGGCATATTTTTAAAGAATTAGAACAAAAAATTTTACAGTTTTTATGGAAACGCAAAAGACCCCGAATAGCCAAAGCAATCTTGAGAAAGAAAAACAGAGCTGGAGGAATCAGGCTCCTGGACTTCAGACTATACGACAAAGCTACAGTAATCAAGACAGTATGGAACTGGCACAAAAAAAGAAATATAGATCAATGGAACAGGATAGAAAGCCTAGAGATAAAACCACACACCTATGGTCACCTAATCTATGAGAAAGGAGGCAAGAATATACAATGGAGAAAAGACAGCCTCTTCAATAAGTGGTGCTGAGAAAACTGGACGGCTACATGTAAAAGAATGAAATTAGAACACTCCCTAACTCCAAACACACAAAAAAAACTCCAAATGGATTAAAGACGTAAATGAAAGACCAGACACTATAAAACTCTTAGAGGAACACATAGGCATAACACTCTTTGACATGAATCACAGCAAGTTCTTTTATGACCCACCTCCTAGAGTAATGGATATAAAAATAAAAATAAGCAAATGGAAAAAAAGAGAAAAAACAAAACAAAAACAAAAATAAGCAAATGGGACCTAATTAAAATTAAAAGCTTTTGCACAGAAAAGGAAACCATAAACAAGACAAAAAGACAACCCTCAGAATAGGAGAAGATATTTGCAAACAAAGAAATGGACAAAGGATTAATCTCCAAAATATACAAACAGCTCATGCAACTCAATATCAGAAAAACAAACAACACAATCAAAAAATAGGTGGAAGACCTAAGTAGACGTTTCATCAAAGAAGACATACAGATGGCCAAGAGGCACATGAAAAGATGCTCAACATCACTAATTATTAGAGAAATGCAAATCAAAACCACAATGAGGTATCGCCTCACACAAGTCAGAGTGGCCATCATCAAAATATCTATAAACAATAAATGCTGGAGAGGGTGCAGAGAAAAAGGAACACTCTTGCTTTGTTGGTGGGAATGTAAATTGGTACAGCCACTGTGGAGAACAGTATGAGGTTCCTTAAAAAAACTAAAAATAGAATAACCACATGACCCAGCAATCCCACTACTGGGCATATACCCTGAGAATACCATAATTCAAAAAAGTCACATGTACCCCAATGCTCATTGCAGCACTATTTACAATAGCCAGGGAATGGAAACAACCTAAATGTCCATCGACAGAGGAATGGATAAAGAAGATGTGGTACACATATATAATGGAATATTACTCAGCCATAAAAAGAAATGAAACTGGGTCACTTGTAGTGAGGTGGATGGACCTAGAGTCTGTCATACAGAGTGAAGTAAGTCAGAAAGAGAAAAACAAATACCATATGCTAACACATATATATGGAATCTAAAAAAAAAAAAAAAAAGTTCTGAAGGACCTAGGGGCAGGGCAGGAATAAAGACACAGTCATAGAGAATGGACGTGAGGACACGGGGAGGGGGAAGGGTAAGCTGGGATGGAGTGAGACAATGGCATGGACTTTTATATACTACCAAATGTTAAATCGATAGCTAGTGGGAAGCAGCCGCATAGCACAGGGAGATCAGCTCCGTGCTTTGTGACCATCTAGAGGGGTGGGATAGAGAGGTTGGGAGGCAGATGCAAGAGGGAGGAGATATGGGGATATATGTATATGTATAGCTGATTCACTTTGTTTTAAAGCAGAAACTAACACACCATTGTAAAGCAATTAAACTCAATAAAGATGTTAAAAAAATCTAAGACCACAGGTCTCAAATACCAAAAAAAAACCCAAAAAACAAACGAGAATATACGTGATCTATGATAAATATAATTAGGAAAGTTGAATAAGAGTTGCCGAGCAAGGGATATTTAGAGATTGAATGCAAATATAAGTGAACTAATAAGACAACTTTTTTGAAAAGTTAACTTTTCTATACATGGAAAATGTATAGAAATGGTTGTAATGCCATGATCGATTTTTATTTTCTCCAAACACATGTTTGTAGATTTTCAGTATTTCCTGAGTGATTTTCCCTCTCTAAATCTACGCTCAAAACTTGCCATGAAGAAGGACTAGGCAGTAGAAATAATTCTTTGCCCCAAAGATGCTTCTTAGTAAAGTGGAAGAGTAAACTTCTTACTCGATGGTTCCATTAATATATGTCTTACGATGGCCTATGTTATCACAGCTTTAAAATCACTATTAATTTAGAGCATCCAAAATATATTACTGCTGTTTTTTATGGAACCAAATTATAGCTATACCCAACTTTTGTAACATTAATAACACAGTCTAATGCACCTTCACACTTATAAAGTCACATTGTGTTCAACTTCAAAATAATAAATCACTTCAGAATATGAATATCATTTACAAATGAAAATATGTGATTTATATTGCCATGCTTTGAATATATGGGCAGGAAACTTCTATCAATCATCAATAAGCTATATTATTTAAGAGCTTTCTTATGGCAAATAATCTGAAAACGATTTGCTATTTTGGTTTTCCTATACAATGAAAACTTTGTATAGGAAGTACAACCTATATTATACGAATATATCCATATTCTGGTATAACAGGCTTTATCTGTTGATTGCTTGATATTTGGAGTATATATGCCTCATAATAATTCTCATTTCAATAGTATACTGAAAACTTCAGAAAAAATAAAATAGAAGACTAGTGAACCTAGGAATAAATCATACTAACTGGTTAAGTTCTTTATAAGCTTCCCGGGCTTTCACATGCTAGGTCATTTGTTCATTTACATTTGGAAACAGTGAACTATATGGCTTCTGGGCCAAATCTGATGCATCACCTGTTCTTGTAAATAAAGTTTTGTTGGAACATCGCTGTGCCCATTTGGTGACATTTTTATGTATGGCTGCTTTCTCACTACAATGGTAGAGTTGAGTAGTTGTGACAGAGACATATGGCCTTCAGAGTCTAAACTATTTACTCTCCACCCTTTTATAGAAAGTATTTGCTGACTCCCTATATAGAGGTTCTTGGGAATAAAGTCTACATTTTTTTCAGTGATAATTTTTTAGGAATTTTTTTCTTAATTCCGGGAACAGAAGAAAGCAGTCATTGCCTTTCTATTTAATAAACATATTTTGGACAAGAAGACATTATTCCTCTCCTAGATAGTAGGGTGATAACTGGTTCTTTACCAGTTTTTATTATGTATCTGACATTATACCAAGATATTTACATGGATTAATTCTCACATTTTTGATTAGAGATTGATATTATTAGGTTAAATTATTGTATGGATGGACCCAAGTATTGCCTCCTTTTCTGCTTTAACTTTGTAGTTTCCATCTATTTTGACTCTGGGCTAACCCTGTGAATTGCTTTAGCGAAGTAACATTTGGCTAATTATGTCCCCATGCTCTTAAAACCCTGCCATTAGCATGAGGACTAATCCAGGCTGAGAGACCATGTGCAGCAGAGCTGAATAACCCAACTAAAGCTCTCCTAGACCAGCCAATCCTCAGCTAACCTGCCAGCTGAGAATACACCCTGAATAAGTCATGTAGAGATCAGTCAAGTCCAGCACAGAACATCAGACCAGCACAGACAACACACAGAGTCATGAGAAATAATAAATGATTATTGTTTTATGCTGCTAAGTTTTGGGGTGATTTGTTACACAGCAAGAACTAACTGATGCGGTATTGTTTTATATCCCACTTTCCAGACAAGTAAACTGAGGCAGCATTAGGTTACCTAATTTGATTAAGAACGTACAGATAGTTAGTGGAGAAGGCAGGATTAGTAACCAGTAATCAAATTCCAGAGCCTTTAAGAACCATTAAGATCCAGGTAAGCAGGGCTATATCTGAAATGGCCAGGTGTGAGGACTCCTTCCTATTTCTTACTGGCAAAATGTGGTTGGAGAAGATTAGACAGCCTCCTATTACCCCCTCATCTGTGAGAGTCAGTAGTGCAGGGACTAGACAAGTAATAGCATTGTCTGACTGAGAGGCTGACTGACAAAGCAGTATGTTCCATCCTCGCAGTAGTAATAAACTTCCTGAAACAGTCCGTAAAGCTCAGTAGCCAAAGGGGCAAGTACATGAGCCACCTGGAGATGCAGCAGTTGTCCAGGAGAGGTGCTGGAGCTAATAAATCAGAAGTAGACACTTGGTGCTGAGAAACTTACACAGATAGTTTTCTGAACAGAAATTCACCAACAAATTTCACAAATATTTCGAGTAAAAACACGTACCTTAATACATGCAGTATGAAATAATAGGCAGGAGACAGAGTACAGAAAGATTTCCTTACTATTTTCTTTATGATTGCCAGGGCATGTTTTCATTGCCTATGTGAAGTAAAGTTTTCTTTGTGTTTTTGTTTTTGGTATATTGGAAATTCTGTGGAAAGTGGGTACAATGGTGGGGAATGAGAAGAGAGGTTCAAACTGCAGAAACAGAGGGGAGAAACAATAAAAGCTAAAGAGACATCCGTGGCCTACTTCCTAAGTAGAATCAAACAATGAACCTTGCACAGTGTAGTTACTTCTTTGTGGATCTAACAGGAAATTAAAACCTAGATTTCGTTTACATTTAACAACATCTGATGAAAATAACTAATTTATTTTTTTTAATATTTATTTATTTAATTTATTTATTTGGCTGTGCCGGGTCTTAGATGCAGCACGCAGGATCTTTTAGTTGTGGTATGTGGGATCTAGTTCCCTGACCAGGGATTGAACCCAGGCCTCCTGCATTGGGAGTGTGGAGTCTTAGCCACTAGACCACCAGGGAAGTCCCAGAACTAATTTATTTTTAGTAGTGAAAAATAAAAAAAATTTTAAAAATGGAGGCACTTCAAATGTCCACTGACTAAAAATTGAATAAATAAAAAAGTGTGATATTTGTACAATGGAATATTCAGCAGTGAAAATAAAGTTAACTCTATCATCTAGATGAATGTCACAAGTTATATTAAGTAAACAAAGTAGACAGCAAAATGAATGAATTTATAAAATTCATTTATAAAAAAGTGAATAAACACATAAAATTAAATTCTGTTGATTAGGGATACAGACATAGGTGATAAAGCTATCAAAAAAATTTTTTTAAAAAGGAATGGGCTACCTCTGGATGTGGAATAAAGGAGTTGCTATTTGGGAGAGGCACTTGGTGGCTTTCAAAAGCAGTGATGATTAGTTTCTATTGGGGGAAAAATGTACCCATGTTTATGTTTAAGTACTATGTAAAGCTTACATATAAGCTACATATAATGTAGAATCCACATATAATAACTCTAAGATAGTGTTCCCTCAACAGATTGATTAGTACATTTATTTCCATTATAAACTGAAATTTTCCTTAGTTCATATAAAATGGTGTCACTGACCTTCTTATGTGAGTGACAATAGAAGTAGGGCACTTCATACATTTTAAGAAATTACTTATAAAAACAATCTTTGGTCCACAAATACTAAACTGAAGGTACATTAGGATATAAGTCCATTTTGATTCTTGCATATCAAGCACATCATAATAATTTAGTTTTCTTTGAGACATCTTGAAAATGAAAGTGACAGAATATTGAATTAAAAAGAGCAAAGAACATGAGACAGTCCATTAGCAGATTCAGTATGCATAAAAAAAATGGAAATGCTTCCAGTAAAATAGCTGGATTTTACATCCTAATAAACTTATGACACGGGTCCTTCATTGCCTTCAAAAACTGCAAAACTCTGGCTCCCTGGGCAGTGGAGGGTCCAGCTCTGAGAATCACTGGGAGGTGACAGAAATAGCTGCACAAATAATGGAGTTTGTACTTGCTCCCAAACTGCTAAAAACACCGGATATGGATTAAATTTTCATGATAAATTCTCCTCCCCTTTTTTCCTGTGTCTTTTTGGTCTTTATTGTTCTTCTTTCAAAAGCATAAAGAAAAGATCACATATACATACTCCCACACTCTCACATGTGAGGAAACTGTGCAAAAGTACTGGCACATTCAGAGATGAGCACAGGTCTTGTCAGGCACTGAAAGTTGAACCAGACTGCTTGACAAATCTGATAGAAACGCGTCCTTGCCTGCAATGCAATTTCTATGGAATTTCTGGAAAAGCCCAGTGTCTTTTGAGAGGAGAGGAGATCTCTCTAATAAGAAAGACTCAGTTGGGATAGGCTGAGGACCAAAAGGCTGGGGCCAGGATTCTGAGAGCCCCAAGCTTTCCACACTATCTTAAAATTCCCTCCAGCTTCAATTTTGAAATCAGAAGGTGGAGGAGAAAAGGGTACTTTGGAGGGTAGTTTATGATGTTTCTCTTTTGATGGATTACCTGTTCTCTGCTACAGCAACTGAGAGAGACAACAAGGTTACAAGGAACATAAAGCGAAGGAGAGCACTGGCATTTCCTGAATCCTACACAGGTCCTGCAGCTTTGATACGTGACTGCCCTGCCTGCACAAGGCCATCAATTCTCTGTGCAGCACCACGGGGAGTGGAATATGCAATTTGTTTGATTATAGTTATCATTATTACATCAAGCTGAACAACATTTTCAGCTCTGTGAACTAGAGGGAGGAGAAACACCAGAGGGGTTGGATTCAGACTGACAAAGGAGTGGAGAGGGAGAGGTTTGGAAATTCCTTTTATTCTCTTTTCTGCTGGTTGCCAATTCTTGACAATGGAGTGCATATCTGGGCCGTAATCTAATAGATTCTGATTCAGTGTCAAGTGGGCCAAGGAATCTACTTTTTATAAGCACCCCCAGGTGATGCTGAGGAAATTTTTTAAATGGTACAAGACTGGATATATCATGAGATTAAATCCCCTGAAAACATCTGTTTACTCTGAGAAGCCTGATGTATATTGGTTAAACCTTCGGATTTTGTGAGATGATTGGTTATAAGCTCCTTGAGTGACAGGACTTTGCTTGGTTCCCCCTGCCCCTAGAAGAGTGTTTAACATAAGGTAAGCATCAATCAATAAACATAAGATCTAATGAATGAGGATATGCATACTCTGAGTCAACATTATGGTTACACTTTAGATGCTCTTGGACATTAGCTTCTCCATGTGGCACCTATTTGGGAAGCTGGAGGAACAATGTATTCCTGTAATGTCATGATAAATGTTTAAAGGAGGCTCAAGCCTTAACCTAAATTTCTCACTCATTTGCTCGATGGTCTTAGATTGTGATTTAAGAAAACATAGTATAGATTTATTTAACGGTGCATTTCCTAGTAGTAAAATAAAGCCCCTGCTTCTCTCTTTAGAGCACAGATCCTATTGACAGTGGCTTTATGACATATCTTCCCCAGTAACTGGGGCTAAATTTTAGTGTAGGACATGAGTTTTATATCAAAACAATCTGTCCTCTGTGCATTGCTGAGTTTTCCTGTTCTATAAGAAGAATGAATATTATTAGTAAAATGGAGGTTGCAATTAAATTTTGGAAAATAACAATCTCTGAATTGGTAAAAGACAAAGAACACTATAAATATTTAAACTTTTGGACTTGGGCTGAGTCAATTTAAGCTGACTACCCTCAGTATGGGAATACTCTTTCCTAAGCCACTGACTTGCATGTCAGCATGTCATGTCTTTTTTTGTTTTTCCCAGTAACATTTTAAGCAGTCCTATTGAGGACTCCAGAGGGAGTATTAAGATATATGTATAATGGGGAATGTCAACAACAACAACAAAAATATGTCATTTGAAAACATCTGCCATACGATTTTGAAAATTCAAATGAAACAAACCTCTAAAAACATTATAACCTTAGGTAACTTGAAAATACATAATTTGAACTTGTTTTGCTGGATAAATGAATGGAGATGAATTAATTTCAAAGTTGAATTTTCTTATTTAGGTAGATGAAGTCAAAGGACAAAATTTAACTAGAATATTGACATTATGGAAATGCTAATGATATGTGCTACAAGCTTAGAAGAACATCCAAACAGTCATAGCACAGTCGATTATGTAAAAGTTGAAAGCTGCAACCACAGTGCCAGAAGAGATTTAACGTAAATTTTATTAAAAAAAATTTTTGTATGTAATATATATATATATATATAATATCAAATTATAATTGATTCATGGGTAATAATTCAAAGAAAGGATGTAGGGCCTTGAGCTTCTTACAAAGGGACATTTTAATTGCTAATAACATAGAGGCATTAGGGAGGGTAAATATAGTTTTGCTCCACTTATAGCTGTATTTGAATGAAAATATAGAGGAAGTTCACTGACATTTTTAATTGTTTGGTTTTTGCCTTTTGATGTTTTGTTGATTTGTTTGTTTTCTTTGTCTACTTCCTAGAAAACTGCTAAAACTGGTATTTGTTCTAGTATGGGGAGACCAGGCTTCTCCCAGTTGGGACAATCTGAAATGTGTGTTCTTTGTGAATAATCAAGCCTAACATTGTGCTGAATAGTCAGTGAGTCTTTGATGGTGCTTTGCTCAGTTTCTTAGCAAAAACTGAAAATGTTTCAATCCATGGAATGAAATGTTAATTTAAATTGTTTCCCAGGAAATGAAAATAGCTTCTTCCTATATAGTTTGTAACAGTTGTTGTCCTTTGATAGATGGAATTGTAGCTACATTGTTTTCCTTCCTTTACATTTTTCCACACATATGTACACATGCACATACATATTTCTCTGTAATTAATATATATTTCCCTTTTAAAAAGAAATAGCTTTTAAATTTTTATTGGAGTAGAGTTGATTTACAATGTTGTGTTAGTTTCAGGTGTACAGCAAAGTGAATTATATATATATATTCTTTATTAGATTCTTTTTCCATATAGATTATTACAGAATATTAAGTATAGTTCCCTGTGCTATACGGTAGGTCCTTGCAGTTTATCTATTTTATATATAGTAGTGCATATATATTAATCCCAATCTCCTAATTTATCACCTCCCCCACCACGTTTCCCCTTTGGTAACTATAAGTTTCTTTTTCGAGATCTGTGAGTCTGTTTCTGTTTTGTAAATAAGTTCATTTGTATCATTTTTTGTATTAGATTCCACATATAAGTGATATCATATGGTATTTGTCTTTGACTTACTTCACTTAGTATGATAATCTCTAGGTCCATCCATGTTGATGCAAATGGCATTATTTCATTCTTTTTTATGACTGAATAATATTCCATTGTATATATGTACCACATCTTCTTTATCCATTCCTCTGTTGATGAATATTTAGATTGTTTCCAAGGAAATAACTTTTTTTAAAGCAAAAGAATGAGAAATAATCTCATTATACAGAATTATATGATAAAATGGCTTTCATTAAAACAGTAATCTATCTAGATATGTTGTGAATATTCTTGGCAACTTTTATTGAAATAAAAGTTTATTCATGTATTTAAGAAATACTTATTTAGCTTCTACCAAGTGCCAGGTACTGATTCGAAGTGCTGGGATATAAGCAATGAACAAAGGGAAGTTCCTGATGTCATGGAGCTCATGTTGTCATGGATGATAGACAATAAATTATGTAATATGTTCAGGGATGACAAATGCTATGAAAAATATCTAAGAAAATAGGGTGAGGAGATGGAGAGTGATATAGAAGGTGCTATTTTGTATAGGTTGGGCAGGGAGTAATGAATGTATCTGAATAGATACAAGGACATTTCAGCAGAAACCTATTTAAAGTGGGTGAGCTAAGGAAATATCTCTGAGAAGAACTTCATAGGCAGAGGACGTGTAAGTCCAGAGGCACTGAGTGGAAGCATGCTTGGCATTTTTAATATCAAGGAGGCCAAGGTGGATGGGGTGGACTTTGAGAAGGAAAGTAGCACAGAATACAAAGTCAAACAGGGTGGTAGAAGGTCAGATTATACGGAGGTCTGATGGCCATCGTGTTCTGAGTGAGTTGAAAAGTTGTTGGAGGTTTTGAGCAGAGATGATGTTCTGTTTCATAATTAACAGGATCATGCTGGCTACTGTGTGGACAGTAGGTGATAGCAGAAAAGAAGTGGAAGCCAAGAAGCTGATATGGAGCCAATGAGCAGTTCAGGTGAGGGATAATCTCGCTTTCTGGGTTTCTGGCTGAGTAGTTCTTGGGTACATAGAAGTCCTCAGCTTTTCTGAATGTTTTATGTCTCATGAGATTTCTTCTGTGGCCTGAATGGAAGTCTCATTTGGTTACTATCCAAAGCAACTATGAACAAAGCTGCCTACCCTGGCTTGAAATTATCTCCAACGTATTGCCTATGATGGGAAAAAACATTATAAAATTTGACAAAAAAAAATTTTTCAATTTTATTTCCATCATTTTGCATATAATTCAGCCTTATCAAAGAATCATTTAGAGAGAAAGAATATTAGCATTTAAATGATTTACGTTAAAGTCTGTTATACCTATTTAGGTCTAAGATTGATTTTTATTCTTATGATGTGGGAGAGAAGAGAACAAAAGGTCTTAGATTATGAATTTGGAATTGTTGAATCTTTTCTCTGCAGGAGGTGGTGTTACTTATATGCAAGGGTCAGGTGAGTCCAGAAAACTAATGCAGAAAGAAGGACTTAGCCTCCAGAAAAATTTATATCTAATTTTGAATCTCTCATGGCAGCATTAAAAAAGAGAAATGAAAACAAAGAGTGGAAAAGGGGAGATTAGATAGCAGAGTAGATTGTTTACTTTCCTTTGCCTCCTGGATTTTCATTCTTTTATCTCTGCAGCCTTGAGGATTTATTGGCACCCATTTCATTTGTCTTTCTCCAGGTTTAAAATTGAGGTGATGAGATGGAATATTACCTGTGTGCTTCAGAACATCCATGAGTGACATGTGATAGTTGCCTGGGAAACTAGAGATGAAATTTTATAGGCCTTTGAAATGCCTTACATTTGAGAATTAAGCTCAGCTGAAGTTTAAACAGCATACTGACAGTGAGTATTGATCTCTCACATTATCTGTTAGGATATTTGAGGTGCAGATAACAGAAAAACCCCAACTCCAAGGGGTTTAACCAACAAAGAAATGTATTATCTAATATAACTGGAAGTACAGAGGTAGAATGAGCTCCAAGTGTGTTGTAATGAGAAGCCTAATATAATCGAGGATCCAGCTCCTTTTCGTCTTTCTCCTCTGTTTTACTCAGCTACCTCCTAGGGCTGGTTGTCCTTATGGTTTCAAGATGGCTGCCAGCGACATCCTGAGCGACATTAATTCTTATTAACTGCCAGCAGGAGAGGAGAGGGGAGCTTTCTCCCTTAAACCTAGAAAATAGTCCTTTTCTTCAATCTGATTGGGAAAACTTAATTCACATGTCTACCTCTAGACTAAGGAAGGCCATGATCTAACTGGCACAAACAAATCAAAATCCTCCTTGAGGACTAGATATATTGTGAATCTCTGGATTAAAAGGGCTTCTACTAGGAAGAAAAAAGGGGGGAATTGGGAATTAGGCATTGTATATATCATACAATGGAGAGGCAAGAGTTAACAACACATTCTACACTGGAAAAAACTTTCAAGGAATGGAATCTGCCCCAAATTTTGTTATTCTGTCCCTTGTCATCAACTCCGTGGACATGTATCTCCCTCACTAAGGATGAAAAGAGAAGGGGAGGGAGTTCTGGTGAGTCCAAAGTTTCTCCTTTCTACAGTATTTTGAAGCACTTCATTAAAGAACTTAGCAATAGTTATTTTAAAACATAAGTGGTTCTAAGGCCTTTGTTCAGCATCCAAAACTTAAAATCAATGAATACTTGTGATGTTATAATAGTGGTTTGTTGCTTATAATTTCCTGTATTCTGAATTCTTTAAGATACCGGTAATAATTTATTTCAGCATCTTTATTAGCTGTATCTATAGATATAAATATTAGTAAGCAATTAAACAAGGCTTTTGAGACATTTTCCCTTTTATTTTGGAATCATGAAATTTTCTTTGTTAAAAATAATTTTAGCATATTAGAACCCAACCATGCAACTGCAGATATATAACAAACTTGCTTTTTTTGCAATTCATTTATAAATAATTTATTTATGTATTAATTTTCTATTGCTGTGTAAAAATTACTGTAAACTCAGTGGCTTAAAGAAGTGCAAATTTATTATCTTACAGTTCCTGTACGTCAAAAGTCTGGGCACGGTGTAGCTAAGGTTCTCTGCTCAGGGTTTCACATGGTTATAATCAAGGCTGCCACCAAGTGCTGGTCACACTGTCATTCTCGTCTGAGGCTCCATGTCCTCTTTCAAGCTCATTAAGCCTGTTGGCAGAATTCAGTTCCTTGTAGTTGTAGGAATGTCCCCATTTTTAAATAATGTTGCCAGGGATCCCTCTTGGCTCCTAGAGGTCACTCACAGTTCTTTATTAGTGTTTCCTTTTTTCCAGACCAACAGGAGCATGTCCAACTTTGAGCCTCTGATTTCCTATGTCTCTAGACACAGATCTAAGGGTGCATGTGATTAGGTCAGGCCCATCTGATAATCTATCTTAAAGTCAGTTGACTGGGGATTGTAATTTGATGTGCAAAATCCCTTCACAGTAGCACCTAGAATTGACGACCTGGGAGAAAATATGTGCACACCAGGGAGCTTCCAAACGTAAAGGCTGGGCTTCCATCTCTCAGTGGAAGATCCAAATATTGTTTGCTGGGGTCTCATGTGTTGGACACTAAATACTTCAGAAGAACTATTCTTCTCTCTCTCTCCTCTCCTTTCCCTCTAGCTAGATACAAATCAGTTGAATTTCTCCCCTACAGGAAAAAATATATAAAGAATTACCTCTGTAGGTTGCAAGGGCAGGATGAGAAGGAAGATGAAGATAATGAAAAAATAGTATTATGTCTGAAGAAAATAGGGAAAAATATAATTGAGGAGAAGATGTGAGAAGGAACAAAGAACAACCCAAAAGGCAGGCATCCATGAGAGAGAGTTGGTGTCAGGGTTCTATGGGTTTGAGATAAAGTTAGAACAAAAGAAATCATTATATGAGTATGAAAAGATGGAAAAAACAAGGCAGAGACATTAGAGTGCAAAGTAATAATAATGATGGCATTTGCGGCCATGGATTTGCTTTGAACAAGGCACTCTGCTTCTTTTTCCTAAATAATTTCCTGTGGTGAAGGAAGGCTGATGGCAGCAAATATTTTTGTATATATCTTGATCTTGTTAACAGTATTTCTCAACACTCACTTTGTTATGGTCTGGCTGCTGCTTTGAGGAGCCAGACAAAACAGATAATATTACACTTAATAAACACATATGAAGGCCAAAAACATAGCTACAAATGAAAGAAGTTTAAAATAACCCAAGGTGGTCTTGTAGTCTCCTTGCAACAAACTGTTTGGACAAGAAAATGAGAATGTATATAACCCAGTGTGTTGTTTTCTCCTTTTTCTTTTTCAAAATACTAACAAGGATGAATATAATTTGAAAACAACTTCATAAATCCATTTTCCCCAGAGCACCGTAAAGAAATATTCCATGTGAGTACCAACTGATTCCTAGTTACTAAATCAGAAGTGATCAAATAAAGTTAATGATAGAGGGTTGGCTAAGCTGAGACTTTCAGTAGCATGTTTGTGTGTGTGTGTGTGTGTGTGTGTGTGTGTGTGTGTGTAAAATCCAGTACAGATGTATTGCAAATATCTATCCTTTAAGCATGCCATATGCATCTCTTTTAAAATAAATCGTGAACTATTGCAGAATTAGTTTCATTTTAAGAAGAAGCAACATATATCACAAATGCAGGAGATTTTGTTTTGGCTTCTGACTTTTTGATGCTCCTGAATCTTCAGGTTCTTAGTTCCATAAAAGAAGGGCCTAGGCTGAGGTTGAGAGTTCCTATGGCACCATCAGTCAGTAGCAAACAAGTGAGTATGCCAGGCTGCTCCTAATGTCCTCTATGAAGATCCACTTTTCTCTTTGACTGGACATTGTTGCCATGGGGTTATGCAGTTGACTCATTTTCATTTTGTTGGGGGAATTGCGAGAGTGCTATAAAGAAGGGAGATGAATTGGAAGAAACAGTTCTCTCTTTCCTTCTCTGCCAACAAGCTTTAGAGCATAGCAGAGGGATGATTCAGAATCCAACATACTTGTGACTCTGATGCCCATTCTAATTAGATGACTACTTGTTTGGGCTTTGTAAGACATCTCCCACAAGAATGAAGAGGAGTTTTTCTGAGAATAGAGGCAGAAATATATTTGCAGGATTGTTAATAACAGCTGCCAAAGACAGCAGTGATGCCAAGATTATTAGCCTAAGAGGAAGACACAATTTAGGATAATTTTTTGGAATTAATTTACTAACCAAATCACCAACATTGACCTCAGGTATGTGCACCTACTTTTCCCCCTGGCTTCTAGATCTGACTCCTTGTGTATGAGTAACCGTTCATGGATTACCAGGCATCATTTTTCTCAGATAAAGTCCTCAGATAAAAGAAATGCCAGTGTTCCATTCCCCATATTTTTCAGGTTTAAGTGTTTGTTACTAAAGTACCAGAAAGCAATGACACTTTGTGGCTTTTGGGATACATATGGCTTTTCAAAATGCAGTTCATGAAAGCTTCCAATTTCTGAAGTAGTGATATTTTTCATCACAGGGCATCAGTAGCCCTATGATTCTTTGGTCCAGGAAAGCTTGCCATATCATTTTGCAAATTATGACTACAAAATACTGAAGGCAATCTTGTCAAGAGGATGTGTTCTTTCTGTTACTTGAACTTTATTTTGGTTGGGTCTCAGCTCTAATGAAGACTGGCCTGGGTGATTCTGGTTTGAAAAGGTCACAGGTATACCAAAGTCTATATAAGTATTTTCATCTTATTATGTCTCTACCACACAGCTGCTATTGAATTTTCCTGGGAGAATATACTAGGAGGGCCAAGATCCTTGTACCAGATTATTGATAGCAGCTCTTAATATATGTAGCTCTTGGGGAAAGAAAGTGATTTAATTCATAGTAGTATTCACTAATGCATAAGTAGAATCAAAATTAGCTGCTTATAATTCGTTAAGAAATCAGAATTTCACTTGGGAGTAAAAATTACTTCAAATATAAAATAATAATGCTATCATTATGCATCCTTTTTTGAAAATTTGTGAATATTAATGACTTGATGATGTTTCTGGAGAAAGTTCTTATGAGTGACATTTTTGTTTGTTGCTTTATCTTCATTTGACAGACCAAGTTGCTAAGTCCATATTAATGGGTTAAACTGATTTTTTTAATTACATTTGGAATGCAACAGTAAATTAAGAATTTATTAAATTAATTGGGTTATTTTATTCAAATGCTTCCAGGGTGATTATCATGATACCTAAGTAATCAGACTCAATCTAAATAAATTAATTCAATAAAATATTAGCCTAGTTTGTGCCTTAATGGAATCATTTCATTAATACTGTCAGGAATGAGGAGAAAAGTTTCCAGGCGTTTTAAAGAGCACCAGCAGCATAAATGTGGTCAATACATTATAGCTGGCAGTGGAGTTTACCAAGTTAAGGAAACTATGTTACTGATTAGAAAAGGCCTGATGATATTACTCCTCCATTTTACTGAGAAATTTAAGGTTCCCCACAAGCCTCCCCACAAGGCTCCGCATACTCATCATCCAACTTTTTCATTTCTATAACCACTCTATAGCTTCTCCCTCTTTTCCATTTTACAGTCTCTGAGAAAGAAAGAATCTTTTTTAACCAAGGCTGATCCTTCTGCTTGTGCTCTAATCCTACTCATTGTTCTGTCTTCTCTAGGGCTTTGATTTATCAAATATGTCCTGTAAAATTATTTATCTATCTACATATATTTCTTTAATTTTTCATTTACAACTACTTTCTTTCCCTCTGCCTGAAAATATACTTGGGATAAGCAACAAACAGCCCCCTGAGAAAAATAAACAAAAATACAAACACACTTCTCTGATTATTGCTGCCCCCAAACTTCTTACTGTTTTGTCACTTTCTTTCCATTTTCTTTTAGCAGTCTTAGAAAATGAATTTACCCTTGGTGCCTTACCTTCCATATAGTTGACTTATTTTATATACTTAGGATTCTGTACCTAATGAAACTGGGGTCTCAAAGATCACTAAACAATTTTAACTAACACATTTATTTCATTCCTCTTCTATTCTGATTTCCAAGGTTGAAGTTTTTCTTGAAATATTTTCCTGGCCAGTGTTCATCATTTGCCTCCTAAATTTCTTTTTTTTTTTTCTCTCTCTTCTCATTTTTTATTTTTTAAGAAAGATTTAGGATTTTGTAAGAAATTACTGTTACATTTTTTAAAAATCTGTCAAGTACTGCAGTAATGGAATAAATAAATAAGATTTTTAAAGTTCAGTGTTTATAGACATATGTATAAAATAATGACTGAATTAGAAGACATTAAATAATGTTGATACACACCAGGAAGGGATTAGGCAAGGAAAGGCACATCATTTCATCACAAGAAATAAAGACCATAGTTGGAAGTTAATGACCAGCCAAAGCTTTAGGTCTTGTGGTAGTTTTCATAGCTCCAGGGGGTCATTATGGTGGAACCTTCTGTATGGTACTTAGCTGAAATAAATAGATGGCAGTTGGAGAATTTTACTCTGGGACCCCAATGTAGTGTTAAAAAGAAAGCACTGTTTTAATAAGCCTGGTGTATGAGGAGGGAAGGAACAAAAATCCAAAATGGTTTGGTGATACTGAAAATCCTATTGACATATTAAGGAGAGTTTAAAAAAAAGTAAAATAAGGTTAATCCTCTTGTCTAGCTGAACTGGAATTCGTGCAGTTACAAAGTTAAAATTCCATGTAAACACTTCCTTTCGTGTAAACAGACACAGTATAGGTAAACAACCGTGATATTTCATCTCAGATGAAGCTATATGCCAATATTTTGGGAAAAAGATCTTAGGTAATTTCCTTATTTTTATATAGCCTAAGTCCTTGAAAATAGCACTAATACTTCTGGCTGACAGGCTATCTACAACAGCAAAGTGAATAGAGGTTTTGACGATGATAAGAGGTTTCCCAAAGAAACTAGAGTTCCCAGTTAAACACATACAGTTGCTATACTGAGAAGTCCAACAGACATCAGAAGAACTTGCTTTGGGTCAACCCCTTACTACCAATTTTCTTTGACAAATTTGTGCCAAGAGTCTACCCATTTTTTTCTGTCTGGACTCTGAACCTAGATTAGTTTGTCTGATAAATGGACTCACTCAGGTTCCATATAAATTTTAGCAGTATTAAGAAACCATCTGTGTGAATAAATAAAATGAATTTTCAGGATGAAATGATACACACACACACACACACACACACACACCACAAAGTTAAAAACAATTGGGGGGGGGGAGATAAGGGAAAATATTAATGTAAAAAAATCATAAAAGTGACAATTGTAAAGCAAGCAGATTCCCACTCATGCCACATGATATGCCTTCATTAAGGTGTACTCTTTCCAGTTGGTATGAGGGGCCCAGACGAAGAGAGCAGAAGCCATGAACTGTAAGGGAGCTGAGACGCAAGCCAGGCAAAAGGACCATCCGAATTTGCCAGACACATTCTCAGGCAGCTCTAATTTCTGGTGGAGTAGTTCAGTTCCAGGAACGTAGAAACTCACTGAGCCCAGGGTACACATACCCACAAGGAGATGGAGAATGCCTGTGGCAATGGTGGGTGTACAAGCTTCGGCGGATACAAGCATGAAGTCCAGTCAAAGCCTCAGAGCACATCAAACCTAGACTAACAAAAGGTGAAAGGAACTGGCAGCGCCAAAGATAGGTCCGAAGAAGATCAATCCCACCGTTCTAGTTTCCAGGATCAACAAATTTCTCCATGAACTGCTCATTTAGCATGAAACTCATGCATTTTGTGACCATATCAAATGACTCTGTCATTTCAGGTGGGCTGTACTAGTATGTGTTTTGGGGTATAGTGATACACGGTCTCCACAATCCCACTGTGCCATTATATCGGAAAAGCGCATCATTATGTCTTTTCATCTGCCTCATCACTAGCAAAGTCATTTCAGATGCTTTTGTTCAAATCACTGGAATTTTCTTGAACTGGACGTCGATACTCATACCAGAAGTCTGTGCCAATTGTGGCTGCCGTGTAGATGGTAGAAGTGAGGCTAAGCACACAAGCAATTACAAATGCTGTAGCAAAATGGTTATCCATTCTGGCATTCAGGCTGCTGGCCCATCCTCCTGCTTCACAAACTTCACCCTCAAGCTCAAACCGCAGCACCCTGCTCTCCCCGTGCCCCCTCTGGCACACTTCCCTTCAGAGCCCACCCCCTGCACTCCAGCGCCTCTGCCTTGGCCCTCACCCTGGCTGGGCCTGGCCCAGGACTGCCTCCTAAATTTCTTTATTTTATTTTATTTTATTCTATTCTGTTCTATTTTTTAGAAACATCTTTATTGATGTAAAATTGCTTTACAGTGTTGTGTTAGTTTCTGCTGTATAACAAAGTGAATCAGTTATACATATACATATGTCCCCATATCTCTTCCCTCTTGCGACTCCCTCCCTCCCACTCTCCCTATCCCACCCCTCTAGGTGGTCGCAAAGCACTGAGCTGCCTCCCTGCACTATGCAGCTGCTTCCCACTAGCTATTTTACATTTGGTAGTGTATATATGTCCATGCCACTCTCTCACTTCATCCCAGCTTACCCTTCCCCCTCCCCATGCCCTCAAGTCCATTCTCTACGTTTGTATCTTTATTCCTGTCCTACCCCTAGGTTCATCAGAACCTTTTTTTTTTTTTCAGATTCCATATATATGTGTTAGCATACGGTATTTAAATGTTGGAGAGGGTGTGGAGAAAAGGGAACCCTCTTGCACTGTTTGTTGGAATGTAATTGACACAGGCACTATGGAGAATAGTATGGAGGTTCCTTAAAAAACTAAAAATAGAACTACCATACGACCCAGCAATCCCACTACTGGGCATATAGCCTGCGAAAACCATAATTCAAAAAGAGACATGTACCACAATGTTCATTGCAGCACTATTTACTATTCCAGGACATGGAAGCAACCTAAGTGTCCATCGACAGATGAATGGATAAAGATGTAGCACATACATACAATGGAACATTACTCAGCCATAAAAAGAAAAAAATTGACCACCTAAATTTCTGAATTCACTATTTCTTCCCTCTTACTTTCCTTTTCCACTCACTTTTACTAACTTTCAAAGCCCTGGCTTTACCTGCTAGCCAAATTCAGGAATTAAATGAAAGTCCTGACTTTGTTTCGCTTCACTATTCTCTACATTTATTTTCTTGGTGACCATATGTTTTCTTAATCACAAGATCATTTCTATTCTGTTGAGTCCCAAGTCTATTTACTGATGATCTAACTTATTCCTAGGATGCTAACCTTCATTTTTAGATAGGAATAACTGGCTAACACCACAATTTCAAAAATCTAAAATTTAAATCGATTGACAATATCTAAACTTAAACTTTTTAATTTTTTTTTTTTTTGCGGTACTCGGGCCTCTCACTGCTGTGGCCTCTCCCGTTGCGGAGCACAGGCTCCAGATGCGCAGGCTCAGCGGCCATGGCTCATGGGCCTAACCGCTCTGCGGCCTGTGGGATCTTCCCGGATCGGGGCACGAACCCATGTACCCTGCATTGGCAGGCGGACTCTCAACCACTGCGCCACCAGGGAAGCCCAAACTTTTAAATTTTTTTTAAACCTTTTTTTTTTTTTTTACCCCCAATCAACATTCCCAAGATACAAACTTGAAATCTTGGTGACAAAGTTTGCTTCTTCTTTCCTCTAACCTTACACATCTACTTAGATATCCTGTCCATAGATGAATTCTCCTAAGTATTTCATTTATATTGTCCTTTCTTTCCATGATTATAGCCAACATTTGAGTTCAGGATTTTGTTACCTCCTAATATATTGACTTATTTAATATGACAGTTTTCCAATAGGGTACCCTCATTCAATGTCTTGTTTACAAGATTGGTATATACTAATAGCCTCTCCTTCCCACTGCTTTATCTCTAAATCCCATGAGATGATGGTGCCTTTCCCTACTGTTCTTCTGACACTTCTCTCTCAATAAATGTTTTTTCATTCCTGTAGTACAGTTTGAAAATGTCATGTTTTTGCCAAGAAGAGTTTATACATTTTTGATTTGTAACCCAATTGAAGAAAAATTCTTACCCTTACATTTATTTGCCATAATCATCAAAGCCACCAACATCATATCTGAAACCAAAACAACTTCTAAACTATATTTTTTTTCTACTTTATAGATACCTGCTCATTTAATTGTCAACAAATCTATGAAATAAATATTTATATTTCCCCTTGTTAAATGGTGGAGCTGTAACTCAGAAAGTTAGCTACTCAAGACACAAAAATGTATCCTTCAGGGTAGGGAGCATAACAGACCATGGCTCCAGCTGCTGGGCTCTGAAATCCATCACCATTGTGCACCAAAGTCACAGTTCCTAAGGGCTACTCCTAGTCAGTGACTGGGAGATACAGGACTCTTCTAACAAACAACTTTGGCTCAAAGACTCCCTACCAATTTTGTAGAAATTTCCTGAGCTACACTGCAGTCCTTCCTTCCTTCTCTTTCTCTTTAAAAGGTGGCAGACCTAAATCATAGTCTGACAACTTTCTTGATTTTCTCTGGCTATCTCCCATTTTCCCTCGTAGGCATTTACTTCAATCAGCTGTTGTATGGTTAAATCTGTCTTGGTATGTGCTTCTCAGAAGACCCAGACTAAAACAGTCACACTACTACTTAGAAGGTGAGCTAAAATTTGTACTCTAGGTATCTAGTTCCAAACCCAGTATACTTAGCCACTAATATATGGTCTCCATCCACATTTACAGATTTTTACCCATCTTTAGTCCACCACTCTCCATCCAAACCAGGCTACTATCCATTTCCATTTCATTGCTTTCCATTTTGAATGCCTTCCAGTCTCCCTCTCAACATATAAGTTACTTTTCAAGGTCTATTTCAAATATAACCTATCCTTTGAAGCTTTTTTAAAAAATCATTTGCCCTAAATTGAATTCTCTTTTCACTTTATCATCACTACCTGTGCTTCTTTTATTAGTTTAGGGAATATTTTAACATTTTGTGTAAAATAGTGCCAAATTATGTGTTAGCTACATTCTCATTTCTACAGTTGACTTCCTATGTGACTTTTATTATGGGTCCGCGGGATGTGGTGCCTTATATGCTTCACTTTCTTCAACCTTACAGTAAGCAGATATAAATAGAAACAATTTCCAAGCTACAAAAATAATCTTCATAGTGCTGAGATCTCATGAGACTCGAAAATATCTATTATAACATTTGTTTTAAAATAATGGCTTTTACTCATTAGGATTTCTATAGCAACAATGAAATAACTTGCATGATATTACCAATTATAAGATTCCTAAGAGTAGCTATTTTTTTTACATTGATGATCTCTCTCTCTCTCTCTTTCTTTCTAGAAGAAGAAATACCATATGCATCCATTTTTCTTTTCCTATATTCAGTTGACAGGAATATGAAGAACACAATATTTCCTTCAAACATAGTTACAAGATAAGTTGATTCTTCGAAAAGTAATTTAGATCTAGACATTAAGCATCTATAGCTGTTAACATCACAAAAAGAAAGATGACTAGATGTTATCTCTCTTGATAGAGAGATCTAAATACATACAGCTATGGAATAATCTTTTCAAAAAAATAAAATGTAGGAGAAACTTAATTTAGAAGACATCTTTAGATCCAAATGCAAATTTAATGATATGACTAATGAATGTGTCAAGTGACACTACAGGGATGCAATCAGCACCTATGTTCTTTTTTCCAACATTTAAATTGTGAGTGAGAAAAATAAAATTAAAGGGGATCCTTATAGATTAAAGAAGATTTAAACAACATATCAACCATTTGCAATGTGTGGTCCTTATTTTGATCCTGATTCAAACAAGTGTTAATAAAAATAACATATATGAGACAATTGGAACTTTGACCGTTTAAGCAGATATTCAAGGATGTTAAGGAGCTATTGTAAGTACTTAGGTAATAACGGTTTTCAGGTTTTTATTTTTTTAAAGAGACATTCTTTAGAGATACATACTAATATATTTATTGTTGATGGACTGTGGATACATAGGGCTTTATTGTGGATTCTGTCTATTTTCTATGTTTGAATATCTATAATAAACAGCCTAGTACAATTAATATAAGATAAAGATAGTGGCTGATTGGATAAGCAACAAAGGCTAACTACCCTTTTTGCTGACTCTCTCATAGTCAATTTTTGATCCTCTGTATTAGTCTGCAATACAAATTGGTCTGTGTTAGTTCCTACCACAGTGATGAGGCCTCAGAGAATAGTCGTAAGCATTAAATCACAAGTTCCTGCTTGATCAGACATCAAGTAATATTATTAAGTGAAAATGGGGATTAGAACAGCCACGAGGTTCAGAATACACCTGTATTTTGTCAAAACATTTTTTTTTTTTTTTTTTTGCGGTACACGGGCCTCTCACTGTTGTGGCCTCTCCTGTTGCGGAGCACAGGCTCCGGATGCGCAGGCTCAGCGGCCATGGCTCACGGGCCTAGCCGCTTCGCGGCATATGGGATCCTCCCGGACCGGGGCACGAACCCACGTCCCCTGCATTGGCAGGCGGACTCTCAACCACTTCGCCACCAGGGAAGCCCTGTCAAAACATTTTATTCCTAGATGGAATAGTGAAATTACTGTCATAAAGATTTTTTTTAACGAACAAAGAATCAAGGTAAATATACTAGATGATTTTACGAAATAGTATTATCAAGACTGATATATGCCCACCTTTACCAGAGGGATAAAACCGCTAAACAGACCAGGATACCTGTGATAACAGCCAAAACAGCCCATTTCTATTAAATAAGGCCAGGATTATACTGAGCAATTTTTGCTGTTTGTCTCTTGTATTTCATACTCGAGGCAGACCATTTTTGTTATTATATTGTCAAGTGTTCGGATGCACAGGGCATAGCTTGTTAATCATTGCATCTCTCCACCAGCACAATTTTGTAACATGTAATTGGCACTTAATAAATATTTATTAAATAAATAAATAGATAAATAAATTCATGTAACTTTTACCTTATATTACATTCATTACATTTCATATTAGCATCCTTCTGAGGGATTCAGGATTCTAAATAGTGAGCCATTAATTAAATGCAATAGTTTCATCAGTTTTATATTGATAATCATTAGCTTCGGTGTCAAGGGTACATTTTCTAAGTAGATCTGCATACTCCAAAGCTGTAGCCTATCAGGAGTGTATAGCATCACATAGTGTAGAAAATAGAGTGTGGGTTTAAATCCCAGCTCAAGATAATCTTTACCACACTGACCTATTTGCTCGTTCCCAATGGTGACAGCTTTTTGTCTTCCATGTCTTTACCTATACTGTTCCCTCTGCCCTGAATGCTCTTCCTTGTTTGGCTAACTGTTACTTTTCCTTGAAGACTCAACTCAGACCATGCCTCCTGGCCTGGATGAGATAATGCCTTTTTTCTGTACTAAGAGACACATCAGGTTTGCCACCATAGAGCTTATAGCCCTGAAACATAATCATCTATTTATTTGTTTCTCCCCCAGCCCTGGTTGCTACTCGACTCCATCTCACCCCAGAACACACACACACACACACACACACACACACACACTCACTAAAAAAATATCTAAGGATAAGGACTATGCCTACCTCTTTGTATCTTCAGTGCCTAGAATAATGGATGACACTCAACTGACGCTCAGTATATCTTCACAGTTGTTGACATGACTTAAAATTAAATAATTGTATGAAGTTGTCATTAAACTTTTGTCTCCCATTTAAGTGGAAAATTTTTCTTTGTCCTGAGATAAAACAAACGTATACCTCAAAGTGATATGACTTCTATTGATAATAAAAGGAGAGTCACCTTCACAACCAATTTGACATCACAATTACCTGGTATGATTTAGGGAGCATCAAAAGGACCTAGCCTTCCTACTTGTAAATAATATTATGGCTGTGACACAATGCCTGAAATAACCATAATTATTCACTCCCATAGTTTAAGTAATAAGTGCTGCTGTTACAGTAAAAAGTTAACTTACAGAGGAAACTTGTTTGATAGTTCGCCGGGCAGTATGGCATTTAAGTAATGAACATAAGTCAGATAAATTTGAAAAGGGGAAATGAATTCCAAATACATAGAGAATGGTTCTGTGGTAACCCAAGAGCATCATGAGGACACAACTCTAATAAGTTGTTCCTGGATTATAGTAGGTACTAAATATAAACTCACCAATTTCTCCAGTACCAGTTCTGAATAGAACCCTCTTAGTGATGCTACTGACTGGAGATGGACAGTAGGTCATTCAAGAATTTCCTAAAATTCCATCAATCAAATACAACTTTACTAATTTTGCCATATCTGATAAAGCAATATGGACACTTCTTTGGCACCAAGAGAGCGATACACTGAAGTGCAGAGTAACTTCGAGAAGCCTAAGGTAGGAGAAGGGAATGAACCAATGTACTCTAGCAATTTAAAAAGTCGGTTTTTTAAATTTTAAATAATCAGTTTTGTTATTTGTATGAGCTTGCATCTAATATCATCACTGTTACAAAAAGAAACATATTCAAGAGCATAATCTCAAATTAGAGTTGGACAAATGGGAGCTATTCTAAAGCTTAAAGCTCTCTTAAATCATAATATCAGAGCCTCCAAATTTGAAATCTCCATGGTTTGTTGAGTCTGGTCTATCGAGCTCAGTTTTGGCCCAGTTCCCACACATCACAGCTTCCTTTAGCATTTCAATTTTGCAACATGTGGTTCATGCTTCTTTTCACCTCTGCATAAAATGAGCTAGCCTATCATTTTAACTGTTTATCCCTCAGGGTGTTTTTGTCACTCAGTAAATACTATTTAAAGCTAAAGATGATAGTTTTCAAACATCTATCTGTAGAATATAACATACATTGGTCATTTGGATAAATGTCAAAGCTGATTTTTTTAATATTCTTTTTGAGTTTCTCTTAAAGTGAAAAGGAAAATTGAGTTCAGCCATCTTTCCATATTCAACTCTTGTTCTTTCTCACCTTTCTCACGCCTCTTGTAATAATCTGTCCTGTTTTGTCTTTAGGTTTTTTCTTTTATCTTTTTCCCTCACCTTGTACTTTCCTGGGTGTCTTGTGTTTACATATTTTCTAAACTGAATCCATCACTACCGCAGAAAGTAAATTCTTTTTAAAATACTAGAATTTTGCAAGCAATTTTTTATGAAAACATCATGATATTTGTGGGAAAAATTTAATAGAGTAAATTGGGTAGAGCAAGTCTACTGAATAAGAACAAATAAAACATTAGGCTACTTCAGCTTGGAAGCACAGTGTTTAAACAGTGTCCTGCATTCATTTCATAAATATTGATGGAGTGCCTTTTATATTTCAGATCCTGTATAGATTTTGATATAGAACAGTGAACAAAAGAAATACAATTCCTGCTCTCATGGAGCTTGTATTCAAGTATCAGTAAAAAGTATGATGATATTTCTGGTCATAGGTTCAGAGTGTGTGAAATGTATATAATTGGGAATAGGGGTATTTGAGAAGAAAACAATACAAAATTAGAAATACAAAGTTGGATATATAAATATTTATTTAAAACTAGAAAAAATTCACAAAATTAAAAAAATTTAAAGCTGATACATGCCACAGGCATTATAAAATTCAGGAAAATAATAACACTTCTACTAATAAACTGACATACAACTATGACACTTTTTTTCCCTAAAATTTTGGCTGTATACTTTTTATAGCCTTTTCATACATTAATGATTTTATACCATCTTCTGTAGAGAGTATAGAAAAAACTCAGGCTCTTGTCTAGAATGATAGAAATAAGTTTGTTTTATTATTGATAGTTTAGAAAAGTTTCAGTTTTACAACTCACTGAGAAATGTAATGCTTAGGTGCAATTTATTACAAAAGGATGAAAAATACATGATTCTTTACACACTGACATACTCCATGGTACAACTACAGGTTTGTTCTCTAAAAATTTAGGAATTCTAATCACTTGTATATAATCAAATGAAAAGAGCTATTTATTGTGCATTTATAGTAATAGATTATTATTGGGTATATGTGCAGTAATAAAAAGAATTTTTTCACTGAATAAGCATGAGGGAGAATTGAGTCTTCTACTTAAATGTCTACATATCTGATGATTGGGAGAAGTTCTCACATACCACATCCCAAACCTGTTTCTCTTCCATAGCCCACATATTTCTAGTGCTTGGTACTGTAGGACTCATTCATCTCACAGCCTGACTCCTAACCATGCACCACGCATAACCACTACATAACCATGCATAACTCATGTGCTTTAGCACCATGGGAGGCTAACACTAACTCAACCCTTCATGGAAGGGAATGTGAACCACATACATAAATCTCATTAAGCCCAAATTAAATGTATCTCCAGTGAAATTTCCACTTAGTTGAATTTACCCTTAATTGGATTCCGGGACATGAGGGGAAGTGTGCTCAAAGGAAAGTCAGAGTGGAAAGAGGCAGTTGTCTTATACAATTGTGGCTAGAATCTACTTCTGCATATTTTACAAAAGCATTGCTAGAGCTGAGCTTTGGAAGAAGCTTGAGCAAGTGAGAGGCTCTGGAGTTTCAGCTACATTAGATGTACTGTAAATCTGTTTCTATGGTCACGAATGAATTGAACAAAGCTGTTTTATTTTTCCAGAGCTGACATTTCCAGAGATACAGCATTAATCTTACCTATCCAAGGTAAACTCAGTCATATCAAGTTTAACACTTAGTATCATTCAGTTAACTTAGCATTTTCCTGGGTGGAGCTCTCTGGAAGTGATTATATATGACTCTTGCATTAGAGGAATATGGATCCAGAATTGTCCTCTATCCACACTACCCTCCACTGACAGTACCATCCCCCTTGGTTCCCACTGTCATATATTTGCACCCATTGTTGCTACATGTGGTGTCCAAGTTTGTTCTACATCCACTCTCTGAATCTGCTCTGAACCTGGTGGCTCTCTTTCAGCCACTTTCAAAGTTCTCTCGAATGTTATAGATACAATTCAGGTGTTTCCCTTCCCCACAATGGGTGGTGCTGACAATAACATGCTGCCTGTGACCCCACTCACCATCCCCATCTCTCAGCACTTGCAATTCCACTACTTTATCAACTCAGTTGAAGAGGAATATGTCTAAGAAGCTAGTAGTCTTTCCAGTCTTTGCTCTGAGATGCTTTCTGTGCTCTTGGATTCCCTTTAACCTCTTAGAGTTTCTAATACATTTGCTCCTCTAAGTCTTGGCCTGGAAATTTGGACACTGGGTCCCCATCTCAGCTTAGTTTTACTCTTCAAATCAACCTTCTTTCATAGGCAAGTCAAACTTTTATCTCCTTCTAGGATAGATCTAATTCTTAGGATGCATCCTACATTCTTTCCAATTCTGTCTATGTCTAATAGTCAAGATTTAAGAAATTAAAAATCAATTTTTTTCTGTGAAGCATCTACTTTTGCAGTTGAAAGTCCTGATTTCAGAATATGTTTCTCTGCCATTAATTAAAAAGTATCTGTGGGAGAGTTCAATGGATTTTTTCCTGGACATTAAATACTTTTCCTATTAGGCAACGAATGACACTGGAGTAATTAGTGGGGTGTCTTGGAACCATAAAACAGTGTGGCCATAAAAATGTCTCTGTTTAAAATTTCCAAGCCTTATCCTGCTATGACTAAAAGTGATGAAAATGAGCAATTTTAACAAATGCTAATATATTAAATATTGTACAAGAAGATACCTTTAAAAATATTGCAACAAGAAAAAACCATGGAGATACATTTAAAATGTATAACATGAAATAATACTTCAACTAGATAATAACACTGAAAAGACCTTGTTTTTATCAAAATTAAAATAGCTTTGTTCTGATTGTAAAATCACTTCATAATTTATTTTAAAAATATCATATAATACTTTATAAAATTGCCCATAATTCCACTACTGAAAGATAATGCTAATATTTAATGCTCTTATTCAAAACTTGAAGAATTTCTTATTCCAAGAGCTAGGATAGGCAGAAAATGAAAATAAATGTACAAGTTCTTACAGCCGTTTACAGATGAAAGTAATGGGTCTATAAATGGAAACTGGAATGTGTTTTACCATAAGTAATAACTATTATGACTTTCCTTCAGCTTATATTGACAATGTAGTCTTGGGCTGACCCACAGTCAGCATAAAATGGTTAATCAACAAAGCTCTGAGGAATATGGTGAAAGAGATTATTTGAAGGTGTCAGAGAGATGTTTGTTCACAAAAAGAGGGGGGATTCTTTTTATAACTTGAGCTGGAAATTGCCCCAAACTCCAGGGTAGTTTTTATAACTCTTCCACTGGCTCAGGCAAAGATAAAATGAAGAGAGGAAATATGGGGGCAGTACAATGAGATGGGAAAGAAAAAAATCCTGGGAAATCTGGCAGCTGTCTTGGGCCACTTTGGAAAATATATCTTGGAGGACAAACATTTTCATGCTTCAGTGTTACACAGATCTCTAGAGAAGTAGCAAGTTAGGAAAGGCAGTAAATTGCACTTCAGCGAGAAAGTTGATGACAACTCTGAACTCAAAGTCTGGCTTTTGAACAGTTGTTAAAAACAATATTGAAAAAATATCTCTCACATATTCATATAAAAGCCCAGAAACTCAAATATGCCTGCTCCAAAATAGTCTGGAATGACATGTGAATAACAAACCAAGTCTTGTCGTGATGATGGTGAGACGGTCTCATCAAGGCAGGACAGCAATAATCCTTTTAGCTTCAGCCAGCTTGGGGTGTTAAAAGTTCCTTATGTAAAATTAAAATCAGTATCACACACTACGAAACATTTATAGGACGTACAATGTATGATATAATTTTATGATAAATGAAAAATGTAGAAAGTAAACTTCAGAGAAAGTTAGGCATAGAAAGGTATGTATGACCTGAAGTTTTTGTGGAAAATATCTTAAACCAAGTGCTATTTGAATAGGACCTGAGAGTTGGAGAGAACTGATAACTAAAATAGCTTTAGGAGGCTTTCAAAGCAAACACAATTAAATTGTACAGATGAACATATTGTGATGTGAAGCAAGGGATACATGACAGATAGTGAGAAAGAAAATAGGAAGGTAAGGTGAGTCAAGCAATTTTTGTATGGTAAAAAAAAAAATCTTAGTGCTGGGTCAGGATTTTACTCTTAGACCTAATCCTAACTTTCTGGTTGATTTTAGGCAAATCTCTTATCTGCATCTCATTTTCTTTCTCTGTAAAATGATGTTAGACATGGCAGTTTTAAAATTTGATGTACATGATAATAAAAACTAAAATGTATTAAATGCTTACTGTGTGAGCAGAGCATGCTTTTAGCATCCATTTCATACTTGCAACTTTATGAGACAGACTATGTTATTATTCCCATTTTAGATGTAGCAAAATTGATTATTGAAAAAATTATTCAAGCTTATTTTATAGCTAGCTGACTAGGAAAAAATATGATAAAAGTAGAAAATTTTAAGGAAAATGAGTCAAGGTATTGTGTATAACAATCAGTATATAATGCTGGAAATTTTGTAGGGAAGCAATTAGTTAAGAGCATATTCTAGAAATAAACACATGGATTGATGAGAGATTAGAATTAGGAGGTAAAAGTGGGAACACAGAAGAAAGATTTAGTCTAGGAGATATTTCAGTGAGTCTTATTGAAAAATTGTATGGATGCGAAAAAGAAGACCGGCAGAATGTGGCTTTGAAGTCAGGAATGACTGAACTCTGACACTTTCTCTCTGGATCTTGAATATGTGCTTAACCTCCTTGAAACTTAGTTTCCTCACCTATAAAATAAGAGTCAGGATACCTACCATGTCGGTTGTTTGAAGGATGAAATTAAATACCATACAATGTGCCAATGCTATCCCTGGAATTCCTTAATTGCTAGCTATTAACATCATGCGGATGGCAGGTTTGGAATTTTCATCAAAGCATATTATTAACTGAGATACTAATGATACCACTTATGTATAGTATCAACAGTAAACATTTACTGAGCATTTCTTGTAAAATACAAAGAAGCATGCTATGCTGACCCTTTATATTAATGTTTCACAATTTTCCAGCAAAGATAAGAAAAGTACATAAAGAGAAAACAAAAAGTCAAACCACCGTATGATAATGCAATAAGAGAATTACAGAGTACAATGAGAATTGAGAAATGAAAGAGCTTATTTTTGGCTAAGGGATGAAGAGCATAAAACCATGATCTAACTCTTAGAAAACGAGTAGAATTTCAACATACAGAGATGGGATCATACCAGGTTTTTGGACTAGAGTGAAAAAAGACACATTATTAGGAAAATGACAAGAATACTCTGGTTAAGGTGGCTGGCTAGTGTATATTGGGAGAATAATAGAGGGAAAGTTATACATAGTTTGCGGGTGGTTTTGAGTGATAGGCCAGCACTGAATTTTATCCTTCAAGAAGTAGGGAGGGAGGTGACATTTTTTAAAACAGAATGACAGTATAAAATTGGTGATGTAAGAAGATTAACAGACTAAAAAAAATGAAATTGTGGTGCTGGGGCAAGGTAATATAATTGGTGAATTCAAGATAAAAAATATCACTATTTTTAGCCATATGCTTTAAAACAAGGATCCTTTATTTGAGGAAAAATTCACCCCTCGTAGTTGTGTTCCCTCTAAAGATTGATCTGTTGTCTCCTTTATAACCAATTGTTTCTAAGGGTAAACCCAGAGTCCCAGATATATAACTGATATCAAAATTCTGAGGAAGGGCTGAGAAGGCTACAAAGAAAACCAGGAGTCCAGTGAGATAGGTGCATATGAATTTGTGTGGATAGTATTTTGTTAAGCTGGGATTCTTCTTCTTTTTTTTTTTTCTGGAGGCTTTTAGGCCAGGAATGTCCTCTATTGTTCTAAAATCATGTTATTCAGAGGAGAGCAGACAAAGAAGGAAAGTAGATGCATTATAGCATAGTTGTTCCTTCTCAGAAATCCTGGGTTCAAGTTCCAGCTTGCAATAGTTCTATAATAATGGACAAGCTGCATAATTTCTCTGTACTCCAATGTTATCACCTTTAAAATAAGGATAATAATACTTCATAGGGATATTGTTAAGGCTGAATGACAAAATTCATTGAATCAACTAGAAGGATATCTACCACATGGTAAATATGACATGATATTTAGCTTCTGTTGTCTTTAGTGTCAATCCTTTTTAGGTAGAATCCATTGTAATAGTTCAAGGATATGTTAATTATAGTCCAGACCAAAATGTTTAGCAGTAGAACTGAAAAAGTTGAGAATAAAGAATATTTTGGTAACAATAGCCCTTGAACTCATAGAACTGAAAAAAAACAAAAACAAAAAACTGTGGAGCCAGTCCTAAAAATCTACTAGTCCTAAAATCCGCTAAAATAAAAACTTGTGATTTGGGTTAGTGCTTGGAAATTGAGCCACAGATAGGGAGTTACTGTGGAATGCAGCATAGTCAGTTTGCTGTGGAAAATGAAATAGAAATAACCTAGAGGATGGAATAGAGTCTTGAATAACACCCAGATGTACAGAATGCATTAAGAAAAAAGAGAAAAGATGGGACCAGAGGATTAAATGGAAATCAGAAATATGCTCTTTCAAAAGCCCAAATAAAAAAACTAAAATCTCATAAAATAAAATATGGTGATTTACATGGATTTAGTGTTCATTGCGTCAAGTTCAGGGAAATGGAGACTGAAGATAAAAAATAACTAGGGTTGGAAACTACCAGGCAAATGATGTCCCTTAAACACACAATATTATTAGAGTCATGTGAAACAAAGTCAGATATGGAGGAATATGTGGCTAACAGATAATAAGAAATAGAGGTCCAGTCATCTTTGCAAAAGTGAAGTAGGCAGAATCTGGGTTTAATGGTAGCATTTAAAATTTTTTTGTGGAATATCCTGAAAAAAAAAGAAAAAAGTAAACCCACTGGGCTAGAGCTTGTTTGATACTGGATACCATGAATTTGCAGTAGGCAATATCCACATGATTTTCTGTTCTGCAGCCCTGGCCAATAAAGGAGAAAGTAGACCAGGGGGTAATCCAAGGTTCAGAATGGGTGCCCTCTGAGTTAAAAACCATGAGACAGCCTTAGGGAGTAGCAAATATGGCATGAAAATAGATGCTCACAGAAGCAAATTAGCACCCAAATAAGCTCTAGAACTGGCCTTACTTCTTTTGAAATAGAACCAAGCAATGTCCTGGCAGCATGCATTATAGTGGTGGGTGCCTGTTGTTTTATAAGCAACTTGATTGTTTCTTAAAGTTGGCTTTAAGCCTGAAAAGAATATGCATTTGGAGTCTAAGAGGGAACCAGTAGCAGAAGAACTATAGCAATTAAATCCATGTTTAGCCCTCTGCTAACCCTTTTAGCTGTCTCAGCCTGACAGTCTGCATTTGGCAAGGGCGCTGCTCAGTCTGCTTTGCCCTCTTGGCAAGGCAGCCATCTGGCCAGTTGCACCTGCTTCCAACAGTCCTACTACTCCCATGAGCCCTATGTTGGTTTAAATCAAGTGAGAGCTAATGGGACTTGAATTACATGTGGAATGGGATGGAAATGTGTGAAAAGGAGGGCTAAGCAAAGCCAATTAGCTAACCTGGAATGGATAAACTAAACTGAGTAATTGGAAAGAATGGCAGAACAAGGTTAGACAAAACAGCAACCAGGATGATGAATGTTCTTCGAAAAAAGAAGCTGACAAGTTCATGGTCTGGGGGGAAAAACAAAACTCCATCTGCCTATTCAAGTGGCTCCAGCTTCTCATTCATATTAAAGATAATTCTGAACTGTGCTCTAGCAGCATTGCTGAAAGAAATTGCTTCAGGGAACAGGCTTCCTCTCTCCTAACCTCTGCTTGATGACTTGAGGTACATAATGAGCGCGGTGGTACTGTCAGAGGAGCAAAATTGGTACCTAGAAGAGATTAAATTGAATGTAGGGGAAGCCTCCAAAATAACATACCTTTCCTCCTTGCAGAAACAATGATGATATTTTAACGTAAAAATTGCTGAAATGGTCTAGATGTGAATTTTGCTTCATTTTATATATCGTTTTGGACTTTTTCAATCTCTTCACATTACTTACTGTTTTAGCCATACCTACTGCCCCACCCCCTGTTTGTACTAGTTCACACTAGCAAAATATATGTCACAGGATTAGAATTCCCATTGTTTTCTATACTGGAATACTGAGGATTGTATTACATGGTTATGTACCATACATGATATATACACTACTATAATAGTTTGTGAAATTTCACAACTTTATAATAGCTCTGTCTATGAAATAATTAACCTTAGATGCCCAGAATATTAAGACAGAAACCTTCTGAAATTACTTGCCTCAGAAGTTAATCAGCAAAAAACATAGTATACTGAAATTCAGTGCACGTGTGCACGTGTATATATGTTCAACTATCTAATTCGTTGTTAATTTTTCCTCAAAACTAACAAGTTACCAAAAAAAATCTACATGTCTTAAATTTAGATTATTTTTGTTAATCGGCATGTCTCTGAGCTAAATATTTCAGAAAAAAAATGGAAAACTATTTTCTATGATTCCAAAGTTATATAACAAATCCACATGTGCCCCTACATTTACTGAGTTTTGCTTCTCCATGAATGGCCCGGGAAAGAGTGAATAAATTCTTTTAGAAAAGCTCAGTTGTGGCAAAATATAGACATTTTTCCTATTTTCAAACATTTTCTGTTTACTCTATAACTCATACAAACATTTGGGCACTTATCAAAATTAATCATTTTGGTACAAGGGAAAAGTTTTAGAATTTGAAAAGGCCAACTTTCAGTGGATATGGATGTGTGTGTATGTGTATGTGTTTAATGACAGATACTGCAGATAGTAGGGTATGAAGTTAGTGATTTTATGTCTATCTCCACATTCTATTTCTGTACTTCGAGTCTCCACCTCTAAAGATTTTCACGTGGGTATCATGGTAGCATATGATAAAACTCAGAGAGGTTAACAAAAAGTCATACAGTGGTCTTCTTTGGGGTAGTTTGAGCTATACAGGTTTTGCTTTGTGTTTGTCCTTCATATGAACTCCTGAAATACATTTAATAAATAATGAAAAAGAGTACTATTAAAGTTTATAGAAAGCACTATAATAAAGAAAAATTATTTTGACTTCAGGAATCTTCCACCCAGAGATTATCTTCTCTTTATCTTATCTGGCCCATCATTCATACACACACACACACACACACACACACACACACACACACATAAAATTGCTAAATTGACATTGCTTTTAAATTGGCATAATGTGTTTCTTTTATCAATGACATAAAAAGAAGGCTTTGCTTTAGAAGTGATAGCAGTCACTTAAGAAAAATTTCATTTATTCACTGTAAAGATCTCAAAATAACCCTACTCTATCTGGGATACTCTGTAGAAGGAAATAGAATGAGATTAACGGGGCTAAATGCCAAGAGCAAGCAGTAATTAGACAAGCCCAGAAGAGGTGCCAAACCTTCTACACTACCATAAAAAAGTGAAGAGAGACACTGAAATGGCACTGTGAACACTGCATTTGAATTTCACATGTTTTACAAGATTCAAAGATTTCATTAACGTTAGGGAGAATTTAGGATAAGCCATGTGATGAAATACTTGTTTAGAGGCTTAAATTCAGGTTTGAAAGAACTTAATGTAGATGTGTAGATTAATCAGGATACTTAAACTCAGAACTATATGAATTTTCTTTGTAAATTCTCGCTTACTTTCTGCAACTCACCTCTTCTCTGTATTTGTAGATTTGAATCTCTCTCTCTCCCTTTAGCTATTATAAGAGATGAATTCTGTGATGTTAATGAAAGAATTTGTAGAATTTGAACTTCACAAAAGCATATTATGATTATCATCATCTTCATATTTCAAAAACTTCTCCCAGACACAAATGGGGCCTCAAAATAGAAGCAAAATGAGACAAAGGATTAGTTGACTTGCAAATGAATTGGGAATTGTTTTAGAGAGACAGCTGTATATCTATCAGTAGATCATGTTATTTCAAACATGGGATTGGCTTGAAGACAGTATACAGAATTTAGAAGTTAACTGCAGTAGTGCCAGTCCTACTTTTGCCTGTGGGGAAGGAGGGCAAGATGGATATATTTAGTAGTGTTGCATAGAAAACTTCATTGCTTCCATGCCTCCTGGTAATTGTGCATCTCTTTCCTTCTCATTCTTCAAGAAAATGTAAAGTCAAGAGACTTTACAAACATATCTTCCTCTATCGTTCCACCAAAATTAGTAGTAATAATAGTGAAGGTGATGATGTTCATACCACAAAGAGAACAAAGCCACCACTAGACGTGGATGGAGCGCACAGGTTAATAGAGAGCTGCTACATCACAGACCCAGGGCCAACATTGTGCAAAGCATATGTGAGGGTACCAAAACCAATGACTTGAAAAACTACAGTCATACAAAAACCTTTATAACAAGGGCCTAGAAATATAAGAAGCTGACATCCCAACATAAATGATGTGGAACAAGGCAATGTTCTAATAAGAACTGCTTCATTAAGTGCAGTGGTTAAGGGTTGTTGTCAGTTGCTCAGAAGAGAGGAACTCAAGACTGAAATCCAAATCTGGTATACTAACTCTTTATCTTTACTTCATTCTGTGTGAGTATTTCGTAATCTCCCTCAACAAAATATTGTCATCTCCACAACGTCTTAATTTAAATACCTTTAATCTCCGTTACTAAACATATCTTATCTAGTAAAACCAATGCAACTATTATAGTTAAGTTTCTAGTTTCCAATGTAGGAAAAAAACAGTAAGGAGTACCCCTTTTCAAGTTGTCTTTCAAAGCTTCTATTCATTAGATATGGGGCATAAAAAAGAAATCCAGAAGACTCTTCTAACCTGAAGATATAAAACATTATAGTCAAGATTGTGGTGATAGAGCATATTTTAGAAGCCAAAGCTATTAGATGGTATCAGTTCCCGCCTTTGGCATATCTAGACATATTTGAGAGCCACAGAAACGTTAAGCCCAGAGGTACCATTTTTTCACTCCAATTTGCCATTAAGCAGTTTCTTAGTCAGGCTCTCTAGCCAGAGATTTCTCTGATGTCAC
Organism: Delphinapterus leucas; assembly: GCF_059928025.1. Classification (NCBI taxonomy): domain Eukaryota; kingdom Metazoa; phylum Chordata; class Mammalia; order Artiodactyla; family Monodontidae; genus Delphinapterus; species Delphinapterus leucas. The sequence goes on along the minus strand of NC_143132.1, from coordinate 53,482,185 downwards.
AGGATGAAAAGCAGAATTACCAATAAACCCATCATTGGTAATACCATCAACTCATATTGCTTCTAACCACTGAAGACAATTTCTTCATTAAATCCCAATCCTCTTTTTGAACTAGATCTTTTTCATAACCAATCAACTGATAAATGAAGCCTCACATTGTTTAGAAAACTATGCTTGTCATGGAGCCTACCTTTGTCAGACCATCTCCCCAGAGAGTCCCATTCATCAGGCCTTGTCAAGTTGCATTACTCAGCCTCATTAATGCCACCTCACAGGATGCAGCACTACATCCCTCCTGGAACTGCCTGATAGACAGCTTCTCCTTGCACAGACTTCTCAGGGGCCCTTTGAGAAGTGCTTTATTGAGGGCTCTGGTGAAGGGAATAGCACCTTAATGAAAGACATGTACCAGGGCATAATTAACTCCTACTGCAGCCCGTTGCTGTCATCATCAGTACTTTCATCGATTTGTCACCTACGAGGATGACAACTAACTTTTCTTAACTGAAAGCACAGGTGATAAGAGAAACTAAGTAAAAGTAGAGGAGGAGTGATTTCAAAAGCTGTTTTAATAGAAATGTTTTGTATTTCTGTTGGCTGAAAGAAGAACCAGTCCTTGATCTCTCAGTTGGTGTAGTTAGATTAAGGAAAACAGCCTCAGGAGAACAAAGTCAGAACAAAGGCCAGAGATTATCAAGAAAATCATTTAGCACAAGAGGTAAATGTTTATTTGAATTGTGACAGACACTGTTAGTAGTAGATCAAGATGTCATAGATTTAAGCTCTTTGTCATTGCAAATACTCTAAACACAGAGTTTGAATGGAGGATCCTGCAATTAAAGGTGACGGGAATGAAAAGCAGAGATTGATGACAACTGTTTTCCTTTACAAAGCTCTCTACTGTTCTTTTCTTATTTTCCTAGTGTCAGCTTCTTTGAAAGAATTAAAATAAATGAAAAGATTATTTATTTACACCTGCTTTAAAATGCTACACAGGCACATGCACACACAAACACACACACACTCCCCATTCAGCGTTGTTCCAGAATTATATGCAGCTTCCGCTCTTGTCTAATTGCCTTTGCAGAGCAACAAAAGAAGTAAATGACTTTTTTTTTTTCTTACTAAGCTGTAAATCAGATTCCTGTCAGCCATGGTGGCATCTGTGGGTGTAGGGCCCCTTTAGAATGACAGTGTCCAATTACGAACAAACATTGCTGTTATCCCCAAGGAAAACAGAATTCAGAGGATCTGTGAGATAGCACATGGCCAAAGAATCTGATGGTTTGGTTACTTTTTGACGGTACAATATCTATTTAGTATTAATAGTGGTAGGCTATATTTCTATCCAGGTGGAATTCACAATTTAAAATGGCAGGTTTAAAACACCAAGTGCTAAGCCTGTGTAAAAGTAGTATGTCTAGTCAAGGGCTCTCAAAAAATCTATAATTATCTGGAAAGCCCTGTTGTGGAGATTTTCTTTATTATTTATGGAAGAATATTATTTTTATCCCAAGTTTTAGGATCCCTTTTTTCACTCCTAAAAACACTTTCCACTGAATATTTATACCCACACACAGTCCCTTATTAAAATTCCAAAATCTAAGAGCTCCCAAGTCTTAGAATTTATTTTAATTTGTTTGGTGGTAAACTCTGCCCTAACATGAACCAAATAGCAGTGAAACTTCACGTGAACTTATATGAAGTTCTTCATTTTTCCACTTAGTGTGAATATTGATATACTGCATCCCAGTGTCTTTGATCATAGGACACTGACCCAGGCTTAGAAGGGATATTATGTAATATATAGTAAATGCCCTGCCTTACCTTTGTCACATTGAAAAAGTGCTAAATTCTGAAATATTTGTCTCCAAGGAATCCGGTGATTGTAAAACTGTATTCTAGTCTCATTCTACCACCTGATCCTGGTTTTTCTCATAATTATAATTATATGTTTACGTTGGAAGTTTTGAGAAAGAAACTTATCTTTTTTTTTTTCTTTGGCTGTAAGAAAAACTACTTCTGCATTTTCAATTCTTTCTAGATCCATTCCTTATCTAAAGGAGCCCTCAGACTAGCCCTTAAAAGTATTGTATGAAAGAGATTTTTTAAAGATTAATTGTAGAAATTCTGAAATAGGTAAGTGGACCTGGACCTGAGATCGTTCATAAAGCCAAGAGCTGCCTGCTTCATAAAAACAGAATTAGTCATGTTTCATCCACCACTGACTAAAGAAACTACAAGAAAGAATGCAGCCTGCCAGAGGCTAAGGGTGCAAATAGTCACACACCAGAAATTTAAACTCAAGCCTGGTCATTCATAAGTAGATGAAGTTCACATTACTCTATCCATGGTATGGAATGCTAACCTAAGTAATCAAAACAAATACTGGTCCAAAACACTACTATTGGTTTTTTATTGCTGTGTAACAAATTACCACCAACCTAGTGGCTTAAAACAATACCTGTTTATTAACTCACAGTGCTCTAGGCTAAAAGACCTGGCAGACCGAGCTGGGTTCTCTGCTTACAGTCATATAAGGCCAGAATCAAGGTGTCAGCTGGGCTGAGCTCTTATCTGGACATCCTGAGGAAGAATCTGCTTTGAGGCTCATTCAGGTGTTTGGCAGAATTAAGTTCCTTGTACATGTAGAGTTGGGGTACTTGTTCCTTTTCTTTAATTACATCTGAAAAAATTCTTTGCCAATATGTCAGTGTTCAACCAGAGAAATAGAAGAGATGTATATTAAGGGCTTTACTGCTAGGAATTGGCATATGTGAGTGGGGGGATTGGCTAGGAAAGTCTGAAATCCATTGGACAGTTTGGCAGGAAGGGCAGGCTGGAACGGTTGTCCACAGGCAGAATTTCTTTTGAGAAGTCTCAGTTCTGCTCTTAAGACCTTTAGCCTGATTAAATCAGTCCCACCCAGACTAGCTAGGATAATCTTGCTAACTTAAAGTCAGCTAATTATGGACTTAATCACATCTACAAATACCTTCAGAGCAACTCCTAGATTACTCTTTCACTGAATAACTGGGGACTAAATCTTAGCAAAGTTGGCATATACATTGACCATCACATGTAATATAACATAATCATAAGGTAACATCAGGAGAAAAAGGTCATGGGGGTCATCTAGAATTCTGGCTACTGCACCACTGAAACTCCTATAGCCACAAAGGAAATAAATGACTCTACATGTCAGAGCACTTCAGATTCCCCAGAGGCCAAAGAGTCTTACTAAAAATGAACTCCCTTTCAAAAAAGTGCGTAACGGATGAGGAAACTATCACCTTAGGGGCTAGTTGGTAGATGCAACAAAGAGAGGAACTAACACCAAGAAATGGAAACAATATTACAATCTAAAACGAAATATGAATACTCAAATGGTAAATGATTAAGACAATTTAAAAATATATAGAAATCACAATGAAAGTACTAAGCTGTGGGAAAGAAGAGCCAAGTTTAAGGTAGGAACAAATTCAACATTAAGAAAGGAAATATATAGCCCCTCAATTTAGAAGTAACAAAGAAAAAAAGTACATTTTAAAGACTGTTAGATGATATGTTCCACTGAAAAAATAAATCAAGAGAAGGTGGGCTTGAAAAAAAGTCATAGAAAATATAGCTCAAAGAGAGAAAGTTATGGGTCACACAAAAAAAGTAGTTTTGAATCATAGAGGATAGATCCAGTATGTCCAACATGTGTCTGATAAAATTCTGTAAGAGAAAACGTGAGCGGCAGTATTGAAAACAAAAAGGTCCAGATTTTCTTGAGTTTAAGAAATATAGAACATCAACAATATAGAAATCTTTTATTAAAAAAATATTTGTTTATTTATTTATTTGGTTGTGCTGGGTCTTAGTTGCAGCAAGCAGGCTCCTTAGTTGCGGCTCGCCAGCTGCTTAGTTGCGGCATGTGGGCTCCTTAGCTGTGGCATGAGAACTCTTAGTTGCAGCATGCATGTGGGATCTAGTTCCCTGACCTAGGATTAAACCCTGGCCCCCTGCATTAGGAGTGTGGAGTCTTAACCAGTGTACCACCGGGGAAGTCCCAACAATATAGAAATCTTAAAAATATCTCAGAAAAAAATCATAAGTTACATAAAAAAATAATAATTAGGGTGAAAGTAAAAATTTTCCCAGAGAACAATGAAATAATATCCTGTGCTGAGTAAAATGATTGCCATAAACTCAGTTAAGAGAGAGGTAGAATAATACTTTCAGTCAAAGACTCTGACAGTTTATTACTTTCAAAAGGTACTTTACTAACCAGGAAACTGACACCAAAACAAAGAGTGGGTTGTAGGAGAAATGTGCAAAAGAATTGATGAAGATGTTTGTAAATTTACATAATCATTGACCGGTACTACTACTGCTACTACTATTACTAGTAATATTAATAATAACCAACTGGGAAGAGGCAATGGTTAATAACAAACTGAAAATAAAATACTGAAAATAAATAATCAGGAAGATGGGAAAATGGAATAAATACTACACAGTATTTCAAATAAACCATATCAACAGAAATACATCTTACAGTGTTGAATGAAAAAAAGTAACACTGAGTAAAGAAAGTAAGATGCAGAAGAATATGCATGGTGTTACACCATGTAGTTTTATTTAAAAAATATGCAGAACTATACAGAACATTGCTTTGGATGTGTACATACATGATACAATATTTTAAACCATTTTTAACTGAAGTATAGTTAATTTACAATGTTGTGTTAGCTTCAGGTGTACAGCAAAGTGATTCAGTTATACATACATATATTCTTTTTCAGATTCTTTTCCATTATGAGTTATTATAGGACACTGAATATAGTTCCCTGTGCTATACAGTAGGTCTTTGTTGTTTATCTATTTTATATACAGTAGTGTGTATATATTAATCCCAAACTCCTAATTTATCTCTTCCCCCTCCCCCCTGCTATCCCCTTTGGTAGCCATAAGTTTGTTTTCCATGTCTGTGAGTCTACTTCCATTCTGTAAATAAGTTCATTTATATCATTTTTTTAGATTTCACAAATAAGTGATATCATATGGTATTTGGCTTTCTCTGTCTGACTTACTTCATTCACTTAATAGGATAATCTCTGTGTCCATCCATGTTGCTGCAGATGGCATTATTTCATTCTTTTTTATGCCTGAGTAATATTTTTTTAAAAAGTGGGTGGGAAGGAAGCACACCAACTTCAGGGTACTGTGTTTGTTTGGGAAGGGTGGGAAGGAAATGAAAACAGAGAGGGGTAAAAAAAGAGTCTTTGGTTTATCAACAGCATTTTATTTCTTAAAAAATAAAAACTTCTAGGGCTTCCCTGGTGGCACAATGGTTAAGAATCCGCCTGCCAATGCAGGAGACATGGGTTTGAGCCCTGGTTCAGGAAGATCCCACATGCTGCAGAGCAACTCAGCCTGTGCGCCACAACTACTGAGCCTGCACTCTAGAGCCCGTGAGCCACAACTACTGAGCCCATGTGCCACAACTACTGAAGCCCATGTGCCTAGAGCCCATGCCCCGTAACAAGAGGAGCCACCACAATGAGAAGCCCACGCACCACAATGAAGAGTAGCCCCCGCTCGCCACAGCTAGAGAAAGCCCATGCGCAGCAACGAAGACCCAACGCAATCATAAATAAATAAATACATACATACATACATAAATTTATTTATTTTAAAAAAAACTGTTACAATTCTATTTCAGTAATCCACGCAAGAGATGACCTATGACAGTGGCTCAAAAAAAAAAATTAATGAGACCTTTCAAATGTAAAATCAGTATGACTTGATAATCAATTTTGTACGAGTGGCAAAGGAAAATGTTGAATCAAAAATGACTCTGAGTTTGTTGTCTTGAGAAGTTAAATGAATGTTGATGAAAGGGTATCTGGAAATATGAATCTGAAAATATGAATCTGGATTGTAGACAGAGTTTGGGGTCAAATGAATGCATAGATAAATGGATGGATGAGTGGATGGATAGACAGATGAATAAAAACCTCTATATCAGTTTATCCATTCTTCCTTTAATCCTTCACGCTATCTGTTTGTCTTTACTTTCTAATGATCCTAATGGCCCATACTATTGCATTCTAAATTGTTTTCTTTTATATTAAATCATTTATTGGCACTTTATTTTTCTTTTGAATTTAGTCTTTGTACTTACAATCTGCTTGTATTTTCTTGAAGCTTTTAAAAGATAAAGAAGGAGCTATGAAAGGAGCTATAGATGATTATGAAGAGCATGAACATGGATTGTATAATATAAACATGGATTCATAAAAGAAACCTCATAACCACAAATAGCTGAATTTTCACAATTTGACTCAATTAGATATCCTTATAATTAGAATTTCAACTTGAAGTTATTAATTTTTCCCTTTCTACTGTCTTAAATTATAGAAAACTTCCACCAGCTTGTAATTTAGAGAAATTTGCTCTAACAAGGAAAGTTTATTTACCATATGGGTATTCTCCAGATTATAGTTTGTATAGATAGAAATTTATATAAAAGATTGGAGAATAGAGTTCCTTGGAAAAAGTTAACATTGAAATTCATTACAAACCACGTTAAAATGCTCACATTCTCTAGAGTTGTAGGAATCCTTAAAAATCAAACTCTACTTCCCTCTGCATGTAATTTTATTAATTTTCCTCCTTCTCTTTAGAATATTTCCCACATTTTTGCCTATTTGACATCTTTAGCTCCTCCAAGTCTTTGTGAGTACTTACATTGCTCTGTGATGCCTTTCCCAACTTTCCAGGCAGGACTGGAAAGTCTCCCACAAGGCTGAATAGTAAATAGTAAATAATCACACACTTTTGGAAATGAACTTGATACTTGTCATCACTGTTTCTGTTAGCTCTTTGGGTAGGAATTGGGGTAATGCAATTCCTCTATAGCAATGGTAAGATGCTTAAAAGATGCTAATGAACCAACAGTGAAACTTCCTAAATAACTAGAAACATAATTAAGATATTTATTTTATATTGATACAGTTTTTTCAGGTAAAGAATGAAGTCAGGAGAATCTAATTTTTATTTTTTCTGATAGGCATTGATGAAAGGATAGTAAGAGAGAAATGACTGGAAAGGAAAAAGATACTCATTCTGCCTAGAAATGTAGGCAAAGTTGCTAAATATAAGCATGGAATTTTTTCTCATTGTAATAATCGTTCATTCATTCAACACGTTGATTGAGTACTTACTATAAGTTAGGCCCTATGCCAGACCCAATAGTTTGATAGCAGAAAACTCAGACCAGCAACCTTGCCATAGATAGTAGTCTATGTTGAGTACACTCATCTTCTCTGCTCCCTCAAAATATTCGTCCAGTGTCTCACAGGCTTATGATCGAGGAGGTTATACACTTCAAGAGGAAATGTAGTCCTCCCTGCTTCCCTTTGAAGTGGTACAAGCTTTATACGCTGATTGTGTTACTGACCCAGCAGAGTGGGAGCCACTCACAGCAATAGAACAAGACCAAGTTCAGTTCAGAAGCAAAGGAAAGTTTTATTCTTTTTTCAGAGAACGGAGAGGTGTGAGCGCACGCTCTTCCTAACAGCCTGCAGCCGTGGATGGGCTGCTTTATGGGGACTTAGTGGGAGGGGCCGGAGTTCTCATGGGTCAGGCTCAGCTGTGCTGCTCTCACTCCAGAACGCAGTGCGGATGCAGCGTCTCTGCGCGCAGCCTGCCTCCGCCATTTTGAATCTTCACTCGGCCTTGGAGCTGAGGTGTCCGGAGCAGCTATTTCTCTGGAGGAGCTCTGGTCTGAAGGGCCAGGAGGGTGCAAGGCCTCAGCGTGCGGCATCCTGCCAGCAAGTGAAACTAGAGGAAGCACGAAGAAAAAGAGAGGAAAAAAAAAAAGGTTAGAGTTTATCTTATTACCAAGATTCTATTCTTATTTCCCGGGAATTGGTAATGGGCTTTGCTGGTGACAAATGTGTATAACCGCCACTCCAATTTTTAATAGCATTGGTGAAAAGTAATCTCATTTTTCTCTATTGAACACTACGTTATTAGAAGTTCCTCACCATCAGTCGGCCTGAAGCAATTGCCCCGGGTATGACTCTCCTAACCATACCCCTCCTCCCTGGTCCCAGGGGTATGGAGACCTTGCTGTTTCAGGCCACATTCCACTGACTTCCAGAATGTGTCCCAGTAGCACCTCTGCCTCAACTTCCTTTGCTCCTTTTCTGTGGGCTCCCAGGGAGTGTTGGGGTGAAGGATGGAGAAAGGATGGTAGTGGACACCTTGAATATTTTAGTCAAAGGCAGGACACGTCTTCCAGTGTCATGATGTGTCTTTAGGGCTGAGCAGCAGCATTAAGGGTTTAGGCCTTGTCTACTTCCAACTGTAGCCTTCAAGTCCACTAAATTACCATCACCACCACACCCCACCACCAAATCTTGAATAGATGCCTCTTTTATGTAAATATTCAAATATGCTGGATTTGCCTCAGAATGTTAATCACAGTTGAAAGCTAAATATTTCTGTGGCTATCTGATTAATGCATTTTTTCCCCACAATCTATAAGCTCAATGAGTCCAGGAAGTGTATCTATTTGATCACCACTACATCAAATAGCTGGAAAAAATGTTCTCATTTAGGTTCTTTTGAATAAACTCTGATGATTAAAACATTACAGACTATTAACTAGACTGAAAATTTAACAAAGAGATAATATCACACTTATTTTTCAGTCTCTTACTATCTCTAGTCTAGTATTTTATATAAAATAGGCCCTTAATATATTCAGAATTGAAACAAAGGGACCATGATTAAGTCTCCTGCTTGAGAATTTTTTCAGGGTCTTCTCTGTATGACAGAATCATGGTCACCAGCAGCTCTGGGATCACATTTTTTTTTATAGGTCATGATTCAAAGGGAAAGATAAAGGTTTTCCTTTAGTATCTGTATAAAGTTCCTTATAAAGACTCTAATTTGCACAGCCTGTGTCATATGATCTTCCGTGAGCCAATTTCTGTGGTGAGAAGTGTGAGGTTTTGTGTGTGATAGTTAAATGTACACCCAACAGACTGATGGCAGATGTGCTCTGATTGGGAGCCCAAAGAGAGTCGTATGGAATGAGGAACAGGTAATTCCCAAGGATGTAGAGTTGCTGTTGTTTTAACAGAAAGGAAAAAAATGCAGAACTTCTACCACATACACCACCACCACCACTACCATCATCAACAACAACAACAACCAATATTTACTGCAGTGGGTATAGATATACAGTAAATGGGGAAGACGAGAGTGTGGTATAGAGAGGTGGAATAGTTCATCAATGATTTATAATCAGATAGGCTCTACTTTATTAGTAAATGAATTAATGTTCTTAATTTACTAGGGAGAAATTCTTTAGGCAAAATTAGTTTCAGTCAAACTTTACAGTTAATGTTTAAAATAAAGACTGCAAAACTGTTGTCAGGGCCTGAAGTTGAGAGTTTTCCATTATGAGTGGTGATAAGAAGCTTATCTCTGCTTTGATTTCAAAAAGTCATTTCACTTTGGAGTCTCAAGAAATATTGAACTTCCCTAAAAACATTCCCCTTAAGTGAAACTATTGTGGATTTTTTAAAGGCACTTAAATAAAAGTTGTGTTTTTTTTCCTTTGCTAAATGGAATCCTTACATTATGCATGATAGTGAATCTAGGTTTAAAGTGATTCTTTTTGGTAGGACTACCCAGGGAATCAGATAAATAAAAACTGAAAGGTTAGTGTTTTGCAAAAACTAAATGAAAGACCAAGCATCAAAGTTTGGAATTATGTTTGAAATGATTTTTGAATAGATTCAATATTTGCTTAATTGAGGTTCTCCCTCAATTAAGAGACTCCTTATCTTTTCCCTATTTGCTTCACCTATGTTTTTAAACAAAATTTAGCTTTCTCTGATCCTCAAAAATCAAGATTTGCTAATCGTTCCAACTACCATTCCATTCCCCACTGCACATGAAAGCTTTTGCTGAAAAGTGAAGTACACTCTTGCCTCCATTTTAATTCATTCAGCTCCCTTCTCAAAACTTTGTTTTTTTCTTTTTCTTTTTTCCCCATCTAATCTATCCATAGCTCCTTGAATAGCTATGTTATGTCTTGGCACTTTTTCAATCATTTGTTTTAGAGCTGCTGTACTGTCTAATATTTATCACCAACTTACCCATAACTCTAGCCACTTTGGACATTCCGTTATGCTGTTATACCTCAGTTTCCAAAGAGATGTGCCCCCCACGTAGCCAGAGTTTATTCTTCATTTATGCTTATTATTGACAACCTCCTTCAGAGAAAATTCAGTGTCTGTTTCTCTCTACTTTCATTTCCTTTCAGATTCTACATGGCGTCATATTCACATCTAATTACCTCTAGCTCAGTGTTTGCATTTCGACACACTAATTACTTCTCTTCTTGCCCCAGAGTTAGCATTGTTCCAAGGATATCATCATGTGCTTGATTTATGGTGTCAAATTCTGAAATAAAAGGGAATGTATTTGTAGAATGTCTTTATTTTAAAAGTCTTTGCCATTTCTACTGGCTTTTTCAAGCAAAGAACTATAAAGTGAATTTTGGACTATAGCCTCAGTTATGCTAACTGGCTGTGTGATTTGCAGCAAGTTCTCACTCTCTCTCATCTGTGTCTCTCTCTTTCATTATGAAATAAGGGTAGCAGGTAACTTAAGTAATCTATGAGTTTTCTTGAAGTCCCCAAAGTCAGGATATTTATTCAGGGCAATTAACACCAAGTGTCATAACAAATAACCCCCAAGTTTTAATAGCTTAAGACAATAAAAGTTTATTTCTTGCTCATATCACAGCTTAGTGCAACTCGGGTAGCTCTTCTGGGTGAATCTATTCCAAGTAACAACTCAGGGATCCAGGAACCTTCTATCTTGTGTCTTCGTTATCCTGTAGGTTCAACTTGGAGGTCTCTGCTGTCATTTAGTCAGCCAGTGAGCAGAGAGACTGTAGAATCTCATGGGATGTTTTGGAGCCAGATCCCAAAATAGCATACATTAATTTGACCACATTCCACATTCTGTTGACCAGAACTCAGTTGTATGGTCTTAGACTTAAACTTATTTTAGGGGGAACTAGGAGAAGTGGTCTGTGTGTCCAAGAAGAAAAAACAAGCTTGGTGAGCTTTTAGCCAATTTCTGCCACAGCCTTCAATATGATGAGACTATTAATTTCCTTCTGTTTTTCTACCATCCAGTTTCCCATTCTTTCTATCTCTATTTGGTTGATTAATGGTTTTGATCCACATCATTTTCCTCCCTGAGTTTGTTTTTTTTTTTACTTAACACCCTGACCCTGAACTCTGGTGTCACTGCCCAGCTTTGCAGGAGACCTCGTTTTATCCCTTTTTTCTATAGAAGAGCCTGCAGATCAGTGTGCAAGGATCCCAGTTTTCCCATTTGCTAGCAACTTGCATGACTCTTCAGAACCTCAGTTTCTTTATCTGTAATAGGCTTACCTGAGAAAAACTTAAGTTGTCAGAGACGTAGTATGTGCTCAAAACACTTTTATTTTTTGGTTCCATTTCCTATTGTCCTTGTATATTAGAAAGACTATCTCATCCATTAAACCTCTTCCCTATTACCTCTGTAAGAAAAATAAAGCTATTATCTTAAATTCTAAAGCCTGTCCTATATACATAAATCAACTTACTCTCCCTTTCTGACCTTCCATTATATAAAAACCTTCCTACTATATAGTCTCTATGTCTGCAGTGGTCTAACTTCTTTACTCAGCTAGCTATATTTCAAAAATATTTTAATATGAACTTTCTAGATATATAGCCAGGGTTATCTGATTTGTTGGTAAAGTTAGTTAATATTCTTTCTGCCTCAATGTTTACTATTTCATTATCTCTACCATTATCCATTACCATCTCTACCAGTCAGAGGAAATGTTTTCTATGGCTTTGACTAAACCATTACTTGAATAACAGCAACTATTAGCTAAAGTGAGATTCGGGTTTGTATCTGAACAGATGAAAATTTCCCTGCATAACCATTAAGCATTGTAAAAGGCACCCTAATAGTGAACCATTTCAAGTATGTATTTCCAAAAGGATAATTATATCTAAAATTCAGGGCTCTCTATTGAACTGTATGAGGTTGGACAAATAACCTCTCTTGCTCAGTTTTCTCAACTATCAAATATTCAGGTTACTTCCTGTCTCTTCTTTACCTAAAATTGATGCTTCATATTATTTGTGAGAGACTCCTCATATTTTATAAATACCTTTCCAATTATAGCAAAAGACTTTTTTTCTTCCTACAAATCGTACATACACCTGTGGTAGGCTGAATAGTGTCTTCCAAAAACTTATGTCAACTCAGAATCTCAGAAACTAGGAAGAGGCAGGGGAGGATTTTTCTCTGGAATCTTCAGAGGGAGCATGGCCTTTCTGACAACTTGATCTCAAACTGCTAGCCCCCAAAACTGTGAGAGAATTAATTTCTTTTTTGTTAAGCCACCAGTTCGTAGTACTCTGTTAGGGCAGTCCTAGGAAAATAATACAACCCCTTTCAATTATTTTTAACTGTTGTAATTACTCATTTAACTTGTTCATTTTCACCATAACTGTAAGTTCTCCAAGTGATGTCTTGTTCAGTAGTATTACTCATAACCTTGTAAGCATAAGTCCATTAATAGTTATTAAAATGAATGAACGAATAACTCAGTTCATACTGTCCTGGTACCACTATGCTATGAATAACTAAAGTTTTCTAATATAGCAGGGAAAAAGCCTATTAATTTCCCCATTCAAACACTTCTCAACTTTCACCCTTATGAATCATTTTTTCCAAAGTCTTATTTATGCATGAGACAGGAATGAGAGCTTTTTTTTTTCTGGTAGTGAAGCGGAACACCAAGGCTTTATTTCTGTTTGTATTACTGCTACTGTCTTTTTAATTTAATTTAATTTAATTTTTTATACAGCAGGTTCTTATTAGTTATCTATTTTATACATATTAGTGAATGTATGTCAATCCCAGTTCCTTGGTTCATCCCACGCCCCCGCCACCCCTGCTTCCCTCCTTGGTGTCCATACATTTGTTCTCTGCATCTGTGTCTCTATTTCTGCCTTGCAGACTGGTTCATCTGGTTCTTGAGCATCACATTTTCTTGAATATGAATGCTTGCGTTGCTCTTTTGGTGTCTCCCTCTCTTGTTAAGTCTTCACTGGATTCAGTGCATATGGAAATTCTATAAGAGACATATGAAATGGCATCTTGAGAGTCAGATTTTATAAACAACATGGACAGCAGCAGCAAGGAGCATCCGTGCCTACATTTGTTCTGTTTTCAAGGTTTTGCTTTACCTCTGATGACAGAACTTATCCCATCACAATGTTTGTTCCATCCCAGTACAAATCCTCATATATTGCCAAAGAAGATATTATGCAATATGAAGATTCCATAACTGTATCATTGCAAGGACAGCTATAGAAAACACTCTGAAATAAATTCCAAATACTATATTGTGTGAGATTGGGGAGTAGTTATGTCCGTCTCATTTCCAACAGCTATGTGGTTTCATTGATGAGTATTAAGAATTTAAGTTCTTTGTGGGCTGAGATTTTCTTCTGTACACTGCTATATCCCTAGAACTTGGAAGATTGCCTGAAACATTTTATATAACCAATGAATATTTTGAACGAAATGTCCCTTTCTTAATTTACCTTGCTGCTGCTAACTCAGTGATCAGATGCTGCTTTAAGTACATTCTATTAGATGACTAAAGCAGGGTTTTGCAACTTGTAGAAGTCACGTCAGAGAGTTTCACTGCCAGGGAGGTTTACCATATTCCCTACACTCCTCAAATTTGGCAATTAACACTCCAGCTAGAGCGCTTCTTTTTCTCACTGACTCCAGTGTTTACCTCATCATTATCCCTTCATGCTGAGTGTGTCCTATTACAGAGGTTTGGCCATAGCGACATTTTTCAAGAATAGCTGATTCAAGGACTAGGGTCATCTGTACCGTGATTACAAAAGCTAATTAGGTATAGATAAGTACAATTTTAAGAAGTTGTGCATTTTCGTGTATTATTTTGAAGTATTATTTTCAAGAATTTTTCTTTTGAAAAGAAAAGGTATAGAATAGATTAATCTCAATCTCCTTTCTCTTTCTCTCTCTCTCTATTCTTTTAGAACTATTATCATGACCCACAAACTTAAAGATTTAGCACAAAACTATTGCCTGAGGGCTCCATGAAATAAAACTCTTCTTTCCTCAACTTGAGATTAAAAGGTTTAAGAATAAAAAGAGTTGGAGGGGTTAACACTGTTGTGATTTAGTTTCAAATCAAAGTCCAATGTTGACTTCAGCTCTTTTCCTGTTTGGCCTTCATTTATCTTTATCTGGGCTGAAATATAAAGAGAAGTTTCCACTGCCACCCAGTATGTCAGAATAACTGCACATCCAGACACCTGAACGGAAACCCTGGCTGGGAATTCTTCCAAATCTGGGAGCTGGTTGAGCTTGCTTAAAGAAGAAGCAGAGGAGCAAAAAATTCTAAGCCAAGAGTAATCAGTGGGTTCAGAATAGCAACTTATCTTTCAGGCTTAAGCCGGGGAGCTGCATTCCCAGCAGGCTCTGGTCTTTACTGTTTCATTCCTGCCCGTGCTTGCCACTTGCTTGTTATGTGAGTTTGAACAAGTTTTGTACACTCTGTGTGCCTCAGTTTCCACATGCATAAGATAGAGAACACAGATTGTTGAAAGGAGTAAATGTGTGAATATATGTAAAGTATTTATACAGTAAATGCCTGACAGTAAGCACTAATTAAGTGGTAGCTGTTATTGCAGAGGTGGATGTATTAGGCCATCTTAGCCTGAACTCTAAAACATATTTATATCCTATAAATAACTCCCCTTTTCTGAGTCTGTGTTCACCAAGCCACCTTCTGATAACTTGGCTTTCCTAGAGGATATAGCATCCATAGAGAGAAGATATTTTAGCTGGCCATAGACATCCATTCCTCTTGAGAGTTTTATTTATCTCTTAAAAAAATATATGTACCAGACACTTCCCTAATTTTGTATATTATTAAAATCCTATGAATTAACCTTCTTTTAATAGATTAGAAAATTGAGGGTAATATGGGTAATATAATTCACTCTAGGTCACTTAAATGTAGGTGACAGAGACTTTGTTGAAACCCAGAATTCTTCCCTTTTTTCCCTACACAGCTGCTCCCTGTGCTGTAGCAAAAGGACGTTTTGTGTGGTGGTCACCAAGTTCTCTTCTACTATCAGTTGGACTAAAAGTCTAATTGAGGGTAGAAATCTAGGTAAATTAATCCCTTGTATTTTAGTTAGAATAAAGACCCCTCAGCAAAAGTGGATCTAGGTTGCGTCCTCCTTGAGGAATGGAAAATAAATCCATATAAAATTATTCACTTTGAGGAGTCCATAGAAAACACTTTGCTCTTTTGTTTGTTTTGTTTTGCTTGTTTTTCCTATAGTAGTTCACAAACCTCATTGTGCATCCAAGTCACCTGGAGGGCTGCAATCAAACACTCATTGCTGGGCTCATCCACTGAGTTCTTGATTCAGGAAACCTGGGCTTCAGCCTGAGGCTTTGCATTTCTAACAAGTTCTCTTGTGGTGATGATGTTGCTAGCACTGGCACCACACTTTGACTCTGTCTTAAAATCAGTGGAGTCAGTGCTCTTAAACTGTTTATGTGTGAACTCAGTAAAGCTTAGCTGATCTGATATTAATCTTTAACTAAAATCCCTTTTTTCTCTTTGTTAAGTACTTCAGGTCTTATTCATTAACCAAAAAATCCTGATACAAACCAAATAGACCTTGAGTTACCCAAAGCAGAATTGAAGTCATCCATGTAACGGCTCACTAGTCTCCGGGGGTGTAACACATACAACATTTATATACTTTTGGTCTTTTCAGATTACATTATTATTAATTCAGTGACTGTGTAAATATTTTCCCTTTTATTATCTTTAAGAGGACATTTTATACAAGATGCCATATTATTATGACATGTCTGATTAAACAAAGAATGCAAGACAGAAATTGCATACAGGGATTGTTGCATTTTGTTTGCTTGTTTTAGCATTTGATGGAATTCACTTTAAGGGCTTGTCCTGAGTTGCTAATTCTGAAGGGAGTTCTAAGAACAAGTAAAACAATCATGGAATAAAGTAAGCATTTGGATTTAAAGGGTTGGGGGGTACTGTAAAATGCTAATCAGCGAATTTTCCTTGGTAAGTCACTATTCCTGTGGCATTTTACTTACATGCAGAATTTGCTGCTCATCATATCGTACTTTACCACTTCATCCCTCCCCACAAGCAATCGCAAAGTATTCACAGAAAATGTTGAATGAAAAAAATGAATGAGTTCAGATTATTAATAACAGTAATAATGAGAGAAGCAACCATGTACCTGCTTCCCATAGACCAGGCCTGTTCAATGTCCTCATAAGGAGTATCCCCTTAATCATCACAAAATCCCTATAAATCAGAGTTTCTCAGCATCAGCACTAGTGACATTTTAGGCTGGATAATTCCTTGTTGTGTGTTCTGTCCTATGCATTGTACAATGTCTTGTAGGATCCCTGGCCTCTACTGACTAGATGCCAGTAAAAACCTCCCAGTTGTAACAACAAAAATTGGCCCAGTTGAGAACCACTGATATATATCAATATGTAGGATTATAATCTCTCTTTCATAAATGTGGCCTTGGAAATTTAATTTGTCCAACTTTCCACAGTTCATGTGTATCAGAACAGGAATTCAAGTCCAGACCCTCAGATTTTTCCATTCTTAATAAGTTGACTAAAATGGGAGACACAAACTTCTGTAGACCAGGATAGGACAGATCAGCTGTGATTAATTTCCTATAAAAGCAACTTTTCTAAATAAATTTTGCCATATTTAGGCTTTAAATTGTATAGTCTATGTTTTGTCTTAATTTTTATTAGACATATCATAAGTCCTTGAATACAATCCAGCATACGTTCTTTTGTTATGGAAACAGATGCCTTTGGCTTGTGAGTTAAAATAGCTACTAGTACAAAGCAGGGTTCTAACTGGCTTGGCTGTATGGGTCCCCAGTCTCTGGTCACCACCTAGGCTGAGGTGGGATTTATGTCTTGGATATGCATTTACTTTGCTGTGTATTTCCTTAGTTGAGTCTTAGAATGCTGTTCATAACCTTCTCTCTCCCCTGCTTTTTTATAGCAAGGTCCAAACTTATGTTTTCTTAAGTGTTTCATCAGACAAATAATATATGTATAAACTTCAGTTGAAATTGGGAAATGTGTATTTTAAATCAGCCACATGAGAATGGATAGATGATAGATAGATAGATAGGCAGACAGGCGGACAGATAGAAGTTGGCTGTGTAAAGCATGGAATCTCTATCACTTCTAAGAGTCAGTCAGGGGCTCATATTCTGGTCCTGAATGAAAAGAACTGGTGATTGTAGTAACTCTTTTGGGAAAGAGGACTATATACTAATAAGGAAATTGGGAGTATATAGAGATGGATAATATAGGGTCATTTACTACAGAATAGAACAGGTTGAAGAGATATGGAGTTATAAACTAATTAAGGCAATTGTATATAGGAGAGAGGAAGGTCCCATAATTTATATTTAGACTATAATATAAAGAAAATGGATATGTGTTATAAGCACAATACACACACACACACACACACACACACACACACACACACACAAAATCACATTTGACTTATTGTAATAGATCCTATAAGATTTGCTGGGATTAAGTAACTGTCATAAAGTGTACTCATGCTTTTATGTACTTAGGAAAATATTGTTAAAGGTTTAGTACCTACATGAGGAAAAATTAAAATCTCATTAAAGGATATAAAACAAATATCTCAACAAATGGAAAGACAAATCAGGTTTTTGGGATACACTATAACAGAAAATGTTTATGTTTCTAAAACAGATGTTGACTTAATTTAATATCAATCAGAATCCCAACTGGGAATTTTTGAAAGTGTTAAAAAAAAAAAAAAAAGCCTTAAAATTTATATAACAGAGTGGGTTTTATAGATCTCTCTCTCTCTCAATCTCTCTCTCTCACCCACACATACATAAGAATAGTAAGAGACAGCGTAACTGTAGAAAAACCTGTAAAACAGATATTCAATTATTATTTTATCAGCATGACATAGAAGAAGAAGGGAGTCTAGAAATTGATTGTAGTATATAACAGAAGATTTTATATTTGACAAAGGTAGTATTTCATTTCACAGGGAAAAGATGGATCATTAATAATTAGCCCTGGCACAATCAGCTATCCATTTGCATCTTACACCATGTACAAAAAACAAATTTCAGATGGAATGAAGATTCATTTGTAAAAAGTTTAAAAAAAAAAGGTTTGCAAACATCTAGGAGACTAGTAGTATGTGTACATGTACAATAGCTAGTAGCAAGTATAACTTTCTTGAATAAGACTGAAAACCCAGCTGTAAGAGATAAGGTATATAAATTTGTAGCAAAAGATAACAGACAAAATATCAATCAAAAGATACATAATAGGTTTTGAAAGAAAAATATGTATACTGGAGAATACTGACAGAGTGTTGTTTCTGTAGTATACATAGGACCCTGAAAATTTGTCAGGATGAGAATAGTAGCTCAGTAATAAGAGTCAGTTCACAGAGATCATCTTCAAGTGATCAAGTATATGAAAATAATGCTCAAACTGATTGTTAACTTTCTATGCAAAAATAATGAAGAGACATCACGTCATAGCTGTGAGCCTGACAGTAATTTGAAAGGGTGATAACTTAACTGGCAAGTGTAAAACCTAAAGTATTAAAGACATTTTGGAATGCAATGTCTATTAAAATTAAAAATGCATTTACCTTCTGACACAGAAACCCCTCTTCTTGCTAGTTCAGCCATAAAACAAAGCACCAGTAGGAGGCATATTTATTGCAGTGTGTTGAGTAGCCAAATACTAAATAGAAAGCAATGGCTCTTCAGTAGGGGAATGACTGAAAATATGGTAAATACATATCACAATTTTGCAGCTGTTAAAAAAGAATGAATTAAAGCTGTACCAATGGATAATTGATTTGGAGTGATTTCTGTGTTTTTTTGTTTAGTAAGAATAGAAAGATACAGAAAAGTGGATATTGAACAGTCTTTCCGAGTAAACAATTACACGATAACTAAATACTTCATTTGTATATGTGTGTGAGTCTTTGCATGGGTGTATACATATACATGCTTATCTATTGTCATAAATATATGGAGAAAACATACATTCAATAGTGAAAATTTGGTTTAACAGGGTAGAGAGGAAGGTAGCAAAGTGGGAGTGAGGAGGGCTGAACATTAAAATAAAAGAAAATAAACAAGTGAAAAATGTAAAAATCCAATAAAAACGAATGTACGTTTGATTCCCACTTCAATTTATACAATATTTTAAATGTGAATTAAAGTTAAGTACATTGAAATTATTTGGGATTACTCTAATTTGATTCTTAGGGTTTTTTCCAGACTTTAACAAGAAACTGTTTCCTAAGATTTCAAAAAGTATATATAATTCATATTTCCTGTAGAAAAAATAGAAATTACAGTTAAGCAAAAAGAAAAAAATATCCTAGTCCTTCCAGCTTGAGGCTCTGTCTGTTGACTGTCTTCCCATCCCTTACCCAGAGCTCTGCTCACTGGCTTCTGTCTTCTCTCCCCAGTCTAGCTTAGGTACCACCTCCGAGTAACTGTCTTGTATTGGCCTGCCTCTGTCAACTTCTACATCTCTGTCCTTTGGACAAGTTGCATACCCAACCTCAAATAGACATATCCCAGCCCCAAACTAGAACACTTCACAAAAACAGCATCTGATTCTGGGGAATTCTACAAATTCCAAAACCTGGCCTTTAACAACATATCCTCAGTGAATGTTCTGATAGAGGTTATGACAGAAATAAAAGCATAAGAAACATAGTTCCTTCCCAAAAGAAGCTTAGAAATTCATGGAGGAGCTGAACTTTACATTTATTAAAATTAAATAGGTTTGTTTCAGCCCTTAACCCGATATGATTGTTTAATTGTAGGTTGGAGAGTTAAGGAGAAAGTTTATTCAAAAGAGCCCATTACACCAGGTAGAGGGAGGACAAAGGTATGAAGATAAAGTACACAAGGACCTAGCACTTCTAGCATTTCCCTCGTTTCTGGTGCTTGGGCCTGTCTCAGTCCTATATAACTCAACAGGAAAGAAGGGCCAAGGCTGAGCTAGTAAAGTAATAAAAATGGACATTTCTAATCATGATCTAAAATGATACACAACTGAGGCTTCATGGCTAGAGGCATAGTTTACCTTTAGCTAATTAAAAGGAGACTCCTGCCTGTAGAAGAAGCCAACCTATTGTCTCCAAACAACCAATTTTTGATCTGGACACGTTTCTACAATAAACCTCATGTTTGGGTCTTTTTCAAAAAGTACCCTACTTCTTACTGGGTTGGTATGGGTGTATTAAACAGAAGTAGCTTTATCCAGATACCCAGGCCAACCCATGGTTGATAGAGATGCCTGAGGAGGCCTGGGCCTTGGAGACCCAACTGGAAAGTGAAGGTCATACTTGCAAAGGTGAAACACTCCGATGCCCAACTGACAGGGTAAAAACACTTAAATAAAAGAGAGTAGGAGCATGTGAGAATTATCAGAAAATCTTTGGAGAGCTCTGGGCTCTGCTCTGGCTCCTAAGTAACCTTAGCTGTCACTGCCTGTGTCACTGTAGTAGCTATTGAGTGGAGAGGGTTGCTTCTAAAAGCATCACTGAAAAATTTTAAGTCAGGGATACACACACAAGCCTGTATGCTGTCTTTGTCTTTTGCTCATATATTTGTTCTTTGTTTTCCTATTATTGCCCTTCTAACATTTTTCTCAAGGTAAGTTGTGCTCCAAACTATTCTTTTGTCCTTAGCAGTCACCCAAAACTCTCTTTTTTAGTCTTTCTGTATCTCAACCTGTCTTTTAACTAAGCCTGTCCAATAGAACAGGCCACAAGGTTGCCACTGGATAAGCCACAGTGATTTTTAGCTTCAAGGATTTTATCATAAATCAGAGCAGAAAAACAGATAGAAGATTATAAAAAGAACTAGCATATAAAGGAATTGCAAAGATCTCAGAATCTTACTATGTTCTTATAGTCATCATCTTTTTCTCACAGTTCCAAACTTCCTTATATAGTGCTAACTGGAAATCCCTTGGTACTTGGAGTCTTTAATGTTATTTCTGAACTGGAATCACAAATCACCTCTTTTCATCGTCCTAACGCCCATCCTATCCCCACCACTAGGCTAGATGCCTGTGTGGTTCTCTTTCTTCACATAGGCCCCTGTTACCAGCAAGTAGGTTCAAGTCCAATCTCAACAGAACAGAGGTAGAAACTCTCATTTCCTTTTCCCTCCAGGTTATCCTACTCTGTACCGCCCCCCTCTCCCCCCCATGCTGTAAATGAGATATCTGCACTTCTGTAGATTTCCAGTCAGTGTATCACCTCTCACCACACTTCTACTCAGACCTTTGTGTTTGTGGTTGATAGTAAATATTTCCATTTCAATCAATTAAGAAAAGTTAGGTGCTAAACAGTATACTTAAGGAGAATGTTATATAATCTTTATCACTGTAGAATTAAAAACCTTCAAAGACCAGAATAATGGGTAGAAAATCATTGCAAACAGTAAACCCATTCGTTCATTTATTCATTCACCTAGTTTAAGACTGTCAAGTACACAGGATATAAGTAAGGCTTTGGAAATTTTTAGGACGAAGTATTAGTGTTAAATCAGGAACTATTTTGTTAATTATACACACCAAGTTGTGTTCAACTGAAATGTGGAAGGGTCACAGATGAACAAATTCTAAGAAATCTTGAGGAGAGCATCTAAGGTTTCTGCTTGAAGTAAGCCCATTATAATTTATTAAAGTGCTCTGCCAAGCCTGTAGCTTTATCCTAGGATTCTTATTTATGTACAGAGACATAATAATTTTTAAGAGTTTTTGAAATATTATTTGATTATGCTAGACATTATAGCCTGAATTTCTATAGCATGAAACAATAAGGGCCTTGAGCAGATGGCCATTTGCTTAATAATTGCACCCCTCCACCCCACTTCCAGAACTGGGCTGTGCAGTTCCTTAATTTGGAGGTATTTTGATAGAGCATTTGTTCTTATTCTACACAAGAAAGGTACACAGTGACGGGGAGGAGGCTCTGCTGTCCTAGAGAAGGTGGAGTAGTAGTATTTGAGCCTAATGATTTTAACAACATTCAGTTGAGATAGAAAGTAATGGGTTACAGGATTAGTTAAAACCTGTGGTGGTTTAAAACATGTCCACAAATTATATGACCCTCTTCCCACTGAGAGGTGGGAACTATGTCCCCTCCCCTTGACTCCGACAGGATATGTCTCTGTTTGGACCTGTAGAGTAAGGTAGAATTAGTGCAATGTGTCTTCTGCAGCTAGGTAAGAGCAGGCCACACAGCTTCCATCTGGTTTTCTTGAAATACTCTGTGTTGGAAATCTGAGCTGCTATGTGAGAAATCCTCCAACCCTGTGGCTGCCATGCTGTAAGGAAAGGAAACTCAGGCCACGTGAAGATGCCCTGTGTAGGTATGTCAGTCACCAGCCCCCAATGAGGTCCCAGCTGACAGCTGGCGTCAGCCACTGAAATTGTCTCCAATGATTCCAGACCCTTTCCAACTACTAACTCATCTCCATGGAGCCATGGAGTCCCCCCAGCCGAGGTCCCAGACCACATAGAGGATAGATAAGCCAAATCCCTCACCCACAGATGCTGTGAAGAAAATAAAATGATTGCTTTGAACCCCTAAGTGTAGGGTAGTTTGTTTGCAGCAGCAGTAATTGGGGCAGTCCTTTAGAGCCCTCTCTTCCTAGAGGTTTCTTCTAGTGATGGGTAGTGAAAATAGAGATTTGGTGGAAACATGACTCTTGAAAAAATGTTTTGAGTATAGGTGGTTAGAGGTAATGATTCTCAGGAAGAAAATGAGGTGGAAGATGGAAATCCATGCTTTTTCCTCTTTAGCACTGTCCACTCTCTTCTTTTATGCTTCTCCTCACATTACTAAGAGTCTGTTTCTCTATGTTCTTTTTCTTTCTGACTGTGGCAGCCAAGATTGAATGAGGGAAAACAGGGGTTACTAAAAACATGGATGGGGGATCATTTTTACAAATCAGAAATAACCTTAACAAATCAGAAAAGAGCCTGTTTTGTTCCAAAAAAGAAATCTAAAGTTTGAGTTTACATTAAAAGCAAAGGGAGATTGGGTGGTACAGTAAGTGGATGCCAGCAGGATGAGGTAGAAGTTTCCAGAGGCAGAGACATCCTATCCATTTGGTTGAGTAGACAGATTGCCTAGGATTCACAGTACTTTTAGAAACGCATGAAATGTTTTAATTTCCTTTAAAATCAGAAGAAAAGAAGTGTAGTTTTAGATAGAAGAAAATATTGTAACATATAATATTCATATCTTTGTCTTTTCATCCTCAGTCAAAAATAGAACCTTTAATTATTTTTTAATGGTATAAGTGTTTCATGATACATAGGGACCATAAATGTAATAATGTGACCCTGACTGGAGAACCATGTGGGACAGGACTAGAAGGAATGGGTATATCGGATCGGTTGCTTCTGTGCTTACCTGAAGCGGTAAGTTTTGTATGTCTAAACTTAAACTTTGTGTTTGGAGTTTCCGCACAGCACTAATGATGCTTTATATAACTAACTAGTGCAATTCCATAGCATGCAGACTTTATTACCATACTCCTTCAGACCAGTTATCTAAATTATAATAGGGTAAGGAGTTTAGAAGGAAGAAAGATACAAAACTGTGACCCTTCTTCAGTTACTGCAATGCCTGGGCATCAGTGGGTGCCAGATCAGTCCCTGGGCTCATAGGAGAACAGGAAGCCCTCACTGCCTGGTGAAAGAATACCGTTGGATGATCCTTGTCAAAGACAGCCTCTCTTAACTCACTTTTTCCAGATATGTTCAAAATGATGGCGTCATTTGGTCAAATATTTTGATAGGTTATTCAAAAAGGAGTCTGGGCTTTTTATCAGTCATGTCCAGCTGCCCATTACCAAGAGGGAAACCAGTGGGAACTGTACGATTCAAGAACAAACTTAATAAAATTTAAGTGTCAAATGTTAATACTGGCTACACCTGTGCAAATATAAACTCAAACAGAGCAAACATAAAAGTTTAAATATTATGCATTATTACTCATAAAAATAAAGCAAACCCAAAAAACTAGCTAAGGGACCGAGCCTCCCCAAAGCTAGCAGAAGGGGAAGAATTGTTGCAGTCTCCTTAGAGACATTTTCCATCGGCCATTCTCTATGACAGTACATGGTGTAGAATAGAGAAGGAAAGCTATTTAGAAGGTCCATTTTGTTCATCTGCACTTCCTCAGAATCCAGTGTAGTTCCTGGTGTATACTAGGCATGCAGTAAATATTGGTTGAATAAAGAATGAAAATATGAGTAAATATACGGCTCATTCTAGTATACTCATTGTTCAGTTCTGCCTATTTGCTTGTTCTGCCCAGCAGCACACTAGCTTCCTCAAAAGGAGCACCTCAGGGCTTCCCTGGTGGCGCAGTGGTTGGGAGTCCGCCTGCCGATGCAGGGGACATGGGTTCGTGCCCTGGTCCGGGAGGATCCCGCATGCTGCGGAGCAGCTGGGCCCATGAGCCATGGCCGCTGAGCCTGTGCGTCCGGAGCCTGTGCTCCGCAGCGGGAGAGGCCACGACAGTGGGAGGCCCGCGTACCACAAAAAAAAAAAAAAAAAAAAAAGGGAGCACCTCAGAAGAGCCTTGGGTCCCTTTTACTCATTCATGCCTCCTTTCTATAACTTCATCTTCTTCTTACTGACCCTCCCTTTTCTCTTTCTTCTGACTACTGCCTATCTCCTGCTCCAGTGATCCCAGCCCCTCATTCCAATTGCTCAGTTTCCTGATTTCAATTCTGCCTTCCTGTCCTTTTTTTTTTTTTTTAATTTATTTATTGTATTTATTTATTTTGGGCTGTGTTGGGTCTTTGTTGCTGCACGCAGGCTTTTCTCTAGTTGCGGCCAGCGGGGGCTCCTCTTCGTTGTGGTGCGCGGGCTTCGCACTGCGGTGGTTTCTCTTGTTGCAGAGCAGGGGCTCTAGGCGCCCGGGCTTCAGGAGTCGTGGCTCGTGGGCTCTGGAGCGCAGGCTCAGTAGTTGTGGCGCACAGGCTTAGTTGCTCCGCAGCATGTGGGATCTTCCCGGACCAGGGCTCGAACCCGTGTCCCCTGCATTGGCAGGCGGATTCTTAACCACTGCGCCATCAGGGAAGCCCTGCCTTCCTGTCTTGATATACTCATAGATCTACTTGTAATGACTTCTTTCTGATTGATGATTCTTGGTCCATCCTCTCCTGCTGTCCTACCTTTTAAGTAAACTTCAATCCACCAGGATAGTAGAATCCAGTCAGCTGTAACTTCATAATGACCTCAGGGTTTAAATAGGTGGTTTCTCCTATGTTTCTTACCTTCCTCAACATGCTGCCTCTAGAAGCCTTCTCCAAAAGGTTATAATATAGTTCAGTTGACTCTCAGTTACTGGCCCTTCATCTAAAATTTCAATTCTTATCCAGTCAAAGCTTTGACACTTCATATTAACTCTCTATGACCTTACCATTTTACGTTAAGGAAATAATTCCTGTTACCTCCCAAACTTGAAAGATCTTAGAAAGTTACCCACAGTGATAATATGCAGTGTAAAACTTCAGAAAGAGAGGATGAATGCTTTTGACTTTCTGTAATACTTTTTGGATATTGTCTGATAGTGAGGAGAGAGGAAAATTAGAATCAAGTAAAATTTTTATGAATTCTTTACAGAGGAACACTCATAACCATGTTAGCAATGTTATAGTGTAAATAGTGTCAAACAAAGCAGATAAATGTGCTATTTACACACTTCCGGTGTAAATCTTAGCAACTTTTTAAGTGTTTTGTTTACATATTTCTGTTTTCTATGTCATTGTCAAATCCATAAACCTTTCAAACATACACAAATAATCAATAAATGTATCCGAGGAATAGTAGATTTAGTGAAATTCCACTTGTTTTCACTTACCTGTACACATTCCGGTTGCATTTATTTCTCTCTATTCTTAGAAACTAAATGTCAAAGTGAAATAGATGGGGTTGGTTCTCGGTAGGATTCCTATTTGTTTCAGCCAGTCACAAAGAAAAGGGGCCAGACCTTCTGCTGGGTCTTTGGAACATGGCTTCACATTTGAAAAACCCGAATGAGCTTAAAAACAATACTGATCCCCAACTCTACCCAGAACAACAACAACAAAACAAACAAAAAAAACCCCTGGGTTGTGGGGGAAGCAGTGTATTTGTTAACACCTCCATGGTGATTCCAATGTACAGCCAAAGTTAAGAACTGCTGATTTAGAATGTGTTGTTGTGCTATTATTTTCTTTGCTTTAGTTGAAGAAAGGCAATTTAGATTATTTTTATATGGTCCTGAGAAAAATGAAACAAAAGTATGCAAAGCAAGAAAGTACTTCAGTAGGGCCAAGTAAGTGAGGCAAAGTGTTTCTATTTTATAACTTGATAGGCTATTGTCAAAATATAAACAGGTCTAGGTTAGAATCCACTTTGAGATCCATAGAATTTGTAGCAAGGTCCCATAGCTGGGAGATAAACAAACAGGCTTTCTCCTGGCAACACACTTTTCCCAAACTCTCAACTACATTCTGCACTTGCTGTTTCCTGAAGATAATGCTGCTTTTATTATTTGCTGTTTAATGTTAATTACTTTTGCTCTTTAGAATTACTCACAATACATTTTGGAATCCAGTGAATACATTAGTGTCTTAGAGTATCAACATTTCTCCCAACTTATCCTTCATTATTACAAAGCTGAAAACCAGTTATAAAATAAACACTGCTAAATGATTTATTTCTCATCCATTGAAATATACTTTTCTGATGAACAGGAAGAAATTATTCGAAGAATTTAATGCAGTCAAGCAGGAGATTCCAAAATCTATATATAGAATTTCAAGTCCTTGTAAATAGGTCAACAACATTTGTAAAGTATGCATAGATGCTTAGCACTATAATAGGAATCTAAATTATATAGTTGAGATTAGACATGACTTATGCCCTCAGAATTTTATAATCTTTCAAAAAAGACGAGATAGGTTGGTATTCAATGAATACGAATACACACAAAGAAATACTCTGACAGAAAGAGATAAGGAAGGGACTGTGCAGAGCCACAGTTAATTGAGGGAAATTTCCCTTGAGATGTTTTTGTAAAATGGGCTCTGAACTTCAATTTAAAGTGAGGGATACGGTTTGTAGGACAGGAATGTTGAGACTATTCCTTGTATATGTGATAAATTAAATGAAAGCTCTAAGAAGCGAATAAAATGGAGTAAAGTGGCTGAAAAAAAAAAGGAAGAAGAAAGCTCCTAGATGTCTGTAATGTCTGCAAAAAGAGACATATTGCATCTTTCTCAGCATTTTAAAATTAGCAGTTTACTGACAGTTTTCTGAA
The DNA here is from genome assembly GCF_059928025.1 of Delphinapterus leucas. Taxonomy (NCBI): domain Eukaryota; kingdom Metazoa; phylum Chordata; class Mammalia; order Artiodactyla; family Monodontidae; genus Delphinapterus; species Delphinapterus leucas. The sequence goes on along the minus strand of NC_143132.1, from coordinate 53,454,584 downwards.
TTAAATGATTTATATGAACATTTATGGATGGAAAAACGTGTTTCTCTGATGATAAAAATGCTATAATTTCTCCTATTTTAAAAGTTAAGTAGCCTTTATATATGAAATATTTTTAATAGATCTTTATTGGAGTATAATTGCTTCACAATACTGTTTCTGTTGTACAACAGAGTGAATTAGTCATATGCATACATATATCCCCATATCCCCTCCCTCTTGAGCCTCCCTCCCACCTTCCCTATCCCACCCCTCTAGGTCATCGCAAAACACCGAGCTGGTCTCCTTGTGCTACGCTGCTGCTTCCCACTAGCAAAAATTTTACATTTGATACGTTGATGCTACTCTCACTTCGCCCCAGCTTCTCCTTCCTCTCCCCTGTGTCCTCAAGTCCATTCTCTATGTCTAAATCTTTATTCCTGCCTGCCACTAGGTTCATCAGTACCTTTTTTTTTTTTTAGATTCCATATATATGCATTAGCACATCGTATTTGTTGATCTCTTTCTGACTTACTTCACTCTGTATGACAGACTCTAGGTCCATCCACCTCACTACAAATAGTTCAATTTCGTTTCCTTTTATGGCTGAGTAATATTCCATTGTATATATGTGCCACGTCTTCTTTATCCATTCATCTGTCGATGGACATTTAGGTTGCTTCCATGTCCTGGCTATTGTAAATAGTGCTGCAATGGACATTGTGGTACATGTCTCTTTTTGAATTATGGTTTTCTCAGGGTATATGCCCAGTAGTGGGATTGCTGGGTCATATGGTAGTTCTATTTTTAGTTTTTTAAGGAGCCTCCATACTGTTCTCCGTAGTGGTTTTATCGATTTACATTCCCACCAACAGTACAGGAGGGTTCCCTTTTCACCACACCCTTTCCAGCATTTATTGTTTGTAGATATTTTGATGATGGCCATTCTGACTGGTGTGAGGTGATACCTCATTTTAGATTTGATTTGCATTTCTCTAATGATTAGTGACGTGGAGCATCTTTCCATGTGCCTCTTGGCCATCTGTATTTCTTCTTTGGTGAAATGTCTATTTAGGTCTTCCACCCATTTTATAATTGGATTGCTTGTTTTTTTGATATTGAGTTCCATGAGCTGTTTGTATATTTTGGAGATTAATCCTTTGTCCATTGTTTCATTTGCAAATATTTTCTCCCATTATGAGTGTTGTCTTTTCATCTTGTTTATGGTTTCCTTTGCTGTGCAAAAGCTTTGAAGTTTCATTAAGTCCTATTTGTTTATTTTTGTTTTTATTTTCATTACTCTAGGAGGTGGGTCAAAAAAGATCTTACTGTGATTTATGTCTAAGAGTGTTTTTCCTATGTTTTCCTGTAAGAGTTTTATAGTGTCTGGTCTTACATTTAGGTCTTTAATCCATTTGGAGTTTATTTTTGTTTTCAGTGTTAGTGTTCTAATTTCATTCTTTTACATGTAGCTGTCCAGTTTTCCCAGCACTACTTATTGAAGAGGCTATCTTTTCTCCATTGTATGTTCTTGCCTCCTTTTGTCATAAATCAGGTGACCATATGTGCATCGGTTTATCTCTGGGCTTTCTATCCTACCACTGATCTATCTTTCTGTTTTTGTGCCAGTACCATACTGTCTTGATTAGTGTAATAGTTTGAAGTCGGGGAGCCTGATTCCTCCAGCTCCATTTTTCTTTTTCAAGATTGCTTTGGCTATTCAAGGTCTTTTATGTTTCCATACAAATTGTAAAATCTTTTGTTCTAATTCTGTGAAGAAAGCCAGTAGTAGTTTGATAGGGATTGCATTGAATCTGTAGATTGCTTTAGGTAGTATAGTCATTTTCACAATATTGATTCTTCCAATCCAAGATCATGGTATATTTCTCCATCTGTTTATGTCATCTTTGATTTCTTTCATCAGTGTTTTATAGTTTTCTGAGTACAAGTCTTTAGCCTCCTTAGGTAGGTTTATTCCTAGATATTTTATTATTTTTGTTGCAATGGTAAATGGGATTGTTTCCTTAATTTCTTTCTGATTTTTTGTTCTTAGTGTATAGGAATGCCAGAGATTTCTGTGCATTAATTTTGAATCCTGCAATCTTACCAAATTCATTGATTAGTTTAGTAATTTTCTGGTGGCATCTTTAGGATTTTATATATATAGTATCACATTATCTGCAAACAGTGACAGTTTTACTTCTTCTTTTCCAATTTGAATTCCTTTTATTTCTTTTTCTTCTCTGATTGCCATGGCTAGGACTCCCAAAACTATGTTGAATAAGAGTGGTGAGAGTGGACATCCTTGTCTTGTTCCTGATCTTAGTGGAAATGCTTTCAGTTTTTCACCATTGAGTATGATGTTTGCTGTGGTTTTGTCATATACGGCCTTTATTACATTGAGGTAGTTCCCCTCTATGCCCATTTTCTGGAGAGTTTTTATCATAAATGGGTGTTGAATTTTGTCAAAAGCTTTTTCTGCATCTATTGAGATTAGGAAATATAAACAGACCTATCACAAGTAATGAAATTGAAACTGTAATTAAAAATCTTAAAACAAACAAAAGTCCAGGACCAGTTCGCTTCACAGGTGAATTCTGTCAAACATTTAGAGAAGAGCTAACACCGATCCTTCTCAAACTCTTCCAAAAAATTGCAGAGGGAGGAACACTCCCAAATTCATTTTATGAAGACACCATCACCCTGATACCAAAACCAGAAAAAGATGTCATAGAAAAACAAAATTATAGACCAATATCACTGATGAACATAGATACAAAAATCCTGAACAAAATACTAGCAAACAGAATCCAACAACATACTAAAAGGATCATACAGCATGATCAAGTGGGATTTATCCCAGAGATGTGAGGATTCTTCAATATATGCAAATCAATCGATGTGAACACCATATTAACAAATTAAGGAATGAAATATTCTTATTATACCTCTTATGTTATAAATATTGTTACTTCTTGTAGAATTATTCTAAAGCTGACTCCCTTGTGGCAGACACATTTATCCTCATGAAATAGCCATGATCTGTTCCATACTTTTCAGCCCCCTTGAAGATAAGTGGGACCATTTAACTAGTTTTTGGCATGTAGGCTGTGTGCAGAATTGATGTATGTAACTTTCTTGCCAAGGCATTTAAGAGTTGGTGTGTTCCCTCAAGTTCTCTCTTCCCCAACTCATCATCTGGAAGCTGATGCAGACAAAAGATTCAAGCAGAATGAATCTCTGGGTCACTATTTGGATAGGAACCACCAAGAAATGTCATCGCATTGTAGTAAACTTTCTTAGGTTATACTCCTGAGATCTTGGTTTCTTTCCCTGGTATAGGCTAGGCTAACCTCACTGTACCCTCCAAGCTTTTTGCATGCATAATCTTTTGTTTTAGAAGAGATGAATTTCAGGAAAGTGGTGGCAACAGGGGAGATGGGAAACACAATGTATCATTACAATTAAAGACTCATGTTCTAGCCACAAATCCTTTCTCCCTTGAAATAAACTTTTACAAATTATGTCAGGTTAAACTGCCTTTATTTTTCCACAGTTTAGCTAGAATAAGGCAATATCTTTCTTTTGGGTTGCTAAAGAGGATTTTATTTATTCATAGAATTGTACTTTGATAGCAGAGTCAACTTACCTCAATTGCAGGTTCGCTGAATTGCTCTCAATTCTCCTATTTATTATCTTCTAATAAATTAAGACTAAGACCATGTCTGTTCATTGAACTTCAGCTAAGAGTTATCTCTAGCCAGAGAACTCAAATATGTTTTGGAACTTGTCTTATTCACCCTAGCAATTGTTAAGACATTTGTGAGGAAAATGACTTTCACCAGGAATGAGGGCAGGATACATTTTTATAGGGGCTAATCAGAGTCTAATGAAATTGAAACAAATAAATTATTCTTAAGTGAAATCAGTTTCATTAAGCCTCTGCCATTTCAAGCCTTCACCTTGTATGTCCATCCTTAGCCCACAGTAGAAAAGTGATTCTGGTGCTGTCATGGTGCCTCAAATGGCTTGCTGCAAGCTCTAAGAGCTGTTGTTCAGTAGGTAGTAGCTAAAAGTCTTCTTTGCATTAATAGCATTTTGTTTTTTAATTAAGAAAAAAGCAAGGCCCTTCTTAACTTTCACTCCATTCTTTAATGATGATAATGGTATATGCAAAATAGAGCCAGGCAGAATTCCACAGTGATAGTCCTTATGTAAAAACAACAAACTTCAGGCTGCATTAAAAGAGCTTTTGAAATTTTTAAGAATGGCAGCACATTTGGCTACCATTTTCCTTTTTTTTTTTTTCCTTTCCCTGCCCGCACCGTGCAGCATGCGGGATCTTAGTTCCCTGATGAGGGATCGAACCAGTGCCCCCTGCATTAGGAGCGCAGAGTCTTAACCACTGGACCACCAGGGAAGTACCACTATTTTTTTAATATATCAACCTTATCATCAAAAATGTTTCAGAAATAAAAATATAATATTTATGTATTTATAATAAGGGACATTGTTTTTAAAGACCATTCCTGTGAGCAGCATAGTTGATACTTGTCTGTATGTAGAAACACGTATCTGAAAACACTGAGTACAAATCAAACTTTACAAACCAAAACAAATGTAAAGGGAAATGGTAAACAATAATAAAAATATTTTCATTTTAACAGAGATTTTGAGATTCCCTAAAGCAGCCATATTTGTATTTTTTTAATATCTTAATTGGAGTGTATTTTTGCATGATCTTCAAATACTATTCATATGTTAGACATAGAATGAATTTTATCAGTGTAAATATGGTTTGGGCCATACCTGAAGAATGGTTAAATATATATTTTTTATATATAATATAAATATATATATTTATAAATTCCTACTATCTGGAATATAGCTGAGAACTAGAAGATAAAGTATAAAATGATATTATGTATTCATGTTTTCATAGGTTGTCTGTTTTCTCAGACATAGCAGATGAGGCAAATTTAAATGGAAGGGAAGACAAGGTTGTAGGACTATGGAACCAGCAGATACACAGCAGTGACTTTAGATCCAAATAGACCCCAGTTCAAATCTCAACTTTACCCCTTGCTAACTGGGGAATGCAGTGAGTCACTTAATCTCCATGACATTCAATTTCCTACGTTGGAAAATGAAAATAATCACACCTGTCTCACAGGGTGTTGTAGAAATTAAATTCAATAATGTGCATATATGTCATATATAATATCAGACTCATACTGTACTCTAAAAATGCTAGGGTCATCTTTTATATATTTATTCTAGAAATGTTTAGTAAGAACTTACTATATGCCAAAGACCATGCTCATTCACAGTCAAATGAGAGAGAATTCTAGTTTAAAGTCTAGTAGAGGGTCGTTGTGGCTGACCCCATTGAAGCATCACATAGCCAATCCTGACTTCTATAGGCATACAATTTCATAACAAGAAGGTACAGTAGAGAGAGAGGGAAAAAATAAGCAAATGCAAATACAAAGGAATCCAAGAAAAATGGTCTAATTTAGTGAAGGGAAAAGTATCCTCATATATCTCAGCATTCATGAGAGTACGGCTGTATTTGACAGCCAGTATAATGATCCTTTTTTTTTTTTTTTTTTTTTTTTTTTTGCTGTACGCGGGCCTCTCACTGTTGTGGCCTCTCCTGTTGCGGAGCACAGGCTCCGGACGCGCAGGCTCAGCGGCCATGGCTCACGGGCCCAGCCGCTCTGCAGCATGTGGGATCTTCCCAGACTGGGGCACGAACCCGTGTCCCCTGCATCAGCAGGCGGACTCTCAACCACTGCGCCACCAGGGAAGCCCAGTATAATGATCTTGAGTCACTGAGTGGTTAGTAACATAGAGATATTAATAAAGTATTTAATTGTTTTTAAAAACTATATCCTACAATTTTATAATATAAAGTGACTAATAAGTGGTAAAAGTTCACTAATGTGTAATACTATATGTGGAATACCTCATCCTTTGTTGATAGCACAGTATGCATTTATATATTCAGCAACAGTAAGAATGACTCTGTAGCTAAGGCACTGTAGGTACCATAGGAGAGAGAGAGAGAGAGGTAATGGAGACACTATTATCTATTTAATTGCTTTTAGCAAATTTTCTCTCTGACATGCCGTGTACCATCATAGGAGTCTTTGCATCTCCCTACAATACTGCCCACCCACATCCATTTGCTATATGGCAAGCTAACAAAAATGTCCTGATAAGGAAAAGCTACCTGCTTTTCCTTCCCTTATCAGTACTTCAAGTTCCTTTTAGTCAATAAGAATAATACCACTGAATCTTGACAAGGTATAAATTCAGACTTGTCTGCCACGGAGGGACAACATCTTGAGGCAGTCACAAACTCAGCTTTGTTCTTTTGCTTTTGGGAAAATATATCAGGTCTAAGTTTGTACTGTCATTTCTCCCTTAGAAGCTAATGATATGTTGAATAAAAAAGTTACCAGAGGAACGTATTATCAACCAAAATTTTGAAATGATTCTAAATTAACTGCTTCTGGTGTGTTAATAGTCTTGCTGTACTTGAGAGGGTGGGGCACAACCTGAGTATGCTTTTTAAACTTTTTATAATTTCAAATAGTACTTCTGTTCCTGTTGAAGTTTGCCACATGCTGATAGAAAAAACAATAGATGAAAAATCAAGAGCACATATGTAACTTTAGTATATTTTTTTTTATCTCAGTAATCCCAGATTGTAGGACAGACAAATAATTTTCTTCTTTTAAAGGAAAGAGAATTCTCAAGTTTTCTTCGCTTTGTGAATCATGGCTGAGACAAGTTCAGAGGCTTAAAGGATGTATTTCTTTAAATATTTACTGAGGAAAAAGATGTATGTCAGGTTCCCTTCCCATCATCCAAGTTCCCTGAGGATTCCTATATGGCAAGCTTTTCTACAGAAAGAATTTCATCCCACCATTAGCTTTTGTAGATACAAACACATCATGGAAATTTCTGAATGAGAAGGAATACTGCATCACAGGAAGGTTGGTTAGACATAAGGGCTAATCCTTAATTCCAAGCATATCAGGACATATTATATGAAAACAGTTTGACATGACCTTATAGCAGGTGGTTTATTATATATTCCATTTCTTTTAAAGCAATAAACAATGTCTGTGTTCAAAGTAAGAGGGCAAAAGTAAACCAGCTTTTCTAGACTATCAATATTCCCAAATAGAGTTTAGAGTTTCTCTGCACTGGAAAAGAATTTACATAATCATTTGACATTGGTCTTTTAAAATAGCATGTCTATGTCTGTATGGTCCCACCACACCTATATCATAGCTTATGACTGCTCAGGCAATGTCATTATTATTATCTTTCAACACTGTGTCAAATTCCTATTCAAATAAATGAATATTGCTAATTAAGTTCTTTTAACTAGATGGCTACTCCTAAGCAGCTAAGAAATAATTCACAAATATTGGATTGAGAAAGTTTTGAGTAGAGGAGTAATAAAGGAACTACTAGCCTCTTGTCTTTTTAATCCAAGACTCTATTATCAAATGTATGAAGAAAAGTCAATAGGGAAATAAAGTACACACACACACACACACACACCCCTATTTGGAATATCCTTAAGATGTACGTTCTCTCTTTTGTTTTCTCTTATCCCCAGTTAAATTTGTATTAAAGGAAAATTATCCTACTTTTGCTTTTATCCTTTCCTACTTTTCTCACTTGGGAGAAATCAGAAGTTACTTGGATTAATTGCTACATTAGTAATGCTTGTGATGCACATCTGCATTGGGTAGTCATGTCTCTAAGGATGGAAGTTACTCACTGCCTGGCATTTTCTACTCATATCTCTAAATTTTCTTATTCCCATTCTTTGGCTGTGATAAATATGCTTACAGTTTTTCAAATCAACAAATTAGGTGACAGCGATGCACTTGTTGATTTATAAAAAATTTTCTGTATCCTAGCAGTTACCAGAGTTCCTAGTGTATATCAGAAGCTCAGTAGGCTGTAAAAAAAATAAAGGAATGGATAAAGGAGTATTTAGGTACCTTATAAAGTGTACAGTTCAATTTAGCATTGAAACAAGTATGTGACTGCTCCTTCATGAACGTTGTACAGAGCACAGCGTCTGCTCATCTTAGGACTGGTTGCTGGACTAGAAGCAGTCCCTACTAGACACTAAGTGGTGCCTGCTATCACCACCTTCCATGTTCCTTTTAGACTTTATCCTACTTTGTCTCTAGAATTCTCAATGTCCTTATGATTCAGATCCCTTCCTGGGAAGAGGGAGAATATGCCAAAATTGTTAAAGCCAAAGTGTCTCCAACTGAGAAGTGGGTGCTTTAATTTTAAAATAAAAGTTTAAATGTTATAGGTGTGCTAAATTATATAACAACAGGAACAAAAAATCTTCCCCTTTTTTTCATGAAACTTCAATGACATTAATATCAAAGCTTGACAAAGACAGCCAAAAAGAAAAGAACAGAAAAGAAATAAAGAACAAAAGAAAACAGCAGAACTCACAAATACAAATACAAATACCAAGGAGAAATTTCCAGCTGAAAATCAGCAAACAGAATTCAGAAGCAAAGTGAAGAATAACACCATTATGGTGAAGTATGTTGAATTGTGATTCAATATTAAAATCCATAAACATAATTCAAAATACTAATAAAATCAGGGAAGTTGACTCCACAGATGATGAAAAGTTATTCAATAAAATTTGACATCCATTCTTTATTTAAAACATTAGAAAATTTCCAAATATGATCAGTAGCAAAGTAGCATGAATTTTATCACTACTACCATTTTAACTTTATTTCCTAATTGCTAATGGATGAAATTAAGCAAAAAGGGGAAAAAAGTAGTTATGAAAATGGGAAAAGTAGAGATAAAATTACATATTTTAGATGATTCGAAGAAAAAAGAATCAACTGAATAATTGTTATTAATGGTAAAATAATTAAAGTGAGAAGAAAATCAATAACAGGATCACATTGTTGTCATATATACTGCAACAACTACTTAACTTCTTTGTTGAAAGAAAAGGTTCATGTACAATAGCAAAAAGATAAATATCTGTGAATAAACTTGGGAAGAAATGCACAGAATCTATGAAGACAATGTTAAAATAAAAGTTAAGGACATATAATAGTTTAAAATATAGAAATTGATAACAATGTTCTATAATAGGAAGCTTAAACAGCATAAAAATATGAATATCCCCTGAGTTAATTTATATATGCCATGCCAGTCTTCTTCCAGTCAAGGCCTTGTATTTTAAAATGTCTGGAAGGGCCCATTTCCCCTAATACAAATGAAAACAAAATGTTTTTTAAGGTACACAGTTGATTCTACAGTTTACTTAATACATAAGTAGGAGTAGCCAATTAAGTTACAAAAAGAAGAAAACTAAATCGTGCTATAAAGCTGTTAGAATTAAAGCAGAATAGTACTTGGTATGCAAATAAACAGATCAGTAGAAAAAAATAGAATATACAGAAATAGATTTCAATATATATGAGACTTCAGTAGATGATAAAAGTGGCCCTTAATACATTGTGTTGTTGGGACAACTAAGTAGCCATCTAGAAAAAAAAATACATAAAATAAATTCCAGACATATCAAAAATGTAAACATTCAAAAATTGAAATATAAAAGTAATATAATGAATATTGAAAGATTTTAGATAATGCCTGCCTTAGTATAAAACAAAATCTAGGAATAATTTTTAAAGTAATAAATTTAATTAAATACTTAAACTTATTTTTCTGAAAAAGGAAAACCACAAATTAAATCAGAGACAGATAAAAACCAGGAAAACTATAACTTTGTCATAGAAAAAACTAGCTGAATTCTTTAATGTATAACAAGCCCCTACAAATAAGTAAAACTATGTAAACAATTCAGTAAAACGGAGCAAAAGGTGACTACAGTCAACAGAAAAGAAGGCATAGCTTCTAAACGTAGGAAAGTATCCTCAAGCCCACTCATAAGAGAAATGCAAATTAGAAGCCACATAAAAATAGCATTTTTCACCTAGGAGACAGGTAAAGATAAAAAGTTTTAATAACACTCTTTTATTAAGAACTTAGGAAAAGAAGTTCTCTTACGTTACTGGTGGGAGTGTAATTTTTATATATGGAAACAAACTTAGCACAATCTATAAAAATTTAATATGTATATTTCCCTTTGCCCCCAAAATTCCATGTTTAGAAATTCATTCCACTGATAAACCCATGAAAATAGCAGATATAGAGGTAAATTTATCGTGGCACAACATATAATAACAAAAGATTGGCAGTAATTTAAGTGTCCTTTAATAGGGAATTAGTTAAATAAACAATGGTGATCCATACATTGGAAGTCTGTATCGCCTTTTAAAAAAAGCTGAGGGCTTCCCTGGTGGCGCAGTGGTTGAGAGTCCGCCTGCCGATGCAGGGGACACGGCTTTGTGCCCCGGTCCGGGAGGATCCCACATGCCGCGGAGCGGCTAGTTCCGTGAGCCATGGCCACTGAGCCTGCGCATCTGGGGCCTGTTCTCCACATCGGGAGAGGCCACAACAGTGAGAGGCCCGCATACCGCAGTAAATAAATAAATAAATAAATAAATAAAATTTAAAAAGCTGAGACAGAATTATATGTACTTGTGACGACTATCTCCAAGATATATGATTTAATATATTTTTTAAAAAGCCAAGTTCAAGTCAAAGCATTGTGTCAAGAGGCCCAAGTTTAAGACTGTAGGTTTATTTATATCTCAGAAATTGGAAAGAACTTTGGCAAAAAAGTATGGCATAATGAGGGGAAACTTTAAAGAAATCTAACGTGACATTGGCATACTGATCATATTTCTTGGTGACATATTTCAGAGGCAACTTTGCTCCACAAACTTATTGGGGGAGAATATTGAGTCAGAAGAAGAAAAACCGTCTCTCTTTAGCACTGCCCATTATTGGTCTTCAACCCACCACTACCCACCCCTTAAAAAGAATAGCTGTTTTGCTTATCATAAGTAATACCTCCCGCCCATGTTTCCAAGCCTGGATGCTGTTTATACTGTTTAGACCTTTCTGGTTATTTAGCTAATGAAAAATAGAAGGCTGAAGAAAGAATGACAAAAATATAGACTCATTTACAATTTCAGCCTGGAACTGCTAATATCAGGACTTAATTGCAGGCAACAGCCCCTGTATCGACATTTGAATGTGGACCAACTATGTTTCGAGAAGCAGAACATGTACCCAAACCATAAGTGCTTGGTGAGGAAGGCAAAAGAGTGGCCAGTGGTACTGAATAAACATAAGAGGAGTGTTTTAGAAGGTACAGGTAAGTCCTGTGCTTGAGAAAAAGAGCATGCAGATTAGCATTATTATTTAGTCCACACAGGAAGAAACTCAACTCTTTTTTTTTTTTTGGCGGTACGCAGGCCTCTCACTGTTGTGGCCTCTCCCGTTGCGGAGCACAGGCTCCAGACGCGCAGGCTCAGCGGCCATGGCTCACGGGCCCAGCTGCTCCGCGGCATGTGGGATCTTTCCCGGACCGGGGCACGAACCCATGTCCCCTGCATCGGCAGGCGGACTCTCAACCACTGCGCCACCAGGGAAGCCCTCTTTTCTTGATTTATAAATAACGAAGTGAATTCAGAATCTATTTAGTGACATATAAAAAGAAAGCATAATCTCTATAAAGAAATTTAACAAGTTAGAGTGGTAAATACTGTGCAGCAGGAAACATAGTGTTTATCGATTTTCTAGTGTCTGACACAAATGCTGCAGTTGTTGTTGACTTTGAAATGGCTAAGGGAGTTTAACATTATTGGCTTGTGAGCTTTCTCAAAGTCAAAATCAGTGTTTCTCTCTCCCCGCCCCCGTCCCCCTGACTGTAACAACCTGTCCTTAAATCCTCATGCTGAGTTTCTACTCCGTAGGTGTGTTTGGATATGCTCTGGACAGGGAACTGGCTCTTCCAGACCTTTTAAGTAGAAGGACTTGACTGGAAGAAGACTGGCAGCAATTCAGCTTTATCACCTTTTATTTTCTGAGTTAGTGCAGATAAGGGAGCTATCAGCTTGGGCACCAGGCTGCAGCAGCAGATCTGATTGAAGCAGAGATTACAGTAAATTAAGAATTTGTTATCATTTACAACAGGCTATCCTTCTTGCAGGGCTTGTGGGCAATGTCACGAACTGATTGAAGGGCTTCCTTGTTCTAATAATACTGAATATTATATTTCCGAGGCTAAAAGGACAACTTAAAGATAAAATGTGTTGGTTCTCAAACTTGGGAGCTTCCTGGGGTGAAATTTGAAACTGGCCCACATACACGGAGAGCAAGGAGAGACCAAAGATAGAGAAGCAGGCCACTCCAGATGGTAGGTGGCAGGTTTAATAAGCAACAGAACTTACATTCAAGGCTGGTCTTGGGCGGCCACAAGATAAGTATTGATATATCTCTGAACCCACCCACCAGAAGCTTAAGTTTATACTGAAGCCTTACCTGAGTTCAGTCATATATTCAGTCCAGGTGGTCTCAACTACACCTTGCCTTCTCAAGGCTGTGTCCTTGAAAATGGCTCCAGCTATGTGAAGGGTGGGCAGAAGCTACATTCTAAGTACAGGGGACGGGAGGAGGAGCCTCTGATTCCCCGGATCCAGCTCACAGGTCAATCATCAGTCACATTCTCTCCATGACCTCCTCCAACCCTCCACCCTTTGTGCTGGTTCTTACAATTTCATAAGCCCCCCTCTTCTATCATGTTCCCTGAGTCAGCCAGGGGTTCCACTAGCTTGGAGGTGGGTCATTAGGTGGTTATCGGGCGGCCCTGGAGGCAGATACCACAGCAGCAACAGAGGCACATGCAAGAGAAAACACACATCAAAATAATGATTCCCAAAATAAGTAACGATTTTTTTCCTGCAAGATCCCTATGATCCTAACCATGAACCACTGATTTATTAAGTCCCCTGTGCTGGGAGTGGGATCACTCAGGACATTCACTTGTGTCTTCATGTGACTTAATAAAAATGTTTCATTAGCAAACTCATCAGGTATGAACACATAGCACTCTGTTTGGATAATGGCACAGGTGCCTCCTTGTGAGGCAGTAATAATATCCAAGGCCATCGTATCTTGGAGGACAGCTTTTCTCATTAGATACATTTTAGTGTTCAGTAAAGACATGCTTTGCCAGCTATCATTTAAGGTTTGCTGGGTGAATTTAGTAAAGGCTTCTATGTGTGGTATAATGTCCTCCAGGCCAGTGGAAGGGACAAAGATGGTGGCCAATTGATTGTACCAGTAGAAAACAGAGCGTGCCCATCTTGCCTTTAGGGGAAGGAGGCTGGCACATACCCATTAGCTGGGGTTTGAGTAGTTATATCTCTTGTTGCCATGGGGTAGATTCTCCCCTGTGCCCAGGGAAAGCCCAGGGTGCAGTGGCCGAACCATCCAGGTGGAAGCCATGTCAAAGATTCATGCCACACAACCGCTGGGTCCCATTTGGGGCTACCCATTAAATTCCTGGGCAGTATAACTAGTCAGTGCCAAACCAGTCACTATCTTTTAATGTGTCTGAATGACTATACCGTTCTGGTGATATCCACCCCATATCCCTGGAGCAATTGAGTTGGTTCCATTTAGAGTGATATTTCTGTTACCAACATAGACGTACCTGGGTTCAAATGTCCATAACCCCAGGTGCTACATGAACCTACCCCAAATCAGTGTAGCCACCCATGGCTCTGTTGGTGGTGTTTTAGGACCTTTCCCATCAGCAGTTTGATGAGCTGCCTGTGTAGTTTGACAGAAAAAGAATACCTGTGCCCAGTGTTATGGATAGTTTATGCCACAGGCCAGGCTTTTGGGTCAGTATTGGTAATATCAGGTGAATTAAGATTACTAGTCCTAGCTTGTTCTCCCTCAGTATACTGCTTTAGGGCCTTCCAACCCCCTCCCTGGAGGGGTGATGCCCACCATGGCAATCCTGATATGCTAGACAGGGGGCAGCAGCCCACATACCCATCAGCTGGATTGGTTCCTTTGTGCGGCATACAAATAGGTCCACTGTAGAAAGGTATTTCCATCAAGTGTCCATCTCATGACCAGATACCTCAGGAGTAGCAGGAGTCTAAGGTCAAAAAGACCAATATTGAGTAGGAACTTTGTGTGGGATAGTCTTCTTTTTCTGCAAGAATTGCACTTGTGGCCTGATCCTTAGATGTTAATATGGCAGCAGCTTTGGGAATCTGACCTGGTTGTGTATACCACACACATTGGCCAGGGGAGGCAGCACTGAGAGACGTGAGAAGATGGACTGGGGTGGGATATGCCAGATCAGGACCCCCACCTTCTCCCTCTTTCAGTGTTGCATTCCAGGTATGGTGCATTTCAACAGCTCTGGCTTGCAGCAGAACAGTGGGATCCCAGTGGAGTTTGAGTAGTTATATCTCACCCAGGGATTCAGAGTAACTCACAAATCCCAGTGGGACATCCCATTGCAAGTTTCAGTAGATAATGCTTTTCCCAGGTGCAGTGGAGCTTGGCATTCTCAGCAGCCGTAGAACATTAATTCACACTGAGAGTCGAGGCAATGGCTGTCTCCTGAGACTTCTGTATCTTTAAGATGTTGGGTATCTAGGCAGGGGTTGCCAGTACGGCATATGGGGCAATAGCCCTAATGATTGATCATTCAAATGTATTAAAGCCTGGGACAGTACTTTAGTCTTTCCAGCCAAGGTGGTTTTACTTGTTAGTAATTTAATCTGCTGCTTTTAATATTTCATTTTTTCTTTCTACCAACCCTGCTATAGGGGAGATGGAACCTCCATTCAATATTAGGTCCTTTTGTCCATTCTTGACCTTTGAAATGTGATCCTCAATCACGGTCTAATTGACGAGGGTATTTGTACATGGCACTCCTCTTCTCTCATCGCTAATAGTGGAAGCCTGGTTTGCACGGCAGCAGGGGAAAGCTTGGGTTAGGCCAGATGCAGTAACCATGCAAACAAAGGCATATTTAGAACCCTTACTCAGAGGGAGGGGGCCAACATAATCAATTTCCCAGTCCCTCACTTGTTGGGAGCTCTAGTGGATGGCCCAAGACTCCTTTGACATTCACCTTGGGCATTGTTTAGAGCAAACAGGAAATGCTGTTATTGTGTCAACCAAGTCACTCTATTTCAAGGGCAGTCCATCATACCTGGCAATACAGTTGCTAGGGCTTGTACCCAAGCTACAGCATCAGCTTCCTGATTGCCAGGAGGTATCAGCATCCTATGAGCTGGGACATGGAAGACAGTGAGGACTGCCTCAGGCTTTTGCAGAGCAACCCAAACGTCTTCCCACATACCCTGACCCTGCAATGGTTTATTCATGATCAGTCACCCCGTGGCTTCCCATTGTCTAAGCCATAGGGTTAATGCCTTTAGAACAGCTCAGTTGTCAGTGCAAAGAGTTAACAGCTAGGGGTCTAAAGTGATCTTTAGCCAAACCCCTCTAAGTTGAACCCACTGGCTGCTGCAGTTTGTTCCTTTTTCCATCCAGATGGTGTCAGTGTTGGGCTGAATGGCGACTGCAGTCCGTATGGATGGGTTGCCTCAAACAGACCTAAGTGTGTAGGGGGTGTCAGTGGGAATTTCCCCCATTCCATCTTTACAGGCTGCAGGGGCCTCTGTAGGAACAGGGGCGGAGGCATTTGAAGGATCTATATGTTCCACAGGGCCCAGTAGCACCCGCAATTCTAGAGACAGGGCCCAGTAGCATGGCAATTCTAGGACAGGGTGCTCCTCTGCTGCCAGTAGACCACTCAGTCAACCTGGGAGTGTGAGCCATGGCAGAGGTGGGTGGATGGAATGTATTCTCAACCCAGCCCTTCATAGGAAAGGAAGTTCTTACCATAATACGCAGTTCCTTCATGAGAGGCCCTATCTGGAGGAGCTCTGTGTACAGTGCTAGGAGCTGTTGCTCCATGGGGTATATGGGGTATCTGCCCCCTTCCAGAGCTGAGACCAAAATCCTAGGGGTACTCTCTCCTTCTGTTGTCTCTGCCACAATGCCCAGCCCATCCCTTCCAGAGTCACAGACACATCTACCCAGATGGTACCCTGCTTGGGAGATGCCCAGAACTTTAGTCTGCTTCACTAGTATTTTTGCCTTCTGGAAGGTGGCTTGATGCTCTGATCCCCAGTCCCACACATACCCTTTTTTAACCAGGTGGTATAAGGGATGGAGGCACTGTGACAGGTAAGGAAGAAAAGTTCTCCAAAACCCCTAAATCTCCACAAAAGCTGGCACCTCTCTCATGTTGTTGGGGGTTGGATAGGCTTGTACCTTATCAGTCACAGCTTCTGAGACAATGTGCATCTTACTTGACAAAATGACACCATAAAACTTTATGGTGGTGCACGAGCCATGAATTTTCTGTGGTTTATCATCCATCCTCTGGATACCTCATAGGTATTCCAGCAAAGTCTGCAGAGTGTCCTGCAGCTTAGGCAAATCTTCACATGTTAACATTATATCATCAATGCAATGAGCCCATTTTACTAGTTGGGGAAGGAGAAAAGGGACAGATCTCAGGCTACCATCCCATATAACATATGGTGGGGCTGGGCACATAGCCTTGGGGAAACACTTGAAAGGTCTATTGTTGTCCCTCCCATGTGAAGGCAAATTGATCTTGTGACTCAGTGACAAGGGATATACTGAAAAAAGCATTTGCTAAGTCCAGTACAGTAGGATACACTCCTAGGACCAGGGCCAAGGCATCTAAGATGGTGGCAATGTTGGGCACAGCCGCATGGATGGGGCCACTACCTTGTTCAGTTCTCTGTAATTCATAGTCATCCACCATGAGCCATCTGGCTTTTTTACCAGCCACACTGAGCTTGTTGAAGGCACTATGGGCAGGATGTGCAATGCCCACTCCGTGCAGTTCTTGCATAGTTTCTCCTATTTCTTTATGCCCCCAGGCAATTTATGTTGTTCAACTGTTACCACTCTTCATGGGGTTGGTACACTTACTGGTTCCCAGTTGGTGTTTCCCCTCAGTGCTGGTTTGATTACTCACCAGAGGCAGAATTTACTGACAGAGCTTTGCAGAGTTTGACCTTGTAGGATGTCAATGCCCAGTATATTCTCTGGTATTGAAGAGATAAAAACCTCGTATTCTTATGGGGGAGAACATCCAATCTGCAGTGTCAAAGGGACCTTTCTGACTATAACCATTTGTTGTTTGTAATTATTGATGGTGCTGAGGGGACCAGAAAACTTCTGTAGGTGACCAGGTATTAGAGTACATTCAGCTCCAGTATCAACAGAGCTGTTGCCTTTTGCTTAGTTCTGGGGGACCAGTGAATAGTGGTCTCAGCGTGAAGCCTCCTGTCACCTCCAACAGCCCTCACCTGGAGGCTGTCTTGGCCTGCATCCTATGCCTGGGCTGTGCAGGCACCCACCCTGAGTAGGACTGTATCCCTGAGGCTTCTGTTGGAGCAAGTGGGGCATCAGAAATGGTAGAGACAGGTGGGGCAGGTCTGAACTGCTGTTCAGTTTTTAAGGCTTTCCACAGGCTGACCAACAGTGCTAGGTTGCTAGTCTGTCTTTTCAGGTAGGGTCCCCGCAGCAATGAGGTCAAACCACATTTGTTTTTGGGTTAGTTTTGCCAGATCCAGTACAGACTATTGGGAAAGCATTTTGGATTTTCCACTCCCATCTCTGTCTTGGGCCTTTCCCACAACTCATACCTGTTCCCAGGATTTGTCAGTTTGTGTTTTCCCCCAGATCAGCAGTGGATTGTCCAACATCATAAATGTCTTGTCCCACAACTGGGCTCAGCACAGATATCAGTGTCCCACACCAGCTGTTGGGGGCAGACTAGAGTATCTTTGCTTTCATTCCTGAAGTGAATGGGACTGGATCAGAGCCTTCAAAGGCAAAGGCTTGTCTCATTCCCAACTCCCTAACAATTTGTTACACCTCCTCTATGGATTTCCAGGGTCCCACATGCCCAGGGAGATCCCCCTCATTGCACCAAGCCTCCCTGCAGTTAGAATAGTCCAATCTACAAAGGAGTGAACTCCTTGAACCGCCCAAACACCATACAGGCACTGCCAGAGGGCAGGGTGTGTGGTGATATTGTTCCTTTTCTCTGCTTCCTGTCAGTCAGAGAAATGCCATCACACCCCATATCCCATAGCTGCACTAACCAGGCCTGGATACTTTCCCTGGCCTTTCCCTGGAACTTGGCAGCTATATCAATAAGCTCAGTGGGATTATATTCTCTCATCATGAACATTTCCTGAATGTGGGGCTGCTGTGCTGCCTGGGATTGTGGTTACTGTGCTTTACCTTTTCTGTGTATTAGGAGTTGGATGGCAGCAGGTGTTTCATCCATTTCTGTCAATCACCATAACCTCCTCTGGCTCTCCTCACTTTCCCAGGGATTCCTGCTCTTAGCATCCCAATTAGGCTTTGTCACAAGCACTGGAACTTTAGTCCATGGCCATCTGCACCCTCCTAGCTTTGTAGAATGGCGCCCTAAGTTCTTCAACTTCTTATCCTGCTCTCCCACCTTGTCTGCCAGCCCCAAGCTAGCAGAACAGTAGACACTGCATGTCCTTCTGTAACCTCAGCTCTTCTTCCAACTTTCTAACTCAAGCTTCAGTGTCTAGTTGGGCATCAGAGGCTAGCCTACCATGGTGGCTGTTCATTTTTCTTCTTCTGCACAGTTCCTTACACAAGTGTATTAAACCAGCCAGCTTTTTAGGGCATCCCCCATATTCATGTGGTAGTCCCCAAGCACCTAACATATAGGTCACCTCTCCCACACAGAAGTCGATGGCCAACCCAGGATTTCCTCTTGGATGACTCTTTCCCAAGACCCATTTCTTCAGTCTCCTGGCTGGCATGCCAATTTCTGGAGCTTCCCCGCATGAAATCTGGAACTGGTCCGCATACAAGGAAGGCAAGGAGAGACCAAAGAAAGGGGCAGGCCACTCCAAATGGGTAGGTGGCAGGTTTGATAAGAAAGGGAACTTACATTTGAGGCTGGTATTGTGTGGCCACAAGATAAGTAGATATCTGCACCCACCCATCAGAATCTTAAAAGTCTATATAAAGGCCTTAACTGGGTTCAGTCATGTATTCAGTACAGATGGTCTCAGCACCACCTTGTCCTCTCAAGGCTGTGTTCTTGAAAATGACTCCAGCTGTGGGAACATGATTCCAAAATCATGAGAGGAGTGAGGAGCCTTTGATTGCCTGGGTTCAGCTCTCAGATCAACTGGAGATCATGTCCTCTTGATGACTTCCTTCACCCACATCGAGAGTCATGATAGATCCAGCGACATGTCAAGTAAGCAGACTTGGTAAGTGACCATGCATACTGCAGTAATGTCAAGAGCCTAGGAATTTTGTGGTCCACACAGAGGCTAGCCAGTGCCTAAACTTTAGTTGACTCTTTCCGATAAATTAGAGCTTTGATCTGTAAACTGTGGATTCTTTTCCTGCTATTGGGACAATCTTTAAATTATTAGTAGACATCTTCTCATTAGAGTGAGTGTGTTTCAGATTTTCTAGGGAATAGGTTTTTAAATGTTTGAGGCTCTTAAGTATTTTTGATCATCCCTCTTTACCTTATCACACTTCATTGTAAAGTACATGTTTAATTATTTGTTTCTTCTATTAGTCTATAAGCTCTGTGAAAGCAGGGGCCTTGCTTATATTCAAAAGGAGTTTATCTTACTACAGTGTCTGGCACTTAATAAAATAGAACTGAATTTCATTAGACAGAATTGAATGAGAGGTTGTTCCTTGAAGAGAATAAATTCCTTTCTTCCTTTAATGAAGAAAAATGGCACAGCTAACATTACTAGAGATAGACTTCACTTACTGAAAACCATTAAAAGCTTGACTGACCTTGAGCCTTATTTAATGATCCATCTATTTTACAGATGAGATACCTGATTCAGTGACTTGTCCAAAGGCATACAGATATTAATTGGTAGAAACAGAATAAGGGCCCAAGTCTCCAGACCAATAGTCAGGCATTTATTGCACCACAATTTGTCTTTCTTCTGTCTTAACATATTGCTGTTTGGGAGAATATGGAGACACAGACAGCATGGCTGTGGAGGGCATTCAGCAGCAGGCTCTGGCATGCACATCCGTCCAGTCTGATAAACATCAGCTTGCTTGTCATTTACTTTTAGGAAGTCTTACCAAAAAGTGCCTCTAAACTGTAGATGCCCTCTGTTTACTTGAACAACTGATTCCCGTGGCTAGAAAGAAGGATGCTGTACTCTCCTATCTGGAGAACAGTGTCTGATAAAATGAGAAAACTTTCTTGGAGAATCTCCTTGAAGGATTCTGATACCCTTTACTTGGTGGAATTCTTATTTCTTGACTTTCTTCTCCATCTTTCTGCCTCCTTTTTGTTGCTGACAGCTACATGGCATGGTGGGTAGACATCTGGGGATGACACCACTAACGTGGTAAATTTGCTTAATAAACTACCTTTAACTTGGTTAAAATGTATTTATTAGTGCCATACCCCCTTTCCTACAAAGAATAATGTTGTGTTCATAAATAAATAAATTGGCAGGAGAACTTGTGCAAAGTTTAAATTTTAGCAAGGAAGCAACGTACTATAACCACGGCAATCTGTCACTACTGAATGTCAGATAAGAGCAATTGAAAAATATCAACTAAGTTTTTAAAACCCTGTTTATTCAAAGCAATTATATCTACAAATCTAAATGCATAACTGCACATAGATGCTATACTGTAGTTGATAAATTTGTTTTCCATAGGGGTAAAGGTTAATAATTATGATCCTGCTTTGCATGTATACTGGAACTGAATATTTATGTAAGTGGATGGTGGATGATGGTAGCCATATTTCTCACTGTTGAACTGGAAGTTTACAGATGGGCAGGGGCAGAAGGCTGGAATGATTCATGCGGTGGTGGATTAGAGTTGGAGAAATCATTATGAACTCATGTTTAGCTTAATATAGACACATATGGTTACATATAAAATATTTATAGATATGTGTATATACATAGGGCAGTATTCACACATATATTTCCCTGCTCTGTCATCTGAGAGGGCCTAAAATAAACAATATCCCAGTAGAAACAAGCACACTTAGCACCCAGATCTTGGTTTCTAATTCCATTCTCTGACTTAGAAACAAAAAACAGACTCCTTGGAGTCTGAAATGTCTGATTTTAGGACTGAGAGATTAAATATAATCTGGAGCATTTTATAGTCAAAAAATGTAAGGAGGTGCTCAAAAAACAAACAACAACCCATAAACCAATCTACATTGATGAAGGTACCTAACAGAGACATAAGAGCCAACTGAAAGTGTTTACAATGGCCGAAACCAGAACAATTTGAGTTACAAAATTAATAAAGTAGTATTGAATTATAACCCAAAATATAAAATAATTATTCATGATCCATACTGATATAAACATATCATTGAATAAATGAATAAATGGTGGAGAAGAGACAAATCTCTTATTCAAAAGAATTCCAAATAAATTATGTAGATCGTCCACCCTAAAGGAGGGGAATCATACCTATCCACTTTTTAAGTACAGACTGCACACAGTGACTTCCTTCCAAAGAATACAGTATGGAAAGAGGGGGGAAATAAATGGCTTTACAAAAGTAGAGAAACCTGACAAATACTACCTTGGCTAGATGATCAAGGTTAACAACATCAGTTGATATCAAATTGATAGTATGTACCTTTGTTTTGATGTGATGAAAATGGTACTTCTGTTATGTTTCTCCCAAAAACCTATAACCCCAATCAAACCATGAGATAAACAGACAGATCCCAGTAGAGAGGCATTCTGTAAAATATCTGACCAGTGCCCCTCAAAACTGTCAAGGACATCAAAATCAAGGAAATTAAAAAACTCTCCAGTCAAGAGGAGTTAAATGTAATGTGGTATCCTGGATGAGATTCTAGAAGAGAAATAATATTTAGGTAAACACTGAGGAAATCTAAATAAAGTATAGACTTTAATTAATAATAATGTATCAGTATTGTTCATTAATACTAATGTAAGATGTTAATAATAGGGGAATCTGGGTGTGTAATACATGGGGGTATATAGGAATACTCTGTACTATCTACTCAGTTATTCCATAAATCTAAAACTGCTCTAAAAATTAAAGTCTGTTTTTCAAAAAAGCAAATATAGCCTCTGTTTACACTTAATGTAGACATGTTTGTGCCAGCATTTACTCTGTTTCTCAAGACTTTTCATTTCTGTTAAGTAAAATTTAACCATGGTGTTATTGCCATCAAATATTTGAAAGCCTATAATGTAAAAAGAGAAGTAAACTTTTTCTACTTTAGATGGCAGTATTAGGACCATATCAAAACCAAGAGCAAGGCCAATCAATACCAGCTCCCTAATATGGAATCCTTTTCTAATTCCAACAATGGAAAATGCTAACCCATGGAGTAGTAGACTTGCTGTCCGCCCAAGCAGAGACTGACTGATACCATCCATCAAGTATGCTTTAGTATAGATTTTTTTCATTGAGTAGACAGTTAGATTAGAAAACCTCAAGGATTCTTCCAACTCTGTTCTAAATATCTGTGGACAGTTGCCCAGCTGTCTGTGTAGTTGAAGTTTAGACAATTTATTCCAATGTGAATCTGGACTCAGAGCCAAGGCTTTAAGCACAGTATGTCTGTCTGTTGACCACAATTCTAAGTTTAGCTGATTGTTCAAAACCTACCAGCTGCACTAGTCATCCAGTGAAGGGAAAGTAAATTAGCCTAGTAAGCTATGCCCTTTTTGAGCCATGACATTTGGTATGTTACCTCCTTGAAGTCTTAAAAAGTCATATGATCCAATTCAGTGCATTAGCAGTGTTATGATTACCTTATGACACAAATCCTTGAGTCTTGCAAATCTAAATGCCACAATCCCACAGCTTGGCTGAAATACTCTGTAGTTAGGATTTCAGTGATTGCTAGTGAGGTGAGAGACTTTGCAAATGAAACTGAGGTTAGATGGGTGGGTGGATGTGTAGAGAAAACATTTTATATTTCAATCTCAGTTTATGAGCCCAGCTCTCCCTTTTAATGATAGGAGCTGGAAAATTCTTTTGAGAACAGGGTAAACCAACCTTTTTGGTGTCACAGATTCCTTGAGAAAGGGAATTCCTAAATTTGAGCCACTTTCCAGAAATAATACTAAAAAGCCTGCTGTTTTCCAAACCACCCCTAACCCCTTGCAAGAAAAAAAAAACAACTATGAAACTGTCTCCTTGATCTACCAGTGTTTACCAAACTTTTTTAGTTTACAACATACTTAGAAAATGATCATTTTTCTGTATCCACACTAAATAGAGAAGGAGCTGGAGAACAAAAGCACAGTCCTGGCTTCTAGCTATTGCAGCCAATACAAGTGTTGGGAGATCAGTGTCTCAGCCTGTGTGTTGAGAAGATCATTTCTTTAACAAACAAACCAACATAACTTTTATTAGGAAAAAAATCATATTAATTACATAAGCTTGAACCTTACAAAATGGCCATTTGCAGATCAGACACAGTTAAATAAAGGCAACTTCTTATGGCCCATCCTAATAGAAAATATGGAATCTCTAGAAAAGCACAGCAAAGTAAAAAAATTATGCTCTAATCTCTATACTTAAGGAATCAAATATTACATATTGATGTATAGGCATCAATATGTTGGGTTTTTTCCATATACATATATATGCTTTACATAATTTAAATCACATCCCAGCACATAATATTTCGCAACCTGCTTTTTTCCCCTTAATACTTAATAATGAGTATCTTCCCGTGTCATTAAGTATTCTACAGCCTGATTTTCAATGACTCCTGGTATTCATTCCCTCATTAGGATAAACAAATTAATTTAAGCAATCTTATATGGTCAAATATTTAATTGCCCAAATATTCCCTTTTTATAACTTATGCTGCTATAAGTATATTTATAAGGGAAATTTTTGCATACATTCCCAATTATACTCCAAATATTACTCGGTCAAAGCATGTGCACATTTTCAGACTTTTGATATTTTGCCAAATCACCTCCCAGACGGCTGTATCCACCAGGAGCACGCAAGCATGCATCTTCTCATTAACCTTCTGTATTATCATTGTTTTAAATCTCTACTACTCATTTATTTCTTATCTGAATTTCTCAGGAGAACTTCAGGGTCATTAAAGTCCTGTTATGTTTGGCGTTGATGGTGAACTTTCCACTAGAATTTTAGGAACAATTCAGGAGCCTGCTTGATGCTCTGCCTTCCTTTCAGAGATCTCAGCCAGTTGCAGAGATAGATTGCTGTGGGCTACAAGCGGAGAGTCAAATGCCACAGACAACAACCTGGGTCTTTATCCTAAAAGGAACTCTGTGCTTGAAATTATGCATCTCTAGCTCCTAATGTGATATTCTACCTCCCATCTAATAATGAAGTGGGGCAGAGGTCCTACCAAGAGAATGATAGTCCATTAATTATTAGAGGCAAATCCATTGCCTCCTACCAGCTGCTACCATCTTAGATAGATACTTGCTGTATTAGATCAGATGCTGGGTGGTCCATGGCTTCTAATAGGACAGGCAGTAGTTAAAAATAGACAAGGGGATGGCCTGTTTAAATGTTTAGAAAATGGGCAATTCTTAAAAAAAAAAACCTCTCTACTCACCTAAAACATCTGAGAATTGGGACTTTTTTCTACTCCAGGGGTCAATACTTGACAAATATGTAAAACACATGGAAAAACAGTCTTCAGCTCAACAAGAGGATAAACTTTTAAAGTTATTAATGCTACCTAACAATGAAAAAGACTGATTCTGATTCAATGGAAAATAATGATTTTTGCAGAGAACCAAACTGATCACTCCCTTTTAAATAGTCACATTGTACATCCCACATTTTAGTGGTAGTCATAGAAATTTATAATTGGTTTTACGCATTTGCTTCTACTACTAGACCATGAGCTCTTTGTAGCTAACTAATATTCTTTAATATTATAGGAATGAATAATTGGATTTTAGAACTTCTGAATTGGCTTCTTATCTACAAAATACTCTTACTCAGTTAGAAGTAGATTCCTTTGATTTAAGATTATAATAGCTCTGAATAGTAATAGATAAGGTCCTATTTACAATTTTAAGTGAGTGAGTTATGAAATCTTTTCCTGGGGGAGGAGGGTGAAATGAAGGAAATGGGTACCTTTGTGCAAGGGACATAGGGAAGTATAAAAAAAGAAAACAAGTTGAAGCATGGAGTACTGAAGGCAAAATTTGCTAACTGTATCTGTTGCTCTTGTTTTTGTTATTGTTGTTGTTTTTTTAAGGGTCCCTTTTGGATGTAACTGACTTCCTGCATGATTTAAAGCTGCTCTTTATTTTAAAAAATCTTACCTTAGGGCAGTGATATTGTGGGAAAAAGTAAGTTTTCTTGCCCTAGAGTCAATATGGTATGAAAGGTCATTCATTAGCTCTGCCAAACTTCCCCACTTGCAAAAAGTTCAAATAAAACCTTTTTATTAAAACTGTTGAAGTAAGAGCAAGTAGGAGGAAGGGATGGAACACAGGGTGTGGTTGAGATCCAAATGTTCCTGGCACTGGTGGGGTGAGCTTCTTTGAAATCAAGTATTTAGGCTTGCCATCTGATCTCAGTACAGTGGCATCCTCTCCTTCACTTGAGACTATGTCTCATGCATTCATTTAACCATTCACTTAATAAATACAAAATGAGTGCCTACTTATGTGCCAGACCCTGCTGTGGCCTGTGGGGATACAGCAGTGAACCAAATAGACGAAACTTCCTGACTTCATGGAGTTTACATTAGGGTGGGTTCTCCTTTGATAAAAGAGCATTAAACCCCAAATGAGCATAATTATGTCAACAAAAGGAGAGGTTTTGTGTTTAATCCTAAAGCAACCTGAATTTAATAAATCTAATAAAGTTTTAATTCACAATGCAAGTGCTAGTCTGCTCCAGAATTAAACTTCAGTTTTGAGATACGTGAGTGAAAGACACTCTCTGCTAAAGCTCCCTCCCCGACAAAAGAAGGCTTCCAGCATCCAAGTGGAAAAACGTGAACTGTGGCTAAATTTAGCCAAAATTAGCATCAGTGTAGACTGAGAAGTTTTTCAGCCAAACGAATTGCATAATCTAAGCGCAACCACTTTTTCTTGTATCCTTTCCTGAGAAAACTTCCACCATGCATGCTGCCATTGCTTATGCTGCCCACATTGTCAATGCCCTTTGCTGTAAGAGATTGAAGGTTGGCTACAAATAATTTCCAATGAATGCCTCTAATTAGCCACTAAAGTTGGCATATTTCCTGCTATCTGAAATTAGATCACAGAGTTGGGTTGAGATGAAAAAGTCCTATTAGCTCTCTAGACTTGCATTTCCTATTTGCTGGGGGAAATGACTGTTTTGAAGTTCATCTGAAGAAGTCTGGAGTCGACGGTAGTGAAAAGATAGGTGGAAGTCTGGACTTTCAGTTCTCTTCCACTCTACAACTGGGACTTTCCGAAATAAACTCATAAGAGGAATGGCCCTGGGAGATACGTCAGTGGATTTGTGAGAATAAAAGAAGGAGACTCTATTTAAAAGATGTCAAAACACAACATTTTGTAGTTGTCCATATATACATAATCCTCTCTAACAAATAGATGGTTTTAAAACAATCTAGTACTATTAATCAATGGGTGTCTGAATTTTTCTTGGAGCCAGTTCTGAATGCTTTCCATTAGAGGTTTGTTTCCCAGTGTGCCTCTGCCCCTCAGTCAGGAAAGCAGTGCACATTCCGCTGTTAGGTCTTTGGGAGGAGCTACTTGTATCAGCCCCAAACTGAACCTTTTCAAGGCAGCTTGTGTGCCTCCAGTCTCGCATTATAAATAACCAGCTGAGGCGGATGCTATTGTTCTGGAGTCCTGTCTGCTGTCATCAGCTGTTGCGTGGCTGGCCTGCTGATGGCTGACACACCAGATGCCTGGCACAGCCAGGTACACTCTGGAGCTTCCTCTGGGTATGGTTAATCATCCAGTTCCGCTGACTCCAGCGCAACAATCAAAAAGAAATTTAGAAGAGGATGGAGCCTGGAAAATCAGCGCAAGAGTTTTGAAAGAGCGAATACATTGCATTAGAAAAACTGTTGGAATGAATCTGTATTTTACTAAAAGTTAAATATTCCCTTGACAAAAGTACTTTCAATACTCCATAAATACCGTTCTGTCCCTTCTTCGGAAAGTGTCTGATAATAAATCTTTCCAGAGGGAACATAATAACTTTGACAGTGTACCCAACAAGACTGGTGCGTGGCCAGTGGCTGGCTTTTTTAAATTAAATTAAAAAGTGTCATACTTTTTATAATTGATATCTCATGAAGTTTCCTTTAAAATATAGAACCTAAAGTGTAATGAAATTTGTTTTATAAATAATGGAGGCTTGTGGCTTTAATTTCTTAAAAAATTATTAATTACAACAATGCTAAAATAATTGACTGTATTTGCCTTTTGTGTGTGTGTATACCAGACTTTTAAAAAGAATTAGTAAATATTTGAACCGAAATAGTGCTGTTTCTGTCTAGGTATGGCTTTACTCTAAATACGTTGAATATTTTAAAATATGTATTCATCTAAGGCAGAAAGTTGGCAAGTTTTATTCCTATTACACAGAGGAAAAAATTGAGGTACCAAATTAACAGAAGGTAATCCTGCCTTATAATTTAGTGATACATATTGGTTCTCTTTACTTTCTAAATGAAAATATTAATGAACAGATTGAATATTTCAAAACTGTCAGCACAGATTGCAATGAAGAATTGAGTGTCAGGCCTGTGATATATTCTCTTTTTTGTTCCAGACTTTGCCAGAGGGTTTCATTATTAAAAATTTTTTAAGTAAAAAAACAAATAAAAAATTTAAAATATATATACATAACGTAGAACTTTTCAAGCTGAATTTTCTAACAAATATACATAGAAGACTTTCTAATATATTCCTTAAGAGTGTTTAGAAAAAATTAAATATTTTATTTTATAACCAGGCAGGAGTGTGTATCAGCTAGGGTTCTCCAGAAAAACAAAGGCACTAATATATATATACATACTCATATAAACATTTATTTTGAGGAATTGGCTTATGCAATTGTGATAGCTGCCAAGTCTAAAATCTGCAGGGCAGTCTGGTAGGCTGGAAACTCTTGGGCAGGAGCTAATGTTGCAGTCTTGAAGAATAATTTCTTCTTCAGGGAAGCTTCAGTTTTGCTCTCAAGACCTTTCAACCAATTGGAAGAGTCCCACCCATGTTACTGAAAGGAATCTCCTTCACTTAAAGTCAATTGATTGTAGACATTAACTATAATACATCTACAAAATACCTCCACACCAACACCTAGATCAGTGTTTGATTAAATCACTGGGTACTATAGTCTAGCCAAATTGACACACAGAAGGCAAGAAATGTGCCTCTTCTCCAGTATCCAGATGGGTGTTACACTCCCACAGCACATGAACATACATGGAGTAGGAAACTGACTGCATCTGATTTTAGTGACTTTAGTTCATCAACAGAATTTAAGAGTAAATCCTTCATTTTAGAAAACTACTCACTATTGCAATGTCATCCTTTTCATTAAGAAGCACACTAGTCACGTTTTTCGTTAGAACGAATATATTCTGTAGAAATCAGCGAATATTAGACTTCTCATTTGAAGAAAAGAAACCTGCCTCAAAATGGTGGGGGCCATGTCCTCACCCTCTGGTATAGCTCATAATCAGAACTGGACTCTGGGTTTATATCTCAGTTCTGACACTTCTAGCTGTGTGATCTCGATATCTTTGTCTGTGAAATGGAGACTGGAGCACTCCTATCTCAGAACTTGTGTAGGGTACCTGTCTCATAGCAGGAGTTATGGAATTCTTAGACAATATTATATCTGGGGGTGCAGGTTACAGCCCTTGAAATTCTTCAGTTTATCATCTGTATACCACTGAAATAAGGCCAAGTACTGTGATTTACATTCCTGAGTCTGGTAAACTAAGTCAGTGGTACTCAAATTTGGATCTGTGGGCTAGTGCTGGTCAGAAAACTGTTAGTTACAGATACTGATGAGATAAGCACTTAAATTATTTCTGTGACATTTTTATTGTATTTTACAAAAGTGGCAGCACATAGTGGATCTGGATAAACAAAACAGATAAACAGAAAGGTGGGTCCTTCACCACATGGTATATAATTGGGAAAAAACTGGTCTTAGAAACCCCTATGTATAGGAATTCACTGCCAGATAAAAATTTAAGCATTAATTTCAACAAAATTCAGTATGTTACCTCCCATGGAAAAACTGTAGTTGTGGTGCCTGTCGTTGGTCTGTGTGTGCCTCCACATTACCTTTGTAATTGTTTGTGTGTCTGTCTCCTTAACTCAAGTGTGAGACCCTGGCATGCAGGGCTTCATCTTGTTTGGGCTCCCAGGGACTGGAACAGTGACTCGCACATATCTGGTGCCTGGTAATCATGTTTTTGATGAATGAAAGCAGGATAAGTGACAGAAACAAAACTAGTTAAGGATATAAAACGAAATAATCTTATTATTTTTGTCTTGTGATAGGTTGAATGGGAAAGTGCTAGAGATGTCAATAGATCTAAATAGATATTGGATATTAATAGATATTAATTGATTTGGAAAAAAATTACATTATATCCTTTGAAATGTTATGTATACTATAAAGACCATACTGCCCTTAAATCTGAGTATAGGTATATATTGACAGTGTTAATAAGTGAACCATGCTGTGGGTGTAGCCTGGAAAAAGAAGAAAATAATATTTTTCTTCAGCAGAAACATACCCTTTGCAAAACTAAGTGGTTGAAAAGGTGCTCTTTATCCATGAAGAAGTGATGGTTTCTTCCAGAACACACTAGGAGTCATATTTGTTGACATTCCCAGTAAAACTTTAGGAGAGTTTATGTGAATAACTGTATCAGCACTGTAATTTGGGGGGGGTTATTTAGGTCCTTTTTCCTGAAACTAAAAGGACAGAGAACATTTTATTAGATCTATGTATGAGGCTTTGAAGTGACATCTATGGCTCAATAATGCTTTGTTAGGGTGACCTCCTTTCAAGAAAACATGATGTTCTCTTCTGGCGTATAAGGTGACATCTCTTTTCCTAACTTCTAGAAAACAATTTTTTTCTGTAATTGGCTAGTTACCTGGCCATCAGTCATGAGTCCCTGATGCCATTTCACATCATTTTCATTGTACTGTGCTAACACATCAAATAAGCTCATCATAAAACACAGACCGGGGGAACACAAAGAAAGCCAGTACTTATTGATCTTTCAAGATGAGTAATTTGTATTAATCCTGGAAAGATCAAAATAAGTGTGTTCAACTAAGACTTACTTAGACTCCAAAGAGCAGCCAAGAATTCTTTGAGGTTTCTGGAGTGGAAAGAATATTATATCCAGTAGACATGGGAAAAATTAAAACAAACAAAAATCTCTATTTGTTATCTTACTAAAATGATAATAAATTGCCATGTATGGTTCTGTAGCATTAAGAAACTCATATATATTTATTGGGGTCTACCTGTATGCTCCTCTGTCATGATGCCATGATATGTACCAAAGGCCATCAGCTTTGCAGCCCTACAGACCTGGATTTGAATTCGAGCTCCACGGTTGCCTAGCTATGTGACTTTGTGCAGATCATTTACAACCTGTGATTTTCCTCTTCTCAAACAGAAATTATAAAACATACCTTGTCAAATTATTGGACTATTAAATGTCATTTAAATATAAAGTGGCTAACACTGTTTCCAGCATATGGAAGGTCCTCAACAAATGTTGATTTCCCTTCTTTGTGCTCTCCTGCTGGATCCTCCTTTGAAGTAACCTCAGTTTGCTTCCACATTTCTAGCTTACTTATCTGTTTGTTTGCAGCTCAATAGATAAAATGAATTCAAATAACAGAGTGGAATGTATTTTAAGTTTGATATACTTCTTTTTCCCCCTCTGGTTCTTCTTTTCAAAGCTGCTGAAAGATGATACCAGTCACTCCTTAAATCCACAGCTCAAGGATAGCTGTGCCAATATCCATAATCCCACTTCTTGTCCACTCCAGGTTGGCATACCCAAATTTAATCCCACTTTAAAAAAAGAATTTTTTTGTTTGTTTTATTTTTCCAAATACATTCTTAAAAGCAGTAAAGAGAAAGTTTGTTTTTCAATTTTGCTTAATTTCCCTCCACCCACATACACAAAAAGAAAGGGTGAGGTCTGCATGAAATGCTATGTATGATAATGGTGTATTAGGAAATTTTCTTCTAGCTCTCCTACTAAATGTCCATCTATATCATTTCAGAATATGTTTGTTGGTTTGCTTTTCATCTATTCTCTCTTTTCCTAAAGGACTATGAGCTCATAGGGCAGTCTCCTGTGGGTATAGAGGGTTGAAAAATACGTCCTAAGTTCATATAGATTCTTTTTGTTTCTAAACGAACAGAAACATTCAGGAGTTTCTTTTATATAAACTAGAAGAAGCTTTTCATGGCGGGTAAGATTAGAGTTTTGCTATAAGGCTCAGTCCTTTGCACTTGAAGATGGCAACAGTTATGGAAAGCTCTGAACCATCTACACTTCTTGCTTTGCCAACAAGCCTTTTCCATATAGACTGGAAGGAGGCTAAAGTATAATCTTTTGGGACACAGAATTTTTACCCACACAAAGCTACCTTTCATATATATATATATATATATATATATATATATATATTTAAAAGTGAAATCGGTATTTCTTTCTCCCTCTCCCTCTCCCTCTCCCTGGCTCAGCTTCCCTGGTATCATGCTCCAAACAGCTAAACAAATTCTCCTAAAAATCTGTAAAATTGTGTGAAAACAGTAATAGTTTAGACAATAAGAATTATTCCCTACCAAGCACCTTAGATGCAACTGAATATTCAAGGTTAACATTTGCTTAAAAATGTGCCTTTCACCTGACCATGCATATATCCTTGGAGCTCCTTCCTACAGATATTTAAGACATAAGTAACAGATAATCCTGAAATCTATCTGACAGGGAAGTTTAATTTTAAAAACTCATCATAATCATCCTCAGGGCTATGCCATTTTCCAGGCGTTTTTTGTTCAGACATACCTTTCAGCTGAGACTTTTTCTCATCCAGTTCCAAAATTCCCAAGCAAAATAAACACATGCCAAAAATACATAGTATTTACCCTGAGCGTGAGTGACCTTACGGCTCATGAATACAGAATGACTTGATTGGTAGAATTCAGACCGTAGCATGAGTCATTTGTTTAAAATAAATGTGGGGGCCTGCTTAGTGACCAGAAAAATCACTAAAACATGAGCAGTGGCTGACAAAAATCCTTAGATCACCCCTCAGATATCAATGAAAAAATACGTTTGTAGTGTAGCTGTCTAAGTACTACACGTAACATGTGATATACCTGAGTCATAGGCCTTGTAGGAGTCACAGAGCAGATGAAGAAAGCAAGAGATCAAAGTCCAATTTACTGAAACAAATATCTTGAAATCTCTAGAAGAGAGGAGATTGTTCCTTTACAAAACTCATGAAATATTTAATACCCTGTAGTTAAGTAAGACCCATTTTAGAATTCTATTTTCTTTAAAAAAATTTTTTTGTGACCTGGGACCTCTCCTGTATGTTTCTTTTTGTCATTGTTGTCTAATAGAAAAGTTATTTTTTTAAAAATTAACATTTCAAAGCTTTCTGTAAGCACCTCAGGTAAGTAGCAATACTACATGGTTATCTATTATTTTGAAATATATGTAGCTGTTAAAGTTATAAGCCTAAAATTGGACTAAATAGGGAAAAATAGAAGATTTCAATGCTAAAGAGTATGGGTTGGTGAAAGCAAACAACTAATCATTTAATAATTATTGAGCATGGTGGACAATTATCTCTTTTTGCTGTCCCAAGGAATTTGCAATCCTTTTGGAAAGATAAGCCATAATTTAAAACAATAATTTGTAGCAAGAATCGGCAATCTTTTTACATTTTTCTGTAAAATGTTAAATATATAAGGCTTTACGGGTCTAGAAGCTAGTATATAAGCAGTATTTAAAAAGAGAAAATACTCCTCCCCCACACACGCTCTGCCCACCCAGCCCTGCCCTCTCGCATTTGCTTGGGGTGGACTTGCTTTGTTGGTGGGACACCTTTGGGTCAGCTGCAGTCAGTTGGACGTGTTCTCCAGACCAAGAGAATCCAGCCTGAGGGGAGGGGCCTATTTGGGGGCGTCAGGAGGCAGCTGCCTCAGTCAGAGTCACCCTCTGTCCCAGGTCTTAGTACACTCTTCTCTCTTCCCAGTGACCTCAGCCATCTCAACTTAGGCAGGTGGCCAGAAGCAAGGTGGTTCATTAAATTGCCAATTCCCCAACTGAGAGATTCTACCATTTGGTAGATTCTGCCACTGGCAGTAGCTAACAGCTGAGGTCCCATAATGTAGGTGGTGATCCTAGACAGCATGAGGCCCAGCCACAGTCTAGGGAGTCAAGTATGAGACAGAGGGGAGGACAGGAGCAGAGGGAGATGCCCAGGCTTGCTGTCTGTAGTTCACAGTGCTATTTTGTTCAGTGTGGGTGCCCATAGGCCACAGTGATCTGTAGGTAAGGACCATGTACCAAGCACCCTGCTAGATCAAGAAAAATTTCATTAACAGGATATGCATTGAGCCCAGTGCTAAAGGATAAATAGCAATTGAAGAAACAGGAAAGAAGAAACCAATTCAGATGGGTGAAGTGAAATTGTTAAAGAATAACTTTTTAAAAGGTCAAATTATGATTCATAAAATATAAAATAGATACATGTCAAAGATTTTATTTAACCAATTTTTATGTCATTCATTATTAAGAAATCCATGTGATGTAAAAAATGGTTCAAAACACTATCGAAGAATAGGTACATGTATGGACATTAAGGGATGCTGAGATAAATTTGTTAATGGATACAAAACTTGTGTCTTCAACAAGCTAGAAATCAGTGTAATCTCTATCATCCAAAATTCATTTGCTCTTCCATGAACAGGAATCATTTGCATTTACCATCATCTCTCCACAAACTATCTTGAGCATTGCAACATAGTCAAAGACAATGAAAGGCACATATCCTTATAGAACCAGATAAACCCAGAAGGGTCCTTTAGATAATGTCCCACATTCCATTGTAAAGTACCCAGTGATCACTTTTCCCATTTCAGATTCTTTTACATGATAACAGGAATGAAAGTAAAAAGAAAGTGCAATATTTTTGTTTCAGAGACACCTATCCAAACGCCCAGCTGAATGCCCAGCTCTTCATCATTTGAATTTTTTAGAATTGCTATGTGTGATAAACTGTTTTTGCCATATCAAACCTAAAAGTGTTAAAACAATATTCTAATGTTATAATTTCTGGCCCTTTGGTAGGTGTGTAAGGAAACTATCGAGGAATCAAATTTGGTGGAGAGTAATAGGCTTTTCAGCGCTTTTTAAATTACACAATACACGTAGTAAACCCTCTTGGTTCTACGTCCTATTCACTACTTTAGTCAAAGGATAGTCCTATTCACTACTTTAATCAAAGAAGTACAAAAGAGGAAACAAATAAAAAAACAACAACAAAAAAAAAACAAAACACCTGGGAAAGCAAGAAAATATCACAAAACCCAGGTACATTAAAAAGACAGATGGGGTTCTAGCATATAATAAATTAAGAAAATCAGATTCTCTTGGCAAATATTAAGTCTTTCCTCTGCTAAAATGGACATAAGACTAAAAACAGAAAATACACTAACAGCACGAGGGCAAAGAAGTAGATAGAAAAAAAATACCAACTTGAATTGAAAAACTTTGATGTAATGACTATAGTGCTAGTAGGGTCCTATGGGGCTCTAGAGTAATAAAGTAGCACCTTGTTAGGGTGAAGCACAATACATGATGCTCATGGCAATGACTTGACATCATGATTAAAGGCTCAAACCATGTTCAGAGCATTTTCATTGTGAAGACAATTAAATACAGTATATATTTTTGGAAGACTTGACTTATGCTTTAAAAATGTAAGTGCTCAGAGGGGATATAAGACTCTTTAAACCTATTAAAAAATTGAGGTTTTTTTGTAATTGGAAGAATGCAAGTATGGGTAGAGACAGTAATTACAGGCAGAGTGGAATAAGAATAATCAGGGAAAATACTTGTAAACTAAGAAAACCTTTGCAAATTCTAAATATTCCACTAAGGAGTAAGATGAAAGGTAAATTTCTACTGTTCAGATAGTTAAGAACAGTTTCAAGGAAGAGAGAGCTGATCTGACTGCCCATTTTGTGATGTTCAACTTTCACAGTAGATATTAGTAGCTAATATTGTTTCACAACATATAAGTCACGGTATTAAATGATGTTATTTATGTATATATATATAGTTATTTAATTTTCAAAATAAGCATATGAGAAAGGCATTATTTTCTCTATTTTACAGAAGAGGAAATATAAGCTAAGAGAGGTTAAATTAAGATTATGAAACTGCTACATGGCAGAGAAAATTTTGAACCCCGATTGTGTGAGTCTATTACTTGGACTCTAAAGCATTCCATTTTATTTTTTCTGTTTAATTCCCAAAATAGTCATTTGGGGTAAGTAGTAGTATCCTCATTTTTTATGTAAGGAAACAGGCACAGGACAGCAAAGTAGCTAACCTAAGCATGCATTAATTGTAAGAGTCAGTGTGCATCCACTAGGTGCTCTTTCCACTGTGAGAGGGCACAGTGGGCCTGTCTACGTGTGTCTGCTCTGCTCAAATCCTCTCCCCACCCCTCAGCTAAAGGGGCAGCTGTGAGCAGCTTGCCGCAAACTAGAAAATGCAAATATTGCCTGGAAGACATTCAAATTCAATTAAAAAAACAAACAAACAAAAACAATCACATACTGTCTTAACAAAGAATTGTCTCCTGGGCTTATTCTGCTATAGTCTGCCAATTTGTGACTCTGGGAGTGAAGGGTAAAAGACCAGTTGGGAGAGAATTGAAGAGACAGAAGCTGACTCACAAAGCGTAGCCGGGTTGCTCTAATGGCAGGCAATTAGAATAAATATCCATTAATTCCCATGACTCTGGGCCTTGGCGCTGTCTTGAATTCTAAAGAACCTTCTGTTTCCAGTCACCATTAAAAAGGTATGACTTAGTTGTTCAGTTTTTTTAAGATTATATGTGTACATATCCCATAATAAACCCTCATTACATTGGGTAGCATGCAGTCCCATTCCCTGCAACCCAGTGAACCTAACAAAAACCATCACACTATCATTTGCCTTGAATTTCCCAAATGTATTTTTCTAACTTTTCGCTCCAAATTGTGCTTTGGCTACATTACTCTATGCTCTGGTCATGAATGAAACATGAAAGCTTCTAATGTAGAAGTAAAAAAATAAATAAGTCATGGTTGCTCTTTCTACAAACAAATTTGAATAAGATATTCAGTATGAAAATAAATTTGCAAGTGTCATATTGATTCAATCTATTAAACTACTGCTTTTACAGAGAATTCTACTGACCAATGTCTCAGAGTGTTTTACATCCTTTGAGCACTGGTAATTATGATGGTATAAACCAATGATACTGACTTTTTAAAAAGTAAGATTCCATGATGACACCCTTTTTAGAGATACTTTTATAAATAATACATTGGTGTCACTCTAGAGGTAAAGATAGTTACCTTTAGAATCTTATAACTATGAGTGGAAATAAGGGAGAAGATCATTTTTTTTTAGCCTGGCTATGCTTGGGAAACTAAAAGATGTAATGATTCTGCTTTAAATATGAGGAGTAACAAGCCTGGGAACCTGGGAAGCCACGACAGGGCCTGAGAGGCCCCAACACGAGTGACTAGCTCTAATCAAAAACTCAGTGTCATGAATAAACTATGAGAAAGCCCAGAATAGACATGACTCTCTTTTTTTTAATTTATTTTTTAATTTATTTATTTTTGGCTGTGTTGGGTCTTCGCTGCTGTGCGCGGGCTTTCTCTAGTTGCGGGGAGAGGGGGCTGCTCTTCTTTGCGGTGCGCAGGCTTCTCATTGCGGTGGCCTCTCGTTGCGGAACATGGGCTCTAGGTGCATGGGCTTCAGTAGTTGTGGCATGCAGACTCAGTAGTAGTGGCTCATGGGCTCTAGAGTGCAGGCTCAGTAGTTGTGGCACACGGGCTTAGTTGCTCTGCGGCATGTGGGATCTTCTTGGACCAGGGCTTGAACCCGTGTCCCCTGCATTGGCAGACGGATTCTTAACCAGTACACCACCAGGGAAGCCCAGACATGACTCTTGACATTCAATCTTTATCTGCAGCATTAACATCACAATATTCCCAGGAGATGTATAGGATTCGTGATATATCTGACATGGATGGGGAAATATGTCTTCTTAATTTTTCAGATTAATCTCTCAAGTTCTCATCTATTCTTTGGCAAGGACATCTTCTGAAGCTTCTTGTCACTGCCATCACCACCACTCCCAAATTTTCCAAAGACTGAGAACTGAGTATAAATTTTAGTCCTTTTCCAGTTCTCTGTGACATTGGAGATGGCTTGTCTTTCACTGCAGGGCCAGAATAGTGTGAAGTAAGTGAAGTGCCTAGGGTACAGAATGTCAGGAGACACTGCTCTCAGTATACTGCAAGTATGGGCTGAATACTTGTACAACTGACAGTGAACATCTCATAAATTTTGTGACCTAATCTCTTCACTCTTAAGGAGGCTTTCACTCTCAGGCAGGACCTGCTACACAACTTGTAGGACCCAGTGCAAAATGAAAATGTGGGGCACTTGTTGAAAAATCATTAAGAATTCTAAGGCAGTGATAGCATTACACTGAACCAGGTATAGGTCCCTTTGGAGGCTGTGCACTGCTTCCAGGATCCCACAGGTGTGGGTTCAGCTCTTGTGCTAATCTGGGAGTGAGTGCCTCCTGAAACTTCGCACCCTAAGGGCCTCATTTCCCTCGTCCTAGGCCCAGCCCTGCTCCGTAATTTCATTTACTCATGGAAATGGTAATTTTATCTGTCAACTTGACTGGACTAAGGGATGTCTAGATAGCTGGTAAAACATTATTTCTGTGTGTGTCTGTGAGTTTCTTTCTGGACTAGGTTAAAACTTGAATTGCTAAAATGAGTAAAGATCACCCTTACCGATACAAGTAGGCATCACCCAATCTGTTGAAGGCCTGATTAGAACAAAAAGGCAGAGAAAGAGTGACTATGCTCTCTGAGTTGGCACATCCATCTTTTCCTGCCCTCACACACGGGAGCTCCTGGTTCTCCAGCCTTTGGACTTAGACCAAGACTTACACCCTTGTGTAAGTAAGAACCACTCTTTGGTTCTCAGGCCTTCAGACTTATACTGGAACTATACTATCAGCTTTCCTGGACCTCCAGTTTGTGGATAGCAAATTGTGGGACTTCTCACCCTCCATAATCATAATATCATAATAATCTCTTTCTATATATCCTATTGGTTCTGATTAATTGAAGAGCCCTGAATAACACGGTCATCAACTTCTATTTTAACAATATTCCAGACACTATTCTACATGTTGAAGATAGAGCCAGGGCAGCTTCAAGTGCAATCACACAAGACCTCACACTCAGAAGGTCCTAAGGTTAGTGTAGTGCTCTGCTGTCACAATCTTGAAAGTCTTCATAATATTTTAACAAGGGATCTTGTATTTTCTTTTTGCATTGGGCTCCACACATTAGATATCTGGTCCTGAATACAGTAGAGAAGGAAACAAAACAATCCTGTTCTTATCGAGCTTGTGGTTTATCTGTGCTTACCTACTGCTCTTAGAAGATGTCCTAGACAGATCTTGGTTCTGCTTCAGTCTCAAGCTTATGTCCCAAAGCTCGGCACTCACATTGTCAAGCACCGTTTTCAAGGGTACAAACTTTGTGGCGGTATGGCCATGTCCAGGGTATTTTTGAGCCTCAGTCAAAGGCTAATGAGATTTTGGGCCCCTTCCAGAGCCAGGGTCACCATTTAGCCAGTTTCACTGCAGAGTAATTTTATTTAACAAGGCCTTATTGCTCTTTGAGTCTTGCTAAGACTAACCTATGAGAGAACTACAGGAGGAAACTGCAGGATGAATGGCCTAGGACTTCATGCATTCTCAGAGGGGGAGATATTGCCCCCAGGAGGACAGAAATTGGTTCTTGAGAGATGAAAACAATCTCACTCTCCTTTTGTATAAATCACAGACATACATAAAGTACAGAAACAGATATATCTCATCTCTATCCTAACATTATTGAGAAGCCATTGGAGGGTTTTAAATAGGAATGTCATAGGCTGCAATGTGGAGAACAAATTAGAAGGAAACAAACTTGAATAGAAGACCATTTGGGAATCTGTTGCCAAAATCTGAGAAAAAGACAAAGGGACCTAGATTGGGGAGTGACTGTGATCTCTATAGAAGAATTAAACTTTATGTGGTTTGTGGATTAATTGATTTTGGGAAGTGAGGCAGATGGAGGAATCAAGGATAACCCCTCTTTGACTTAGGCAAAGAGTGCATAGAGGTGGCATTCACCAAGGGTGCAAAATGGTTCAAGAGAACTGTTGTAGTAACAGTAAAACAACTTATCTAAGGCCAATTAAGTTGTGTTTCCTTTCTGCTTTAATCTTCTTTAATCTAAAAGAACAATAAACAGGATATGTCTAGTTGATGATTTAATTAACTACAGTATATTAAGAAGTTAGAAATTGTTATGATGCTGAAAACCTCAAGACCCTTCAAGGCTGGAATCTTTATTCCTTATTCCCTAAAAAGTTTAGGATTTTCACTGTTTTCACAAGTTAGGCTATATCCGAAATTAAGATCAACCCACAAAAAAATGTAATGATTCAGGATGTTTAATGACTGAGAAAGGGAAAAAAACCAGGGCACAATCACTTTTAGTGAAATGGACAGGATTATTTAAACTTTGAAAGTCATACTGGAAAAGTGCAATGCAAAGTTGAAACCCCATTTATTTTCTGAAATGGACAGAGCATTTGAGGGCACAGGAAATAGGATCAAAGAGAAGTTGTGAGGTAGATTTTATTCAGGGTCTTCGATTTATGTGGTTTGAAAACATCCCTAAGACTATTCTTGAAGAAAAGAGTAAGAGAAAAAGGATGTTAAAATTTTCAGTGTGTTGCACAGTCCAAAATCAAAAGTTCTGACACAATTAGAAAAGAAGGAAAACCCCAGAGAAATATGGAAGTAGAGAGGCCTGATTATGATAAAAATCTGAAAATGTTTTCTTATTATTTTTCTGTGATCTTAGGTTAAAGAATGCATTGGTTTCATAGCTGCCAAATAAGTGATCACATTATCATTCATGTTTTATAATAGCAATACACAGTCTAAGAAACTGTCAATACCTACAGCTATTCACTCTTGATTCAATCCTCGGTTCTTTTTCTCGATATTTCTGACCACAATTAAGTATCTAATTCTTCATTCATCCATCTTTTACATCTTTCTTCATATACCAGTTAATTCTCTTTTAAGAGATAAATTGACATAATTCTTTAGGCACATTTTTGTATCTCTTCCCCACTGACCAGTTTTGCATAACAAGTTTTAAATCAGCTTTTATTAAACAAATGGGAAAAAAGAAAACAGGAAAAAGGTGTTAACTCTAATTGCAAGACAGAGGTTAAATATCTGGGCTACTCAAATCACCCTTCATAGAACAATAAATATCAGTTTCTCTTGGTTATTTCAATAAATTTTCAGAAACAGGTAAATTGTCAGGATTTACAACTATTACTGATGAGAAAGATATGAGGAACAGAAATGAGAAATACCACCCAACAGCAGAATAAACAGAGATAAAAATTTGTGAGAAAGTCTAAGTGAAGTAAGATGATAAAAGTGTAAATAGAAAAATGTTTTTTTCTGAGCCCAGGAGAAAAATAAAACGTAAAAGTCTATGAAGATTATAAATATGAAAATGGAATTATACTTTATTTTTATAAGTATAAATATTTCCTTAAATTGGCCACACATAATTGTACACAGAACCTAGATGTCAGCTTAGTTGAATATTTTATAATATTCATTCATTCACTTATTCTTTCAAAATATATTATTTTTTTGTTTGTTTTTTGTTTTTTTTTGCAGTACGCGGGCCTCTCACTGTTGTGGCCTCTCCCGTTGCAGAGCACAGGCTCCGGACGTGCCGGCTCAGTGGCCATGGCTCATGGGCCCAGCCGCTCCGCGGCATGTGGGATCCTCCCAGACTGGGGTGCAAATCCGTGTTCCCTGCATCGGCAGGAGGACTCTCAACCACTGCACCACCAGGGAAGCCCCAAAATATATTATTGAATAGCTATTATATGCCAGGCATTATTATAGGTATTGATGATAAGGAAAATTCCTGCTGTCAAAGTATATATGTATTTAAGCAGAATAGGCTCAATAAATAAATGAAATAAAAAGAAGATAAATAGGAGAAAATACAGAAATTAAAATGAACTGATGTGCTGATACATGGTCAAAGAGGATATCTTTGAGTAGATGATGTTTAAGATAATACCTAAAGTCAGGGTGGAGCTATCCAAAAGCACAGCTCTATGTTGTGTCATATCATAGTCTAGAAGGCATTAATGTTCCCGTATGATGATTAAGGAAAGAGCATTCCAGACAGAGGCTTCACCGGTTGCAAAGGCAAGTACCAGTTGAAATGACTGAGAGACTGAATATAGAAACAGACAATGGCCAGATCATATATGGCAATATAACTCTAACCCATGTCTGCAGCAACAGTCCCAGAAGCCAAACCAGGTTCCCTACTTTTGCCTCTGTTTCCAGTTCAAGACCAAGAGATAGCCAAATGTGTTCACCAGTTACATAAGAGACTCTGCTTCTATTTAGCCCCCTTACAGCTTCCCCATGCCAGCAACTTTCAATGAGAGCACACCTGAAGCTTTGCCTTTTGTTCACTATAAAGCTTTCCCACTGCCCTGACTGCCTTTGAGTTTCTGCCAAATGCAATTAATGGTGACTGACTCCCTTTTTAGCTATGAGTGCACAGACTCTCTTTTCATTCCAGTGGTCTTCATTGATTTCCACATGACTTTGGCTTGAGCCATAAAGAAAATGAAGGCAATATGACTGGAGTCCCTGAAAGAAGGGGAGAATTAAGCATAGGTTAAATCACGTGGGGTCCTGCAAACCAGAAAAATTTAGATTTTATTTTCAGTGCAATGGGAATGCTTTCTGAGGCCTGGGGAGTAGG
The DNA here is from genome assembly GCF_059928025.1 of Delphinapterus leucas. Taxonomy (NCBI): domain Eukaryota; kingdom Metazoa; phylum Chordata; class Mammalia; order Artiodactyla; family Monodontidae; genus Delphinapterus; species Delphinapterus leucas. Next base: position 53,412,305 of record NC_143132.1, on the reverse strand, counting down.
TGGTAAGGAGGAGTTTAAAGAAGGGAGTAACATGAGTTGATTTATTTTTTCCTTATTTGTTTAGTTTTACTATTTTGGTTTTCAAATTATTATTTTATTTTCCCTTAGTTTTTTTCTTATACATTTTATTTTACTAGTTTATCTTATTTTAATTTAAAAAATTTTTGTAATTAAAAACATTTATTGTTGCTGTTTTTAAAATAATTGACTTCATTTTTTAGAGCAGTTTTACATTCACAGCAAAATTGAGTGTAAAGTACAGAGTTCCCATATATCTCCTCCACTCATACATGCACAGCCTCCCCAGCTACCAATATCCCTCACCAGAGTGATGCATTTGTTAAAATCAGTGAACCTACGTTGACACATTATTATCACCCAGAGTCTATAGTTTACATTAGGGTTCACTCCTGATGTTATAGATTCTATGGATTTTGTCAGATGTATAATGACATGTATCCACCATTATAGTATCATACAGAATAGTTTCACTGCCCTAAAAATCCTCTGTGCCCCATCAGTTCATCCCTTCTTCCCCTCCAGTTCCTGACAATCAGTAATCTTCTGTCTCCATAGTTTTGCCTGTTTCAGAATGTCATATAGTTATAATCATACAGTATATTGCCTTTGCAGATTGGCTTCTTTCGCTTAATAGTATGTCTTTTAAGTTTCTTTCATGTCTTTTCTTGGTTTGATAGCTCACTTATAGCAATGAATAATATTACATTGTCTGGATTTCCCTTAGTTTATTCGTCCATTCACCTACAGAAGGACATCTCATTTGCTTCCAAGTCATGACAGTTATGAAAGAGCTGCTAAAAAAATTTGTGTACGGGCCTCTGTGTGGACATATGTTTTCAGTTTATTTGGGCAAATATCAAGGAGCAATAATTGCTAGATTTTGTGGTAAGAATTATGTTTGGTTCGTAAGAAACTGCTGAAATGTCTTCCAAAGTATCTGTACCATTTTGCATTCCCACCAGCAATGGATGAGAGTTCCTCTTGCTCCGCATTTTCTCTAGCCTTTGGTGTTGTCAGTGTTTTGGATTTTGGTCATTCAAATAGTTGTGCAGTAGCATCTGATTTTTGTTTTAATTTGCAGTTCCCTAGTGACATATGATGTGGAACATCTTTTCATATGCTTGTTTGCCATCTGTATATCTTCTTTGGTGAGGTATCCATTCTGGTCTTTGCCCATTTTTTATTTTTATTTATTTATTTATTTTTTGCGGTACGCCTCTCTGTGTTGTGGAGCACAGGCTCCGGACACGCAGGCTCAGCAGCCATGGCTCACGGGACTAGCCTCTCCGTGGCATGTGGGATCTTCCCGGACCGGGGCACGAACCCGCGTCCCCTGCATCGGCAGGCGGACTCTCAACCACTGCGCCACCAGGGAAGTCCTGCCCATTTTTTAATCAGGCTTTTTATTTTCTTATTGTTGAATTTTAGGAAGTTTGTGTATATTTTCAAAAAAGTCCTTCTCAGATATTTCTTTGCAAATGTTTATTGCCTGTCTGTGGCTTGTATTCTCATTTTCTTGAAGTGGCTTTTGCAGAGCAGAAATTTTTAATTTTAATGAAGTCCAGTTTATCAGTGATTTCTTTCATGTGTCATGGTTTTGGTATTGTATCTAAAAAGTCATCATCATATCTAAGGTCATCTAGATTTTCTCTTATGTTATTTTCTGGGAGTTTTACAGTTTTGTGCTTGACTTGCTTTTTTTAAAGCTTAATCTGGGTACTATGTATCCAGAATGGTTTATAAAAAGGCAAACATAGAAGGAGGGTGACCAGTAAGAGGCTATTGCAGTAATCCATGTCAGGAATAATGATGATTTCACAAGAAAATTAACAGTAGGGGACTTCCTTCATGGCACAGTGGATAAGACTCCACGCTCCCAATGCTGGGGACCTGGGTTCAATCCCTGGTTAGGGAACTAGATCCCACATACATGCTGCAACTAAGACCCGGCGCAACCAAATAAATAAATATTTAAAAAAAGAAAAAAGAAATCACGGAGTATTAAGGAAAAAAAAGAAAAGTAACAGTAGAAATGGAGAAAAATAGATGGACTCAGGATCTCAGTAAGATTTAGAAATAGAATGTTGATAGTTTGGGTGGGGGAATAAAATCAAGAATAATTCCTAGCTGGCCCCCTTCTGATTTTCATGGCAGGTTGCTTCAGAGGCAGTAGCAACCCAACTTCTAGGGTTCTTTGATTTGTATCAGTCACCAGAAACTTAGTGGGAGGGGCATTCCAGCTGCTTCTGGTAGTGTAAAGAAACTTAAATATGAGGACCTGAAAGTGAACCAATTTATTTGTAAAGCTCCAGAAAGTAAATGATTCCCTGCAAGACCAGTTAACTGTGACCACTGCACAGATCATATTTCCAGTGTCCAGTATAACTCATGAGTTTCAGTGACAGTGAAATAAATTTTACTGGAAATAGAGTTCATGTTTTCAAGCTCATATGTTTCCAAAATATAAAATATGGTACTTGCACTCTCTTTTTGGATGTATGGGAACAGATCTATTTTATCTTGAATATTTGCCTTTAGTTTGTTAAAGTTTTTCTATAGAGTTTTTCAGAATTAGCAGGCTAATTGACTTTATTTTTATTTCAATGCACATTGTTGTACCTTCACATTGAAGTAATTACATTATAAGTTATTATAGAAAAACTTTAAAAAAACTGAGCATTGCTATCAAAACACTTAGTAAAAACTGATATATACATTAAAAACAAAAATGTTTGAGTCTCCGTGATTTTAATAGAGCATTCACCAAAGTGTGAATTTTCTGACTTTTTCCTCTTTCTTTAGGTGCTAAATTATTGGTGGATTTTTGTGGGCAGGCTTTCATGTAGTTTTAGTTAAAATATGTGCAGTAGATGGAGTAATGGCCCCAAAGATGTTCATGTTCTTATCCCCAGAGCCTGTGAATATGTTACTTTACATGACAAATGAGACTTTGCAGATGTGATTAAATTAAGGACACTGAGATGAAGAGATTATGCTGGATTATCTGGGTAGGACCAATGTAATCACAAGGTCCTTATAAGAGAGATACAAGAGAGTCAAAGAGGGACATGATGTGACAACCAAATCAGAGGTAGAGAGAGAAATGTAGATGCTGTAAGATACTTTGAAGATGGAAGAAGGAAACATAAGCCAAGTGGCCTCTAGAAGATGGAAAAAACAGGGAAACCAAGTCTACCCTAGAGTCTTCAGAAAGACTGCAGCTCTGTTAAGCCCTTGATTTTAGACCAGTAAGATCCATTTTGGACTTTTGACCTCAGAACTATAAAATACTAAATTTGTGGTGTTCTGAGATACTAAGTTTGTGGTAATTTGTTACAGCAGCAATAGGAAACAAATATAGTATATTATTCGGAAAATAGGACTTTCCGTAAGAGCTGTATGATAAAAGAATATTACTGTAGCTACTGTCTTTATGAGATGGATGGTTTGCCGATCCTCGGTTCTTTAATGTCTCTCCCAAAGGCATGCTACTTCTTGTAATTTTGGCTTTAAAAAGAAGAGAAAAAACCCCTATAATTTTCATGTTAACAATTTTCAACTGGGTGGGTGATGATACTACTTAATAAAAGGGGAAGATAGAGATAAAAGTTACTGTGGTTTGGTAAATCATGAGTTCCTTTTTGGCTATATTAACTTTGAGGTATGAATTACATCAAAACTGGCCCATGAATTATTTATCAGTTAGTGACAGGATAAGTACAGAAATTAGGAGTAAGAATTTAGAAATGTTTATAGCAACTTGATAGAGCTGTGATATCCAAGCTTGTGGTAAATAAAGTTGTCACATTTAACTGTGTTGACCGGTTTTTCTGCTGTCAGATTCACATGGTGAGTTGCATGGATCACCAGCTACACACTAGTTATACACTGTAAGAACACATTACAACATGTGATAATTTAAAGTTAGTTTGTTCATTGTAACCTAGAAATGTACAAATTTGAAATCCATTTTTTTCCAGAAGAATTTAAATATTGTTATAACTTTATAGGATAAATTATTGTAATTGCCTACTGACTGAAGATGAATTTTGAAACTATATCATCACTAGCATTATTTTTAATAAAAGTTAAAAGTAAATATCCTCTAAGAAGCAAGCTTATTTGTCAAGATAAAAACTTTAAATATTGATATACTTGTTGCTTGTTCAAAGCCTACTAGTAGAAAATTTAATATGGGGAATCACTATTTCACTCTTAATTTTTTATTATGATGATTTCAGAATAAAAAAAAATTGTGTTGAAGCAATTGTGTATTAATAATATATATGCACACATTTGCTAAATACCATATGCAGTTTTTGCAATTCTTTTTTCCTATGCTTTTCTTGTTCTAATTATACTTATTGAAATGTAACTTTAGGTCATTATATCAATGAAAAAAGGGGAGCTTATATATATATATATATTTTTTTTTTTTTTTTTTTTTTTTTTGCGGTACGTGGGCCTCTCACTGTTGTGGCCCCTCCTGTTGCGGAGCACAGGCTCCAGACGCACAGACTCAGCAGCCATGGCTCACGGGCCCAGCCACTCCGCGGCATGTGGGATCTTCCCGGACCGGGGCACGAACCCGTGTCTCCTGCATCGGCAGGCAGACTCTCAACCACTGTGCCACCAGGGAAGCCCCGGAGCTTATATTTTTTAATGTGCTTTTTCTTTATTATTCTAATAATTATTTTTATTGACCTCTACAAAATTATTAGTCTATGATTAACTGGAAAATTTTTAAAATACCTTTTTAAATTTATTTATTTTTGCCACAGAAAGTTGGAGATGCACTGAATTGGATGACAATTTCAAGATTTTAACTAGGCAGCTGGATATTTTAATCTGGCATTCTCAGGAAAGATTAGTGTTAGAAGTACTATATTGACATTATCAAGAATATAAATTGTATTTAAGGTCATAGGACTTGATAAGCTTTAGAAATAGATTGGCCAAAGAAGAGAAGGGTGTACATCATGGAACCTTGGCCACTTCACAAACCGAAGTCAGACAGAGGAGGTAGAAGCTCCAGCAAAGGACCCTGAGAAGAAGTGATTAGAGAGATTAGAGAAGGAAAAGCAGGAATAAGATGTCACTGAAGCCAGGTATTGAAAGATTCTAAAATAGAAAAAAGAGGGTCAAATCTATAAAATTTTGACAAGAGATTGGTTAAGATGAAGACAGAAATGTGACCATTAGATTTGGCAACATGGAAGTCTTTAGGGATTTTCTCAAGTGTTGGAAGCAGAAACTTTAATGTAGTGATTTGGGGATATGGTGAGATAAAACTGGGAGGTGAAGTAAGTTTTGCTGTAACAGTGTATAGTAAAATGGAACAACAATTGGATGAAGCCAAGGGCGTGTGAGTGTCTGTGTGTGCGTGTGTGCGTGCGTGCGTGCATGTTTTAATAGAAGAGTAACCAGGAAATATGTGTATGCTCATGGGAACAATCGCCACAGTGAGAGATAAACTGATAACTGAAAAAGATAGAGTTGTTAGAGAAGGGAAAAGGGAATAAAGTCTAGCACACAATTGGTTGCCTTGCCCTTTGATAGGAGACATGGTACTGTAATCCTAGCAATAGAAATGAAGTAGAGAGTATGGCATAGGTACAAATAACTAACAATTACAGATACATATAAACAGTTTGACAGGGAATTTTGCAGGTGAAAAAATAAGAAAACAAAATAATTCAAGTAGTATTGTAGATAATTCTACCAGAAACAAAAAGTAAAATGCTTTCCATTTCCCTGATGTTAAGCAGGATAATATCCTGTCTCTACCACACATTCCCAAATATGATATTGTCAACAAAGCATTTCCCATAATAATTCTTTCTGTTTCCATAGTTAATCTATGGGAAAAAATCAATATTCACATGAAATGGAAGAATAGTACTATTAATATTGTTTTTGCCTGAATCAATTCATTTGAGAGTTTCTACCAGGTCACATTTCCAAGAAAACTAAATTCAAATATGAAAAGAGACTTTGTTCGTGTTACCGTTCATGGTATAACTGCTCTAATGTTTCCTTTGACTCGTTTTCCACCTCCAAAAATATAAGATAATGTGCCTCTGTCTCTACCTGTAGCTTCCAATGAGAGGTTTTCTCCTTTCTGAATACAATTTCATAAACCTTTTCCTGACTCTTCCTTCACAAATGAAAAGAGAACACTCTAAAATAAAGTGAAAGAATACTTTTTAGAGGTTTTCTTAGCTTTATTGTTTTATTGTGTTTATTTTACTGCTAGGAAAAAATGCAAAACGTACAGTAAAAAGGCCTCCTGTGTGACTCTTAACTCTTCTCTATTTTTCACGTAGATCTCATACCTACAATACACAAAGAAACAAGGTACAATTCTTCTTCTCAGAGAAAAGTATTTAGACCCTTGGAACGTTTTCATAAAGAAAAGCAAGTCAGAGTGAAGGTGATAAGGAAATGGGATGAAGAAAATGGGTGAGCTTCAAGTGCTGCCTAGAAGTCCTGTGTCTGTGGAGCAAAGTGGTGGAGGGGTGAAGAGATGGAAAGCGGAGGGATACTGGGACATTGACCTCCCTTCCCCTTTCCTTTCCCACTTGCCATCAGATCTCCCTGGGGACATAACCCAGGGTGATAATAAGATGTGGGCTTCAGGTAAGAGTAGCGCAATTGCAGCCAGTTGTGGAGGAGGTTGGGAGACATCTTGTCCAGGATTTTGGTAGTGGCCGCATTAAAGGAATGCCCTTAGCCAAAAAGCAGTTAAGGCACCCTCAAAAAGTACATTATATTTGGGAAATAAGGAGAGTATAATAAAAGCTGAATACTCTTGAACACTAATTTTTTTTTGGTTTCTTCAAAATTAGGTAAATCAGTTCTTTTGTTGTTGTTGTTCATATATTTGGATTTAAGCACTTTCAAGTGAATTTCTCATATTCCCAAATAGTCTCCAAGTTATTGGAAGATACAGGCAAGTATAGGGACAGGCCCCAAACCAATAATATAAGTATTTGTTAATAGTTCAGGCATTTGGAATGAAATGAAGCATGCTTTAGTCATAATGTGTAATAAAAAGGGGTATACAGAGATCTGTCACCTTCCATTTTCCATGTGTCAATTATTCTTACATTCCACCATAGGAAAATAATTATTTTGAAAAATGAAATGGTTACATTGGTGTATTCCTTTAGTTTAACAATAATTTTTGAAATACGATAGGGCAAGCTCCCCTCCTTATTTTTTCAGAATTATATTAGCTATTTTTTGACATTTATTCATCAATATGAATTGCAATGGAGTTTGTCATGTTTCATGAAAAATATAGTTGTAATACTAGTTGTAAGCATATTGACCTTGTAGATTAATTTTGAGAGAATTTCATGTTTTCCCCTTATAAGCTTTTCCATTCACTTGCTCCATTTATTAAGGTCTTTTTTTGACCTTTGGTAATTTACCCTTTTTTCAAAAAATGAGTGCTTTGTGTTTATATCACTAAATAAAATGTTCAGGTACAACCAGATGATTTTGACTAATACAAACTGATGACAGGTATGTATTGTAATACATTTTCAGTTGTTTTTCATTGTATTTATATTAAAAGTTTTCCTAAAATGTATGCACATTTTCTTTTGTGCTAGAATATCTTTGTTAAATGAGTTCTTTGGGATTAAAATACTTTAATGAGGGAAATATTAATTATCTGACCTAGTCAATTCCTAGATATTTCAGTTAAACACTTATATAAATGGTATTTAAAGAAAAGGTGGAAACAATTACACTGTACATATTCTTTCTGAAACTTACAATTTTCCCTTAGCAATACGTTATGAACTTTTTTCATTGCCATTAAATCTTCTATAACATTATTTTAAAGATTGCATAATATTCCACTATGAGTCTTTTGATACTTGAAAGATTTTCGGTCTTTAAAGTTCTACATTCAAATACAAACATCAGTAAGAGTAGAAACATCTTAAATCATTATCAATACACATCTTAGCTAAAATTAAGTTATCTAGTTCTTTCCAACCATGACAGCTAATTCCTGGGGAACGCTCCTCAAGGCTGGTGTCTGGGGGAAGGTAGAGTAGGAAAAGAGCACAGACAGAGGAGGTGAGGGGAGGATGTCAAACAACAAAAGGATCCACTTCAGGATTTCTACAAGGACCATACTTGGATGGAGATCATAGGTGTGAAGCTAATTAGAAGTTAACTAATGGAGCTGAATGATATCTAGAGCAGAGAGAACAGGACCATTTCTGTTTCTGAATCTCTGTCCTAGGACTTGTGAAAACTTAGACATTATTGAGAATCTGAAGTGTTCTGAAACTCTACCCTGGCTTCTCAGCTAAACAGTATAGACTGGTTTCCAGAGACAGATACACTCCTCTAATTCATTGCCCTTTTCCTTACACTCCTGTCTGTGTGCCCTATATTTCTGGGAGGAAGAAGGGGGAGGGGGTGGAGAGAGTCACAGAAGGCATTGAAAAGGTCATGACTGACGGCTGTTAATGAGCACTAATATGTGCACTTATATGTATTAACTCAATTCTTGTGATGCTCACAACAATGCAATGAGGTAGGTACAGTTATTAGCTCCAGTGTGCAGAAGTGAAGCACAAAGAGGTCAAATAACTTACCTAAAGTCACATGTTGTTAAGTGGCAGAGCCAGACTGAAATTTATGTAGATTGATTAATTTATTCAACAAATATTTGTGGGTCACCTATTACTATGTCCCAGGCAGTATTCTAGACATTGAGCTTAGATTAATGAACAAATTAAATCTTCTTCCTTCATGGATTAAAAATTCTGGTGGGAGAGGTAAACAATAAACAAATAAAACTACACATGTGTCCTAGAATATCACATAGTGGTAAATACCAAGAGGAAAATAAAAGGCAAGAGAAGAAGAGACCAAATGTGTCAAATGCTATGGAGTCTTAAAGAGAGAGTACAGTTTAGCCTCCAAAGGGAGCAATGTGTGAAAGAGCACAGAAGTGTAGGAGAATGCTATGTCTTTCTCTATAAGTTACTGTAAGTGTGACAGGAGTATTCCTGAGGGAGGGCCTGGTGAAGGATGAGACTGGATCATAGTCATGGGGCACATCAAGATAGGCTGTAGATGTTGGCTACAAATGTAGGGCTTACCTTGAAGGCCCTTCAAGAAATACTGAGCATTTTTAAGAAAATGAGTGACATGAGAAGATTGCACTTTGGAAACAGCCCTTTAGTGTCTGAGAGGAGACTTGATTGGAGAGTCCTGGGGATGAGACCCATGATGACAAGTAATGGCAACCAGGGCCAGAAATGATGAAGGTCCAGATCAATTCAGGGGCAGTGCAAACAGAGGAGAAGATGAATCTGGGTGCTATTTAAGGGTAAGAATCAATAGGACTTGGTGATTGGGGTGATCCAGGTGATAAGGCAGAGGAACCAGAGATATCTTTCTGGGTCTGTAGCTTGTTAAACTACATAGATAGGAATGCCTTTCACCGAAAGAGAGACCACAGGATCAAGAGGAGATAACATTCAACTTCAAGGCTTTTTAATTTGTAGTCATGTATGGAATATTTGTATGAATGTGTTTAGTGTGAGTATGAATTATAGGGATTTTGAACTCAAGAGAGAGCTACAGATATTGGAAATTTCAATGATATAGGAGTAGTTAAAACCCATGGAAGTGAGTGAGATCATCTTACAAAATTGTTTTCAGGCAAAAAGAGATGAGGGCCTAGGAAAGCACATTTAGTAACAATGACAGAAAATGCTGACGAGTTGCCCATGAAAATAACCAAGTAAGA